>NC_051335.1:10165425-10765425 GCF_015220235.1 Choloepus didactylus
ATGATTCTTTGAGTTTCTGAGATGTGTTGTCATTTTCACCAAGTAAAAATCTCACTGCTATCCTGTCCAATGACTTTCAGTTTAATGTATTCAGCTTCTTTTTTTCCTTCAAGTCCTCAGTTGAAGGTTTTGCCCCGGTCAGACATGGTGACAGTGGCCTCACCTCGGGGTCTCCTCACAGCAAAACCTTGCCGGGTTAACAAATCCGTCTCTCTCCCCCACAGCACAACACCGCCGCTGGAGGGACTTCTGCTACGCCCCCGGTCATCTGATTTTGAACAGAGTATCAATGCATAGTATAGAAGAGACCTTAATATTTTCTTCTCTCTTCAGCCAGGAGAATTTCTCAAATTATAAAATTTTATGAATGGATTTTATTGAAGGAGAAAAGCAAGCATCAGAGATCTCTCTTATCTAAGATGGTTCACATTTTTAACTGCCATCCTTTGCATTTGTGGCCTGTCTGTGCCAGGTCCACATCTAATTGCTCTCCCAAGAGAGCTCGCCATTAGCCTCCGCCTGCCTTGGTCCCTCCCAGGTGAACTCTCTGATCTCTTCGCCCCTAGGCTTGCTTACCTTTGCCCAATGGCCGAACAAGGCCACCGGTGGTTTGGGATCTAAAATGAAGTTGGCGTCTTACATCTGGGCTCCTCGTGCTCCCTAGGTGAGTACACTGGGCTTCGCTTATCCTTGGAGCCACAGCATTCACCTGTCATCCTCCCCGTGACCCTCTTCGCACATGGGCCCACTCATAGAATGAAGTCTTCTGGATCTGTTTCTCCTCATAGTTTGCAGGCCATCCATTGGAAATGCCAAGCTCTGATGTCTACATTGCCGGCACATGGATGACTCAGGTCCTGACTTAAAGTGACTGTCCTCGATCTTGACAAGAGTGTTCATAAATTGCAATCTGCCACTCTCCTGCCTTATCTTGTTCACACCTTCCATCACATGGGTCCTTGTTAGAGATTTATAGTGGCTGTTTTTGGTTTTTGAAGAACAATATTTTTCAGCAAACAAGGTGACCTTTGGGAAAATACAACATTATTGCTTTACACAAATATTCATGATTGTAGAAATACCATAGAACACATACAATTTATTCTTTTTAACATGCATTTTTCATTATAATGCTCATTAAAACTATTAAACGTAAGTGTAAACCACTGTACTATCTGAAGTATAACATTCGATCATAACCACTTTTCATGATCTTCATATTTTCTTCAAGGTTTTCTCTTTATAGTGGTATTTACAAAACTGAAATAATATTACCTATGATTTTCATCTTGCTTTATCTCTCAATATCTTCAGCTAATAAGCATTTCCCCATAGCATTCCAGTAACATTACATAATTGCAATAAACATTTTCAATGGTCGTATGCAATTTTATTAAGTGAATCAACGCTATATACTTCACCTTTCCCTGTACTTGTTGGAAGTGTAGGCTGTTTCCAAATTCTGCTGTTATAAAGAACACCACGATTAGTATCTTTCTGTATATCAGTGTTCCCCATTAATCATCACTTATCTCTCTCGGAATAAATACCTAGCTATAATATTTCTGGGCAGGCACAGAAACATTTACATGTTGTCAAACTGCTTTACAAAAAAGAAACTCCACTTACCGCTCCAAATTTGGGATCTGAGAGTACCTGCCTTCTGAGTACTGCCAACCTAGACCAAAAAATTGTCTCATTTTGTTTTCAACTCTATTTCTCTGATTACTAGGGAGGTGGGCCATTTTTATATGTGTGCTTGCTGCTTGTATACCTTAGGGAATTGTTGATTTCTTGGCTTCATCCACCTTTCAGTTAAATCATAGTACATATATCTTATCATTGCATATATGTCCTTTATTTAATAAAAAATAAATATATGTCTAATGGCAACAAATGTATACCCCATTTTTGTTGCTGTTTCATGATTTGGGGCTACTATTTCATAGACAAGTTTTAGATTTTTACAAAGTTAAAAAAAATCCATCTTCTGCTTTGTGATACCTTCTCTAGTTTGAGTAACAGCTAATTTACCCTAAAGAATTCTCTTTTTCTACTTTTAGAATTTTGGAATATTTTTTGTAAAATGGGACTCTAACTGTATCATTTATTTTCTCAAGTCATTGACCAATTGTCTCACCACTATTTAATATGAATTCCCTTCTTCATTTATTTGTGCTTTTCCTTTTAGCAAATAATAAGCTGATAGTTAATAGGTTCTATTTCTGTGCTGTCAGTTCTGTTTTGTGGCTCTGTCTCTCTACTTTTTAAATTAAACTTTTGATTTTAAGATCATTGTAGATTCACGTGAGGCTGTAAGAGATAATACAGAGAGATCCTATGTGCTCCTTACCCAGTTTCCCCCAATGGTAACATCTTGCAAAATTACAGTACAGTAGCATATCCTGAATATCGACATTGATATAATCCATCAATCTTAGGCAGATTTCCCCAGGTTTACTTGTATTCATTGGTAAGGGTGTCTGCGCATGTGTGTATTTAGTTCTATGTGACTTTATCACCAGTAGGTTTGTATATGCACCTTCAGGGTCAAGATACAGAACATTTCCATCACCACAAGGATCTCTCTTATTATACTTTTATAACCATATCCATCTCTCTTCCATCCCTAACCACCTACAACCACTACTCTGTTTTCCATTTCTAAAATTTCAAAAATGTTATATAAATGAAATATAATTTTATATAAATGGTACATAAATGGAATTATACAGCTTTAACTTTTTGAGATTGGCTTTCTGCGCTCAGCATAATTCTCTGGATATTCAACCAAATTTTTGCGTGTCTCAATGGCTTTTTCCTTTTTATTGCTGAGTAGTATTTCCTGATATGAATGTGCCACAGTTCATTTAGCCATTCACCTGTTGTAGGACATTTGGGTTGTTTTCCATCTGGGGCTATTACAAATAAAGCAGCTATGAACACTTATGTACAGGTGTTTGTGTGAAAGTTAAGTTTTCATTTTGCTGGGATGAATGCCCAGGAGTGCAATTGCTAAGTCATATGGTAGTTTTGTGTTTAGTTTTTAGGTAAATTGCCAGACTAGTCCAGAGAATCTGTACCATTTTACATTCCCATCAGCAGTGTGTGAGTTATCCAGTTTCTCTACATCTTTGCCAGCATTTGGTATTGTCAACTGTTTTTCCTTTTAGCCATTCTAATAGGTTTTCATTTGCATTTACTTAGTGGCTAATTTTGTGAAACATCTTTTCATGTGCTTTTTTGCCATCTGTATATCCTCTTCGGCGAAATGTCTATTCATGTATTTTGCCCATTTTCTAATTGGAGTGTTTGTTCTTATGTTGTTGAATTTTAAGTCTTTTCTTTTTATGTATTATAGATACTGGTCCCATGTTAGATATGTGGTTTGCAAATATTTTCTCTTAGTCTTTAGCTTGTCTTTCCATCCTCTTAGTCTTTCATAGAGCAAAAGTTTTTACTTTTGATAAAGTCCAGTTTATCAATTTTTCCTTTTATGATCTGTGCTTTTGGAGTCAAGTCTAAGAATTCTTTGCCTCATCCTCAATTTCAGAAGTCTTCTGCTGTTTTTCCCCTAAAAGTTCTATAGTTTTACATTTTTCATTAAGTTTGTGATCCATTTTGAGTTAATGTTTTAATAACATGTGAGGTTTTAGTCCCGGTTCATTTTTTTCCCCTATGGATGTCCAATTGCCCCAGAATCGTTTGTTGACAAAACTCTTCTCCCTCTTTTGAATGGCTTTTGCACATTTGTCAAAAATCAGTTAGGCATATTTGTGTGGGCCTATTTCTGGATTTTCTTTTCTGTTCCATTGATCAGTGCGTCTGTCCCTCTACCAATACGTACAGTTTTGATTACTGTAGCTATATAGTAAGTGTTAATATTGGGTAGAGTGATTCTTCTTAGTCTTCATTTTCAAGTTTGTTATAGCTTTTTTAGGGTCTGTGCCTTTCTATATAAGTTTCAGAGTAAGTTAGCCTAAGTCTACAAAAAATATTTCTGGGGTTTTAATAGGAATTGCACTAAACTTGTGGATTTAACTGGGGAGGAATGACACCTTTAGGATGTTGAGTCTTCCATTTCATGGACATGGTATGCATCTCTATTTGTTAAGGTCTTCTTTAATTTCTTTCATCAGCCTTTTGTAATTTCAGCATACAGATCTTGTATATGTTGTATTAAGTTTAGGATTAAGTATTTTATTTTCTTTGGAGTGAGCGTAGATAGTATTGTGTTTTTAATAGCATTCTCTGTATATTTATTGTTAATGTGTAGAAATGAGATTTTTGCATGTTCATCTTGTATCCTGTGGCCTTACTGTACTCACTTATTAGTTCTAGGAGGTTTGGGGTGTTTGTGTGTTTTTGGTAGATACCTTAGGATTTTCTACATAGGCAATCATGTCATCTGTAAATAGGGATAGTTTCATTTCTTCCTTTTCAATCTGTACGCCTTTATTTCTTTTTCTTCTCTTATCTCAGTGGCTAGAACTTCCGGTACTATGTTGAGTACTAGTGGTGAGGGTTGATATTTTTTCCCTATCTTAGGGGGAAAGCATTCAGTTTTTCACTGTTAAATATGATGTTAACTATAGGTTTATTGTAGATGTCCCTTATTAAGCAAAGGTAATACCCCTCTATTTGTAACACAGAGGGTTTTTGTCTTGAATGAGTAAGTGCTTTTTCTACAACAATTAATATTGGTTATCTGATTTTTCTTCTTTGGCCTGGTGATATGATGAATTACATTGGTTTATTTTTTGAATGTTGAACCATCCATGCATATCTGGAATAAATTCAAATTGATTATAATGTATAATTATTTTTCTACATTGTTGGATTGGTTTTGCTATGATTTTTTGAGGATTTTTACATGTAAGTTAATTAGAGATATTGGGGTATAGTTTTTTGTATTATTTTGTCTAGTTTGGGCATCATAAAATTTTGCCTCATAAAATAGGTTGGGAAATCTTCCTCCTTTTCTGCTTTCTGGAAAAATGTATGTAAAATTGGTGGTAATTCTTTTTTTAATGTTTGGCAGAATTCTTCAATGAAACCACCTGGATATTTTTTGTGGGGGAGGGATTTTAAATTACAAATTAAATTTTTTATTAACTATTTAAATTATCTATTTCATCTTGATTGAATTTTGGTAGTTTGTGATTTGGGGAGGAATTGTCAATTTCTTCTAAGTTGTCAAATTTATAAGTATAGAGTTGTTTGTGGTATTACCTTATTATCCTTTTAATGGCTACAGCATTTGTAGTGATATCCCCTTTTCCATTCCTGATATCAGAGATTTATATCGTCTCTGTTTTTATTTTTTGTCATACTAGAGCTTTATCAATATTACTGTTTCTTTGGAAGAACCAGCATTTTACTCCATTGCTTTTTACTTTCTTTTCCTATTTTCGATTTTACTGAATTCTGTCCTTTAATATTTTCTTCTTTCTGCTTGCTTTGGCCTTAATTTACTCTTCTTTTCCTAGTTTCTTGTGTTAGGAACATAAATTTTTGATTTCAGACCTTTTCTCTCTTTTCTAATGTAAGCATTTAGTGCTAGAAGTTTCATTCTTAGCACTACTTTAGCTGTATCCCACATATTTTTGATATATTGTATTTTCATTTTCATTCATTTACATGTATTTTTGTTTCCATGGAGACTTCCCTTTTGATATAGGGATTATTTGAATGTGTGTTGTTTAATTTCCTGTGTTAACAGATTTTCTTGCTCTTGTCTTCGTTTGTTGATTCCTAGTGTGATTTCATTATGGTTAGAGAATATGCTGTGTATGATTTTACTCTTTAAAATTTGTTAAGGTTTGTTTCATGGCTCACGATATTACCTATCATGGTGAATATTCCATGAATGCAAGGGAAAAAAATGTGTATTCTGCTGTTGTTTGGAGGTATCTCAGATTCCTAGGGCTGCTGTCACAAAGTACCAGAGACTAGGTGGCTCAAAACAATAGAAATTTATTCCCTCACAGTTCTGGAGACGAGAAGTCTGAAATCAAGGTGATGGCACGGACATGCTCCCTCTGAAACCTGTAGGGGAATAATCTTCCTTACTTCTAGCTTCCAGTATCTGCCAGCAATCCTTGGCACTCCTTGACTTGTAGATGCATCTGCCTCTATCTTCACATAGCCTTCTCCCCCGTGTCTACCTGTGTCTGTGTCCAACTTTCCTCTTCTTATAAGGACACCATCATATTGGATTAGAGGCCACCCCAATGCAGTTTGACCTCATTTTAGCTAATCACATCTTCAAAGATCCTATTTCCAAATAAGGTCACATTTACAGGACCAGAGGTTAGGACTTGAACATGTCTTTTTTGGGGGAAACTACTCAGCTCATAATAGGTGGAGTAATTTTAAATAGTCAGTTCGATCCTGTTGGTTGATTGTGTTGTTCAGTTTTTCTATATGCTTTCTGATTTTCTGGCGAGTAATCCTATCTAGTTAATTGATCCTGAGAGGAAGATATTGAAGTCCCCAACTATAATTGTGAATTCGTCTATTTCTCCTTTCAGCTCTATTAGTTTTGCGTCATTCATTTTGAGGCTCTGTTGTTTGGTGCATACACATTTTGAATCTTCATATCTTCCCGGTAGATTGATCTTATTATCATAATATAATGTCCCTCTCTGTCTCTGGTTATTTTCTTTGCTGTGAAGTCTACTTTATGTGATATTAATATGGCCTTTCCTAATTTAAAAAAATTTTTTGCATGCTATATCTTTCTATCCTTTTACTTTTGACCTACCCAGGTAATTGAATTTGAAGCAAATTTTTTTTGTAAACTGATTTAGTTGGGTTATGTTTTTAATCCACTCTGTCAAATTCTGCCTTTTTATCTCTGAGTTTAGAATATTTACATTTAAGATAATTATTGGTATGTCAGAGCTTAAGCTTACCAAGCTATTATTTATTTTTTCTAAATTTCTTGTTTCTTGTTCTTCTGTTTCTCATTTCTTGTCTTCATTTGGGCCACTAAAACATGATTTAGGAATCTATCTAGATTTATTTATAGTGTTTTTGAGTATATCTCTTTGTATAACTTTCTTACTCTGGGCATTATTGTGTACTTATGTGGCTTATCACAATCTAACTGGTATCAACATTTTACCACTACAAGTAAAGTGCGGAAACCTTCAATTTAGTTCTTTTACCTTCACTGCTTTTAGATATCATTGTCTTGAGTGTCATATGGTATTATAACTTTTGTTTCAATCATCAAATATAATTTATAAAACTTGTGAGAAGATGGATAATCTATTGTATGCACCCATGTATGCTCTTTCTCTTGTTTTATCCTTCCTTTCTGATGCTCCAAGATTCCTTCTTTTATCAGTTCCTTTATTGTTTGAAGAACGTCCTTTAGCCAGTCTTTAAGGGTAGGTCTGCTGGCGACAAATTCTATTACTTTTCTTTCGTCTGAGAAAGTCTTGATTTCCCGTTCATTCATGAAGGCTATTTTTGCTGGATATATGTCAGGATTGACAGTGCTTTTCTTTTAGAACTTGAGAAATAGTGTGCTACTTTTGACTGGCCTCTGTGGTTTTAGATGAGAAATCCACTTTCATTTGAATTTGTGTTATGCTATAGGTAATGCATCATTTTATTCTGGTTGTTTTCAAGATTTCATCTTTGTCTTTAGTTTCGTAAGTTTGACTGTGATATTTCTGTGTATGGATTTCTTTGCTTTTATCCTCTTTGGGATTCACTCAGCTCCTTGAATCTGTGGGATTTCTTTTGCCAAATTTGGGAGTGTTTTCAGTCATTATTTCTTTGAATACTCTTTCAGTATTTTCCTCTCCTTCTGGGATTCGGATGATATGAATGTTGAATCTTTTGTTATTGTTCCACAGGTCCCTGTTTATTTTTAAAAATCTACTCTGTCTCTATTTCTCAGATTGGGTAAAATTTACTGATCTGTTCTCAAGTTCACTTGTTGTATCCATTGACATTTATACTCTGCCATTGAGCCTATCCAACAAGTTTTTAAAATTTTTGTTAATGTATTTTTCAGCTATAAAATGTCTATTTCATTCATTTCTATAACTTGTATTTCTTTGCTGAGATTTTCTAATTTTTCATTTATTTCAAGAGAATTTGCTATTGCTTTTTGAAGCTTTTTTATTTTGGCTGCTTGAGAATCCTTGTCAGATAATTGCAATATCTGATTAATCTCAGTGTTGGCATCAGTTGATTGTCTTTCCTCATTCAAGTCTAGAGTTTCCTGGTTCTTGACATGACAGGTGATTATGAATAGTATCCTGGACATTTTTTTTTTCCTGTTATGTTAGGAGACTCTGGTTCTTATTTAAAATTTTCATTTTAGCGGGTAGTCACCCTGTTTAGGCTTAGCTAGCAAATCCTGGCCTACTTTGGTAGATTGTGGTTTCAATGACAGCTTAATGCCCAGAGCCTTTGCAGTGTTATTTTGGTCTTCTTGTTTGGCGCTGCCAAGTTTCCCACGGGTCCCTGGTGATACTGCCTGAAGGGCCAAAGAGATTTCCCCAGGGCTGGGCCATCTGCTGCCTGTAGGTGGAGGAAGGGAGCCTCTGGCCCATAGGGAGGAAGAGTTTCCTGGGCTAGGCAGCTTGCTGTAAAGTCATCCCCCTTGCTGCCATCTCCCAGGTGTCCCAGTATGTCCTGTTGAGGGAGGAGAGTCAGGCTCCTGGCAACAAAGAGGCTTCCTGGGCCAGGCCACTTGTTGTGTGTAGTGGCATCCCTCTTGCCAGTGTCAGTCTGCCTCTCTGGTGTCTCTTGGCAGGGGAGGGAAGTCTCAGGTCCAGTGGGGCAGGAGAGCTCTTCCCTTAGCTGCTTATCTTTAGTGGGGCTCCCAATCCATCCCCCTTGCCATCACTGCCAGGCTCACCTGGTGGTGCCAGAGAGACACCTGCTTGATCTGGGGGGAAAAATGAACCTGTTCCTAGGTTGGGGTTGGGAAGTGCCAGGCCTGAGCCACCTTCTTCTGTAGGTGGGGTACATAAGACACCCTGGTGCTGTGTCATTCCTCTAGTCCTGGGATCCCAAACCACCTCACTTCCCCCTTACCGCCTCTCGGAGTTCTCATTGGGTTGCATCTTGAGTTCTTTCCAGAGTTTATAGTTGTACTTAGAAGGAAACAGCAGGAAGAAACTGATCTATCCCATCTTGTCCAGGCCAAAACTTTTTTTTAACTGTTACTTACTTATTTTAAAACTAAAGAACAACTCAAGAAAATGACTATTACTTATTATATGATTGATACTGAAAATAATTTTGGTATGGAAGGTAAGGGGATTTCTTTTTTTAAAAAGGGATCTGCCCCAGGTGTCAAATATACTAGTTATGCCACTGAGAGTGAGCAAAGTGAAAAGAGAGATTAGAAAGATTGGGAAGGATGGCCTGGAAGCCAAGGGTGGAAAGAGTGGACGGGGTTTATTATTATATTTGTTTTATGATGGGATTAGAAACCAGAGGATCTGAAGCATTAGGTGGCTTGCCCAAAATTGCTTGGGCATTTGGTTGCAGGATGGTTGCAGAATTCAGGAGTATGACATTCCAAGGCCATGGCAACAGCACACCGTTACCCAGGGTGCTGCTTTCCCACTCCAGACACAAAATTTGCTAGAAGATGTACTGCAACAGGGAAGAAAACCTTTGGCCTTTCTGGCAAATGAACAGAAAGCTTCAATAGAAACAAACGTTTACCAAATTTGACTAGTGTTAAATGTCTGTTATTTATTGTCGCTTAATCATTCTGCTTGGAGGGGCCTCAGTTAATGTCCATTTCGAGATAATAATTACCATGTGGAGTGCTTACTCTCAGAGGGAGAATATTAAATTATTACTGGCATTTGAATAAATTTGTGAAACCATCGCTTGTGCCTTCCTTTAAGCTTTTGACGTCTAAAATTTATCCAGGAGAATTTCTAATGTTTCATTTTCCTCTGCATATTTGCTCATGGTCATTTCCATATCATCTAAGCTTTTGTTCTCAATAACATATACAGGATTTCAGATAAAAGCTCACTACTTACATGTCTTTGAGTCTTTCATTAGATGCCTAAAATTGGACCCTGAAAGGCCTATTTATATACAATGGATTTAGATTTTTCTTTTCAAAAAGAAAATCTTTTTTAAAGAAACTCAACACGAGAGACAAAAAAAAAAAAAAAAAGCCTGCAGAGAGAGTCCTGGATGAAAATTAGATCTGCTTCACAACCAAATACAAAAAGTCTATGTATTTTGGCAAGAGCAATTGGGCCATAATTATTTGTTATAATGAGTCTTGGGGAACTACTCACTCTAAGTAGATTAAGATATCTTTGGAAGCTCTAGTAGCACTTTCAGAAAATTGGCATGCCATATCCCCAACCCCAAATTTCCTCCAGCACATTAAATGGCTTTCCAGCATCCTGAAAAAGTGAACCAAGCTTCCCAAAGTGTCCGTCTCGCAGTTCGCTGACGCTTCTGCCTGAGGAGCTACTGGCTTTGGGGGTCTTTGCTTCTTTCTGCATGCTTTACAGTAATTGTGGCAAAAGTTATGATGCTTTGCTAATTTGAGATCTCACCTCAGAGCTGAGCTAATAAATCATGACTCTGTGAGGAGATGACATGGCAGGGATTTGGGTAAAAATGAGCCATCAGGTTTATAAATTATGGGTACAAGAATTAGTCTGCTAGTATAGATTATTTCTCAACTTTGAGGAATCTAGGGGTCAGGGCCACCAAATGTCATTTCTATGATGTGCAAAGAATCACCAGGAGAGAGGATGCCCTCCTTCACAGGGAAGGCTTTAACATCCATCATTCTGCAACTCATTTTTTCTTCAGTATCATGTTGTCACCTGATGCTTCAGAAAATTCCCCTGCACCAAATAGTGCCCTAATGGAAAGTGAAGAAAAGTAACTGTTATCTTCTCTGCAGTGTTGCCAGCTCTGCAGCCTCAAAGACAAGTGGAGAAATGATGATTTGATATTAAATAATTATTTGATTATTTGATATTAAAAGAAACCCAAATTACTGCTGTAACCCCGAAGTCTCCTAGATTTTGGGAGTATGAATGAGGTCAAATTAATCCAGTCTTCCTGGCTGTTAACTCCACCTACTTATTCAGAGTTACCAGCTTGCCAAGAAAGTCCCCTCCCAACCTAGGATTCCTGGATGTCCCTGGGGACGGATTTCACAGGGAGCCTATGCACCGCTATGGAAGCTGCAGTTCCACCTCCATCCCACACACACACATCCACCATGATCGAATTTTCTTCCTCTCCAACAATGGCTTCCCCTTTCCAGTGTCATCTGCTCGAAAGTGGAGTGAGGAGCTCTTCCCAGTGCTGCTGCTCCTGGTGAAAATTCCGAGTTCCCCATCAAGTGGTCTCTCTGGTAAGGCTCCCTAAAAGCCTTGCAAAACCAAGTGGAGAAATGATGATTTGCTATTAAATCAAATGTCATGCAGTACCAGAGGGGCATTCTGCTTTGGGCAGCAGCCCAGAGAACATCTGTCTTCCCCACTGCTTGATGGTCTTTGTCACCTGAGCCCCAAAGCACCATGCTTCAGTTCAGTCCCACCATAATGTCTCATAAAAGTGGCTCCTTCAATGTTGGATCCCAATACCTCTCTCCACTGGGGCTCAAAACCATTCCATCGAACCAGGCAAGGACAAAAATCTTGCCTTCTCCTCTCTTATCCTCATTTCTAATTTCTCTGCCCTTCTCTATCTCCTGTTCATGCATCTAACTCCTCTTTCTACCTTCAGGCATAGAACTAAAGAACTCAAGGATTCATGACCATCAGTTCATGGAAATACTGCCCACTCCTCCACTCCCAGTGGTAAATGACTCCATCTAAGCTACATTCTCCATTGTCCTCAATCCTCCATTTGGCTTTGGCTAAACAGCTTCTCTAGAGCAGTGGGCTCCCAAATGGGGTGATCACACCTCAGGGGCAAGTAAGATAATCCCTGAGGTGTGGGAAACAAAGATTAGAATAGATATATAGATAGAGATAGATCAGTAGTTGAGTAGGTAGGTGGATAGATAAATTTGGTTTCATTACTCTTTAATATATAGATTGACACCAGTGCCCTCTCTCCGTCCATAGGAGAGGGCCATATGTCCCCTGTGGTTTTCGAGATCTCCTGGGGAAAGAATGAATGTTCCAAAACTCGGAGGAATTGGCAGTAGAAGCTTCATATGATCATTCCTTTCAACGTATTGCAGAGCATGACAGTTTATTTGTTCCTCTTAGGGGGCTTTATGAATTGTATTATCCAGTTCTCATTAATAACCTTCTAAAACTAGGCAAGTGGCTTTTAAAAAATGCCACTCAAGATACCACCATTGATGTGAGCCCATGGGACTACAAGAAAATGGCAACGCTGATGATTCTCTGACCCCCAGTGGTAGCTCTGCACCAGGCGCATTACATAAAACAATGACATTCTAATCAGATGACTTTAAAAATAGAAATTATCAAGGTGACCATTTAAAAAATGTTATCAGCAAAACAGACCCCAAGACAAGGATTTGTATGTAAGTATCTTATTTGAGAGGTGATTCCAGTAGCACAGTGAGGGAGGAGGGAAGTGACAGGTGAATGGCAGCAAAGTCAATATGGGTTATGTTGACCACTGGGTTACCGCTTTGGGCACCTGGAATGCCATCCTGCTGGGAGCCCTCTGAGAGACTGTGTGGAACCGAATTTTCCCTCTGGGGGGCAACTCACCGATGGAGAGTCATAACCAGGGTGTTAGATCCCTGCCACTCCCAGCCTCTCCCATGCATCCTGATCACACTTTCATAGTCAGAAGATGCGTTCATACAGAGACATGGCAAGCTGTTGCTCGTACAGGAACTTTCTGCAGATGGTCACGAGGGTGGGTGGGCCAAAGGGATGTAGTTTGGGATCTGACGGTATCTGCCACCATAATCAGCCTTGCTGTGAACTGCATATTGTTTCGGGCCCTATTAGAAAACCAATAGTAGGAAGCCCTCATGATTGGAAAGGCCTTTAAAAATAGTATTCATTTTATCTCTTTTTCATCTTCAAAATGTGTCTCGTGATGTACACAGTGCATTAGAGCAGGAGTACACAAATATAATTTAGAAACAAGTATATCGACATTGGTGGTTCATGCTCAAAATATTTTTTTGGTAGGCACCTGGATTGATAACATTTTGGAGCCCGCTCCTCTAAAGGGGGTTGGAAGCGCAGAATGGTTTATGAGCACCAACTTCAAATCATGTTGTCACATGTATTATGTCCCCCAGAAAAGGCCATATTCTTTGATGCAATCTTGTGGGGCAGACATATTAGTGGGGACGTTTGGATTAGGTTGTTTCCATGGAGATGTGACCCACCCAACTGTGGGTGATAACGCTGATTGGATAATTTCCATGGAGGTGTAGCCCTGCCCATTCAGCATGGGCCTTGATTAGTTTACTAGAGCACTGTATAAGCTCAGACAGAAGGAGCAGGCTTGTTACAGCCAAGAGGGACACTCTGAATTATGCACAGATGATGAGAGAGTAGCTGCAGGTGAGAGACAGTTTGAAGATGGTCGTTGAAAGCAGACTTTTGCTCTGGAGAAGCTAAGAAAGGACAAATGCCCCAAGAGCAACTGAGAGTGACATTTTTGAGGAATTGCAGCTTAGAGAGGAACGTCCTGGGAGAAAGCCATTTTGAACCCAGAACTTTGGAGCAGATGCCAGCCACGTGCCTTCCCAGCCAACAGGTTTTCCCGACACCATTGACCATCCTCCAGTGAAGGTACCCTATTGCTGATGTGTTACCTTGGACACTTTATGGCCTTAAGTCTGTAACTGTGTAACCAAATAAACCCCCTTTTATAAAAGCCAATCCATTTCTGGTGTTCTGCATTCCAGCAGCATTAGCAAACTAGAACACACCCCAAGCCAGAGTAGCCATGGAATAAAACTCACCAACTCCTTTTTCCCCCAGAGGCATCTTTGAAAGGGCTCTCTCCTTCTCTTCTCACAGGACTCCTCACAACCTCTCTGCTCCTTAACTTCTCTTTGGATAACATGGCCTTTTAGAGCAGGTGGTTTTGTAAATTAAAAATGTCAAAATGCAGGGTTCATGGTAGGCAGGGGAGAGGCTGAAATAATAAAGAGACGGTCCCCTTCACAGCTCTCATTTTAGCCGTGTACCCTGAGAGAGGAATAGGCAGCCTCTTATATACTTGTCCATGATGCCCTCCACATTGAGATGGGTCACTTCCCCTGAGGACTGGGGCAGGGGGCAGGGATTTTGCAGAGCCCAAAGGACCTACTGATTGATCACATGGATCTTCCTGATTCACTATTTAGGGACCCTTTATCTCAAGTAACCTTAACTGGGCCAACAAGTTTTGCTAAATCAAGATTTTTCTGGGATCTGCTTTAGCCATTGGTAATTAACAGTATCATTGATCTATATCAGCCATCTGTAATGTCTCCAAGAATATCAAACCTCAAGAAGTGCTAGAAGAGTCAGGGCCATGAGCCGTCTGTCCTGGTCTTCTGTTTCTGCCAGGGGAACTAAAGGACAAGTTTTGGAAGGATCTGTCTGTCTTGTAGACTTTAAGGCTGAATGGACACTACCAAAACCTAGGAACTCGGCTCAGCCACCTCCCCTCAGCCAGTCAGCCATTGCTTACTTAGTGGCTGTGCTGGACCCTGTGGTTGATTAGAACAGAAGGAGGAAAGGAGGAGTGGTAGAGGGAGGGAGGGAAGGAGAAAGGAAGTAAAAGAGAAGGAAGGAAGGGATGAGAATCATCCTTGGCCTGCTTGAAAGGTAGTTAACCTCAAACAGGGCTGCATATGGTGACTGCTGAATGAAGTGGGTGAACATTGGAGGCATCTAAAGAGCTCAGCCGAAAATAGTGACCATGGAAAGATCCAGGAAGAGGTGAGGTCTGAGTTTACAGGGAAGTTCGTCCATGGACCACACTTTGAGAACCACTTCTCTAAAGGATTTTAGATATGTAGAAGGGAGAGGGCTGCCAAGGGTTGAGATGAGGAAGATATTAAGAAGAATAAGGTGGGGAAAAGGGGAAGACATGTTTAGGAAGATTCTGAAGTGAAGGGAATGTGTAATAGAAGAGTGGAAGAAAAGAAATATAAAGGCCTGTCTGAAGATTTTGGAATTTATCCTGTAGGCAACCGGGAGTCATTGAATGTGTTTGAGTAGTGACATGACATGATAGAAAGTTAGTTTTAGGATTCTTTAATCTGTCAGCAGTATCTCCTATGGTCTGGAGCAGGGCAGGGTGGGGGAGATGGAGGCAGAAAAGAATTTATCTAAGCAGTTTAAAAATCTATTTATATACTGTTCTTTCCAAAGAGACGCGAGGAAAGCACTTCTTGAGGATTTCAATTTTGGTGAGAAGCATAGGCCAGCATTCCTCTTGGGAAAGAAGACAGAGCAAACAAATGGAGTCTGATCTTTGGTCTTCCAATATTCATGTTTTCCTAAAAAGTGACAGCATGTAAATCCTCAAGGCTGCTCAGAGTTTGTGCCAATTTGATGGGAGAACCTGCAGATTTCCAGACAGTAAGTTGATCCATGATGGCCTTCAACCCAGGAGTGAGGAATTTTCTGTTTATAGTCGTGATTCAAAAAGGATCCAAATCTGCCCCACCCTGGAAGTGCATCACTAACGGGGAATTTTCAGTGTTTAAAAATGGTTTATATTAAGTCCACATTGAAAGTCTCTTCTTCCTTTTCTCTGTGTGAAAATAAACGTAATCCGTGTGGCACGGATTCTAAGTCAAGCAAGAGAATTGTCCTCTGAGACCACACACACCTACACACATACACACGCACTGTTGAGCATCAGCCAGGGACTCTGCTCTGAGAGAGATGCTCAGGCATATTTCTGCATGAAGCAAAATCAATATGGGTGAACCTGAAAACCATCTGTTGGGAACTTTGGGGCAGGTAGATGAAAGAGATGAGAGGTAAGGGTGAAGACTTGGGAAACTGTCCAAGGAAGCTCTTTCAATGACTCAAATAATTATTGAACATTGATGGAGCAACCTGTGAAGCACCAAAGGAAGCACACTGGTCCTGCTCAAAGGCGACTGGGGCCAATGTAGGGGTAGGTCAGGTTGAAAATAAACTTGTGGCATCTCAAAATGTCACTGGCCTTTCTTCTCTTTGGTTCCACCTCGCCAGGCCATTCTTTTTCTCCTTTTTGGGTTTCCTCCTATCTCCTGCTTTGCTCCTCCTCCTTTAGCCACTGCCCAGCTCCCTATGGGCTGAATAATAATTTGGTACAAGTTCAATTTTTTCCAAAATGTTCTGCAGTAAAATCTGATTGTCTTTGTTCTCTGTGGTTAGAGGGATGGTGGCCTGGTATGACTGCCTGCATTTTAAAGTTAGGAATTATAGGAATAATGGATCAAGTGATTTTCCAGGGATGAAATGAATGAGATTAGTACCTGTTACTTTCTACTCTAGCAATTGAAATAAATACAAGAGCCAGATTGTAGCAATTATTTGGGAAAGCACCAGAAAACACCATGTTTTGTGATTCTCATATAACAAATGTGGTAACAGAGAAGATGACTATGCCAGTTTTAATTCAGCGGAGGTTTTGAACATATTTCTAATTCCTTTGCCACATTACCAGTTTTCTCATGCATAAAATGCAGCTAATACAATAATTAGTATCTACCTCCGAAGGTCGTTGTAAGGATTAAATGATTTAAAACATGTCAAGCACTTAGAACAGTGCATGGCATCTAATAAGCACTCTATAATTTTAACAAGTTGTCCTAAGATAACAACCTCGATTTTCAAATCTAAGAATTTATACCAGACAATGTCTAGATGCAAATGAATCATACTGCTGTGCCTGAGACCCTTATTACAATGAGAAAATAGGGGTGGACATTGCAGGGATGAGTGAATCACCACTCTCCTAGAACATTTTGGAAATGAAATCCTTCATTTTAGGATATTTTGATCAGGGCTGGCTGTGCCTATGGGGAAATGGACCCCAAATGTTGCCAGTGCCACTCTTGTTCCCACCTACCTGCACCCCATCATTGCAGGAGCCATTGCCCAGTTACTGGAGGGCCAAGAGTATAATGTGTTCAAGGTCCTGATGTGATACCAAATTTATTTGTGACTGCCAAGGTAGCAAATCCTGCTTATCATACCAGTGACCCCCCCCCCCAAATATAGGCCCTACCTGTCATATGTCCCCTCTCAAATTCTCAGCCAAGGGTTGCTTTGCTCTGCTTTCCCCTTCTCTTGTTCTTCATATCACTCCCAAGCCTTTTCATAGTGTCCACTGGAACTCCGATGTCCTCTTCCGTAGCAAGCCACCCTGTGCACTCCCACTCTTCCATCTTCTATTGGTAATTGAATTCTGGTTCTCCCATGAAGTTTTACTTCTGGAAGCTCTCTTAGGCGGATGATGTCTATTCTTCTGGGTTTCATGGAGATTGTCGTCTATCTACCTTTATATATAAAAACCTCTTGGAGAACAACCACTTCCAGGAAGATGGAGTAGATGTGCTTTTTCCTATTTCTCCCACTAAGTACAATTAAAAAGCTGGGGCATTATGTATAAAACAAACATAAGAAGACTCCGAAAGGTGGATGGAAGAAGGCAGACCAGCTTGAGAACTCAGGGCCTGAAGAAAGACAAAGGGGTGAGTTCTCTGGGTTTCCTTTTTGTCTCATATATCCCAGACTTGGAGTTGAAGAAACTAACAACCCAAAGAAAGCCTGCTCACTCTAGCTCAAAGGCAAGGAAAGGGACAGCCCAGCAAGACAGAACACCTTTAGACAGTAACGACTCTACTCCAGCCAAATACTACCAAAAGAACTGTGACCTTGTCCCCACCAATGCCAGCAAAAGCTGAATGGAGTCTAGACTTCCACCATTCTGTGGCTGTAACAAGGCCCGCTTCTCCCCGGGGTGGTGTCAGAGAAGGTCAGTAAGGAGGTGGGTGTTTCATCCTTGCCAAGTGGTAACAAGGACCCCCTCCCTGCAGTGCCAGTGGAGACCATGTGGGAAGCCTGGACATCCACCCCCACCTGGAAGTAAACCACCAGCCAGACTGACAAATTAAAGGAGAGAAGACTCAAATTACCAACATCAAGAATTAAACAGGGGATATCAAAAACAGACTGCAGACATCAGAAGGATAAGACAATACTACGAACAACTCTACACACATAAATTTGACAACTTAGATAAAATGGACCAGCTTTTTTCAAATAGCACAAATGACCACAACTCACCCAATATGAAACAGATGCTTTTAATAGCCCTATAGCTATTATATAAATTCAATTCATAATTTCAAACCTTCCCAAAAAGAAATTTCCAGGCTCAGATTATTTCATTGGATAATCTAGCATGTTTAAAGAAGCATTACAATGAATACCACATGATCTATTCCAGAAAACAGAAGAGGAGGGAAACACTTCTCAATTGTACTGAACTAATGTTACCCTGATGCCAAAACCAAAGATGGTACAAGAAAAAAAGAAAACTGTATCTCTCATTAATATAGACACAAAACCCTTAGTAATATTTTAGCAAACAAATTCGGTCATATATAAAAAGAATTATACACCATGACCAAATGAGGCTTATTCCAAAGATGCAAGGCTGGTTCAGTATTCAAAAACTAGTCAAATGTAATTGTGCCAGTTTGTATATATTATGTCTCCCCAAAAGCCATGTTCTTTAATGCAATCTGTGGGGGCAGATTGATTAGTCTGTTGATTAGGGTGGAACCTCTGATTAAAGCATTTCCGTGGAGATGTGGGCCCTGCCCATTCAAGGTGGGTCTTAATTAAATCACTGGATTGAGAGCTCACAGACAGAAAGAGCTCAGACAGCTTAGAGAGACTTTTGGAGAGACCCAGGTGCTTGCTATCACTGGAGATGCTTGGAGATGCAGACAGAAAAAAAAGATGTTCAACATTATTAACCATTAAGAAAATGCAGATTGAAACCACAGTAAGACATCACTACACACCTATAGAAATGGCTGAAATAAAAAAAGAAATGCTGGCAAGGATGCAGAAAAACTGTATCACTCATAAACTACTAGTGGGAATGTAAAATGGTACAGCTACTCTGGGAACTGGTTTGGCAATTTATTATTAAAAAACTAAACATGCAACTATCATATGATTCAACAATTGCACTCCTGGGCATTTTTCCCAGAAAAAAAATTGAAAATTTATGTTCACACAAAAATCTGTATGGGAGGGGAGGGAGTGAGGAAGGGGAAGGAAGGAAGGAGGGAAGGAAGGAGGGAGGGAAGGAGGGAGGGAGAAGGAAGGAAGGATTGAAGACACACAAAAACTTGGATGAATCTCCAGGGAATTACACTGAGAGACAATAGCCAATCCTAAAACATTACATACCTGTATGATTTCATTTACATAACATTCTTGAAATGACAAAATTATAGAAATGGAGAACAATTAGTGGTGGCCAGGGATTAGGAGGGGGTTGCTGGCCAGAGAGAGTTGGGCACGGTTCTAACAGGGCAATGCAAGGTATCCTTGTGGTGATAGAATTGTTCTCTATTTTGATTGTATCAATGTCAATATTGATTTACTATAGTTTTGCAAGATGTTACCATTAGGGGAAACTGAGTAAAGGGGAGATGAGACCTCTTTGCATTCTTAACTGCATACAAATCTACAATTATCTTAAATAAAAAGTTTAATGTAATAAAAATAAATAAAGTTCCTGCTTTGTGAATTGTGTCTTCTGCTGTACCAGTCTTCTTCACTGTCATCTATCAGATGGGAGTCAGTGGTGACACGGCCTAGAAAGGAAGTGATGAAGATGATGATAAGTGGGTATATTTTGAAGGTAGAGCCAAAGGGATTTGCTGGTCGATCACATTGTGAGATAAATGGAGTAATCCAAACATAGTGCTAAAGTTTTTTCCGAGCCAGCTGAATGATGTGTTTAATATTTACTAAAATGGGGAAGACTGCAGAAGGAGAATGTTCTGGGGGAAAGTTGAGAGTTTGGTTTTGAGCATGTTGACTTCGAGACTCCTAGTAGACATCCATGTGGAGACGTCCTGCAGGTAGTTGTGTACATTGAGTCTGGAGCTCAGAAGGGAGGTTCGGTTTGGAGATACAAATTGAGGAGTCACCAGCACATGGATGGTATTTAGTCACGAGTTTAGATGAGACAGCCTAGGTTGTAAGTTCAGGAGAGAAGCAGCCTATGTCTTGAGTCCTGAGACACTCAAATGTTTAGAGTTCACAGAGATGAAGAGGAAGCAGCAAAGACATTGAGAAGCAGTGCAGTGGCCAGTGAGATAGAGGAGAACCATGAGAAACTAAGTCTTGGAAACCTTTTGACTGCCCCCCTTGACCTTTTAATGGATGCATTGGCCTCTGGTTTCATCCTCAAGTCCTCTAACCATCATGTATATGTAGATTGTCTCCCAAATCATTGTCTTCAGCCTCACGCTCTCCCTTAAAGTTCCAACTCATAAAATCTATTGATTGTTGGATACTCCATTGAAACGGCACTTAGGTACCTACCTGTTCTAGTTATTCATTAATGCATAACAAATCACCCATAAACTTAGTGGCTTCAAACAGTAACAGTAATTTATTATCTCTCAGTTTCTCTGGGTCAGGAACTCAGGATTGACTTGGTTGGGCAGGTTTTGGCTCGGGATCTCTAGATGACTGCAGATGGCTGGGGTGGAAATCATCTACAAGCTTATTCGCTCACATAGTTTGGCACCTGGGCTTGGAAGACTCAAACCATCGGTCCAGATACACCTCATCAATCTCAGAGTTACACAATACACAATGCGATTGCAGGGTATGGTGTTTTCAAGCATAAAGTTGTATCCATCACCCTCCAACTCTCTGGGTTGGCACAGCCTAAGTACATACCAAAACTCAGTGGTTTGGAACCAGAATAGGGATCAATTTTCCAGACCTGGGTCAGAATCTTACCAGATAGGACTATGTTATTGCCATGTGTCTGTCCCAGGCAGTCTGTCCTTCCAGGATGCAGCTGCACCACAGCCAAAACTGTTCACCTCAATCCCTAAGACCACTGCATCCCGCGTATAGCACATAATAAGCAAATTTCACCATGTTGACAAGCCCAGTAAGCCTTTTTGTGAGCTTTGGTGATCGTTGCCGTGGCACAAGAGCATTCTATCAGGGTTATCAGATGTCCCAGTTTGCCAAGACAGGCATCCCAGTCTTATGCCTGTTGTCCAATCTTAATTATAAGTAGGTCTCCCTTCACTCAACTGAGTGAGCTGTTTGTTCCCAACCCTGTTTATGCTCGTAGTTGTCATTAGAATTCTGTAATCTAATTAGATGTGACCTAAATGATGAAAAAAGATTGCAAAAAGCCTGAGAGTTGTTGAAAAGACTTGTTTAAGACAAGTTGGTAGGGGTAAAAATAAAAAAGAAGGAAAACAGAAGGGTTATCAGTTTGGATTTGGTAGCTTCAGTTGTAAAAGATTAGGTAGAAATTAGAAAGCTCTAGAAAAATTCTGTATCCAGATTTCCTCACAAATATGGGGAAATTGTAAGTTGTGGCCACACAGCATCTTTGAAAACTCTTCTTAAGTTTGGGGTCAGCTAACCCTCAGAGACAACTATTTCACACCTCTTGTTTCTTCAAACCACAGATGACTTCTCCATCTTCCTTACTCTCACCTGATGACTTGGGTTTTTTTTATTCCTCTGGAAAAGTAGAAAGAGTCAGAGAGAATCCCTCAGGTTTCCTCTACCACATTCATCAACCTACCAATACCCATGACTTCCCCTTCTCCATTATGGATAAACTATCTGCCCCTAAGGCCAACCCCTCACTTGTGCACTGGATCCCATCCCCACTTGCAAACCCAGCTATATAAATTGTGGGGCTCAGTGCAGGATGAATTTTGAAACACCAACGGCAGAGCATTAAACCCAAGTGTGGGTTTCTGAACTTGGGGCAATGTGTGACTTCATAGAACTGTCCCTGAAAGGGGTCCTGTCTGGGGCTGGGCACCCAAAGAAAGAGGCCTGTTCCTTTGGACACCCTCTCCAGCAGAGGGAATCCTGGCCTTGCCCAGGCACTGAGGGTGACTGGCAGTGGTGAGTGGGTCTCTCCCTGAGGTCATCTGAAGAGGTACCTGGCAGAAAAAGCATTGTCTTTCAGAGAAGCAAAGACCCCAGGATGCCTGGGAGCCACTTGTGTCTGGGGCCTCAGGGTGATACCAGAGCTGCAGCTGCCCTGCACATCTCAGGACAACCAAAGAAGCTAAGGAGGCACCAAAGGACTCTAAGGGAGGGCCCACTGGCCCGTCTCTCTTGCACTCCAAGCAGTCAGCACCCCACCATGGCTCCCTGGCTCCACTCGGGAGCTCACTGTCCTGGCTCTGGGACAGTGGGGAGGTGGCCTGCACAAAGTGACCTGGGGTTTCTTCTCTCTTGTCTCCTGACCCTAGAGGCTCCAATTTCTCCTGGCTGCTTACTTTACCTTCAGCTTCTTCCTCTCTGAGGGGAGCTCCTCCTCCGTGGGCTCGAGTTTCCCAGAGGTTCAAGCGGGCAGGATAATTTGGGCCCACTGATAGGTCTCCTTCTCCCCTCTTCCCCATCACCATGGTGGCCTCTTTCCTGCTTGAGGTCTGGCAAAACCAGCCTGCAGGTCTCTGAGTTACCTCCTTTGACTGGTCAGGTGCTGGTAGCAGCTGACACCCCAGCTCCAGCCTCCCTCTCACTTGGAGGGAGCAGAGAGCTCTTTCTGTCAAAAGGGAGAGGGAGGACATCTGCAGCTTCGCCTGGGGGATGATGTGGCTCTGCCCACCCTGGATGGGTGACTGTGTCCTGTTCTGGCTTACCAGCTCTCTGGGCCTGGGAGGCTTGGCCACCAAGGTGACCTCCTGGGTGGGCTGACTTCCCTGAAGCACCAGCTTGGCCTCAGCAGAAATGACTCCAGGAGGAAATCAGCATTCCCACAAATGGGGGCCCTCCTGTCCCCCAGCTGGGCTGTGCCCTCTCCCCTTCCCCTCTTCTCCCTCCATTTCTTCCTGTGGAGGTGAGTCCAGTTCTGCCTCACTGCCCATTCTTACCTCCCTCGTCTTCTTGCCTCCGCAGTGGCTGGGTTTTGTTTTCTAGTGGATTTTCTTGAACGACTGGTCCCCGTACACTTGCCCCTTCCCTCTGGCTGTATTTCATACTAGCTGATTCACACTTGCAGGCAGCCCCCTCCCCTGGGGCATTTTTCTTTCCACCCAGGCCCTCGGTGGTAGCCAGGTTATCTCCAACGCAGGTACAAGGTAGGTCCTCCATGGCAGCCTGTCTGACTAAGGCCTGGGGGTGACTGCTGGGGACATC
The DNA here is from genome assembly GCF_015220235.1 of Choloepus didactylus. Lineage (NCBI taxonomy): Eukaryota > Metazoa > Chordata > Mammalia > Pilosa > Megalonychidae > Choloepus > Choloepus didactylus. Next base: position 10,188,780 of record NC_051335.1, read on the forward strand.
AACCAAGGCCAGTGCTGAGCTGCAGCCCAGTCGGGCCAGGGTGGGCCTGGGGCTCAGAAGCTTCTGCTTCCTTGGGCAGGCATCCTGGGCTCCCAGTCTCTCCCTCCTCCTCCTGGCTCTCTAGATGAAAGGCAGTGAGTTGCTCCTGGGGACGAGCACACATTGGTGGCAGAGAACTGAGTGGGGATGGAGTGGAAGAAGACAAGCCTCGACTTGTCCAGGGGGTGGAGATGGTGTGGGCCCAGCAGAGAGCAGTCTGCCCCCTCTGGCCTGGCTCCGGCGCCCGGATGCTGAAACAGAAGGAGGCCTTGTAGGTGTAGGCTGGGGGCAGGCTGATGCTGCCCTGCAGGAAGTGTTGTCTGTCCACCACAGTCTGTTTGTGCAAAAGCAGCCTGGAGGTGCGCTCCTCCCACTCTTCCTTCTCCAGCTCCAGGTGGCCACTCGCTCACCCCACTCAGGCCTGGCCCTGGGCTGCCCTTGCCCTTGGAGCTCTGCTCACACGGGCAGTGCAGGGGTCTGCAGGGGACTGGTGGCTGCTCCGCACCATTGGAGAAGGACAGGTAGCCCTTGTCGAGGCTCTCACACTTCCTCAGCCAGCCTGGGAGACTTTGAGGTCCTAGAACTTCTCCAAAGTTCACTGCAGTGGCCAAGGCTTGCTGGCAGTCAGAGACTTCTGCTCCAGTGTCTTACGCTAGTAGGAACCCAGGAAAGCCAAGTTAGAGACCAAGGGGGCCTCTCTGTTGGCAGTCTGTAAATGTGGACCCTAGACAACAGCTCTTGGCAGCAAGGGACAGCTGCGTGGTGGACATCGGGCACTGGATGCCTAGAGAAGGGAGTGTCCCTGATGCCCAACGCCTGCCTCCTCTGGCACTGGCTTTCCCCCTGCCCTCTGTCCTGGGGGCCTCTCCAGCCATGTCTCCCTCCTCCAGGAGGCTGCCCCAGCTCCGGTGGATTCTGGGGGTAGCCGGAAGTCGTTGGGCTCCTTCTGGGTCCGCCTGTGCTTCTGCGGGTTGCTCTGGATCGTAAAAGCACGTGAAGGGCCTCTGGCCAGAGTGGGATCAGATGTGCTTCTCCAAAATGCTGGGCTGCCAGCTGTCCTGCGTGCTGGGTGGGCACAGGCACCTGCTGGTGATGCTCACCTGTGCAGGGCTTCCTAGGCCGTGCCACAGGCTGAGTGTCCCCCAGGTTTCATGGGCAGCCATGGGGCTTGGGGCTTCCCCAGTTGGACAAGGCTAGGCCCCTTGGACTGCAGTGGGGGGCTCAAGGAGAAAGGGAACACTGCTCTATCCAGGCTGTCTGTCCCTAGGGGAGCGCATGACTGGAGGCTGCCGGAAGGCCCTTCAGGAATGTGGCAGGCACCAGGCCCTGCTCCAGCACCCGGGTGATGAGGCCTGCCCATCTTGGGGCCTTGGGGGCGGGAGTGGCTGGGAGCAGGAGCTGCCTGGTCCCTCCGTGGCAGGCAAGCAAGGCAAGTGGGTTCCAGCCCCCTACACCCCACTTTGTTTGGGGTGGCTGGGATCCCCAGAAATCTGCAGGCCACAGCCAGATGTTTCCACGGGGACCTGTCTTCCCTCATCATACTGTAAACTCTTATTTACCCCTATTGAAGTCTTACAATAAGCCCCCAAGAAAAGTGCTGTTATTTCCATATAAAGGAAAGAGGATGCTGAGGTGCAGAGAGCTGAAGTGACTCGTAGCGCAGCTGATAAATGGCAGAGCCCAGATTCAGACCTAGGTCTTGTTTGAATCCTGTCTCTTACTTCACTCACTCAGAAGTGAAGTCTTGATTCTTGCCCTCCACACAGGCTTAGGGCAGGCCTGTCACTGGCAGCTCTCCAGCACCTGGCACAGGGCCTGGTACCGAACAGACACTCAGAAAATGTATCGACTGATTGAGGAAAAGGCAGCCAATGTGCCCAAGGTCCTTGAGGTCCACGGTTAGTCAGGGTATTGGAGGCAAGTCCCTTGCATTCTCTGGGACTCCATTTCCAGATCTGTAAAATGGGCAGGGACCCAGCAGCCTCCTAGGGCCCTTCCCATTCTGGGGCACTGAGATCTGAATCAGGGGTCCCCACACCCAGTCTCCTCTGGTGCCCACCCCCCAGGAGCTGCCATAAACATACTTCACTACACACACACACACACACACACACACACATGCCCAGCAACTCAGCAGCAGTGCTGGCTCCTACTGGTTCATACTGGCCCCTACCAGCTTATACCAGTTTACAACAGCTTGCACTGGCTCATGAGAGCCAATTGTCAAATATTCAAGAATGTGGCACGCTGTTAAACACAGCCATTATTAAAAGTCAAATTCAATAAACTTACAATTACAGAAATGATATTAAACACAAAGTCACTAATTACTCAAAGCACACCAATTACTAATTATTTTATGAAATTGTATTCTTGTCAGTGATCTTGAGGATTTTCACGTCTGTGGTACCCGAATAGTGGAAATACTGTATCCCGCTGGGCTGCTGTGCCTCCCTTCCCACTGCCACCTTCAGGGACATCACCCTGGAAGCTTGAAATCAGCTTGGGCATGGTGGGAGTCATCCCATCACAGAAATTGGCAAACGCTGCAAACCAGGCTTTTTGTTTTTCCCGAGAGCTGGCTGTTCCAGCTTTACAAGCACACCACTGGGCAGATGGGAGGGCAGATAAGGCCACCTCACCCATCCTCTGTTCCTACTCCCAACATCTGCCTGGCGTTCTGGATCTTGCAGCACCTGCAAAGACCCCTTGCCTCCAAAAAGCCGAGACCTTATACATTTTTTTAAGGAAAGATTTTTTTTTAAATAGAAATCTTTGGAGATTAATAGGTGGTTACTGAAATTGATAAGAACTGATGTTAAAGAAAGATACAGGCTTATCTCAAGATGCGGCATCATTTCTCCTGGCTGGAAAATTTCAAGATGCTTCCCGGGAAAATGGACAGCCCTGAGATCCTGGCCCTGCTTAAGCTTCTTGCTTGCTCAAGAAGACCCTTCCCAGTTCTAAGATCAGCACTGCTAGGGCAGAATCACTAGAGCAATCAGATGTGAACATTTATGTGAAAACATCTGGCACAGTGCTGGCACATAAGTAGGTATTCAATTTACTTGCAGTTCTATTTCTATGCAGGGCCGGTTACATAATTTGTGGGGCTTGGCACAAGATGAAAATGTGGGGCCCCTTGTTCAAAAATCAGGATGAAAGGACCTAACATATAAAACTTTTTCCTGCCTTCCTCAGTCTCTCTCTCAACTTGTCATGGTGCTCTTGTTTGCTATTTAAGATCATTCTAAATAAAGACAATTAAAATTAAAAATTATTAGCTTACTTTTTACCGCACATCCTTGGGCCTGATGGCTGCCCCCTCCCACCAGCCACTGTGTCACCGTGCTGCACCGTGGCCGGTGATGAGCTCCAGGCAAGCCAAGTCAGGCATTTCCCTTTCCCATGGGTGTGTCATGATGGGCCCACTAAGTCCCTGGCTCGGGTGGGCAAGAGACCTCCAACAAGAGGCAGTCTCCATTAAGCTGCCAGGACATGCCTGAGCCCAACCATCCCTGCACCCAAGCACCCACTGGTGGTGGGGGGAGCGGGTGACAGCCGAAAGCAGCCCTCTCCCTCTTCTGTCCCCACAAATGTGCTGAGTCGCCATCCTGGGTGAAGGGCCATGTACTCATGGGGGTAGGGAGGGGGAGGGGAGGCCAGGTGGGGCGTGGGGCACCTGAGGAGCAGGTGGCCAAGAAGCCGTCCCACAGAGGAGGTGGGGGGAAGCAGGACTGTGTGTGAGCTGAGGCTTCAAGTTCCTGGCACCTGCTCCTGTGTTTCATTGGACTTGACTTACAAAGATAAAATTGTTAAGAATGTCAAGATGGTGACAACAGAGCATTAAACCAAGCATAGGGCCCTTCTGAGCTCAGGACAAAGGGGCAAGCGCACAGGTCACAGCCCCACTCACTTGCCTACTCAAGGACTTACTCTAGCAATTGCTCTCTCCTACGTCATCAATTTCCCCCTTTGTGCTGGTAAGAGCTGTACCAGCCTACAAACGTGCTGTAATAGCTTCAAATCTTAAACCACACACATGCCTCTCTCCACTCTACATCCAGTGCCAATTACTGCCCTAATTTTCTACTCTTTTCTACACCAAAACTCCAGGGATGAGTTGTCTATACTTGCCATCTTCACTTCCTCTCCTGTCTTTTCAATCTCCTCTGTTCTGGTTTGCTAACGCTGCTGTTATGCAAAATACCAGAAAGAGATTGGCTTTTATAAAAGGGGGTTTATTTGGTTACACAGTTACAGTCTTAAGGCCATAAAGTGTCAAAGGTAAGGCATCAACAACAGGGTACTTCACTGGAGAAAGCCCGTTGGCATCCTCTGTTAGCTGGGAAGGCACGTGGCTGGGGTCTGCTTGCTCTCAGGTTGTGTTTCAAATGGTATTCTCCAAAATATCAGTGTCAGCTTCCAATGGCTGCCTTCAAAATGTGTCTCTCAGCTACAGCTTCTCTGATGTCCTTCTATTTCTGAGCTTTTATAGGGCTCCAGTAATGAAATCAAGACCCAAGTTGAATGGGTGGGGCCACACCTCCATGGAAACAATCCTATCAAAGGTCACACCCAAATCAAAGGTGTTACTAGCCACATCTCCATGGGAACAACCCAATCCACAGATTCCAAGCTAATCAACACTAATACGTCTGCCCCCACAAAATTGCATCAAAGATAATGGTGTTTTGGGGACATAATACATCTACACTGGCACATACTCCAAACTGGTTTCATCCATCATTCCATTGCAACTGCTGTTAGTATCACCCTCTCTTGATTCCCTCCTTCCCTTTGTTCTCTCTTAATTGCAGACCAAGTTGGCTTGAGCAGCCTTCTGAGCATCTCTGCATGGCACTGTTTCATGAGGTCGCCCCAAAGGCAGCGCTGCCATCTCTTTCCCCAGTTGAAAACAGAGCTGGAAACATTCTCTTCCTTGGATAGCACCTCAGCTACAGCAAAGATTCAAAAGGAAGAATTGAGCTGCCTCACATAAAGCAACTGATTTGTTTTCTTCTTGCCCTTTTATTTCTTATCAAAGAGAACGTCTGTGCAGACACTGTATAATACCAGAGAGAGCAGTAAAACTCTCTGGATTCAGAACATTCCCAAGTTCTCATAGCTGCAAGATGTTTATCTAGAGACCAAAGTTTGAGTTCCACATTTTTCTATTGCTATTTTCTACTTTAAACATACCCCCGCAAATTCAAATTAGGGCCAAGATAGTGTTACTGTTAGTTATGAAACACCTGGCTTTTTGGATACTTAAATTCTCTGGTCATGCCACCAGTTAACGTATTGAAATATTAGAACTATCTTTCCTTCAGGAGTTTTCTCTTTGAGACAGCATCTTGTTCTTAACAAAAGAAGCTGTTTGTCAAATTTGCTCCATATATTAACAAGGGTGGTCCAGAGTGAAAACCCATTTGATCTGAAACCTGCTTAGAGCATCGGCCATATGTGGTGCATCATATCTCTGTTCACACTGTGATGTGATAAAACAAACCCAAACAAAACCAACCTCGCTTATTTTTCGATATCTGATCTAATCATCTTCATGATCCCTCCTTCTTAGAAGCAAAATTCAACTTTTTCATTATCATGCCTTTGTCTCTCCCAGTTTTGAAACTTCCTTTTCAGGTGTTTTTTTTTAAAGCCCCTTTCTGGGCTAATCTCCCTCACATATATAAAGAGTTCCAAAGGCAACAAGAAAATGATAAAAAACACAATTTAAAAACGAACAGGTTCTATATGTTACTAGAATAAATTTTAGAAAACAACAACAACATAGGACTTTACAACACAAGCTGAATCCTGTTGTAAACAATGGACTATAATTAATAGTACGATTACAAAAATGTTCTTTCATGATTTGTAACAAATGTACCACTCTAATGCAAGGTGTTAATAGTAGGGAGGTATATGGAACTTTTTATTTTATGCACGGTTTTTCTGTAAACCTACAACTTCTCTAATAACAGAAGTATAAACAGACCTTTCACAGAAAAAGATGTACAGATGAGTCTTCAATATAAGAAAATATGCTCGACCTCACTCATAATAAAGCTACTTGAGACTAAATGAGACTTCATTTCTCAACCATCAGTTGGGCACAAATTCAAAGCCAGATAAGCCATCCTGCCGGCAGAACTGTGGGGAAACAGGCACTCCTACCCATTTACTGGTGAGAGTGGGACGTGCTACAGCCACTATAGAGGGGGAATTGGTGACATGTAACAAAATTACACTGGCCCAGCAATCTTATTTCTCCAAATCCACCATGAAGAAACACCTCTATAATATAAAACAATTCACCGAGGCATTCTTCGTAACAGCAGAAGATTGAAAGCAACCACTAATGTCCCTCAGATTACAGTTGGATAAACGATGTTACATCCACACAATGGCATAGAATGCAGCTGTAAAAAAAACAGAGTGAGGAAGATCATTAAGTTTAAAATGCAAGGGATAAAGCAGGGTATATTGTTTGTTACAAGGGAAAGCAATAAGACATACATGTGCATTTTTAATATTTGTTTGCAAATAGAAACAGAGGAAGGATAAATCAGAAATGAACAAAAACAGTTACCTCTAGGGGACAGTGGGGACAGGGTGGAGGTGACAGGCAGTGAGAGTGAAATGTCCCCAACTAAACTATTTTTATATAGTTCTGACTTTTGAAATATAAAAATGTTTTGCAAACTTAAGAATCCAATTAAATGAAAAAATAAAAACAATGCCAACCCTAAAATTGGATATAAACAGGAACAAATGAACCTAACTCTGTCAAGTATACCATAACCACATAGAGAAAAGAATTAATTTAAGTAACTTCTGGGCATAGTACTCTGACTGTACATGCTTGAAGGGCCATGTTACAAAGACAAAAAAAAACTGCAGATAAATCTTACACTTTTCTTAGTGGGTTGATTGTTAGCAGTAATAATGAAATTGTAAATTTAAAACCATTTTATGTATATTGTTGGATAAAGCAAATAAGTAAGTTTATTAATGTTAATAGGTGTCCAGATATTCACAAAAAGAGAGACAATTATAAAATGTAAAAAGTAAGAAAAAAATTCTATAATGTTACATTTGAATTGGAAATATCAGTATGAATTAACAATTTTTGAGGAAAAAAAAAAGTCTACTAGCTCCGTCCATCGAAAGGGCCTAGAAGCAGTGACACCTTGGTAGCACTGAACACATCTAGCACCCAGGTTTTGGTTTCTGAATCCCACTCTCTACTAAAAGGAACCAGGGCTTCTTGAAGAAATGGCTGATTCCATCTAAGTCTGGGTCAGAGAAATTATACGGTGAGCCTGGTATACCTTGTGACAGGAAGTAAGGAAGCTATCAAAGACCTCAGGGGCTCCTACTTTCCAAATTTGTGATAGTTTGCACATCATAGATACTGATGACAGAAATGGATTTAATATACAATATGCTACTAACTTTCAGATGTTTCAGCAAAAATTGCCTGTGTGTGTGTATGTCTATGTGTGGAAAGAGGGAGAGTGAGAGAGAAAGGGAGGGAGGGAAGGAGAGAAAGAAAAAGATTAAATCTGGTGGGGGGAGCTGAAAAAAAATCCCTTTCTGAGTCCTGCCCAGGGTGGGATTGGGAGCAAGAAGTCAAAGACCGTGACGTCCTGGCGACACCCTTTATGTCCTTGTCAGCCCGGTAGCAATGGTGTCCCCATCCATTTGATCCCTGTTGGCCCTGCTGGCTCAGCTGTTGGAGTCTGCAGGTGGTCAGCTCAGCCCGCCTGACTGGGTTGGTCAGGGCTCTGAGCCTTCTTTCTAGGCCCAGCCTCACCTCAGGTCTCACACATGCTGTGTATCCCCATAAAGTCCAGCTGGGACTCCCTTTGGCTCCCAGGCTGGGATTCAACTTGCAGCCCCAGCCCTCAGGTCACTGTCCTTCTGCAGCATCTCCTCGAGTGGGCTCACCAGCCAACATCCTGGCTACTTTGCTTTCCCTCTATGGGGCCTGTGAGAGCATCCAGAGCTCAGCCAGCCTGGAAAGGACATGTACCACTTCTGCCCACGTTTCATTGGCTAGGATTCAGTCACATGGCACCCAAGGCAGGGGAGTCTGGGAAATGTATGATTCCTGTGTACCCAGGAAGAAATGGTCTGATGAATGCTTATAGCCTAACTGTGTCATAATTACCTTAAGTAGCTGAGAGAGGCCAGGACACCCTGGGAGCTCATGCAAACCCTGTCAGATCTGAGAAGGGCTGAGAGCAGCTGAAAGATATGGGAAAGGGATGGGGAGCAAAGCCAGAGGATTCCCAACAATTCAGGGGACTGTTGGAATGTTCGAAGCACACTGCTTATGGTTCCCAGGCAAGTCAGCCTGGTTGAACACCATAGGGCTTTGCAGACACAACATCTCCCAGCTCCATTAAAGTAGAATTTGATTTATTAAAATGGGGTTCACAGAAGTTTTCAGGGACCCATCTAATGCCCAGATCAGGTTTTCTCAACCTCAGCACTGTTAATATTTGGACCAGGGATAATTCCTGGGTGTGGGGGTGTCCTGTGCACTGTAGGGGGTTGAGCAGCATCCCTGGCCTCTGCCCACTAGATGCCAGGAGCAGCCCTTCCACTTGTGACAACCAGAAATGTCTCCAGACATTTTCAAATGGTCCCTAGGGGACAAAATGTCTCAGGGCCACCTATTGTAACAGTGGTTCTCGGTGGTGGCAGTACTGCACCCAGACAAGCACAGGAGAAATTCAGAAATGTTTGAGGGTGATTCTGATTGTCACAGACTGGAGATTACTGGCTCTAGTGGGTGGGCATCAGGGATGCCAAACACTCTGCAGTGCACAGGACAGTTTGAAACAGCAAACTTTTGTCCTGCTCAAGGGGCTGTTAGAACCGCTGTTGAGGAACCATTGCAAGAAGTGTTCGCTCTTTTATGTCTGTTCATGCCACCTCATGAAAATCCTGTTTGTGCAGGATAGTTGTAAACCCAGAGATTAACAGGTTCACTTTTCATATATGCTTCCAGAGGGCTTAACTGGTCCATAGATTTCTGAAAATTGCACTGCTAACAAATGCTGATATATAATTCCTTTGGAGTCAGTTTTTCATGCCAAGGATAGAGCCAGGTTTTGTGGGGCCTGAAGCTTCTAGAATTTGGAGGAGAGGGTCACTTTAAAAAAAGCATACCAAATACAAAATTAGGTACAAGCATGAATATTTATTTAGAATGAGAACAAAACTTGCAACAAATTGTAAGCTTCAAAAAGGTGACACATGCCGAAATAAAAATCAATAAAAATAATACTTTGTGTTAATTGGCTTCCTGAACCATCTCTTTGATGCTTTTGTCCTTTCTATTTTTGTGACTGGATACTCTTTGATCACTTCTTCATGTGACAATAATTTTATAATATCATTTTTATAGAAATAATAAAAATAATTCAGCCTTACCTCTAACATTGCTGATTGAATTTATTATTATTATTATTACTATTGAAAATTGAGATGTATGTAACATGCACCTTCACAGACATGTTCTTACTGCTTGTAATATTGCTCCAGGTTGACTCCTACAAACACAGAGATTCTGAAAAATTCCATTTCTTCAAATTAATAGAAGAAAAGAGACTATTACATGTTTACAGCTGTGAATGCTACATTTATCAAATATGTTCCTGACAGAGAAGACCTTCCATTTTGATTCGGCATTGATGAGCGCAGAATCTTCCACTTCTTTCTGGTGGATGGAAGAATTGTCCACAGCATCAAGCTATGTCCTTTTCAAACTTTGCTCCTCCTCCGCTACCCACATATTTCTGGTACTGGAGGCCATATGTCCAGCTTATATCTCAATACATACAACTCCTGGCCCTGATTCTGTCACAGTGATGGAGGTGTTGGCACAGAGGGTGGCAGAAGAATTCCAAAACCCATACACTGGGATGCCTAGCAATAAAAGTAAACTAAAAAAAAAAAAAAAGTTAATAAAAGTAAACTAAATGCACCTCAACTCAAATTTCCCTCAGCCAGATCTCAAAAATTCCCCTGGCCACTTCAAAACTACTGGATTCAATGAGAAATATCACAGAGGGGCATTAGAACTGGAAAGAGACAGAGAACTTAACCAATTAGGGTTAGAGTATCTTATTTTTGTGTATTTTGCAAAAGCATAATGTATGTGAATAGGCTTATGTGGGAGTAGAGGGGAAGGGGGATGTAGCAATACATTGCTCCCACTTAACAATATGTTGCTAAGGCTTGGAAGAGGTCTGTGCAAGTGAGGGCCCTAGATGCTTAAGGTTTGCTAGCTTCCCCGTAAATCTATCGCGGCCCATGCCATTTAACTTTTTTGATAGGGCTATCAAACTGTTAAGCCAGGGAAAAGCCACAGGCTGTGCATCTAGATTTCAGCAAAAGAGTTAGCCAAACTATTCGTCATTTCTTGCTGAACATTTGTTGTTCATTTATGGCAGGTTGGATGGAAGTGGACAACCACATCTCAAGAAGGTTGCTGGTGGATCAGTGGGAACCTGGAAGGATGCTCCAGGCTTGATTGAAAGTGTTTATTTTTTTCTCTCCCACTACCTTTACTTCACCTACTCCATTCCAGTCACAATGGCCTCCTCCTCCATGCCAGGCATACTCCTGCCTCAGGAATTTTGCACTTGCTGTTCTCTCTGGCTGGAATGCTTTTCCCCCTGATATATCTGCATTGCTGGATCCCTCATTTCCTTGCATGTAAAATTGTTGCTGGGAAGTTGCTGCTCACTCAAGGGAATTTCCCATTGCATCCAGGTGAGGGCATGTGCTAGGGTGACCAATGCAACCCAATTTGCCCAGAACTTTTCTGACTTCAGCATTGGATGCTCCACATCTCAGGGAAGCTTTCAGTCCAGGCAAACCGGGACAGTCAAGTCTCCCTACATGTGGCTTGAGTTCTGGCCAAATGAACATGGGTGAGAGTGGGTATCCCATTTCCAGGCCTGTCGTATAGCCCATAGAAACCTCTCGAAACATCCTCCATTCTTTCTTTTCTTCCATGTACTGGCTTGCCGTCAATACCAGGGCAACAATGGTAGCTTCCTGTTGAGGATGGCGGAGCCTTCATTAGCCTGTGGCCCTGAATGGAACAGAAGCCATCTGATGATTCCACAGTTCCTCCCCACAACCCAGTGACTGGAGCAAGAAATACATTTCTATTGTGTTTGGTCATTGAGGTCTGAGGGCTTATTTGTTACATCAGCTAGCATCATACTAACCAATAGAGTCATCTTCTCAATGAGACTTTCCTAGACTACCTTATTAAAAATTGCAACTATGTCCCCCCTCTCCCTCCACTCCTTATTTTCCACCCCTGCTTTATCATCATCTGATGTGTTATATACTTTACTAACTTGTTCATTGTCTGCCTCGTCCCATAGAATGTAGGCTTCATGAAGGCATGAATTTTATCTGTTTTGTTCACTTCTGTATCTCCAGCATCGAGTACAGCGCTATCCAATAGAACTTTCTGTGATGACAGAAATATTCTATATCTGCACTACCCAATAGAGTAGTCACTAGCCACATGTGTTTATTGAGCACTTGAGAATGTGGCTAGTGCAACTGAAGATCTGAATTTCTTATTTTATTTCATTTTAATTAATTTAAGTTTAAATAACCACATGTGACAAGTGGCTACCATATTGGATAGTGCAGATTTAAAACAATAGCACAATGTGGCCATCCAATATTTGCTGAAGGAATAAATAAATGGATGAAATCAACAGGCTTTTTCTGGATTTCTGCTATGTGCTATGTACAAATGAGGCACTCCTTACTTTTGAGTTGCTCACAGCCTGGTGAGTGCATCAAAGAAATGAATCATTCCAGTGACATAAGACAAGCTCTGTGGTGGGAATGAGTAAGGTGTGCCGAAGTGGATAAGAGACAGAAAACGTGTTTGTCAAGTATGTGAGTGAATTAGAGAGGGGAAGGGTAGCTGATATGGTGGAAGGTACCCTCAGTAATCCAAAAGATCTTGGAAATAAAGGATGGACTCAGACTAAATGGGCATCAATGCAATCAGGTTCTCACCTTAAATATAAAAATCCAAGTTTACAAGAATGCAGTGGATTCCACTCTCTTACCAGTACAGATGAAAAAGTACATTGGGGGTTTTAATTGATAGTGATATGGCTGTCAAGAAATGCTAATGCCCTCTTAGTTTGCATTAATGGTGGCATGGTGTCTACCTTGAAAGAGAGCAAAGTTTCCCCATGTTTCTCCATCCAGAGCCCACCTGGAGTTCAAGTTTCTGAAAATTGTCTTCTAGTGATAATGGCACATCCAGATGGAGAAGTTCTGGGATGAAGGAAGACTTGAAAACCTGATACATGAGGGGTGGTGGAAAGAACCAGGAAACAGAAGATAGGTGGAAGGAAATTGGTGGATATTTTCAACTCTTTCAAGGGTTCCCATGTATAAAATGCATCTTATTTGGTCTGGATCTCTCCAGGAGCCAAAATTAGGACCAATAACCTAAAGACACCAGGAGGCAGATTTTGATTTAGTTGAAGGAATGACTTACAAAAGTTAAAGTGATTTGGAAGTGGAGTGGGTTGCATTGTGGTCTTGTAGACTCTTGTCTTTGGATGTGTCCTAGTAGACATAAGATTCCAGTGCATTAGGGCTGTGACTGCAGAATGTTACAGGGACCAGGAGTTGACCTGGGTGACCCATTGCTATCTTCTCATGCTGTTTTAGGTTCATCATTCTATGATCAGCAGGCTCCCTGTTTGAGAAACAAACCTAGATTTTTCACCTGTCCATGTGAGTTTAAGTTGGAAAAGATCCATGTCTAGAACGTGTTGTATTCAATCTGAGTGGGTGAATTCCTTCACCATTTACAAAGGCAAGGCCAAAATAGTTTCAGAGAAGAAAGTTTCAGTGCTTTGTGATTTTAGAATAGTTAGAAAATTTTCATCTCCCAAGAGCATCTTTCCTTCTCCCTTATTTCCCTACGAGTCTGAGCTCAACCCTCAGAAGGTGATAATTATATCTGGTCTCCAAAAGCCACGTTCTCTTCTTCTCAGAAACACAGCTAGACCACATTTTCCAACTTGTTTTTCGTGTGGTCATGTGACTGAATTATAGCCTGTATCGTTCTTTTTTAGGCTATTTGTGTTTTTTCCCCTCTCTTGTTTCTTTGGACAGTTTCTCCTTTTCTTAGATGCTCTGTTGTTTTACTTCCATTTATCTAAGTGTGTAATTTGTTTTAATTTATCTTGTTTGAGACACTTTTTAATCTAAAATCTCATGGGTTTTTTTTTTCAGTACTAGAAAATTTTTAGCCATTATCCATCCCTTCAGCTATTTCTTCTCCCCCTTTATGTTTTCCTTCTGCAACTTTGATTAGACGTATGTTAGAACTTCCGTCCAATCTCTTAAAGTCTTTCATAGTTCATTTCTCTCTCCCTCTCCTCCCCTCTACATTTTAGGCGATTTGTTCATAGCTATCATCTAATTCATTCATTGTCTTTTCATCTTTATCTGCACTACTGTTTAACCCATACACTGATTTCCATGACTGTATTTTTCATTTCTAGAAACTATTTAATTCTTGTTCAAATCTTCCTGGCCTTTTTTTTTTGGTATTGTTTTGAGCTTTTATTTTAGTTTCTCCTCTCTCTTTTATGTCTTCAGTCATTTAAAATGTACTTATTTTATAGCCTCTTTAAGGCTATTGTATTATATCCAGATTGGTGTGCTAATTGTCTTACTTGGTGAGTTTTCTAACTCTCCCTCACGGTGAGTTCATTTTTCTATAAATTTAAAGATTTTTTTAGTGTGAGTTCATCTTCAGGGAGGTTCTTTTTCCTGAAGGAGTCCTGTGAGTCACTAGTTGTGAAAATGAACCTAAAGAGTGGTTTTGCATTTATTTCCACTGGGAATTCTGGAGATTTCAAGAAGTAGAAATTAGAGTGTTTTTTAATGCAATTTTATTGTGATATATTGACATACCAGATAATCATCCAAATTGTACGATCAATGGCTCATGGTGTCACCATATTCAATTATTGAACATTTTCATTACTCAAAAAAATAACAATAACAATAAAAATTAAAAAATGAACAACCTCATACCCCTTACCTGCCCCTATTATTTATTTATTTTTTGTCTTTATTTTCTTACTCATCTCTCCATATGCTGGATAAAGGGAGTCTCAGTCACAAGGTTTTCACAATCGGACAGTCACACAGTAAAGCTATTTAGTTATACAATTATCATCAAGAATCAAGGCTACTGGATTGCAGTTTAGCCATTTCAGATATTTTCTTCTATCTATTACAATACACTAAAAACTAAAAAGTGATACCTATATAGTGCATAAAAATATCCTCCAGAATGACCTCTCAACTCTATTTGAAATCTCTCAATCACTGAAACTCTATGTTGTTTCATTCAGAGTGTTTTTAAAATAGACTTTATTTCGAGCAGTTTTAGGTCTATGGAAAAAATGAACTGAAAGTACGGAGAGTTCCCAATACGCCGTCTGCCTCTACCAGGCACACAGTCTCCCCTATTAGTAACATTTTGCATTAGTGTGGTATGTTTGTTAAAATTGATGAACCAATATTGCTACATCACTAGAACCAAAGTCCACAGTTTCCATTAGGGTTCACTCTGTGTTTACAGTTCTGCGGGTTTTGACAGATGCATAGTCATGTATCCACCATTATGATATCACACAGAATGGCTTTGCTGCCCTAAAAATGCCCCACACTTCACCTGTTCATCTCTCCACTCTCTTCCCAAACCCCTGGCAACCACTGACCTTTTACTGTCTCTTTAGTTTTGCCTTTCCCCAAACATTGTATAATTGGAATCATACAGTATGTAGTCTTCTCAGACTGACTTCTTTCACTTAGCAGTATGTATTTAAAGTTCCTCCGTATACTTTAGTGGCTTGATAATTCATTTCTTTTTAATTCATTTCATTCCATTGTATTGGCAGACCACAGTTTATTTATTCATTCACCTGTTGAAGGGCATCTTGGTTGCTTCCAGTTTCTGGTGATTATGAATACAGCTGCTATAAATTTGCATGTGCAGGGCCATTTATGGACATAAGTTTTCAACTCCTTTGGGTAAATACTTAGGAGACTGATTGCTGGATCATATGGTAAGCCTATGTTTAGCTTTGTAAGAAACTGCCAGACTATCTTCCAAAATGTCTGTACCATTTGCATTCCCACCAGCAATGTATGAGAATTCCTGTTGCTCCACATCCTTGCCAGCATTCAGTGTTGTCAGTGTTTTGGATTTTAGCCATTCTATCAAGGGTATAGTGGTATCTCATTATGGTTTTAATTTGCAATTCCCTAATGGCATGTGATATTGAGCAGCTTTTCAGATGCAGATTTGCCATCTGTGTATCTTCTTTGGTGAGATGTCTGTTCAGCTCTTCTGCCCGTTTTCTAATTAGGGTGTTTGTTTTCTTATTGTTGAGTTTTAAGGGTTCTTTGTATATTTTGGATACAAGTCCTTTATCAGATATGTGTTTTGCAAATATTTTCTCCCAGTCTGTGGCTTGCCTTTTCATTCTCTTAGCAGTGTCTTTTGCAGAGCTGTAGATCAGTTTTCAAGTTGGTGACTTGGCTTGGGTTTCCTGTGCCATACAGGTAGTATAAATTCACCTTTGCCATTGAGTAGGACACCGTCCTAGGTTTTTAATTTCCTGCAGATGACCTTTTCCATCCCAGGGCCCAGAATCAAGTCTCTTTGTAACTTCTCTGGCCCTGGTTGCTTTCCTAGCAAACTTCCTAGTTTTCTTCCTTTTGAGAAGGTGGCTGGGACAGCGCTGAGGCCTTATTTCTTGTCACTGGTATTTGAACCCAGCCCCCAGCCTATGGGGCCTGAATCTGGGTGTGAAATCTTCATAGCCTGCTGTGGAACCTGTTTGGCCTTACTGTCTTGACACTGATTTCTTTCTTCCTATCTGGTCCTTGGGGATTTCTTTTTAGAATGTCTCAGAAGAACTCTCTAGTCTCTCTTTTCTCTGATTTCTTCCACTGTTCCTGTGATGGGGGTGGGGGTGAACATTCCTAATATTGACTAAATACCCCATTATCCAAGCAAACCACGGAGACTCACAATTTATTGTAAAATTAGTCCAAGAAAGATATGATCTACTTGTATATGTTCTTAATGATAGACAATGAAAATGTCACATAGTAGCTTAAAAATCAGGGTCAGAAAAGAATAACCTTTGCATTTTTCCAAATAGGCCCTTGGGATAAATTTCATTTTATTGCATTATATTTTATTATGTTACATCACTGCAAGTATAGGAGGCTCATTGGAATTCTGAATCCTTCTCTTTATCATTTTAAATATGCATATATATTAAAAATGGCAATCTGAGTGTTCTGTAAGCAAAACCCATTGTACAAAATGATGAAATAAAAATGTGATAACTCAATGCATAGAAATATGTTCTAACATAATAGTTGGTATATGAAAGAAAGTATATGGTTTTGAAGAGTAAATATCTAACGCTAATCAGACCATCATATCAGGCCTAGGAAAAAGAACCACTTTTGTTGAATGGATCATTATTCCAAGAGAAAAATAAAAAGAATTAATTCTCAAAATCAAAAAAGTGATTGCAGATATCTTGCAAGTTTCTACCAAGCAATTTTAGTAGCATACAGAAATCATGACATGGAACTACTTCTAGTTTTTGCAAATGATAATTAAGGTATAGTTTTCATGTTGGATGCTTTTGGAAAAGTGGTGAAAAGGAGCTTTTTTGGCTTTTCTCATCTCCTTTGAGAAAAATGCTAAGAAAGAAAGACAGGGAGAAAAACTTGCCAGAATTCTACAATACAAACAAGACACACAAGCCATTTTCTTAACTTCACACTGTTGAGGAGAGTGACAAAACACCAATTTCCACAAGATGGTCTGTTTCACAAATATGGAACACTTCCCATTTAAAGAGGTATCTGGGACGCTCTGGGTAAGGCAGCCAAAATGGGCAACAATAGCATGAAAATTAAAATAACAACCTTCCCCATCCTGAGTATTTGTCGGTGCCACTGACACTGCAGAAAGGACACACCAGCCCTTCTACTGGCATAAATCTCATGTCTGTGGCCTGCTGGGAGATCTCCGAAAAGCACCACATCCAGCATGGAGGGGTCCGTTGTTGACGACATGCTGTTTGGGGAGGAAATAACATACCATGTGGTGTCCCTTGGGCAGGTCTGTGAACAGACTTGTGCTAGGTCCCTATACTGCTCTGTCAAGATGTTCAAGATCTGCTTGTGCTATGTGCTGCAATGTGCAAGTGGCACGTAAACAAACCGGTGCTGATTTCCAGGAAAGCATGATTACCATTTCAGGAGAACCATCACATTTGCCTCAGTCCAAATGATTTGGAAAATGATGAGATGCCACTTGTCTGCCAGCCTTGTAAGACTACACCTGACCTCCAGACTTCAAAGGAGGCCTGGGCTATTTATCAGACACTGTCGGTGCCTCTGCCTGGATCCCCACGTCCTTACCACTTCAGTGCTTTCCAGTCTGACTTCCACTTGCCAGAACCTGCATTTCTTTGCCTTTCCTGGCCCCAGAAGTCTGTTTTGCCCTCCCATGTGATGGGCCAGAAGTGCCGGGGAATTAAGGCTGGGTGACCACGTTGATAACTGACTTGACAACACACGTTCACTTGCTGACTTCTCTTCCTTGTTTCAATTTCCTGCTCCCCTACTGTGTTTCTTGCAACCACCCCTCAAACAAACTACGTGCACTCCAGTCCTTTCAGGGTCAGCTTCTGGGGGAATCCAAGCTAAGACATCTCTCTTCTTGATGTCCTGGCAACTTGCATCTCGGAAGGCTTCAGGGTGCCTGGGTTTCAGCTGAGGAAGACATAGATTAGAAGAGGGTCGGCAGAGCTGAGCACATGTTATCCAGTACACTGTTCATTGTTCAAGTAATTTTTGCCTTCTAAGTGCATTTCCCTATACCTGAGTGCCTGCCTTCCTTCTCCATTTCTCAGCTCAGCCTTGCTGCAAGGTTGTTAGGCTTCTAGCCTGCTGCAAGTTCTCCAGTTTGCCTAAAACATCAATAGGCTGCTTTGATAGGGTGGTGAAGCCATTCATAGCCAAGAAACTAACCAATGGACCGTTTTAGGAACACGCCCAAGGAAGGGAGAGCTGGACGGTGTTACATTTTGGGAAGCACAATTATGAGTGGAGATAAAGCCAGAATAGAATTAATACTGATCCACATACTTCAGAACTAAAAATACTAGTTAAAATCATTAGGCTCTTCTGTTTGAAAGTAACAGAGAGCTGCTCCAGTTGCCTTTGGTTTTGTGGGTTTAGGAATGCATGTGAAAATCATCATCATCAATGTGGCAACTGTTTCTTAAACACTTATTATGTGGGAGGCACTGTTGTGTTTCACACGTGTTGACTTATTTACTCTCCACAAAACGCCAAGAAGTAGGTATTATTATTATCCCCATCTTGTGACTGGGGAAACCAAGAGGTTAAATAGGCAACGGGCATCTTGAGCGCATGGTTACACCTAAAAGGAAAAGCAGGAATGGCTATACAGCTGAGCCTCATGGGAAATGCGATGGAGTTGTGGTGCCTCTTCATTGGCAGCTTGTGGCCCTAGTTCTGAGCTCTGCCATTTCTGTGACTCAGTGGCCCTCATCCTTGGGACTTCTGTGACTTCTTCCACCAACCCACTGCCTCAACTTCCATCCTGCTGTTGTCTGGGTTTCTGCTGATTCAAAGCTTGTGCATGGTCAGCACCACTCATGACTCTGCCTCCTCAAGGCTTTGGCTGTCTGCCTTCACTTAGACATCTTTCCTCCTCTGCTCTCACCCACCTGCCCAACTCCTTATCTGTAACACATCCAAGCTCCCCAGGATGATGGGTTGTTCCAGTCAACGTCAGTCATCTCTATTTACCTCTTGGCTTCTGGTCACCTATAGGTCTGCAGTTCTTTGCCCAGTTTGGTGTGACACAGAAATGGGGTCGCATGGCAGCAGCAGAGGGGTCTCCGAGTAAGGCAAGGACATGAAGACTGGAACCACTCAGAAGGGCCTGCAGGTGTGGCCAGTGGTTAGATGCGTGAGATGCCCAGCCCCAAAGGAGACCTGACGAAGATTCTGCCAAAAGCCATTGAAAACCAGTCGGTGGTCTTAAATGTTATGGCCACATTTGGTCTTGCCTCCCCCTTCCCTTGACTTCCAAGGGTATTGGGGATTCTAGAAACGTCTGAGTGTATTTGAAGTAGGCAGTTGCCTTTCTCCTCATCTCAGAGGTGCTGAGTGTAAGGGAAGGCGGTCTCGGGGACGTGCCCAGCGAAGGATATCTAAATCCTGTGCATGTTTCATGACCTGAATTGGACTTTGGAAACTATGTCAGGCTTCATATTTGAATAGTGGTAGATGATGAAGTAGGCTTTTATCCCTTCATAAACTTTTAAACTTAAAGAATAACGTACATTAAAAACAAATGAACAAATCATAAATGTACAGCTCAGTGAATTCTTACAAATACACCCATCTGTGTAACTACCAGCCAGATCAAGAGATATAACAGGAGGCTTTTTTGAGGGCTCTAGACGTGCTCATTACCATTCCACAGTTCATAGGTCATGGGACCATAGAAGACACTTGCGAAACAATTGGGCCCACAAACTAAGTCCCAGAGCAGTCAAGTGTTAGGAACAAGGCCGTGCAGTTAGAGATCATCTGGACTTCTGTTTTGTTTTCTAAAACGTCAGGCGCTTTTGTTGTCTTTGTTGCTTCACTGAGTCGGTGCCTGTGGATAAACCATCGCACCTCTCCACTTCTTCTATGTATTTGTTCTACAGCCCACTTTAATTTTTCTCTTCTTTTTTTGCTCTCACTTTCCAGTCCGGTGATCTAGGACTGCCACTGCCACCAGGATCTCTGTGCCCAGTGTATGGGACCAGAGCTGTCCTCCGGTTTCATTACCCACTGACAGCTTGTGGACATGTGATGCACTTCAGTAGAGAGCTTGCAATCTGTGTTCCACCGTCTGCGCTCTACCACTTTCCCCACTCCCATTGGCATCCTGAGAACTTGGGTACCTGGCTCTTTGGAACTAGTTCCATCTATGGTTATCATGGCAGAGATGACCAGCTGGCCGCTAGCGTTGGCATTCCCTTCCATACACACAGAGGTGGCTGGAAAGCGGCTGCCTGGCCAGAGACTACATTTCCCAGAGCCCCACTAGTGGCTATTTGACTGGTTGTGACCAATGAAACATACAGGTAACTTCTGGCCAAGGTTTTGGTGTGTTTGTTAGTTTTCTGCAGAAAAAAAAAAATTTTTGAGACAGTGATAAGAATGACTCTAAAGTTGGGGAGTCAGCTGAAGGTGGGAGGAGCAAGGGACATCCCTGCCCAGGGACCATGACCTAATGTACCAAGGGACAGGCACCAGGGGATGGCCAAGGTGTTCAAGAAGCAAGAACGCATTCTGCAGGGTCTCTTCCCCATCTGCTGACTCTGAGGGCCTGGAGCAAAATGGAAGGATCCTGGGCCCCTGAGGGAGGTGATGGAAAGCCACCCACTGTGCAAGGACCCTGGCCTTGGACTTGACATGAGTGAGAAATAAACTTGTTGTATGCTAATCCATAGAGATTCTAGTGTTACCCTAACTAATACAGTTGTAACAGGGATGGAGGAGGGGGTCTTAAAGCTTTCAAAGACTTATAGTTTTAATCATCTCTTTTGTTTTTTCCAGCTGTTGAAGGCTGTGCCAACCAGAACCCCTTACTTGTATAGGAAGGACAATTCCTAGACATTATACACAGAAAGATAAGGCATGGAACCTTTTTATAAATAAGGAAACATTGTCTTGAAGCATATATCACTTTCAAAACTTTTTGAGGAATCCATGAGGCTGTGAAGGAAGATGGGTTCACACAGAGCAAGGAAAGCCCCGATTTCAGTCACTGAGCTCAGCATGGCGTCCTGCACTTCCTTATTTGCTAAAATACTGCACTGTCATCTGTATCTGTGATACAGTTTTTTTTTAATCATCATTTTATTGAGATATATTCACATACCACGCAGTCATACAAAACAAATTGTACTTTCGATTGTTTACAGTACCATTACATAGTTGTACATTCATCACCTAAATCCATCCCTGACACCTTCATTAGCACACACACAAAAATAACAAGAATAATAATTAGAGTGAAAAACAGCAATTGAAGTAAAAAAGAACACTGGGTACCTTTGTCTGTTTGTTTCCTTCCCCTACTTTTCTACACATCCATCCATAAACTAGACAAAGTGGAGTTTGGTCCTTATGGCATTCCCAATCCCACTGTCACCCCTCATAAGCTACATTTTTATACAACTGTCTTCGAGATTCATGGGTTCTGGGTTGTAGTTTAATGGTTTCAGGTATCCACCACCAGCTACCCCAATTCTTTAGAACCTAAAAAAGGTTGTCTAAAGTGTGCGTAAGAGTGCCCACCAGAGTGATCTCTCGGCTCGTTTTGGAATCTCTCTGCCACTGAAGCTTATTTCATTTCCTTTCACATCCCCCTTTTGGTCAAGAAGATGTTCTCCAACCCACGATGCCGGGTCTACATTCCTCCCCGGGAGTCATATTCCACGTTGCCAGGGAGATTCACTTCCCTGGGTGTCTGATCCCACGTAGGGGGGAGGGCAGTGATTTCACCTGTCAAGTTGGCTTAGCCAGAGAGAGAGGGCCACATCTGAGCAACAAAGAGGCATTCGGGAGGAGGCTCTTAGGCACAAATACAGGGAGGCCTAGCCTCTCCTTTGCAGCAACCGTCTTCCCAAGGGTAAAACTTATGGTAGAGGGCCCAACCCATGTGATACAGTTTTAATCAACAGAAATGCAAAACTTTCTAGCTTGTCAATAAAGAAAATTACCTTTATTCATAGTGGCCTCTGACCCGTTTAATCAAGATGAGTTTTTCCATAATGGAAATTTAAAAAAAAAGGCATGCAGAATATGACAAGGGAGTGTCCTTTATAATGATGGTATTGGGGAAAAGTAAATAATAAATGGCACAGAGGCACTGTGTTATTAAGCACTTGTCCTACATAGCCACAGTGGGGGCGCTAAGAGAATGGCTTCTGGCATCAGAATCTGGGTTCAGATCCTGTATCTACTATGTACAAGCCAAGTAACTTGGGCAAGTTACTTAATCTCTCTGTACCTCAGTATCTCTATCTGTAAAATGGACACCGCCAGATAACTAGCTCTTGGTGTTGTGAGGATGAACCTATTTAATACATTAGAAGAGTGCCTGGCTCATTGGAAGCCCTTGATAAATGTCACCTGTTTTTGTCACAATGCATTGCAGACCTGATTTACCTGTGGTATATCTGGATCCATGTCATAGTATAAAAGGAAAGCCAAAGAATTGCCCCACTGGGTCAGATCCAGGGTCCTTTCTGTTTTTTCCAAGAATACCAAAAGGTAGGCCTATGGGGCTGGGGAGTAGGGACATCTGGGAGACTTCTCTTATGACATTGAGACCAAGTTCAATCAGTACCACACGTTTAAGAAATTCAGTAATGTGCATCAAGAATTTCAAACACTCTTTGACAACTTCTGGGAATGACTCTAAATATATTCTAATTTATTTTCTATATTCTAAATACAGACAAGGCTAAAAGGCACAAAGGTGTCATCGCAAGTTGATTTATAATAGCTAGAAGTTGGGACTGCTCAGGTTTCCAATGGGATATACTTCAAAAGGGGGAAAAAAACGTGGTAAATCCTGTTGTTGAAACTTACATGGGCAAATAATGATTAGGAAAACTGTTCAATAGCATGGAATATGCTGACGATATAATGTTTAGAGGGAAAAAAAACAGTATTCGAAACTACACATGCAATGTGAACACAACTATTAAAAACTAACCGAAAAACATATGCCTACAAAAGAGACTAGAAGCAGGACCTATGGTGGCATTGAGCCTTGGGCACTGGGGCTAGGGTTTGGGAATAGGGTCTGAGCCAAATCAGTCTCTTAGATCAAAAGGCAGAGGAGTAAGGCCACGCCAGTGTCCCCTGTTATGGCCGACAGGAAGGCCAAGTAAAGCAGCGAGTCCAAAGGTGCAGGGAAGTTTAGCTCCCAGGTGTGAACATGGAGTCAGGGCCATGAGGGGAGGCAGGACAGACAGGAGCAGTGAGGGTCCTCAGAGATGGCCACTAAGAACTTTGGGAGATGTGGGGAGGATTTGGCCAGCTGAAGGGGCCAGTGAGAAGGCGGAGAGGAAGGAAACAACCTTAAATGTCAACAAAGGATGAGTTTGATGTTCTCTCCCAACATGTATCTAGTTTTCCAATTTTCTTTGTTAGACATGTAATGCTTGTATAATGGAAATAAATTTATTTTTAGACACCTACGATTATTGCTGACAGGGCAATGCAGGAATGAGACAGGGACACAAAGCTAAGAATTAAGGGAGCAGGGGGCCCACTTGCATCTCGTGCTAAGTGGACGACAATGCAGCCTTGTTCCAGCTATTTATTTCAGAAGATCAGATGTATATGCTAAAGGTGCTCAGGTGGGGGAGAGCCCACCAAATACTTATGTTTACATCAGGTGCATACAATCTAGGTTTAAGACAATGGTAGTCACAAGACACACATCTTTACAGGGTGGGCCTGCATGGCATTCTATGCAGGCCTGCGGCTCAGCATTCCAAGCCACCACCCCAGATATGCCTCAGGCAACATGGAAGACTCAGTTCCCCACATATGATG
The DNA here is from genome assembly GCF_015220235.1 of Choloepus didactylus. Classification (NCBI taxonomy): domain Eukaryota; kingdom Metazoa; phylum Chordata; class Mammalia; order Pilosa; family Megalonychidae; genus Choloepus; species Choloepus didactylus. The sequence goes on from NC_051335.1 coordinate 10,212,615, forward strand.
TACAGGTATAGCTGATACTTCTAGATATATATACTGGCATCGAACAATTAAGGACATGGATGACAGATGGTGGACGCCAGGTTTCTCACTGTTAAAGTGGAAATTTATAGATCAGCAAAGGGAAGAGGCCAGAATGATCTATGTGATAATGGATTAGAATTGGAGAACTCACATTTAACTTAATATAGGTACAGATGGTTGCATATAGAAATATTTGTAGATATGTGTATTACATGGGTTAGTATGTATACATAGATTTCTTGGCTCAATCAGCTGACAGGGCCTAGATGTGACAAACCCCAGCAGCCACGATCACACCTGGTGCCTAAATCTTGGTTTCACATACCATTCACCAATAAAAGAGCCAGAGCTTCTTGGAGAAAAGGTTGATTCTAGGACTGGGGCAGGAAATATACAAGATGAGCCTGGAGCATCTTCTAGTGCCAGAAAGTAAGGAAGTACTCAACAATACCCACTCACATTGATATGGGAATGTCGAAGGGGCATAAAAATCAACTGGAAGAGCTCCCAATGGCCAAAGCTGGAACAATTTAAACAATGAAACAAATAATGTGGTGTTGTATTATAAACCCAAGTATAAAATAAATATCCATGATACACACTGATGCAAATGATTGAAAATTTTAATAAATGAAGGAGAAGAGACAAATCTTCTATGCAAAAGATTTCCAAATAAATTATGTAGAAACTCCATCCTAAAAGAGGAGGAGCATAACTCCCCATGCCTTAAATATGTGGGCAGTGCATATTGACCTGCCTCTGCAGCGTATGGTATAGAAAGGAGGAGGGACACCAGAGTGACTTAACAGTGACTTTACAGGGGAGAAAATTCAGCCGTGATCAAGGTAGCATCCGCAAACGTAAATCATCCTGGTAGCATGCACTCTTGCTATGATATGCTGAGAATGGCATTTTGCCTGCATGATCTTCCTCCCCAAAAACCATAACTCTAGTCTAACCATGAGGAAAGCATAAGACAAATTCCAGTGGAGGGGCAGTCCATATGACCTAACACAGTCAAGGTCATTGAAAACAAGGAAAGTCTGAGAAACTATCACAACCAAGAAAAGCCTAAGGAGACATGATGACTAAATGTCATGTGGTAGTCCAAAATCCAGAAAAAGGGAATTATGTAGAAACTAAGGAAATTGGAATATACTGTGAACTTTAGTTGATAGAATGCATTGATATTGGTTCCTTTTTTGTAATAAATGTACCATGCTAAGGTAAATGTCGAAAATAGGGGAAATTGCATACAGGGGGCTATATGGGATCTCTTTGTACTGTCTGCTGAATTTTTCTGTAAATCTAAAACTGTTCTAAAAAATCTAAAAAATAGCCTATTAATTTTTAAAAGCCTATGAGTATGTCCTCCAATAGCCTAAGTTCTCCCCACAATCTGCAGATTTCTCATTCTTGAATTTGCCTAACTCTCTAAAATGTTTTATGTATTTATTTATGCACATATATATGTATGTATTTATTTTGCCTCTGCTCATTCTGTCCAATATGGTAGCCAATGAATCATGTCTTAGCCAATGAATCATGTCTTACTTCTCAGGGCTTCTGTGACAGAGTACCGCAGACTAGTTGGCATAAACAAAAGAAATTTATTGTCTCGTGGTTTTGAAGCCTAGAAATCCAAAATCTAGGTGTTAGCAGGATCAGATTTTCTCTGAAGTCCCTAGCATTCTGGTGGTGGCCTGTCGACAAGCCACAACTCAATCTCTGCCGCCCTTACATGGCTATCTGTGACCCTCTGTCTCCTCCTCCTGACTATTGTGTTCAGATTTCCTCTGCTTATAAGGACTCCAGTTATATTGGGTTAAGACCCACCCACCCTGAATCAGTTTGGCCTCACCTTAACTAATAACCTCTTCAAAGATCCTGTTTACAAGTGATTTCATCCACAGGAGCAGGGGTTAGGATTGACCGTGTCTTTGTGGGGGCCGCGATTCAAACCGTAACAAGCCATGTGTAGCTCTTGAAGTGTGCTTTGTCCAAGTGAGCTGTGCTGTAAGTATACACACAAGATTTTGAAGACTTAGTACCAAAAGAGTGTAAAATATCTCATTAATAATTTTTATATTGGTTGTATATTGAAATAATATTTTAATATACTGGGTCAAAGTAAATTCTTAAAATGAATCTCACCAATTTCTTTTTCTTTTAATAATGTGGCTCCCCTGTAAAGTCACTCTGTTAAGTCACTCTGTTTTCCCCCCTCCTTTCTATACTGTACTCTGTGGAGGCAGGTCAATATGCACAGCCCACACATTTAAGGCATGGGGAGTTACGCTCCCCTTCTTTTAAGGTGTAGTATTTAAAGGAGACATGTGGCTCACATTATATTTCTATGGTATGGCACTGACCTAGATCATCCTGGGGATAATGAATTCCATCAAAATATTAGTAGCATGGGAAGGACACAGGACTATAGAATCATCAATATTACCCTTAGAGGGACCATTTAATCCCCTCATTTTAGGGAATTGAGGCTCAGAGAGGTGAAGTGCCTCACCTGAGGTCACACAGCTAGTGGAACAGGACAAAGACTCTGGTCTACTGTCTTCCAGGTCAAGCTCTTTCCCCTCGATCTCCTCCCCTGTATGCATCCCCACCCCCACCAAAAAAAAATCCTTGCCAACAAATAAAACCAAACAGCTTACAAAATCCTTTATGAGAAAAAAAATGGCTGCTCCTGAATTGAAAGAGACCACCATTTCATAAAATCTTACGGGAGATCTTTAAGCAGGAAATTAGCAAATAAATATATAGGACACCCAGTTAAATTTGCACTCAGATGAACAAGGAATAATGTTTAACTATAAGCCTGTCCCTCGTATTTCATGGGACATGCTTGTGCTAAAAAATGATTCCTTGTTTATCTGAAATGCAAATTTAACTGGGCACCCTGTGTTTTTTGGTATGAGGATACCCCATGCAATATTTGGGGTCTAGTCATGCTGAAAATTAATATTTACCTCAAGTGCAAATATAACTGAGCAACCTGTATTTTTTAGTATAAGTATATCCCATGCAATATTTGGGGACATACTTATACTAAAAATGTATTCATTGTCTATCTGAAATGCAAATTTAACTGGGCATCCTGTATTTAATCTGGCAACCCTACCATAAAGCCTTTTTGCTGATTTCTCCCAGGTGCTTATCTTTCTGCGTTTCTCTAAGAAAGAGCCCAAACTGGTGAGTCATCCGGCGGCCCATAATAAAAAATGGAATCGCTAGACTTGCCTTCCCATCTGCAGGCTGTCTCTCCTGTCAGTGCTATCTTCCTAAACAGCCAACTTACTCGGGAATCAAGCTGTAGATCTCACAGTCCCTCCCAACCTTTGTAATCAATTTGAGCTGGGCAAAATGCCAACTTAAAAAAAACACACAGAACCAACTCTTGTAACTATGGAGATAAGAGGGAAGGAAAAACCCAAAGAAACAGACGAGCTCTCTTTCTTTACAGAAGCTTGTCTAAATGTAACAGACGGCAGTTGGTACAAACATGCCAGCCACTTCCTGGAAATGTATACCTATCAAAGAGAGCAAGGCAAAAGTTAAGTGGATTTAACATTTTATGATTTTTGCTTTCCTTCATTAGTTACTATTATTTTGTGCACACCAAGAAGGGGTGGTGGGAGTGGTCTGTCCAGGGTGCAGACAATAAGGGGTTCATTGCCTGTCGAGAATTTAAAAACAATAGTAACACTGACAAGTAGTTGCTCCACTTTTTTATTATCCCATGTGCTGGCAATTCTAAACATTCTCATTGATAAAATACTGTTCCCATTGCTTGCCTCCTTGGACTGTTCTTATTTTAAGCAAGACCATCAACCATAAAAAATCCCTGCTTTATGGGGCTTTTTATTTTTGTTATTTGAGGAGGTGGTCTATAGGTGGTGGAAAGGAGGGGAGTGTATTGAGAAGAGCTAGATGGGGACTGTTAGGCAATCCAAAGAGCATGAGTTAAGAGTTTTGATGAGTGGACATTTTCCTCTCATGGGCACACAGAAATGGGCCTTGAGGTTCCCAGGGTGGGGGGCGGCAATGTTCTGGTAAAAGGAGCACTGGAATAGGAGTCAGAAGACCTGGGTGTGGTTCCGTATGTGTGTAGCTGTGTGACTGAGGATAAAAGGTATATCCTCGCTGAACCTGTTTCCTCGCCTGTCAAATGGATGTTCTAATCACTCTCCTACTTGTCGATTGCCCCGGGTTGTCTTGTGCAGCTGAGAGATAAAACATATGAAAGTGCTCTGTAAACTGGAAGGTGCTTTACCAATGTAAATCACTGTTTTCATTTTAACAGAGACAAAAATAACAGTGGCTTAAATGAGATAGAAGATTTTGTCCTCTGTCAGATGAAAAGTCCAAGCTTGTAGGTAGTCAATGGAGGTAGGATGGCTTTGCTTAGCAAGATCATCTACGGACCCCAGTTCCTTCTCTCTCATTGCTCCATCATCTCATAGGGTGTCCTCTTTGTCTTCAAGATTGAAACTAGACCACCGCTCATCATATCATCATCCTCACCCACAGGAAGGGGAAATGACTAAGCAGAGGACGAGCCGTCTCCTTTAAGGGTATGACACAGATGTCATTTCAGCTTCCTTCTTATTGGTTGAAACTTAGTCACCTGGCCTCACAGTGCTACCATGGAAGCCGGGAAATGTAGTCTCTAGCTGAGAAGTCATGTGTTCAGCTGAAACTTGAAGGTTCTATTGTTAAAAATTGAGAATGGATATGGTATGATAACATGCAGTTTCAAAACAGTTACTGTCATTATTATTCAATCTAGTGGATAAAAGGTTATTTGTTCATGTTTTTTATTTTATTGCTCTGGGGAAATGAGACAAGATGGAAAGTCCCATCTTTCCATGGAGGCTGATAGCTTTTGGACACATATTGATGTAGATTAACCTGGTTTAAATGGGGAATCAATTCCCTGAATAATGGATTTCAAAGGACTTTCATTTGGAGCTTTGTGTGTGAATGTTCCCTGGAGGCCTTGTCAGTGTGAGTTTGGGCACATCTTATAAACACAGCTCTGTGCCTCTTCAGGACCAGGCCCAAATCCCAGGAAAAACATGGAATTTTGTCCACCTTGACATCATGCTGACTCTCCTAGCTAGTTACTCAGCAAACTCATAGCTGAGAAAGTGGTACATCATCTGGTTTGTGCCTTATCATCCTTGAGTTCTTGCGTCACTGCCTCCGTAATTAAACACAGGCCATTAGCTATAATCCACGGCACTCACGTCAATTGCACTGGTTTGGATAACAGCCACAGAAACCTTCTTTTCCTGTTTTCTGCCTCTCTGGAAATGATGCTGGTCATATGACCCAGGTACAATTAGAATTGCCTGGGCTTTTATAAGAAGTCATATTAGCAAGCCTGCCATGCCACCATGGAACAGAAACCTTATTCTTCCATACACTGATTAAAAGGTAATTTAACCTCTTCCAAAGGTGGTCTAACCAACTCCCAGCAGCACTGACATTGTGTTAACGAGAAATTGCTCTCCAGAGTGACGAATCAGTCCTCCGGGACTAGTGTGCAAACCCAAACTTCACTGATGGCTAGGTCTTAAAAGTCAAACTTAGTTTCTCCCACCCGCTGCTCACCACCCCCCCCCCCCCAATTAAATATGCATGGACTGATGCATCATATCTGAAGTACTGGATCTGTGTAGATTAAAACTCACACTTGTAGCCTCCTCAGTAACGTCCACTGCTCCGGTTTGCTGGTTTTCTCACACGCACTAGGCCGTAGGTCACACTGGCTGTAGCTTAATGGCAACAAGGCTGCTTAAGCCACCTCATTCCTTAGAGATGAGAAACTCAACAAACCCGAAGCTTTTCAGAATGGGGGAGGAGCCTTAGTGTTCTCTTAATCCAACACTTTTATTTTACATTTGACAAAACTGGAAGAGAGGAAATACCTCTCCTTCCAGAGAGAGGAAATACCTTGGCCAAAGTCTCAGGCAGCTTAAGCAGCAGGGATGGACTTGAACCCATTTCCTCTGACCATGAGGTCACCTTTCCTTTTTTCACCCTCCTCTATCCATCCTACCAAACTGACCCTTCAAGCTACACACCAGTTCTCACATCAGCTAAAGATACTCATTACATCTCCTTGATTTTCTTCCCAGATGCAGCAAGCATTTATTTTGCTTGAGCATATCAGCCTGATGTCCTCTAGAGCTGCACAACTGAACCTCAGTTCACAAGCTCAGGGGAGCAGGAAACATTGCATGCCATTATTTTCCATAAAGCAACCAACCCCATCTTGCCAAACCAGTGGGGAATACAACCCCAGACATTCTTGTTTCCTCCCCCACTCTTCGGGGTGTGCCAGGGTTCTGGGTCTTAGGCAGCACCAAGACCTCAGGGTGACCCTCTGAACCTCAGGCGTTGAACCACATTAGTATCACCGAGATGTCACAGTCCCAGCCCACAGGGTCCCTCCCCAGCTCCTTGGGCTCTGTTGGTTCTTGGCTGTGCTGGGAACATGGGAAGCCTTGACTGGCCGGGTGCCTACACCCCGGCCCAGGTTGGGTCATGCAGTATTGTCTGGAATCCACTCACCTCTTGGTACTGTTGGGATGCAGAATGCAGACACCTGTGGCTCTCCAGGCCCTCGGATGTTTCTCTCTTGCCCTCAGCTGGGGGAATTTCTTTTAACTCTTAGGGAAAGCCTTCTTGTTTTCCTTAAAAGTGTTATCTCTCTTGCCTCACACCCTCTAGGACACCATTACAATTCTCTGGAGGGACTGAGAGTTTTGGAAACAAAAGTCAGGAATGGAGATGTTTGGTAAGCAGATTCTACTCCTTGTCCAGCCCCATACCCTAATCCTGGCAAGAAAGAAGAGTAGGGAAAGAAAAGGAAAAATGCAGAGAAGAAAAACATAAATCACTTCTCAAAGATTTATACTGCATAGAATGACTTCAAGTTCCATGATCAGAGGAACAATCCAAGTCCCAATTCAGTTTCTCTGGGGAAAGAATGCTGGTGGAATGTTGTCCTAGCTTCTCTTGAAAACAGCATGAAAATCATGGAGTCATTTCCATGTAATGAGAGAAGCCACTAAGTGACCTCAAAATACAGCAAGAGCTGCACCAGCTCTTTGACCTACCTCACCAACTTCTTGTTCCTTAATTCCTTGCCACCTGTCTGCTGATGCCTCCTTTCTCCAAAAACAGCTCTGTGGAAGGTCACTACTGATCTATTTGTCCAATGCAGTGGCCAACTCTGGGTCTTCAGCCTCTTCTTTTGCCCAAAACTTTTCTCTGGGAGAGGGCCAATGACACTGGATTTTGTTGGTTCTTCCACTACCTCTCTGACAACTCCCTCTTTGATCCCTCTGCTGGCTTTTCTTCCTTTCCTTTCCACTAATCAAAGGCATACTCTAGGAAACTGACCTTAGCCACCTTCTCTTCTCTCTAGTCTATATTCCTCCTTGGTCTATCCCACTCCTACAACATTTATTGTCTTTAAATCTATATCTCTAGCCCCACACTCATTTTCTTGAACTTCAGACCTGGAATTCCAACTGCCTTTTGGTTGTCTCCCTCCGGATGTGCCACCAGCACCTCAAACTCACCGTGTTCAAAACCAACTTATCTTTCCTCCCTAAAGCAGCTTCTCCTCTGAACTTCCTTGTTTTCATGCATGCATCACCATTCTTCCAAACTTTGGATCCATTTTTTACTCCTCCCTCTCCATTGTCCCCACATCCAATACTGTTTGAATCTAAATACATTTTACCTCTTTGATGGAATATTCAAGGTGACTGGAATATGACTCACTTGGAATGACAAGTACAGAATAAAGTGGGACTATCCTCTTTCCCTTCTACACACTATCTTCCCATTAATGCCATAAATCATTAACTTAACCATGGTTAACACTTTAGTCTTCATTCTTCCATAATTTCTTCTACACAAGTATGTATTTTTACATTAAAAGGATCATTCTGTTTTGATATTTGCTTTGTCCCTTATTATGTCTTGAACATTTTCTTATGCCATGTTCTTCCCTACAGTAATTCTCAAATTTCAAGTGTGCATCAGAATTATTTGAGGATGCTTGTTGAACCTGCATTTCCCAGGACCCTCTTCTAGAGACTGTGATTCACTGTTCTGGGGAGGGCCTAGGAACTTGTATGTTTAACCAGCACCCCAGATAATTCTCATGCAGAAGGTTTTCAGATCCCAGTTTGAGAAACACTGTTCATACAGCACAATTTTTAAGGATTGCCTTGTTTTCTTTTGTTTGCATGGACCATAATTTAGTTACCAATCCTCACTGACATATATTCATGCTACTACCCAATTTTTTAATACTATTATTAGTTCTGCAATGACTTTACTTCTAGACTTTCTCTTTACCCCTACTCCTACCCACCCACACATAAAATGTTTCATTAGCATAAATTTCTAGAAGTGGAATTGCTGGGTAAAGAGAATATACAAAATTATAAGTTGTATATATATGAGGTTTTGTTTGAACTCTTACACAGGATTTACATTTACCTATGTTAATTTCATCTGGTTATATTTCATCCATTGCTTCAAGGTTCATGAAATTTTTGTACCCCTACTCACCATTAGAAGTATTTGCTATTTTTCTAAGCTCCTGCATATCTGATATGTGGCTTCTATACTTTCATCCAAATCATGGATGAGATATTGTGAATAAGATCATATTGCAAAAAGCTTACCACTTGTTCTAGTTTGCTAATGCTGCAGAATGCAAAACACCAGAGATGGATTGGCTTTTATAAAAAGGGGGTTTATTTGGCTACACAGTTACAGTCTTAAGGCCATAAAGTGTCCAAGGTAACACATCGGTAATTGGGTACCTTCACTGGAGGATGGCCAATGGCGTCCAGAAAACCTCTGTTAGCTGGGAAGGCATGTGGCTGGCGTCTGCTCCAAAGTTCTGGTTTCAAAATGGCTTTCTCCCAGGACATTCCTCTCTAGCAAGCTTGCTCCTCTTCAAAATATCACTCACAGCTGCGCTCTGTCCAGTCTCTTTGAGTCAGCACGTTTATATGGCTCCCCAGATCAAGGCCCACCCTGAATGGGCAGGGCCATGCCTCCATGGGAGTATCCCACCAGAGTCACCACCCACAGCTGGGTGGGGCACATTCCAAGCAAATCTAATCAGCACCAAAAGTCTGTTCCAGAAGACTACATCAAAGATAATGGCGTTTGGGGGACAAAATGCATTCAAACCGGCACACCACTCTACCAAAAACCTATATTACTTAGCACTCTTAGGATCTAGTCCTTCAAATATTAATAACTTAATTTTTCTTGTTTTCTTGTTTTTTTTTTTTATTAGAGAAGTGGTAACCTGTGCTCTAGTTTCTGATTCTAGGAATTTGCATATTCTAATTATTTCATATCAGTGAGATCATGCACTATTTGTCCTTTTGTGTCTGGCTTATTTCACTCAACATGATGTCTTCAGGGTTCATCTATATTGTCACAGGTATCAAGACTTCATTCCTTTTTACAGCTGAATAATATTCCATTAACTTAATTTTAATTGCAACCAGCTTATAATCCTGCATCTTTTCTTTAAGATCATAGGGACAGAACCTACCACATGTTTGCTGAAGAGCCACCACTATCTGCCTTTGGCTCTGATTTATCAATCAAAGGAGAAAACTAGGGATATTGGTTTTCTGTTTCCACATTAATGCTGTGTAACACAGAATCACAACAGTGCAGTGACAGACAACATAAAGCATGTGTTCAGTCCATGTGGCTGAGGGTGGCCTGGGGTGGGGTATGGCTCCTCTCAGCCGGGTTGGCTTTGCATCTGTGGTCAGCTAGACTAGCCTGGGCTGGGCCAGGTGGCTGTGCTTCAGGCTGCAGTGGCTTCATTCCTCTTCAGTTCATCCCAGGATTAGTGGGCTAGCCAGGACAGATTCTTCTCATGACAGTGGCAGAGGCTGAGGCACAGGAAGTCAAGGGGAAGCTCGGAAGCCTCTTAAGGCCTAGTATCTGGGCACTTCTGCCTCCTTCTATTGACCAACACACATCATATGGCCAAACCCGAAGTCAAGGGTAGAGGAAATAGATCCTCCTCCTTTAGTGAGAGGGTTACCCATAGCAAAGCGTGTGGATACAAGTGCGGCTGGATAACATGTTCTCCCCCACTAGGTGATTCTCACCTGACTACATTTGGCAAACCCACATCAGTGCATACTATTCAGCTTCTCTTCATCAGTTCTATCAAACAGCTCATTAAGGGTCTGTCCCAGAATCTGGCAAGAGCTGGTTAACCTCACAGTCCTGAGTTTGTCAAATCTACTTTCCTTACCCTTCTGAAAATTGGAGCAATGGTTCTTCATTTTCAGACTGTGGACCATGGTCACCACATTGATGATTTAATTTGTAAGTTCTCTCAATTCTCTAATATTCCATTTTATTGGTCCCTAAGTTCATTCTTAGAAATGTTCACTTATTTTATCAATTGTGCTTCCACCCTATTGAATACAAAGACCACTGTCCTTGACAGAAATAACAGTGAAACATGTAACCAATTTTTACTTTCTATATTCTGTATAGTAAGAACTGTTCACCTGGATGATATTGAAATTGTAAACATCTCAGAGAAAAGTAGAGGAGAATGTTCTGGCAGGAACAGAACCTCAGTTTTCCACCCAATCAGCAAATAACCATCATGATTTCCCTGTAGCTGATGTTTTATATAATACTGAAAATGGCAAATGGTGCAAATTTTTCAAATTTGGAATTCAGTGTTAAGATAAAATCAATTTCATGCTCAGTTGTGATCTATAGCAGGTATTCTATGGCTATGGGTTACATACACATTACACAATACTTTAAGAGCTTTCCATCATTCTTTAAAGCAAACCATTTCAATTATTACTGATATTGTTATTGTGGGTTCTGAAAAATATTTTTTAATTCTTAAAAGCTGTGTATGCCAACCCTAGGTCATATAGTTTCATATTGAAAAAATGGCATTAACAAACAAAAAGCAAATCTTATCCACTGGTCTTCTTGGAAAGAGGCCTCCAGCTTTGATCTGTACAAATTATCTTCAGGGAAGTGAAGAATGTTTGAGGTTAGCATGACCTGGGCAGCTAGGAGATCTGAAAGACTTGAAATATGAAATACAGTCACTAACTCTTATTCCTCCCCAGACCATTGACAAGTTTCTGTCACAGCTTGCCCAGTCTTTGTGCAAATTAGGAAAAGACACCTCCTCTGGGCAGACACGGTTCCACATTAAGAGGAAGAACGTGGATTTTGGACCCCCTAGGCTCTTTCCACTGGGTGCTCTTGTGAGGGGCACAGCCTGCATAAGCCTTCAAGGAAGGGTCAAATTGTTGGTGGCCCCTTTGGTAGTGGAGGGAGAAGGCAGGGGGAAGCAGCAGAAGGTAGGATGCAGATGGCTCATGAAAAAGGGAAAAGGCTGGGATGTGAGAAAGGGAGAGAAGCAGATGAGGAATGTAGGTTGCCTGGAAGCATTGATATCAATGGCAATCACAATCTCTAACTTCAACCAAGCCTTTATTGAGCATCCATCCCTCTTCTAAATGCTTCATATGTGTTCCGGTTTGCTAAAGCTGCAGGAATGCAAAATACCAGAAATGGATTGGCTTTTACAATGCAGATTTATTTGGTTACAAATTTACAGTTCTAATGCCATGAAAATGTCCCAACTAAGGCATCAGCAAGACGATACCTTCACTGAAGAATGACCAATGGCATCCAGAACACCTCTGTCAGCTGGGAAGGCACATGGCCACTGAAACTTTGTTTTGCTTCATTTCTCTTCCCCATTTTGGTCCAGAAGGCTTTCTCAATCCTATGATGGTGGGTCCAGGCTCATCCCTGGGAGTCATGTATGAACCAGAAGGAAAGATAGAAGATAAAAACTGGGACTGTATAACTTAGAGAAACATAGAGTCATCAATTATGGTGATTAATTGTACAAATATAAGAATGTTTTTACATGAGGGACAACAAATGAATGTCAACATTACAAGGTGTTGAAAATTGGATGGTATAGGGGAAAAATACAATCAATGCAAACCAGAGTCTACAGTTAACAGTAACATTGTAATATGCTTCCATTAATTGTAATAAAGGCAATATACCAAAGCTAAATGTCCATAAGAGAAGGATATAAGGGAGTGGTATGGAATTCTTGGTGTTGTTGTTGTCTACCTTCTCATTGTATTGTACTGTATTGTACTTTTATTCTTCTTCTATGTTTTATTTTTGTATTCTTTTTTTCTCCTCTTCCTCTTTGCAAAAGAAATGGAAATGTCCTCATATAGACTGTGGTGGTGAATGCATGACTGTGTGATTATACTGGGAATCCCTGATTGTTTACTTATGATGGATTGTGTGGTCAGTCTGATCTTCTTGATAGGAGAGCACCAGCCAATGCAGAGCCAATTTTCTGAGACTGTGAAAGATATTTTTGCATATGTTTGTTTTTGTTAGCTCCTGGCACTCAAGGAAATCTCTGTCATATCGTTAACTGGGTATGAACTTAAGGAACAGACAGCTCAGGGACTAAATCCCAGAGTTAACAATTTAAGATATTAAAATGTACAGTGCACAATAAAGGGTTTCAAGACAAATAAAGAAACAGGAAGTGATGGCCCAACCAAAGAAACAAGTTAAAAATCCAGAAACCATCAACAAAGAAGATGAGACCTTGGACATACTGGACAAAAACTTAAAAAAAATGGTCAGAAATAAAAGAAAACAGAGAAATAACTAAAAGATCAGGAAAACAGAGAAATAACTAAAAGATCAGGAAAACAATGAATGAGATGAATGAGTACCATGAGAATCTCAATAACAGATAAATTTTTTAAAAGGAACCAAACAGAAATACTGGAGTTGAAGACTACAATAACTGAAATAAAAAAACCCCTAGAGGGTTTCAACAGCAGATTGGAGCTAGTAGAAGAAAGAAACGGTGACCTTGAAGAATAGACAGTTGAAATGATTCAGGCTGTGGAGAAAAAAGAAAAAAGAATGAAAAAAAGTGAACAGAGCTTAAGAAACCTGTGGAACACCATCAAGAATACCCATATACACATTTTGAGAGTCCCAGAAAAATAAGAAAGACAGAAGGGGCAGAAGGAATATTCAAAGAAATGGCAGAAAACTTCCCAAATTCGATGAAAAAGTATGATTGTTCACATTCAAGAAGACTGATGAACCCCAAACAGTATAAACTTAAAGAGAACAACATCCAGACACATAACAGTCATGCTATTGAATGCTGAGAACAAAGAGAGGGTTCTGAAAGCAGGAAGAGAAAAGCTTTCTCTTGTTATGTACCAGGGCATATCAATAAGGTCAAGTCCCCATTTCTTATCAGAAACCATGGAGGCAAGAAGGCACTGGGATAGAATATTTAAAGTGAGGAAAGAAAACAGTTACCAGCCAAGAATTTTCTAGCCAGACTGTTTAAAAAATGAAGGACAGATTAAGACATTTCCAGGTACACAAAGACTGAGGAAGTTCATCACCACTAGACCTTCCCTACAAGCAATGCTAAAGGGAGTAGCTCAGACTGAAAGGAAAGGACACTAGACGATGGATCAAAAAGGCATAAAGAAATGAACACCTACAGTAAAGGTAATCATATGGGTAATTGTAAATACCAGTACTTATGAAAGACATAAAATTACAGGTCCAACAGGTGCAGCATACCCCAAACAGAATAGGTCCAAATATACCTACTTCAAGACACTTACTAATCAGATTGTCAGATGTCAAAGACAAAGAGAAAATTCTGAAAGCAGCAAGAGAAAAGCAATGCATCATATAAATGGAATGCTTAATAAGACTAAGTGCAGATCTCTCAGCAGATATGGTGGAGGTGAGAAGGCAGTGGTATGATATATTTAAGATAATGAAAGAGAAAAACTGCCAACCAAGAATTCTATATCTAGCAAAAGTGTCCTTCAAAAATGAGGGACAGTTTAAAATATTTACAGATAAACAGACACTAAGACAGCTCGTGAACAAGAGATCTGCTCTACAAGAAACACAAAAGAGAGTGCTACAGGCAGATAGAAAAATACAGGAGAGACAGGTTTGGAGAAGAGTGTAGAAATGAAAATTATCAGTAAGGGTAACTAATAGGGTATAAAGAGAAGAAAAAAATAATATTTGACATATAAAATCCAAAAGACAAAATTGATGAAGAAAGTACTGCCTTTACAATAACATTAAATGTTAATGGATTAAACTTCCTAATCAAAAGACATAGATTGGCAGAATGGATAAAAAAAAACAGGATCCATCAAAATACTGCCTACAAGAGACTCATTTCAGACTCAAGGACAAAAACAGGTCAAAAGTAAAAGGTTGAAAAAAGACATGTCATGCAAACAACAACCAGAAAAGAGCGGGGGTAGCTATACCCAAATCAGACAAATTAGACTTCAAATTTTACATTTTAAAAATTTTGTCATTAAAAGAGGCAAAGAAGGGCACTATGTGTTAATAAAAGGAACAATCCTTCAAGAAGACTTAATGATCATAAATATCTATGCACTGAACCAGGGTGCCCCAAAATATATGAGGCAAACACTGATAACACTGAAGAAAGAAGTAGACACTTTTTCAATTATACTTGGAGACTTCAGTTCATCACTCTCATCAATGCATAGAGAATCTAGACAGAGGATCATAACTACCCACCGTGCAGCAATAAAGGAGATAATGAGAGGATACTATGAGCAACTATATGCCAACAAACTAGACAAAGACAAAATGGACAACTTCCTAGAAAAGCATGAACAAACAGCATTGACTCAAGGAGAAATAGAAGACCTTAACAAACCAGTCACAAGTAAAGAGATTGAATCAGTCATCAAAAAATTCCCCAGAAAGAAAAGCCCAGGACCAGATGGTTTCACATGTGAATTCTACCAAGCATTCAAAAAAGAATTAGTACCAATCCTGCTCAAACTCTTTAAAAAAATTGAAGAGGAGGGAAAAATACAAAATTCACTCTATGAAGCCAACATCACCCTAATACCAAAGCCAGACAAAGGTACTACAAATAAAGAAAATTACAGACCAATCCCCTTAATGAATATAGATGCAAAATCCTCAACAAAATACCAGCAAATCAAATCCAGCAGCACATTAAAAGAATTATACACCATGACCAAGTGAGTTTTATTCCAGATATGCAAGGATGGTTCAACACAAGAAAATCAATTAATATACTATACCATATCAATAAGTCTAAGAGGAAAAACCACATGATCTTCTCAATTGATGCAGAAAAGGTGTTTGACAAAATGCAACATCCTTCCTTGATGAAAACACTTCAAAGGACAGGAATAGAAGAACAGTTCTTCAACAGCATAACAGGAATATAAGAAAAACCCACAGCTAACATCACTCAATTAGGAAAGACTGAAAGCTTTCCCTGTAAGATCAAGAACAAAACAAGGATGCCCACTGTCACCACTGTTATTCAACATTGTGCTGGAAATTTCAGCTAGAACAATTAGGCAAGAAAAAGAAAAAAAAGGCATCCAAATTGGAAAGGGAAAAGTAAAACTTTCACTGTTTTCAGATGACATAATCCTATATGTAGAAATTCCAAAAAAGAAATCTACAGCAAATCTATTAAAGCTAATAAATGAGTACAGAAAATTGGCAGGATACAGCATCAAAACACAAAAATCAACATTGTTTCTATAAACTAGTAAGGAGCAATCTGAGGATGAAATCAAGAAAAAATTCCATTTACAATAGCAAACAAAAGAATCAAATATTTAGGAATAAATTTCACCAAGGACATAAAAGAGCTATACACAGAAAACTAGAAAACATTGCTAAAAGAAATCAAGGAAGACCTAAATAAATGGAAGGACATACCATGTTCATGGATTGGAAGACTAAATATAGTTAAGATGTCAGTACTACATAAATTGATTTATAGATTCAATGCAATACCAATTAAAATTCCAACAACTTACTTTGCAGAAACAGAAAAACCAATAATCAAATTTATCTGGAAGGGCAGAACACCACAAATAGCTACAAATATCTTGAGAAAGAAAAATGGAGTGGGAGGTCTCACACTACCTGACTTTAAGGCATATTACAAAGCTACAGTGGTCAAAACAGCATGGTACTGGCATACATATAGATATTCTGACCAATGGAACCTAATTCAATGTTCAGAAAAAAACCCTCTCATCTACAGACAATTGATGTTTGATGAAGCAGAGAAGTAGACTCAATTGGGACAGAGCAGCCTCTTCAACAAATGGTGCTTGGAGAACTGGATAGCCATATCCAAAGGAATGAAAGAGGACCCCTATCTCACACCTTATACAAAATTAACTCAAAATGGATCAAAGACCTAAACATCAGCACTAAGACCATAAAGCTTTTGGAAGAAAATATATGGAAATATCTTAAAGATCTTGTGATAGAAGATGGTTTCCTAGACTTTACACCAAAGCGCAAGCAATGAAAGAAGTAGATAAATGAGATCTCCTCAAAACTGAGTATTTTTGCACATCAAAGGACTGTGTCAGGAAAGTAAAAAGGCAGCCTATGCAATGGGACACAATATTTGAAAACCATATATCAGATAAGGGTTTAATATCCAGAATATTTGCAGAGATCTGACAACTCAACAACAAAAAGACGAACAACCCAATCACAAAATGGGCAAAAGACATGGACAGACACTTTTCCAAGGAGGAAATACAAATGGCTCAAAAACATATGAAAAGATGCTCAAATTCACTAGCTATTAGGGAAATGCAAATCAAAACCATAATGAGATATCATCTCACACTTACTAGAATGGCCACCATTAAAAAAAACAACAGAAAATAGCAAGTGCTGGAGAGGATATGGAGAAAGAGATACACTTATTCACTGTTGGTGGGAATGTAGAATGGTGCAACCACTCTGGGAGGCAGGGTGACAGTTCCTCAGGAAGCTAACTATGGAATTGCCATATGATCCAGCAATCCCATTATTAGGGCTATACTTGGAGGAACTGAAGGCAGAGACACCAACAGACATTTGCACACCAGTGTTTCTAGTGGGCTTATTCACGATTGCCAAGAGAGAGAGAAACAGCCCAAATGTCCATCAATGGATGAGTGAATAAACGAACTGTGGTAGATACATATGATGGAATATTACACAGCTGTAAGACAGGATAAAGCCATGATGCATGCAATAATGTGGATGATCCCTGAGGACATTATGTTGAGTGAAATTAGCCGGAAACAAAAGGACAAATACAGTATGGTCTCACTATTATGAACTAACCATAATGAGCAAACTCTGAGAGTTAAAGTTGAGAATACAGGTTATCAGGAGATAGAAAGAAGGTAGAGATTGGGCATTTGATGCTGAAGGAGTGCAGAATTTTCATCAGGATTGATTGTAAAGGTCCACAAATGAATAGTACAATGCTACGTGATGGTAGCACAATATTGTAAGTATAAAGAACAAAGCTGAGTTTCAGTATGGTTGAAAGAGGAAGGCTGGGGGCAAGTATGACACCAGAAGGAAAGGCAGAGAATAAAAATTGGGACTGTATAACTTAGCAAAATCTAGAGCAGACAATGATGATGATTAAATGTAGAAATATAAAAATTTTTTATATGAGGGAGAACAAATGAATGCCAACATTGTAAGGTGTTGAAAACGGGTTTGTATATGGAAAAGATACAACCATTGCAAACTAGGGTCTATAGTTAACAGTAACATTGTAATATTTTTCCATTAAATATAAAAAAGGCAATATTGCAAAGCTAAATGTCAATAAGAGGGGGATATAAGGAAGGTTTATGGGATTCTTGTTGTTATTGTTGTTTCTCCTCTTCATTTTTTTTATTCTTGATTTAATTTTTTTCCTCTTCTTTATTTGCAGAAGAAAGGGAAATGTTTTCATATGGATTGTGGTGGCAACTGCATAACTATGTGATTATGCATTAGCCATTGATTGTTCACTTAGGATGGATTGTATGGGGTGCCAATAAAACTGTCTGAAATATAAACAGGAAGATACAAGTGCTGAAGAAGATATGGAGAGAGAGATATACCTATTAACTGTTGGTAGGGACGAAGAACAGTGCAGCCCCTCTGGAGGGCAGTGTGGTGGTTCCACAAGAGGCTGGGTGTATGGTTGTCATATGGTCCTGCCACCTCGTTGGGTAGAGGGGTGCTACCCAAGGTATATACTTAGAAGAACTGAAAGCAGAGACAGGAATAGACACATTGGTGTTAACGGCAGCAGTATGCACGATTTGTAATGGATGGCAGTAGCCTAAGGGTACGTCAGTTGATGAATAGAAGGGTGAACTGTGGTGTAGACATACAATAGAATATTGGGCTTTTGGGCGGCTACAAGGAGGAATGAAGTTGTGAGGCATGCAAGTAGGTAAATGAACCTTGAGGACATTATATTGAGTAAAATAAGCCAGAAATAAAAAGACAAATATCGTATGGTGTCACTATTATAAACTGACTGTAACGAGTAAATGCTGAGAATTGAATTCGAGAGCATAGATTATCAGGGGATAGAATGTGGGCAGAGATTGGACATTTGATGAGTTAGGAGTACAGAATGTTCAATAATGCTCATTGTAAAGGTTCCTAGACTGTATGCTCTTACAGCAGTCACATCTATTCCTGAGTTTTAACAGGTATTTCTAAATTCTGAGATGCTGAGCTCTTTGGGTATAGCCTGGTAGTTCCCCAGAACTTTGGGTACCTGAGCAATACCTGAGACCCAGAGATAGACTTCTGCAGCTCTGAAAGGCAGCATTGTTCCATACAGCAATTGCTAAAGAAGCTGAAAAAGAGATCAGACTTCAGTTAGAGATTTGAATGAAACGGCCTTGGTTAGGACTAAGGTAAATCAGAACACAGGATAAAGGATGGCATTGACTGTATTTTAAAACTTCAACTTCTGTGTGAGATCAAAGGAAGAGATGCTTATTTGGTAAAAAGTTTAAATTTTCTGTGGTACACTATCTAATTTAGCCTGTATGATCAGTTAATTTATATTACATAACTAAATGGAACCTAGAACAGAGAATGAGATCCTGTTATTCTGTACAGGTTAATGTAATACCCCCAATACATTCCAGAGTATTTGGGGCATAAAATAAAAAAAAGTATTTGCAAAGTTCCCTTGAGGATCAAAATTAGTGAAATTAGGAAATGTGGAAATATTAAACTTCCCCACCTGGAGAACTCCTGATACTCTCTCAAGCTTTGGGGACTCCCAATTCAATAAGCGAAGATCAAGGTCTTGGGGCTTGCCTTTATGAAACTTACTTCTGCAAGGGAGAAGCTAAGCCTACTTACAATTATGCCTAAGAGTCACCCCCAGGGAACCACTTTCATTGATCAGATGTAGCCTCTCTCTCTTAGCCAACTCCACAAATAAACTCACACACCCCACCCCCCCCGGCTTGTGGGACATTACTCTCAGGGGAGTAAGTCTCCCTGGCAATGTGGAACATGACTCCCATGACTCCCAGGGATGAGCCTGGCCCAGGCTTCATGGTATTGAGAAAGCCTTCTTTAACCAAAAAGGGGAAAAGAAATGGAACAAAATAAAGTTTCAGTGGCTAAGAGATTTCAAATAGAGTTGAGAGTCATTCTGGAGGTTATTATGATGCATTATATAGCTATTCCTTTTTAGTTTTGAGTGTGTTAGAATAGATAAAAGGAAATACCTGAAACTGTTGAACTACAATCCAGTAGCCTTGATTTTTAATGATGATTGTATAACTATACAGCTTTTATGAGGTGACCGTTTAATTGTAAAAACCTTGTGACTGACACTCCCATTATCCAATGTATGGGCAGAGATGTTATAAAATAAAGACAAAATAAATAAATAAGTAACAGGTGGAATAAGGTATATGGGATATTTTGGGTATTCATTTTTATTTTTTATTTTTTTTTGGAGTAATGAAGATATTCTAAAATTGATTGTGATGATGAATGCACAACTATATGATGATACTGTGAGCCACTGATTGTATTCTTTGGATGGATTAGATGGTGTGTGAATATATCTCAATAAAATTGCATTAAAAACTTATTATAAGGCTACAGTAATCAAAACTGCATGGTGCTGGTACAAGGACAGACAGATTGACCAATGGAACCAAACTGAGAATGCTGAAATAAACCCTCACATCTATGGCCAACTGATTGTTGACAATGGTGCCAAGTCTACTCTATGGGGAAAGAATAGTCTTTTCAATAGACAGTGCTAGGAAAACTGGATATCCATATGCAAAAGAATAGAGGTAGACCCCTAACTTATACAATATACAAAAATTAACTCAGAATGGATCAAATACCTGAATATAAGAACCCAAACTATAAAACTCCTAGAAGAAAACATAGGGGAGCATCTTCAGGACTTTGTGTTAGGCTATGATTTCTTAGCTTTACACCAGAAACATGAGCAACAACAACAAAAATAGATAAATGGGACTTAATCAAAATTAAATATTTTCTGCAGAATGGGAGAAAGTATTTGGAAATCACATAGCCCTATGGTTTAATATTCAGAATATATAAAGAAATCCTACATCTCAACAACACAAAGACAACCCAATTTAAAACATGGGCAAAAGACTTAAGTAGACATTTCTCCAAAGAAGATACACAAATGGCCAAAAAGCACACCAAAACATGCTCAACATCATTAACCATTAGGGAAATGCAAATCAAATCGACAATGAGATACCATTTCACACCCACTAGAATGGCTACTATTTTTTAAAAGGTAGAAAACAACAAGTGTTGTAGAATATGTGGAGAAAAAGGAAAACGTGTTCATTGTTGAAGAGAATGTAAAATGGTGCATGCAGTCACTGTGGAAAATAGTTTGACAGTTCCTCAGAAAGTTAAGTATAGGTTTACCATATGACCCAGCAATGCCCCCTCTAGAAATATACCCAGAAGAATTGAAGGCAGGGATTCAAACCAATATTTACACACCCGTGTTTATAACTGCCAAAAGTTGGGAGCAGCCCAAGTGTCCATCAACAGAAGAATGCATCTACAAAATGTTGTATATACATACAATGGGATATTATTCAACTATAAAAAAGGAATGAAGTTCTGATACACGTGTGACGACATGGATGAACCTTGAAGACATCATGTTGAGTGAAATAAGCCAGACATAAAAGGACAAATATTGTATGATCTCACTGATAGGAAATAATTGGAATAAGCAAATTCATAGAGTCAGAAACTAGAATAGAGGTTAATGGGGCCTGGGGTGAGTGCAGGGAATGTGGAATTAATGCTTAATTGGTACAGAGTTTCTGTTTGGGGTGGTGGAGGAAAAGTTTAGGTAATGGGTGATAGTGATGGTAGCCCAAAATTGTGAATGTAATTAATACCACTGAATCATATATTTGAATGTGGTTAAAAGGGAAAATTTTAGGTTCTATACATGTTAACAGAATGAAAATTAAAAGAAAAAAACCATGAACTGTACACAGTGAATTCTAATATAAACTATGGGCTATAGTTAATAGTGTAATTATAAAGTTATTGTTTCATCGATTGTAACAAAGCCAACCCACTAATGTAAATTGTTAATAATAGGGAAAACTGTGTGCACGTGGTGGGATATATGGAGACTCTATATTCTGCATGATTTTTCTGTAAACCTTCAACTTCTCTTTAAAACAAAAACACTGTTTAAGACGCACTATGAGCCAGATATTAAGACAGGAATTTGGATACAAAAACAAGGTAATAGAGGGGTGCTACCCAAGATGGAATAAGCCCTCTAAAATCAATCTCCCCCCGACTGATTATAGTTTAAAGCTCTGGACAGAATACAAAAGCAACTACCTGGGGACTGCCAAAAAGTAAATTATAGCAGGCAGATTAAGTAAGGAAGTCAGAACTTGAAGTTAGTACAGTGGTGAATTGCCTGTACTTTTTTTCCTCTTTTATCTCTCAGTCGTGACCCAACGGTGGCTCAAGCTGCAGAACTGCACAGTGGCTCCAAGATCTTGGGGTTCCACCCTTTCTTAGGTCCTCAGCATTCTATTCAGCTGGAGGAAAGGAGAGGCAAGATGATACGTGAGAGGTTTTTTGAGAGATTTTTAAGTGCCAGGCCTGGATGTAGCACACATCACATTTGCACATTCCATTTTGGCCAGGATGCGATAACATGGCCCCGCCAAACTTCAAGGGAGGCTGGGAAATGGAGTCTAGCCATACTGTAAGGAGGAAAAGGAAAATATAGATACTAATTAGCACTAAAATAGTCTGTGCTATGTAAGTGCTTTGGTAAAAAAAAAAAAGTGTGTAAGGGGAGCTTTGTGAACATAGAGGCTTGATCCAGAAAACTCTGAAGCTTTTTTGATGAATTTTAAGCAGGTGTGCAGTAGGTGCATCTTAAAAGGAATCTGGTGGTGATTGTTTGGAGGGTAGCTAAAGGCAGGAATAAGAGTTAGAATTTTGCAATAGTCCAAGCAATTTGAACTTGAAGTAAGCAGTGGAGTGCAGTGATGGGATCAGATAAGAGATGTGAGATATTCATGAGCTAATATCTATAGGATTTAGTAATTGATTGACTATGGTAGATGAGAGCATATAAGGAGTCAAGGAAAATTCCTTTGCTTCATTCACTTTGGTTCATTCGCTCACTCAATTTATTCAACAATGTTTATAGAGCATGAACTATGTGTGTTCTTCTAGGTGCTGGAAATACAGCAGTGAATAAACAAAGTTCCTGTCCTCATAGAGTTTATATTCTGGTAGAAAAATTTAAAACATGAACAAGTAAATATAACTTTATGCATGGTTAGAGTTGCCATATTTAGCAAATAACATGTTGGGCTTGAGATGCTTGTGGGACAAATAGGTGGGGGTTGTTTAATTGGAAGTTATTTCTATGGGTCTGCAGCTCAAGAGAAGCTTTGGCCACAGATGTGGATTTGAGTGTCATCAGCATATGGTTTTTGCAAGTGACAGAAAACCAATACTAATTAGTACATGCAGAAAAGGTAAACAATATATTATTTTTTAAATTCTGCTTGTTCTTATAGTTCCATACCACTTAATTATTATTAACTTGGTTGCTTTTGTTATTGTTGACAGGATTTTAAAAAATTTTTTATTATGAAATTGTTCAAATGTATAGACATAGAGAGACTTACATAATGAACCCCATGACCCATCACCAGCTTCAACAATTATCTGCATCTGGCCAATTTGGCGTCATCTATTTCTCCCTTTACAATGCTTTTGCTGGATGTTTATAAAGCAAGTCAAGGCAACATTTCCTGTCATTGGGAATGAATTCTTAGTTTGGTTAGAGGCAAGAAAATGTAGAGGTGCTCTCTGGTAGGAATTTATATATTTATTTCACTTCTAAATCCCTGGGAAAAGATTAGATTAAATGCAACATTTTTAGCAGATCAGATAAACTGCCACTTGGCATTCTGCAGTTTCTTTTGTCTTGGGCAATGTTTAAAATAAAACCAAATACCAAACAAATGGCACGAATAGTCTATGACATGAATACCAAACAGAATGTTTGTGACACACACTCTCTGTCAGCTGTGGCCAGATTTTTAAAAGTACACATTTCTCCAAGACTAATTGAATAAAAGCTGAAATGAAAAATTTTAGGCTTAATTATAATTTTGGAAAAAAAAGGAAAAGAAAAAACCTAAAGAGACAAATCAGCTGGTTTGGATTCAGAATGGGGCCTGAATGAAGACACTCCATTGGCAAAGTCTCTGGGCTCCCCTTGTACTCCTAGGTTTTAAAATTCACTGTTTTCCAAAGAACCCTTGGGAGACCATTGAGAATCATGTATCTTGTTGCGTGGGAGGCAGAAGAAGTAGTTCAGGCTTTGAAGTTTCCTAAGGTAATGACACTGGTCATGATTTGTTGAACTTTACCAAGATGACTTTGCTTGTCTCAGGAGACTTACCATGATATCCACAGTAACATCCACACTAACTGTGAAATCATAGTGTGTCACCACGGTGCTTGTTCTGCTGTTGCCACCACAAGCAAATGACAAATGACAGCCATATTGGCTTAAACACCATTAAAAACTCAGTGGGGTAATGAAAATGTGTCACGGGTTGGGTCAAGCCAATAGCAAGAGAAGAGCTGTTGAGCATGTTCAGCGCTGACAGTAGACAGGCTGGGCGAACAAAGAGTCATTGGTTAGGACTGTAATTTGGTTCAACACTTTGGCAAAAGGTTTGGTAGTACCTACTAAAGCTAAATACATAAACCTTGTGATCCAGCAGTCCCACATCATGGCGCTAGAGGTCAGAATAGTGCCTACCCTGGGGTACTGGCTGAAGGGGGCATGAGTGAGCAATCCAGGGCACTGAAAATGTTCTATGTCTTGATCTGGTGGTGGTCACACAGGTGTAGACATATGTAAACATTTATTGAACTGCAGACTCCAGATTTGTGCCTTCTGAAAGCTATGCCTCAAAAAAGAAAAATAATTAATAAAAATTCCTGATGAAGGGGCTTTTGCAAAGTTCTGACAATTTAAGAGGATCTCTGTCTCTTGACTCAGACAATTCCGCATTCACCAGGAGCCTATTATATAGTTTCCCAGATAGATGAATCCCAACCAAAGGGTTGGGGTAAGGCACAGCTCCTGTTTTCCTCTAAAAGAGTGTCTCACCAACCTCTTTCTCTAAAACCTAGGTCCCACCGAGATGAAGGTCTGCCTTTCTTGGAAGGGCATTGATGTATTTACGGGCACTGATATAGACTTTACCCCCAAGACATTTCTTTCTGGCACTTTTTTCACTGTGCAAATGACCTTTCTTTGATGAATTGATACCAATGGTTGATGGTTGGGTGGCTTTTAATTGCCCTTTCTTAGCAAAGCCAAAGTTGGCAATGTTATGTTGTATCCCAGATCACTTTTTCAATTAAATTAAGTTAAATGGTAGGCTCTGTTTGTATTGCTTAACATTTTTTCATAATTACATTGAAGGCTTTGCCATTCAACATTGATTTCGAGCATCTTTTAATCATTAATTTTGTGTCCAGTTATTCAGGTGCATCCATTTGGTAATCATTGAAAAATCACCCCAGAAAAGCTTCTACATTGATATGCTACCAGCAGAACAGCATAACTCTCCCAGAGCTTATGCCTGGACTTGCACAGGCTCTCTGTTCACAGATTTGAGATGAATCTTATTTTGGAAAGGAAGGCAGATCTGTACTTTCGGTGCTCTTCCTTGGAAATCATAATGGGCTCCTGATGAACACAGAATTGTCTTAATCAAGAGGCAAAGGTCTTCTTAAATTGCCAGCACTTTGCAATGGAAGGCTGATTTAAGAGTGTCGGGTTGACCGAGTATTTGGTTTCCAGTTTATGATGAGAAAATGGGAGGGGAGAAAAAAAACAACCTGAAGCTTAAAGAGCACAAAGCTGCACAGAATCAAAACACAGATAAATCCAGATGCATTTTCTAGGTTAAAGTGGTTTTATATTTGTTGGGTTTAGGATATATAGGTTTAGGAAATATGACAGTATTAATGCAAGAATATGGCTATGATTCAGAAGGAATTGATGCTAAGTTTGGAAACAAAATGATGTTATATGTACCAAGACTGAACATTATTTTATTATTCATGAGTTGGTATCATAACCTTGTGGCCTCTTTCGAATATGAAAAAACCTGTGAGGATAAAATGAATTAAAGCTGTGGAAGTTTTCTAGAGACAAAAATGCCCTAAATTTCAAGGCATTACACCCTCTGGATATTTTTATTTGCTTTTAATTCAAGGGTTAAATGTCTATGGTTGGGTAAACAGTTGAAAAAGATTCCATCAGCTGCTTTTGAATTATTACAATGAGGGGAAAGCATAGTATACCTTTGCTATTTCAAAGGTTTTTTAAGAGATCAGAACATGTGTTCCACTTCATGGTATCAAACCCAAAGCAAAATGGCTGTAATTGGGAACATACTTGGGCAAACAACTGGATTAAAATGACTGAGAACTATAAATGCCTAAAATTTCTATTTCAGGCATGAGTAGGGGAAATGGCACTAATTTCTAGAGTGTGCACATAATGATCAAATTAGCCCACAGAGATGGAGAGCGTATACGCATGTATTCTGGAGAAGAGATACCAGATGAATAAGGAATGAGCCAACCAATTCTTGAGTGGGTTGTTGTCATCATGAGCAAGCCCTCCACTGATTGCTTCTAGGCCTCTGTCACATGATCACTTCTCTAGCCTATTTTTCCAGAATCTCATTATCTCCCTCTGTGCAATCCACCAAACTAAATAAAATGCTGTCTGCAACATTATTCCTTAGCCAGTTGCTCTTTTTGGTCGTGTTTAGTCCCAACAAATGGACCAGATTATATTGGTATAATGGAAAATGCCAAGTAACCTTTGACTCGGACTGTCCCAGTGGATGCCACCATTTGTTTCTTTTCCTCAGCCTCAAATTGCTTTTGGAATGAGTTGGTAGACCACAGAGTCCGTATGTGTAAAAAGACACAGACATGTACGCAGACTGTCTATATGTGTGCCGCCCTGCACATATATCTTTTTTGCTGCTGCTTCTCTCTTTGATTGTGGCTCCTGGGCTGAACAAGCAAGATAAGGGCATCCTTCCCTTGTTTCCGCCTATCTGGATGCATGTGTGTGTGTGGTCAGAGAATATTTCAAGATGAGAAGAAACATTCTAAGTGGTAGCAGGTTTGGGGTGTGAGAGCTAGAATGAAGGAGTAGTCTCTGTTGGCAGGGACCCTGCCTATATCTCCTGCACATTAACCATTACAGTGGATGTTGGCGATGTCTTACCACAAAAGTTGCCCATAGTGCTCTGCCTGAGTGCTTTCTTTTGGCCTGAGTACTGAGTACTAAGGCCTTGGACTAAACACCCCCTGAGAGCGGCCCTCAGTCATTATTGGATGGGAATCAGAGGTAAATATGCCAGCTTCCTCAGCCATTGGTTGGAGACAACTCCAAGGCATGCTCTGCCTCAGATCCCAGAGTTCCCCAGTGGGATTGAGCCCCAGTTCCCTATTGAGGCCATCTGCTCCGTAAGGTAGTCTTTCCTGTTGTGCGCCCCTGCTCCCCCACAGGAGTTTCCAATCATCTCCCCAATAGGCTCCTTGCACTTGAATACTTATTTCAGAGTCTGTGTCTGGGGGACCCAACCTAGGTTGGGAGGTTTTGGACTCAAGGAAGGTTGACACTTGGAACTTAAAAATATGAATTCGAGCCTTGCCTTTGCAATTTACTTTCTGGGATCAGAGGTGAATTACTGTATCTCTTTGAACCTCAGTTTCCTTGACCATAAACTGGGGATCAAAATAATGCCTTTGCTACCTAACTAACAGTGTTTTTAGGAAGTGCAAATGAGATATGTGAAAGTGTTTTGAAAGATATAGAGAGGCATGCATGCAAATATACATCGCAGTTCATGAGAACTTCTTTTTTTTTCTCCCAGGCAGGACTTGTTTAAAAAATCTTTTTATTTTGAAATAATTATAGACTCACAGGAAATTGTGACAAAAATACAGAGTACTGGAAACCCTTCACCCAGAAATCTTCTATGACTGTGGACCACATCAAAACCAGGAAACTGACATTGGTACAATGCTGTTAGGTAGATAACTGTTTTAGAACCTGCTTTTAAGGACTAACCAACTGCCATACTCTCTCTCCTCAGTCCTTAGGTCTCGACTCCCCATCTTCAGTGATCTTTCAGGAATCCATTCTAGCCACTTGAATCACTAACTCCTAGTCCCCACCACATCAGGGAAGGTTCTGACTTCAACCACTGTCCTGATCATACTTCAAAATAGTGGGACAGAATTCTATTCCTTCTAATCTAAACGTCTTTCTGTCACTGCCACTTAGCCAACTGGTACGCTTCACAGGCAAAATCCCAAGATCTGGGATCCTGCTAAGCAACTAACTAAAATAGTGAATGCGGCAGTTACCAAAAGAGCTGTTTCTAATGATGAATTAGATACAATATTTTCATTAGGAGGTTAGTAGATTTTCTTTAGTTGCTTTAGAAGTCTTGGATAAATACTCCTTTTTAGTGTATTCATATCTTCCTTAATTTTTCAAGTTGTCCTCTCACCCTTTCCTTAACGCTCCTGGGACTTCACCTTTAGTGGACTGAGAAAAAGTGGGGGGAAACTTCTCTCCATCAATCCTCCAGTGAAGAGAAGGGTCAAGGGGTCATTCACAGCAGTGCCTCAGTAATCTCCTGTTCTCCCTTTGAATGCAACCATTATTTCTCCATGAGCAGATAATTTATTCCCTCTCCAACTGCCTGCTTGGTTAAAGGTTAACAAAAATGATATCCCCTTCAAGTTCAAACCCTTGGAATATGCAGACCCCTGCTGACAACAAAGTCTCTCAAAACAAGGAAACAGAAAATGCACCAGGGCCAAGTCTCAGAAAGATGCTATTTCTTTCTGTTTGGTGCCTGTAGGTTCTGTAGATAACCCTTATGTTCTGAAAATGGTTAGGACATAAGTTCTCAAGGTCCCAAGCTTGTTCCTCTTGTAGCAATTCAGGATCTATTTTCCAAGTGCTGGAGATACCATCTCAGAACCTTCCAACTCTTCATTTTTGTCTCATGAGTTCTATCTTGGGTGGTGGGGCTTGAGGGATTCAGCTTCTTCCTGGTTTCAAGATGTCAGCTCTATGAATATGATTCCCAAACTACACCCCATTTCCAGCCTTGCTACAGGAATCCGATCTCATATTTTCCACTTGTCTGCAAGTCCCACATCCATGCTGGTACCGCAATTCTCACAGTTGCCTCAACTCAGAATCTGTTTTCTTTGACTCCTTATTTAGATTCTCCTGGAACTTCAAGGTCTCAATCTGTCACTCTCAACACAGTCACTACACACTAAAGAACTGAAAGATCTTACATGCCCAAGAAATGTGTTCTAGTGATCTAACTTTTTTTGCTTTAGGAAAACATCACAGGCCAATGTAAAGAGACACCAACAGAGAGGTGCCCGGCCCTGCTCATCTTAACCTACAAATCACTCTCTTTCAAACACTCCAAGATCACTGGTGTTTGCTCCAGTCATTCATCTTGCGTTGATTTTTATATAGAGTGTAAGGTAAGTGTCCAACTTCATATTCTGCCTATGACTATCCAGTTGTCCCAGCATCATTTGTTGAAAAAACTATTCTTTTCCCCTTTGAATGGTCTTGGCACCCTTGTCAAAAATGAGGTCACCATAGACACATGGGTTTATTTCTGCACTCTCAATTCTATTCCACTGATCTATATGTCTCTCCTCATGCCAGTACCACATGGTCTTGATGACTTTGCTTTGTAGTAAGTTTTGAAATGGGGAAGTCTGAGTCCTCCAACTTTGTTCTTTTTCAAGATTGTTTTGGCTCTTCTGAGTCCCTTGTATGTCCATATGAATTTTAGAATCAACTCGTCAATTTCTAAAAAGAAGCCAGCTGGGATTCCTATATAGATTGCATTGAATCTGTAGATCAGTTTTGGGAGTGTTGCCATCTTAACAATATCACATCTTCTGATTCATTAACATGGGGTGTTTTTCATGTATTTAGATCTTTAATTTCTTTCAAAAATGTTTTGTAGTTTTCAGAGTCTAAGTTTTGTACTTCTTATGTCTTACTAAGTATTTTATTCTTTTTTAACTTTTTATTTTCAAGTACTTTACAACTTACAGGACAGTTACAAAAATAATACAAACACCATACAGAGAACTCCAACATACCCCCATTCCTCCCAGATACCCAGATCCACCAATTTTAACATTTTGCCACATTTGTTGTATCATTCTATCTATCTACCCATCTATCCATCTGTTTCTCTGTCTCTATCAATCCATTTTCTGAACACTTGAGTGTAGATTGTATACATCATGCTCCTTGAACCCTTAATGCTGCCATGTACATTTCCTAAGAACAAGGATCTTCACTCACGTAACCATCTTAATTACAGTTACCCAGTTCAAGAAGTTTAACATTGATAAAAAGTTTACAGTCTATATTCCAATTTTTTCATATGTCCCAATTATGTCCCTTTGAGACTTTGTTCTCCTTTCTAGATCCCATTCAGGATTATGTATTTCATTTAATTGTCATTGCCTGTTTAGTTGTTCTTTCTTTTTTTTTTAAACTGTGGGACCATGTATACATCATAAACTTTCCCATCTCA
Source organism: Choloepus didactylus (assembly GCF_015220235.1). NCBI lineage: Eukaryota > Metazoa > Chordata > Mammalia > Pilosa > Megalonychidae > Choloepus > Choloepus didactylus. The sequence goes on from NC_051335.1 coordinate 10,242,893, forward strand.
ACCACTCCCAAGCATGCAATTCAATGGGATGTTATATTGCAGGATACTCACCACCTTCTGTTACTAAAAATTTCCCATCTCCCAAAACAGAAATCTGACACCCTTTATGCATTAACTCCCCATTCCCCCTGCCCCCCACCCCACCCCTGGCAACCTGTACTCTAACTTCTGTCTTTATGAGCTTGCATATTCTCTGATATTTTCTTTGTAGTTACCATGGTGCTTAAATTTAACATCCTAAATCTATAACTGAGTTTGCTTTGATGCAGCTTAAATTCAATAGTATGCACAAACTATCTTCCTATATCCCTCCATCTCCCCAACTTTATGTAGTTCTTGTCACAAATTATATATTTATGCATTATGAAACCAAAACCACTGATTTATTATTACATTTTATGCATTTTCCTTTTAGATCCAGTAGGAAGTAAAAAAGCAGAGTGACAAACCAAAAATGCAATAGTACCAGCATTTATATTTACCCATGTCTTTACCCTCACTGGAGTTCTTTATTTCCTCATGTGGCCTCTATCTATTGTCTATTGTCCTTTCCTTTCACCCTGCAGAACTCTCTTTAGCATCTCTTGTGGGGTGTCTAGTGGTGACAAAGTCTCTCAGATTTTGTTTATCTGACTGTCTTACTCTCTCCCTCGTTTTGAAAGACAATTTTGCTGGATATAGAATTCCTGGTTGTGAATTTTCTGCTTTCAGCACTTCAAATATGTCATCCCACTGCTTTCTTACCCCCCTGGTTTCTGATGGGAAATCAGAACTTAATCTGAGTTCATTGCTTCTCTCTTGTGGCTTTCAGAATTCTCTGTTTATCTTTGGCATTCAACAGTCTGATTACAATATGCCATGATGTGGATCTATCTGGATTTATCCAGTTTGGAGTTTGAGAATCTTGGGTGTATATATTCTTGTCTTTCATTAATTCTGGGAGGTTTTCAGCCATTATTTCTTTGAATATTCTCTCTGCCCCTTTCTCTCTTTCTTCTCCTCCTGGAACTCCCATGGTGCATACATTGTTACACTTGATGGTGTCTCCAGGTTCCTCAGGCTCTACTCACTTTTCTTCATTGTTTCTTCTTTCTGCTCCTCAGACTGGATTAATTTCTTATCTTCAAGTTCAGGGATTCTTTCTTCTACTAGCTCCAATATGCTGTTAAACCCCTCTAGGGAATTTTTAATTTGTGTTACTGTGGCCTTCAGCTCTGCTTGGTTCCTTTTCAAAATTCCCTTCTCTCTACTGATATTCACTTTGTGTTCATTTGCCTTTTTCCTGATTTCCTTTAGTTCTCTGTCCATGTTTCCCTTTAGCTCTTTGAGCATATTTAGGACATTTTTTTAAAAGTCTTTATCTGGTACGTCCAAGGTCTGGTCCTCCTTGTTGATGGTTTCTAATTTTTTAATCTTCTCCTTTGCCTGGGCCATTGCTTCCCATTTCTTTGTATGTTTTGTAATCATTTTTTGAAAGCTGGACATTTTGATATTTTAATATGTGATCACTGGAATTTAAACTCTGAGGCTTCTGTTCCTTAAGCTTGTATCTAGCTGGTGTTACAACAAAGCTTTCTTTGAATGCCAGGAGCTAAAAAAAAAAAGGAAAGAAAAGAAAAAGGAGGAGGAGGAGTGTGAGTCAGCTCCCTACTGAGCAGGTGAGGAGTTGGGGAGGGACCAACTAGGGTACCATAAGATCCTACCGCTTTTAAGGAGTCTTTTTCTTGATTCACTGCTTGCTCTGACACTGAAGTCCTCTGACTGTTTTCTTGAGCTTTGAGAAAGATGTTTCTGCCAGTTCTTGCTGGTTGTTCAATCCTTCTATGGAGGAATGGAGTTCTGAATTGTCTCACTCCGCCATCTTGATCAGGGTGAGATCTATTTTATTATTTTTGGTGCTATTGTAAATGGAATTGTTTTCTTACTTTCTTTTTGGATTGCACATTGCAAATGTATAGAAATGCAATTGACTTTTGTATATTGATCTTGCATCCTGCAGCCCTGCTGAACTCAATTATGATTCTCAGATTTTGTGTGTGTCTGTGAATTCCTTAGGATGACTCATTTCTTTTTCTTGACTAATTGCCCTGGCTATAACCTCCAGCACAATGTTGAATAGAAGTTGTGAGAGCAGAAATTCTTGTCTTCATTATGATCTGAAGGAGAAAGCATCCAGTGTTTCACCATTAAATATGATGTTAGTTGTGAGTTTTCACATATCCCCTTTTTCAGGTTGAGGAAATTTCCTTGTATTCCTAGTTTGTTGAGTGTTGTTATCATGCAAGTGCTTTGGATTTTGTCAAAAGCTTTTTCTACTGCATTGATCATGTCATTTTGTCTTGCATTTTATTGATGTGTAATATATTAATTGATTTTCAGATATTAAACAAGTCTTGCATTCCTGGATAAATCCCATTTGGTTATGGTGTATAATTCTCTTTATATATTGCTGGATTAGGTTTGATAGTATTTTGTCAAGTTTCTTTGCATCCATATTCCTAAGAGATATCTGTCTATAGTTTCTTCTACATTTTTTTTTTTTTGCAATCTCCGTAGCAACTGGGAGTCTGCCTCACCCAGAGAAGTGGCACCATATATTTCTCATCTTGGGTTGATATCCAAATGTCCACCAATCTCAACAAAGCAAAGCAGGAGACGCAATGAAGCCAATTCATACTGAGCAGTTATGATACACCACAGCTTTCTCTAACTCCCTAATTTAACATGGCCTACTCCCCCATCATCATATTACCTAATTTTATTTTCTTCATAGAACTATTGCTACCTGAGATGAGCATGTTTAGTTCTATGTTTATGTAGTAGATTCTTTGGTGTGCCCCCTCCTCATGAATCATCCTTTCAGGACTATGGGTCTCATTCTTCCAGGTGTTGGATGGGGTGGCTGGCGACTGTTCTTAACTGAGTGCCTCTCTAGGTATTTCCATGGAAGGACCACCTAGACCTTGGTCATGTTCCTTCCCTGGGGGCAGTGTGGATTCAATAACTGGTCAATGTGGAGGTATGAGCCTAGGGTGTGGAGCAAGGCAGAGAAAGGCGGGGGGATGGCTCTGGAGAGCCGAGGCGGGACAAAGAAAACCAGAGCGCCTCACCCTGCTGGCGGCCAGCGAGCGCCTAAAGCCCCCTGCTTTTCACGCCCACCTGCCCCACCCCTGTTCCATCCTTGGTACTGGAAACAGCCATGCTTGGTGAGTTCCCTTAGCCGCCCCCACTACCCATTTCATATCAGACTCAGCCCTTGCAGAGCCTCTGAGCCGTCACCTCACTCCTGGACTTAACCTTTTTGGAGCCAAGTAATGTACACGAAGAGATGCACACTGCCCTGGCTTGTCATTGAATGCCTGCCTTTATTCTACAAAACAGGACGGCTGCTCTTCAAAGGCAAAGAGCTGGTATCCCCAATATTCCACACACCCCACTGCCGACAGAGCTGACTGGATTGATGAGGCTGATGACAGTGATGATTCATTATCTCGGCATTGGGTTTTGAGGTTTTTTTTTTCCTTGCAGAATTCTTTCCAGAGTTCTCAGTGTCTTCCTTATAAGGCTGACCAAGTCACCGGTTTCTGAAATAAATGAAGCCGGGGTGGATCTCTTTGTGTCGGGTGACTGCAGTAGCTTTCCGCTCCTGATGGCCAGATGGCCTTGCCTCTGCTGGGTTTTTCCAGGGCACATGTGTGGGGCATCTAATAATGGATTCCAGCCAGCTTCTGGGCTATTATGTAAATGGCAACCCTCTCATGCCCCCCACACCCCCTTGGGAATCTCTCTAATTAATTAACTCACTTAAAAACACACACACGGGGAGGCGGGGCAAGATGGCAGACTGGTGAGCTGTAAGTTTTAGTTACTCCTCCAGGAAAGTAGGTAAAAAGCCAGGAACTGCGTGGACTGGACACCACAGAGCAATCTGTCTTAGGGCATACTTCATACAACACTCATGAAAATGTCGAACTGCTGAGATCAGCGAAATCTGTAAGTTTTTGTGGCCAGGGGACCCGCACCCCTCCCTGCCAGGCTCAGTCCCGTGGGAGGAGGGGCTGTCAGCTCCGGGAAGGAGAAGGGAGAACTGCAGTGGCAGCCCTTATCGGAAACACATTCTACTGATACAAACTCCAACCATAGATAGACTGAGACCAGACACCAGAGAATCTGAGAGCAGCCAGCCCAGCAGAGAGGAGACAGGCATAGAAAAAAAACAACACAAAAAACTCCAAAATAAAAGCGGAGGATTTTGGAGTTCTGGTGAACATAGAAAGGGGAAGGGCAGAGCTCAGGCACAAGCTCAGGCCCTGAGGCCCATATGCAAATCCCAAAGAAAAGCTGATCTCTCTGCCCTGTGGACCTTTCCTTAATGGCCCTGGTTGCTTTGTCTATTAGCATTTCAATAACCCATTAGATCTCTGAGGAGGGCCCTTTTTTTTTTCTTTTAATCCTTTTTTCTTTTTCTAAAACAATTACTCTAAGAAGCCCAATACAGAAAGCTTCAAAGAATTGCAATTTGGGCACGTCAAGTCAAGAGCAGAACTAAGAGAGCTCTGAGACAAAAGGCAATAATCCAGTGGCTGAGAAAATTCACTAAACACCACAACTTCCCAAGAAAAGGGGGGTGTCCACTCACAGCCACCATCCTGGTGGACAGGAAACACTCCTGCCCATAGCCAGCCCCATAGCCCAGAGCTGCCCCAGACAACCCAGTGTGACAGAAGTGCTTCAAATAACAGGCACACACCACAAAACTGGGCGTGGACATTAGCCTTCCCTGCAACCTCAGCTGATTGTCCCAGAGCTGGGAAGGTGGAGCAGTGTGAATTAACAAAGCCCCATTCAGCCATCATTTCAGCAGACTGGGAGCCTCCCTACACAGCCCAGCAGCCCAGAACTGCCCTGGGGGGATGGCACTCACCTGTGACATAGCACAGTCATCCCTCAACAGAGGACCCGGGGTGCACGGCCTGGAAGAGGGGCCCACTTGCAAGTCTCAGGAGCCATACGCCAATACTAAAGACTTGTGGGTCAGTGGCAGAGACAAACTGTGGCAGGACTGAACTGAAGGATTAGACTATTGCAGCAGCTTTAAAACTCTAGGATCATCAGGGAGATTTGATTGTTAGGGCCACCCCCCCTCCCCGACTGCCCAGAAACACGCCCCACATACAGGGCAGGCAACACCAACTACACACGCAAGCTTGGTACACCAATTGGGCCCCACAAGACTCATTCCCCCACCCACTAGAAAGGCTAAGCAGGGGAGAACTGGCTTGTGGAGAACAGGTGGCTCGTGGACGCCACCTGCTGGTTAGTTAGAGAAAGTGTACTCCATGCAGCTGTAGATCTGATAAATTAGAGATAAGGACTTCAATAGGTCTACAAACCCTAAAAGAACCCTATCAAGTTCAGCAAATTCCACGAGGCCAAAAACAACAGAAAATTATAAAGCATATGAAAAAACCAGACGATATGGATAACCCAAGCCCAAACACCCAAATCAAAAGACCAGAAGAGACACAGCACCTAGAGCAGCTACTCAAAGAACTAAAGATGAACAATGAGACCATAGTACGGGATATGAAGGAAATCAAGAAGACTCTAGAAGAGCATAAAGAAGACATTGCAAGACTAAATAAAAAAATGGATGATCTTATGGAAATTAAAGAAACTGTTGACTAAATTAAAAAGATTCTGGACACTCATAGTACAAGACTAGAGGAAGTTGAACAATGAATCACTGACCTGGAAGATGACAGAATGGAAAATGAAAGCATAAAAGAAAGAATGGGGAAAAATTGAAAAAATCGAAATGGACCTCAGGGATATGATAGATAATATGAAACGTCCAAATATAAGACTCATTGGTGTCCCAGAAGGGGAAGAAAAGGGTAAAGGTCTAGGAAGAGTATTCAAGGAAATTGTTGGGGAAAACTTCCCAAATCTTCAAAAGAACATAAATACACAAATCATAAATGCTCAGCGAACTCCAAATAGAATAAATCCAAATAAACCCACTCCGAGACATATACTGATCACACTGTCAAACACAGAAGAGAAGGAGCAAGTTCTGAAAGCAGCAAGAGAAAAGCAAATCACCACATACAAAGGAAACAGCATAAGACTAAGTAGTGACTACTCAGCAGCCGCCATGGAGGCGAGCAGGCCGTGGCACGATATATTTAAACTTCTGAGTGAGAAAAATTTCCAGCCAAGAATACTTTATCCAGCAAAGCTCTCCTTCAAATTTGAGGGAGAGCTTAAATTTTTCACAGACAAACAAATGCTGAGAGAATTTGCTAACAAGAGACCTGCCCTACTGGAGATACTAAAGGGAGCCCTACAGACAGAGAAACAAAGACAGGACAGAGAGACTTGGAGAAAGGTTCAGTACTAAAGAGATTCGGTATGGGTACAATAAAGAATATTAATAGAGAGACGGAAAAATATGGCAAACATAAACCAAAGGATAAGATGGCCGATTCAAGAAATGCCTTCACGGTTTTAACATTGAATGTAAATGGATTAAACTCCCCAATTAAAAGATATAGATTCGCAGAATGGATCAAAAAAAATGAACCATCAATATGTTGCATACAAGAGACTCATCTTAGACACAGGGACACAAAGAAACTGAAAGTGAAAGGATGGAAAAAAATATTTCATGCAAGCTACAGCCAAAAGAAAGCAGGTGTAGCAATATTCATCTCAGATAAAATAGACTTCAAATGCAGGGATGTTTTGAGAGACAAAGAAGGCCACTACGTACTAATAAAAGGGGCAATTCAGCAAGAAGAAATAACAATCGTAAATGTCTATGCACCCAATCAAGGTGCCACAAAATACATGAGAGAAACATTGGAAAAACTAAAGGAAGCAATTGAGGTTTCCACAATAATTGTGGGAGACTTCAACACATCACTCTCTCCTATAGATAGATCAACCAGACAGAAGACCAATAAGGAAATTGAAAACCTAAACAATCTGATAAATGAATTAGATTTAACAGACATCTACAGGACATTACATCCCAAATCACCAGGATACACATACTTTTCTAGTGCTCATGGAACTTTCTCCAGAATAGATCATATGCTGGGACATAAAACAAGCCTCAATAAATTTAAAAAGATTGAAATTATTCAAAGCACATTCTCTGACCACAATGGAATACAATTAGAAGTCAATAACCATAAGAGACTTAGAAAATTCACAAATACCTGGAGGTTAAACAACACACTCCTAAACAATCAGTGGGCTAAAGAAGAAATAGCAAGAGAAATTGCTAAATATATAGAGATGAATGAAAATGAGAACACAACATACCAAAACCTATGGGATGCAGCAAAAGCAGTGCTAAGGGGGAAATTTATAGCACTAAACGCATATATTAAAAAGGAAGAAAGAGCCAAAATCAAAGAACTAATGGATCAACTGAAGAAGCTAGAAAATGAACAGCAAACCAATCCTAAACCAAGTAGAAGAAAAGAAATAACAAGAATTAAAGCAGAAATAAATGACATAGAGAACAAAAAAACAATAGAGAGGATAAATATCACCAAAAGTTGGTTCTTTGAGAAGATCAACAAGATTGACAAGCCCCTAGCTAGACTGACAAAATCAAAAAGAGAGAAGACCCATATAAACAAAATAATGAATGAAAAAGGTGACATAACTGCAGATCCTGAAGAAATTAAAAAAATTATAAGAGGATATTATGAACAACTGTATGGCAACAAACTGGATAATGTAGAAGAAATGGACAATTTCCTGGAAACATATGAACAACCTAGACTGACCAGAGAAGAAATAGAAGACCTCAACCAACCCATCACAAGCAAAGAGATCCAATCAGTCATCAAAAATCTTCCCACAAATAAATGCCCAGGGCCAGATGGCTTCACAGGGGAATTCTACCAAACTTTCCAGAAAGAACTGACACCAATCTTACTCAAACTCTTTCAAAACATTTAAAAAAATGGAACGCTACCCAACTCATTTTATGAAGCTAACATCAATCTAATACCAAAACCAGGCAAAGATGCTACAAAAAAGGAAAACTACCAGCCAATCTCCCTAATGAATATAGATGCAAAAATCCTTAACAAAATACTTGCAAATCGAATCCAAAGACACATTAAAAAAATCATACACCATGACCAAGTGGGGTTCATTCCAGGCATGCAAGGATGGTTCAACATAAGAAAAACAATCAATGTATTACAACACATTAAAAACTCGAGAGGGAAAAATCAATTGATCATCTCAATAGATGCTGAAAAAGCATTTGACAAAATCCAACATCCCTTTTTGATAAAAACATTTCAAAAGGTCGGAATCGAAGGAAACTTCCTCAACATGATAAAGAACATATATGAAAAACCCACAGCCAGCATAGTACTCAATGGTGAGAGACTGAAAGCCTTCCCTCTAAGATCAGGAACAAGACAAGGATGCCCGCTGTCACCACTGTTATTCAACATTGTGCTGGAAGTGCTAGCCAGGGCAATCCGGCAAGACAAAGAAATAAAAGGCATCCTAATTGGAAAAGAAGAAGTAAAACTGTCATTGTTTGCAGATGATATGATCTTATGTCTAGAAAACCCTGAGAAATCAACGATACACCTACTAGAGCTAATAAACAAATTTAGCAAAGTAGCGGGATACAAGATTAATGCACATAAGTCAGTAGTGTTTCTATATGCTAGAAATGAACAAACTGAAGAGACACTCAAGAAAAAGATACCATTTTCAATAGCAACTAAAAAAATCAAGTACCTAGGAATAAACTTAACCAAAGATGTAAAAGACCTATACAAAGAAAACTACATAACTCTACTAAAAGAAATAGAAGGGAACCTTCAAATATGGAAAAATATTCCATGTTCATGGATAGGAAGGCTAAATGTCATTAAGATGTCAATTCTACCCAAACTCATCTACCGATTCAATGCAATCCCAATCAAAATTCCAACAACCTACTTTGCAGACTTGGAAAAGCTAGTTATCAAATTTATTTGGAAAGGGAAGATGCCTCAAATTGCTAAAGACACTCTAAAAAAGAAAAACGAAGTGGGAGGACTTACAGTCCCTGACTTTGAAGCTTATTATAAAGCCACAGTTGCCAAAACAGCATGGTACTGGCACAAAGATAGACATATAGATCAATGGAATCGAATTGAGAATTCAGAGATAGACCCTCAGATCTATGGCCGACTGATCTTTGATAAGGCCCCCAAAGTCACTGAACTGAGTCATAATGGTCTTTTCAACAAATGGGGCTGGGAGAGTTGGATATCCATATCCAAAAGAATGAAAGAGGACTCCTACCTCACCCCCTACACAAAAATTAACTCAAAATGGACCAAAGATCTCAATATAAAAGAAAGTACCATAAAACTCCTAGAAGATAATATAGGAAAACATCTTCAAGACCTTGTATTAGGCGGCCACTTCCTAGACTTTACACCCAAAGCACAAGCAACAAAAGAGAAAATAGATAAATGGGAACTCCTCAAGCTTAGAAGTTTCTGCACCTCAAAGAAATTTCTCAAAAAGGTAAAGAGGCAGCCAACTCAATGCGAAAAAATTTTTGGAAACCATGTATCTGACAAAAGACTGATATCTTGCATATACAAAGAAATCCTACAACTCAATGACAATAGTACAGACAGCCCAATTATAAAATGGGCAAAAGATATGAAAAGACAGTTCTCTGAAGAGGAAATACAAATGGCCAAGAAACACATGAAAAAATGTTCAGCTTCACTAGCTATTAGAGAGATGCAAATTAAGACCACAATGAGATACCATCTAACACCGGTTAGAATGGCTGCCATTAAACAAACAGGAAACTACAAATGCTGGAGGGGATGTGGAGAAATTGGAACTCTTATTCATTGTTGGTGGGACTGTATAATGGTTCAGCCACTCTGGAAGTCAGTCTGGCAGTTCCTTAGAAAACTAGATATAGAGCTACCATTCGATCCAGCGATTGCACTTCTCGGTATATACCCGGAAGATCGGAAAGCAGTGACACGAACAGATATCGGCACGCCAATGTTCATAGCAGCATTATTCACAATTGCCAAGAGATGGAAATAACCCAAATGTCCTTCAACAGATGAGTGGATAAATAAAATGTGGTATATACACACGATGGAATACTACGCGGCAGTAAGAAGGAACGATCTTGTGAAACATATGACAACATGGATGAACCTTGAAATCATAATGCTGAGCGAAATAAGCCAGGCACAAAAAGAGAAATATTATATGCTACCACTAATGTGAACTTTGAAAAATGTAAAACAAATGGTTTATAATGTAGAATGTAGGGGAACTAGCAGTAGAGAGCAATTAAGGAAGGGGGAACAATAATCCAAGAAGAACAGATAAGCTATTTAACGTTCTGGGGATGCCCAGAAATGACTATGGTCTGTTAATTTCTGATGGATATAGTAGGAATAAGTTCACAGAAATGTTGCTATATTATGTAACTTTCTTGGGGTAAAGTAGGAACAAGTTGGAAGTTAAGCAGTTATCTTAGGTTAGTTGTCTTTTTCTTACTCCCTTGTTATGGTCTCTTTGAAATGTTCTTTTATTGTATGTTTGTTTTCTTTTTAACTTTTTTTTTTCATACAGTTGATTTAAAAAAGAAGGGAAAGTTAAAAAAAAAAAAAAAAAAGAAAAACAAGGAAAAAAAAAAAAGATGTAGTGCCCCTTGAGGAGCCTGTGGAGAATGCAGGGGTATTCACCTACCCCACCTCCATGGTTTCTAACATGACCACAGACATAGGGGACTGGTGGTTTGATGGGTTGAGCCCTCTACCATAAGTTTTACCCTTGGGAAGACGGTTGCTGCAAAGGAGAGGCTAGGCCTCCCTATATTTGTGCCTAAGAGTCTCCTCCTGAATGCCTCTTTGTTGCTCAGATGTGGCCCTCTCTCTCTGGCTAAGCCAACTTGAAAGGTGAAATCACTGCCCTCCCCCCTACGTGGGATCAGACACCCAGGGGAGTGAATCTCCCTGACAACGTAGAATATGACTCCCAGGGAGGAATGTAGACCCGGCATTGTGGGACGGAGAACATCTTCTTGACCAAAAGGGGGATGTGAAAGGAAATGAATTAAGCTTCAGTGGCAGAGAGATTCCAAAAGGAGCTGAGAGGTCATTCTGGTGGGCACTCTTACGCACACTTTAGACAACCCTTTTTAGGTTCTAATGAACTGGGGTAGCTGGTGGTGGATACCTGAAACTATCAAACTACAACCCAGAACCCATGAATCTCGAAGACAGTTGTATAAAAATGTAGCTTATGAGGGGTGACAATGGGATTGGGAAAGCCGTAAGGACCAAACTCCACTTTGTCTAGTTTATGGATGGATGTGTAGAAAAGTAGGGGAAGGAAACAAACAGACAAAGGTACCCAGTGTTCTTTTTTACTTCAATTGCTCTTTTTCACTCTAATTATTATTCTTGTTATTTTTGTGTGTGTGCTAATGAAGGTGTCAGGGATTGATTTAGGTGATGAATGTACAACTATGTAATGGTACTGTAAACAATCGAAAGTACAATTTGTTTTGTATGACTGCGTGGTATGTGAATATATCTCAATAAAATGATGATTAAAAAAAAAAACACACACACACATGGGCACTCCTTTTCCATGGTGTTAGGTAGTCTTAATGCTGTTCTAGTTTGGGGTGTGGCTCTACTTTTAAGGATAGGGAGCACATGATTTTATAACCCTGGTTACTTAAGTGCTCAATTTCATTAAGCTCCTAAAATCACCTGCTCACAAGGTCACCCAGTGGGACGTTTCTGGACAATATTTATGCAGTTTAGGCTGTTTTACTGGGTGCATTACAAGTTTAGAGTTGTTTTATCTTTCTGAGGAATTGAATCCGTTATCATTATCTAGTGACCCCTTCTAACCCTGATAATGCCTTTTATCTTAAAAGTCTATATTCCCCAGTGTATCTTTCTTTTGGCTAGTAATTGCCTGGTATGCCTTTTTGTTTTTCCTGTTACTTTCTACCTTGCTCTTGTAATCGGCAGATAGCTTCATTTTTAAAACTCCTATCTGACAATTTCTGGCTAGTTTAATTTACTAGCTTGTTTAATTCATTTACATACACAGTGATCAATAGTAATTATTATATTTTGGACTTGTTTTACAACTTTACTTTTTTGTCCTGCTTTATCTTGATTCTTTTTTTTTCCCATTGTGTGTAGCTTGCTGCTTGTTTATTTCCTTATTTCTTTGCTCCTTTCTACTTGCTTGGGTTTTTTTCATATTCTTTTAGTAATTACTCTTGAAACTGTGTCATGTATCTTTTTTTTATTGTGGAATATGACATTTTTACATAAAAGTGATAATTTTCCAAGTGCAATTTAACGAGTACTTAGCAAATTTCAAAGAATGTTATTGGTTACAGTTCCATACTTTCAGTTATTTCCTTATTGTGAAATATAACATATATGCAAAAAGATGATAACTTTCAAAGTATGATTTAACAAGGGGTTAAATAGGAAATTTCCAAAAATATTATGAGTTACAGTACCATAGTTTCAGTTATTTTCTTATTGTGAAATATAACATGTACAAAAAGGTGATAACTTTCATATTATAATTTAACAACTAGCTGTAGAGCAAATGTCAAAGAATGTCATGGTATACAGTTCCACCATTTCAGTTCTTTCCTTCTAGGTGTTCTATTACCCTAGCAACTAAGAAGAAGAAAATTACCTGGAGATTCAGTATTCATAATCCTTTGTTAAAATCTGTCTTGTCTCTTGCTACCCCTTCTTCTAGTTCAATAATTTTCCTGATCTTCAGGGGTGTCTAGGCAGTGACCACCCTAACTTGTTCATGTTAAAAAGGGGTGTCGACATTATGGGAAAAGGGGATGTAACTGGTTGATGTTCTTGAAGAGTCTATTGCCTCTGGGTTTGGGGACTTAGCTGGCATAGGAGCACCCTGAAGGATTTAAGTTTCTGATGAATAAACTTAGTGAGTGAAACTTTTAGAGTCTCAGATAGGGACCCGGGTATTCTTTAGGGTTTTCGGGACTACTGTTGACTTGGGCTTATCATACTGTGGCCATTTGGCATATCTAGGTGAAACTTGCATAGGAGTAACCTCCAGGACAACCTCTTGACTCTATTTGAATTCTCTTAGCCATGGAAACCTTATTTTGTTGCTTTCTTTCCCCCCCTTTTGGTCAAAAAGGCATTCTCGACCCCTTGATGCCAGGATCAGGCTCATTTCCGAAATCCATGTCCCACATCGCCAGAATGTCATGTGTCTTTAACTTACAAGTCAAATTTCAACAATATCTGAGCTTCTCTCTCCATCAGAGGTCAGCAAACTATGGTCCATGAGCCAAATCTCCCCACCACCTGTTATAGTAAATAAAGTTTTATTGGAACACAGTCATGCTCTTTTATTTATGTATTGTCTATGGCTGCCAAAAATATATATATATATTTACTATGTAGCCCTTTACAGAAAAAGTTTGCAAACCTCTGCTCTAGAATAATATTCTTGAAGGATCTTAGGAAATTTAAACTCTGATCTCCCTTCTCTTGATTACATGTGATTGTTGTCCAATATTTTATTTTTGTCATTTTTTAACTCCACAAATTCAACATTAATATTCCTTTTTTCCCTCCAAATAATGTTTGCTCAAATGAACATACAGTTTTACTATTTTGTCACTCATCATTCCTTTTGGCATCTCAGGTCATCCTTCTGGCATCATCTTCCTTCTTCCTGAAGAACTTTTAGAAGATGCTCTTTAAGTGAAGATCTTTTGATGGTAAATCCCTCCATTTTCGTGAATTTCCAAATATCTAAATTTTACCCTTCTACCTGAAAGTGTATTTTCTGAGTCCACAATTCTAAGCTGACAGTTATTTTTCTCAGCAATTGGAAAATATTATTCCACTGTCTTCTGATTTACATTTAGGTTAAGGCAACCAGTAGTCGAATAGTCATTCTTTTGAGATGAGCCATATGTTCTCTCTGGCTCCTTCTAAGCTCTCTTAGCTATTGGTGTACTGCTGTTTCATTGTGATGTGTTTAGGCATAATTTTTTTCATTTGCTACTTGGCATATTTTGTGCTTCCTGGATATGTGTTACTATGTTTTTCATCAGCCTTGGAAAATTTATGCCATTATCTCTTCAAATATTGTGGGCTCTCTCTTTCTCTTCTTATTTTCTTATTGTGGAACTTCAATTAGATTTATATTCAACTGTCTCATTCTATCTTCCAACCACTTAATCTCTCATATTTTCCATCTCCTTCCCTCTCTGTGCTGCATTCTGGGTCATTTCTAATCCTCCCTTCAGCTGGATTTGACCTACTGTTTAACCAGTCCATTGGAGGGGCGGTGTTTCAAAAAGTATATTTTTATTTGTAGATGTTCCTCTTTAAAAAAATTCTTCCTGGCCATTTCTGCTAGCCCTTCATTGCCTGCCCATCTATGTAATTGGATCTTTTATTTCTTTAAACATTTCATATATAACTGTTCTGCATTCTGTACCTGGCAATCCCTATATTTCCAATCATTTTGGAGATCTGAATTTATTATATGCCCTTTAAATTGCCTCTGACTCATGGTGACTTGCCTGAGCACACTGTGAGCTCAGTGCTAGGTTTTAATCTGCAGGAATCCTGTAGGTCTAAATTAGAGATGCTTTCTTCCAAAGATGATTTGTTTCCGCTGAGTTTGATCTGAGCCTACTTCAGTTTCTGCAAGGATCTTGGCTTAGTCAATGCATCTCAGGATGAGGTCCCCCACCTCAGTGCTGGCCCGAGTCTCGGTATTCCTGTAACAGTGTTGCTACTTGTACCTATTCCCAGGGTGCCCACTATTGCTTGCAGTTTAAGGCTTGGATTGTTTTTATTTTGTGGGTTGTTTGCCTGGGAGTCTTTGGAAATATCTCCAACCCCTTGCAAGATGAGAAATGCCCTGAAGAGTGTTTTGTATCCAGGATCTAGCTGCAATGTGGTGGGAGAGACCCTCAGAGCACACTGCCCACCCCCAACACACACATGAACACAGAGTCCACAATATTGCTAGAAGCAGAAGGTTCCTTGCTAAATTTTATAAAATACTGTTTTAGGGGAAAATCTGGTTGGAAAACAAACGTCACTAATTATCGTTTCACTTACTGTACCAACTATAAAATTTGCTTTCTTATTTAGTCACTATTTTAACATCCTTGATCATGAGAATGGCTATAGGCTTCAAGATGCTTGCTTCGTGTGCACAAACCTGATTTTTTTTAGGTGTCTCTTGAAGTAGGCACTGATGATCTTGGCCAGAAAGCTGGCATTTCACTTGCCTTCCTCTTACATACATATGGAAACTGTTGCTACTTCAGTTCTTCAGGAAGACATCATTTAGCCTTTGTAGCATGCTGAATATTTGCTAAACACTTTACAGTCCCCCCCCCCACTTTTTTTGGTAAGTCATTTCTCAATACCACGCAGGGAGAAAATCAGGTAGCCCTCTTTAGATCCAGTTCCGCATCCCCCACTATTCATTTTTGTGAGATGATTGAGATCCTCCAAACTTCCTTCTCTTTCTACTCTACATTTCTTGAAGAAGTGCATCAACTAAAATGACAAACTGGCTGCCACCCCCCAATCTTTCCCAGTACCACTTCTTTCTGCCTGAGTCAAAGAGGCATCAGGAAAAGAGGACTGCTCACATAAATGTGAAAACAGACACTGGTACATCAGTTTTTCTTTTTAACCCCTGCTACGAAATGGAGCAAGGGGAAAACTTAGCATCCAGGCTCTGACAAGTGCCTCTCTGCAAGGCTCCTTTAGTTATTGGGCAAATGACTCCTCTCATTCAAAAGTCTCCACAGATACAGGAAGTGTGCTGGCGGAGAAAGGGCAGGATGTCTTTAAGTATCCTTGGGGATACTGGTAGCCTTGGGGCAGTTCAGGTGGGACAAGCATGGAAAGCATTTCCGTAGCTATGAGACGACTGTAAGGTCCATAGGACTATGAAGGGAAGACAGGAATTCACATTAATTGAACTCTTGTTTCGAACCTTGTACTTTTCTTTCTTTCTTGAATAAAAATATGAAAAAATTAAAAACGTCAAAGATCAGAGAGAATATCATGATAAACACCCATTTACCTACTGATTGTTAACATTTTGCCATATTTGGTTCATCATCTACTTTTTGATGGAGTATTTAAAATTATTTTACCCTTAAAAAATTTATTGCATCTTACACAATCACAATACTCTTATCACACCTAACAAAGTTAACAATAATTCTCTAATTTCATCTAATACTCGTTCTATATTCAAGTTTCCCCCAATTGTCTCCCAAATGCTTTTGGTAGCTGGTTGTTCAAACCAGGATCTAATCAAGGATCATGCA
Organism: Choloepus didactylus; assembly: GCF_015220235.1. Taxonomy (NCBI): domain Eukaryota; kingdom Metazoa; phylum Chordata; class Mammalia; order Pilosa; family Megalonychidae; genus Choloepus; species Choloepus didactylus. The sequence goes on from NC_051335.1 coordinate 10,259,313, forward strand.
TTGCATTTGATGGTTCTGTCTAAGACTCTAATAATCCAGATAGGCCTGGCAATTTTCATATGTTATCTTGTTATCTTTGTAACAACCCTAAGGAAAAGTTATCATTGTTTCCATTGTACAAATGCAAAAATTGAGGCTAGAGAAGCAGTTAGCCCAAGTTCACACAGTCAGTAGGGTATGGAGTAAATTTCCTGCTTTTTTTTTGTTTAGCTGTCACCAGCATTCAAATCCCTTCCCTATTTTGAGCAAGTTTCATTGCTTCTTGATGGGGGCACCTCTGGTGGCCAAGAAGTAGGCACATACACTAGCTTGGCATATCAAATGCCTTGGTCCAGGACTTTGAGCCTAGACCAGCACTGCTCAATATAACTTTCTACAGTGATGGAAATGTTCTGTATTTGCACTGTCCAATACAGTACTACTTGCCACATGCAGTGGCTGCCATACTGGACAGCACAGGTCTAGACACAGCGATGTCAAGCTGCAAGGATAGTTGACAAATTATGCATGGCATCGGTTGCAGCATTTAGAGTCTGGTGAGGTTGGCAGCTCTGAGGGTTGATGGTGGCTTTCTGGATTGCTTACCCACCTTCAGAGCTTTAACTTCTACTCAGCTTATCAATTATCTGAACCACCCAATAGCCAGCCAGTTAATTCCTCTTTTACTTAAATTTTCCAGAGTCAGTTTCCAGTGTTTGAAATCAAAAGTCTCTTGGCAGACACAGTTAGTTGTCACCCAATTCTTTATTTCTTTAGAAACAGAATCTACATTTTCAGCTGGGCACAATTTGTAGCTGATTGTGGATATGTAACTAAGTTATGGTCATTGGGTTACATGTGGAAGAGGGATGTGCACATTCTGGGAAGTATCTTTAAATAGGAGGCAAGGCCTTCTTTCCTTCTTCCTCCTTCCAGTTGGCTGGAATGCAGATGTGATGGGTGGAGCTCAAGCAGCCACCTTGGACCATGAAGTAGAAACTGAATCTAGAGGATGGTGGAACATCAAAATAGGAGCTTGTGACCCTGGGGATTATGAAGCCATGATAGTGGCCTTGATTGATTACATTTATGTGAAAGGGGAACTTGTATCTTGTTTATTTTGGGTTTTTGTTTGTTTGGGTTTTGTGGTTTGGTTTTATTTTGTTTTTGCTACTTTTCAGATGAACCTGATGCAAACTGATAAAAATCCCAAGACTGGTGCAGTCTGGTAGAGATAAATGTGAACACACATCTGGGAATAAAGAGATGGGGATGAGATAAACTTATTCTTCTCTGAGACTGCTCTCCAGGCACTTGTTTTCATGGTTCTGTGGTGAAGCCTGTAGCTTTCAGGACTCACTCGCCATCTTGCTGTGCATGGTGCTTTTCTTTGACCAAAATGACCACATCAGGAGGGCCTCTTTCCTGGGCCTTGCATATTAGAGGGCCTCGCTCTGGCTGAGCCCCTTCCAACACAAGGCCAAGACCTTCTAGATCATGCTTTAGGTGCCAGGAACCTTGGGTTTTCCTCCCCAGATGGCCCCAAGCCAGCTTCTTATATGAACACCCTTTGCCAGAAATAATGCCAAGGGGCAGCTGTCTGCAGGGAGGCATAGGTGAAATTTAGGTGGACACTTCAGCCCACTGGCCCACATGCCTGCGAGGCCCCTTACAATGGAGGATGGGCCTATGAGGGGAGACATGGAGATTGGGCTACAGGCTAGTGGCCATGACAATCTAGTATGGAACACCAAGGAGTTCAAGGATTTTAAGTTCAAACCTGGTCTTCTAGGACTCACAAGGGTATATTTGCCAAGGTAGGAGGATGGACGTATATTGACTAACAGATCGTTAGCTTGTTTGTAACTTTTAAGGATTTAGACATGTGATATGCGGGCTTCCATTTGTACTCTGGCCCCAGGTCCTCCAAATCTTAGGGGTGAGCCTGCTTGTGCAGAAGCTTGAATACTGCTTCCCACCTCTGAAACGGCAAATGTGGCGCACACAGTCCCCATGACCTTCCTTCCAGGATATGTGTTTTCTGTCACATTCTCTATTGTTTTCCTGTTCTCTCCCTAAAGTTCTCCTCTGCTGGTCATAAATCACTTGGAGGCAAGAACTTGGCTTTCCATTTTTTCTGTAGATCCATGGCCCCTTAGCACAAAGTGTTCTGGATGCATTGTTCTGTGCCCGGTGGGTCTTAACCTTGGCTGCGCATCAGAATCACGAGGAGGGTGCTTCAAAGATGCAGAATCCCTAGCCCCACCCCTGCAATTCTGATTCAAGAATCTGGGGTGAGGTTGGGGAATCTGTAATATTTTTTTTTACTTCTGCAGCTGATTCTGAAGGCCAGCCATGATTGAGACACTGAACACAATGACTCACTGACTCCTGACTTGAGACCGGGGTCCTCAGAGATAGAAGAACCAGGGTAAGGAGATGAGAATGGGGTGAATTAAGAAGCTGAATCCCCTGAGCCTTCTATCCCCTCCTCTTTCCATGCTCTAGGGCCGTGCATCTGCATCTCATTTCTACTGGCCTCTTAGTGTTGGATGGATGCCTTTAGCCCTTCCCATGGCTCAAAGCTAGATCATGGATTTCAAAATCAGACTGGTTGCTGGGGATTTTCAAATTTGTGTCCATATTTCTTTACTTTTTTTTTTCTGAGGGTGCACTGCCAATTTCTAGCCCAGTGATTAGCACATGGTGGGTATTTACTAAATGTTTATCGAAGAGAAATAACTTGACTTGAGTTCAAGGAGTATTGCATTTGGTTCTGGGAAAACATAAACATCACTGGGATTTAAGTTAAGAAATAGGTTAAGTGTTCTAATTTTTAGTCATATATAATTGAGGACAAATGAACTTCAGTAGCCAATTACTAGCCCAAATTGAGAAGCATAATGGGAACTATAAAAATCCCAATAACCTCAAAGAAATACCTGCCGAACCCTTCTGCCTTATCTTTCATGGACATTTTAACCAAGACTTCTTACTTTTGCATTTTTAATATTCCCATTATTTAAAATACAGTCGGGTACAATAATATGTAATGGCAACCTGTATGAAGCTCTTAATGGATCATTTGTTTCATGCTGTCTTTTAAGATAGAGGTAAGTTCTTTTAGAAAACAGAAAACACATAGCAAAACTGAAACCCAACAAACATTTAGAAGACACAAGACAGGAAAACTTCAGAGCTGGGGTCCAGATGCCCTGAAGAATTTTGCAAAGGAAAAATCTTTGAGATGAACTGCCTCTGTTGATTTGCTGCCCAGCATTTTTCTCACTGGGGCTGCTATTGCACAAGATTGCAACAATAGCTCGATCTTTGTCTTGATCTCAGTTATTTTTGGTCCCAATAGGTTGGGATTATTTTCAGTAAGTGCCCTGGAAATGCAGCTCTGTCAAGTCCCTTCTTTGTTTCTCGCCATAGCTCTTGACTGAAAATAGTACAATGGCTTCATTAGGGATTATAAAAGGCTCACACCAGGGATCCTCTGGAAGCCACAATAGAAAGATACTAAGGCCGTTTGGGAGGATGAAATGGGACAACTTTCTAACGAACAGGTCAATTAAACATGCTCTTCCTCCTTGGCTGAAGAAGCTAGTGACTGAGCCTCACCATTTGGGGTCTGCTTCCTGCAATAGCTTTCACTGACTCACCCCACAAAGAACCAAGCAGGAGTTGCTGGAGCTAGCCTCGGGGTGCGGTCCTCGGACTTGACGCTTCATTTAAGCCACACTGGGAGATGAGCACCACTGCTAGGTTCCCTTGAAAGAAACTGTTAAATTGAAACCAACCCCAATGCCAGTGCTTCTCAGAATAAAAGGGGCCTGCTACGTGAGGCAATTGTGAAGTACCATCTCCTCCACTCTACTTTTTTTGCCAGAATATTCTGTTAACTTAGCAATGTTCAGAACCTTGTCAGGATTCCATAGTAAAGTCCACAGACTTAATCGGGACCATACCGAGGGAATGGCAAGCCTGGGCAAAGTTTCCCAGAGGCTTGGGGTTACTGGAAAGAGAGCTACACGGTGCGGGCTGCCATTGAGGGGGCCGGGAAGGGTGAGGCAGAGGGCTCAGAGCAAGGTCTGCAGCAGCCCAGCATTATCTTCCATCCCTTTGGCTTTTCCTCGTCTGTTAGAATAAGACACAGAATACTAACCCAAGAAGAACTCTTTAAGGGGATCCTCTTGATTTTGTAGCTAAGATGCCTGAAACCTAGAGAGGCACAGCGACTAGACATGAGACTCCAGGCGACACAACTGGGTTGCGACTGACCCATGCCATTTTGTTCAGGCCCAACTATTAGAATAACTTGCATCGCTAATGGTAGCCACTGAAAATGTTTGCCTGAATAAGGGTCAGCTACTGTGCTACAGCCTCGTGACCAAGTTAGGAGGAAAGCAATTCTCTAACCATATTCTATCCCCTTGCATGAGAGGTTCTTTCCAAAAAAGACATGACAACACAGCAGAGAGAGTATCATGTTGTCATTATAGACAGTGTGTGGCCATGACAAATCCTCTTGAACCAATGGCTGGGCAAGCGTTCAGTTCTTGGGTGCCATCCCTAAGGGCATCACGAGGCTCTTCTACGTGGTCCATGAGAGGGTGGGAAAATATCTCTAAAATATTTAAGCCAATCCACATGACTTGACTTCATGTGATTTCATCACTTAGAGCTCATTTCAAAATTCATCATGCTAATTAACAAGTCATTAATTTCACTAATAAAACCCCTTTCTGGCATTTGTTCTGCTCCTTAGCAAACCTTAGGTGATAGAGGTAACAGAAGTGGTTGTAGCATCTTCCTCCGAGAGTAGCCCCTCTGCTTAGACGACCACCCGCCAGCCCCGGGAGGTGCCCGCTTCACTGGCATCTGGATTATTGTTTTACCTAAAGGTGACACATGTAATGTCACTCTGTATTCAGTGAAGAACTTCACATTTCCAACAGCATAAGAAACCACTTAGTGATAAAATAAGAACTCAAACCCAAGTCTTCTGAATTCCATTCCAAAATCTTTTCCAAAGGGCCACCTGCCTCTGTTGTAATTAAAAAAAGATTTAAAAGTTTGCAAGTGGTTAAAATGGAAAAATTTATGTTACCACAATTAAAAAGTAAAAAAAACACAAAAAAAAACAAAAAACCATAGAACTGTACAATGCAAAGAGTGAACACTGATGTGAATTAGGGATTTTTGTTAATAATATAATTGTAATAATATTGGTTCATCAGTTGTAACAAAGGTTCTGCACTAATACAAAATTAATAATAGGGAAAACTAACTGAGTGGGGGGTATATGGGAATTCTGTACTTTCTGCATGATTTTTCTGAAAACCTACAACTTCAAGAAATAAATTTTAAAAAATCATTTTCAGAAGTTTGCTAAACATATACTAGAAAAAATGTCCCAAAAAAACCCCACTAATACATACACACCCGTGAAATTGAGATTCCTCTGAATCTGCTTAAGAACCCAGACTGATGTGACCTACAGTTTTTACAAAGGGGTGTGTTTCAGAGCTGTCTGAAAACCAACCGTCTCTGAATTCCATGGAACATCAGCAGATTCACAGCACAGCCTCTCAGCATCATGGCAAAAGAGACTACAGAAAACTGTCTTGCCCACAAGCTGATTTTGCCTTCTGGCTTGTCCATGTGGCCCTTCGGGGTGTGGCAAGATGGGCCCATAAGAGGCCCTGAATAAATACTTGTCAAATTAAATTCTGCCAAAAGTCCTGCTGGTTCCCTTGGGAGATGGGGCAGGGAGATTTTGGAAATGTCTGTAGGGGCACTGATTTAGGTTTAGAACTGATTTGGGGGGATCCTATACTTCTCTCAGATTTTGTGTGATCAAGTGATTCCCGCCCTCGACTGCATGCTAGAATCACTTGGGAAGTTTGTAAAAATTTCAATGCCTGGCTCTATGCTAGAGCAATTGAATCAGACTCTCTGGGGGTGGGATCCAGGCATTATTATTTTTTTAAAAGGTCCTCAGATGATTTGAATGTGCCATCAGGGTTGAGACCCAAAAATCGTCGAACCCAGTGCTTGACAAAGTGTAATGTGCAAACAAATCACCTGGGGAGTTTGCTAAGATGCAGATTCTGATTCAGCAGGTGTGGACGGGAGCCTGTGAGGCTGTTTCTGACAAAGTCCTGGGTTCTGCTGTTGCTGCCACATTTTGAGTGGCAAGGGTCTGATCTCTACCCAAAAGGTTTTGAGAGCAAAACTACTAAAGCAAAATCTGAGAGGAGTCAAAATAATCCAACGCAACCCCACAGTTTATCCTTCCGGAGAATGTAAGGTGCATGGCTTCGATGTGGATATAACGCAAATGCAAATAAAATGGTTAAGCACCTAAATACTTGTAAACAATAAAATAAAATTTGACCTCCCCTAGACTCGCCTTAAATGTTTAGAATATTTTTCAAATCGCACAAGTAACATTATTCCAGTCCTAAAAGGCTAAACATCTAATGATGTAACTATGAAATGAGCCATCTCCGCCTTCCCCACGTATTAGCCCCTTTATATTTATCAGTTGTCTTGGATCTCATTGCCTCTGTAGTTAGCCTGCGAGAGTGGGATACCTGCATCTGCTGCTCTCTTCACATCTCTAGTTTAAGTCAGTTAAGGGCACGAGCCAGGGATGGTGTGGAGGAAGCTGCGGTCACAGACAGCTAGCGGGGCTGCAAATTGCTTGGGCAGCTGGAAAGGAAAGGGCGCTATTTACATGTAGACAAAGGAGCAGGAGGTAGCATGTATAATATTCACCTTCAGTGATACCGGTAACATGCAACATGGCTGCCAGGGCTGATGCAAGAACAGCCTAAGCTATAATTAGCCTTCTTCAAGGAAGTAACGGTAGTTCCCGCCCAAGCAGTAGCTAGTTCGCGCCTAAACAGTAGCTGCCCATTGGCCATCCACCCCAGCAACAGCAGCCACCAATCCCAGACCCCCAGCAACAGCAACCGCCAATCCCCCTACATCTGCCTTCCACCCTAGCAACAGCAGCAGCCAATCCTATATCGCCACCCGTCCTTACTAGCCACTCCCTCCACCCTTAGAGTATATATACCCTGCGTCTTCAATAAAATTTTGCAGCTTGATCAGAAACCTGTCTTGCTGTCATTCTCGTGTCTCTTGTCCCATACCATTCCTCCCTCACAGGACTCGGAGCCTCCGTTGAACGTCCCATGGGCCGGGACAAACTGGCGCCCAACGTGGGGCCCTGAATTCTGTGAGAGACGGAACGCCGCACTCAAGGAGAGAGGTACCTCACACTCACCGCACCCGGGATCGCCACGAATAAACTCGGTCCCGAGACAGATCCGTTCAGCAGTCAAAGAAAGAAAGAAAACCACACCAGGGATCACCGCGAATAAACTCGGTCGCGAGACAGATCCGTTCAGCAGTCAATCAGTGCCGGCGAAAGGAAGAAACAGAAAGAAGAAAAGAAGCCAACAAAAGGTAAGCCCCCATCCCTAACATGGGACAAGTAACTTCCCAACACGAATTATATGTTAGTCAGGTCAAACAATCACTCAAGGCACAAGGAACTCGAGTTAAGAAAAAAGATCTCACACATTTTTTTGATTTTTTGTTAAAAACCTGCCCTTGGTTCCCTCAAGAGGGTTCTATAGACCACCAATGCTGGCTAAGAGTCGGAGACTGTTTAAAAGATTACTTCCAGACCTTCGGTCCTGAAAAGGTCCCAGTTACTGCCTTTTCTTATTGGAACCTAATTAATGAAATTCTAAAAGTTCATTCCTCAGCTCCAGACATTCAAAATCTCTGTAAAATAGGAGAGGAAGCTTTAAGAGAGCACTCTCGCCCCGCTTCAGCATGCAGCTCAGTAATTATTAACATGCTTGAATATCCCTTAAACGAAAATTCCAACAGGGATAGGCCAAATACCCCAACCAGTCAAGCTAGTCTATTGCCCGATCAGCACAAAATCGAACCAGAGGCTGAAATTTCTCCCTCTTTGGAGGCACCGGAGGCTAAAATCTCTCCCTCTTTGGAGAACAACTCCCTTCCTCCCTTTCGGCCACCCCCTTACGCACCCGATTTTCCCAAATCATATTCTCATTTTTATCCAGTCACGTCCTTACCTCAGTTCCACGCTTTAGAAGAAGCCACAGAAAATCTCCGGCTATACGCCGATAATTTTAGAGAAACCTTTAAACAGGAGCGGCTGCGAGCCGCCAATTTGCTCGCCAACCTCCGGTCGGCAACTCAAAGTGTTGCAGCCCTTGCGCTTCCGAAAATGCCCGCTCATCGCGTCCCCATTGCACTCGCCGCACCTATGCCTTTCCGGTTACGCGTAGTCAGACCCAAGACTCCCAAAATGGTGCCGCCGGCTCCCAAAATGGCGTCGCCGGCTCCAAAAATGGCAATTCTAGTAGCGAAAGCGAGGAAGAAAAACAATCAACCCCCCCCCCCGGTTCTAATGCAGAGGAGCAAGAGGAAGCTAGTACTACCTCAACAGCTAAATATAAAAAACTCAGTTTAAAATATTTAGAAAAATTAACGAAGGCTGTGAATGATTATGGCGCTACCGCCCCCTTCACGCTCGCCTTATTAGAAAGCCTCAGTGAAAAGGAACTCACTCCTAACGATTGGTCCCAATTAGCCAGAGCTGCCTTGTCCGGCGGCGATTTCCTGTTATGGAAATCCGATTATGAAGAGCACTGTAAAAGGTATGCCACCCGTAATGCCCGTAAAGCCACCTCTAAAAAATGGACATTAAACAAATTTTTAGGTCAGAGCCCCTACCATCAGAATAATAAGCAAGCTCAATTCCCCCCCAGGTCTCCTAGCGTAAATACAAACGGCCGCGCTTAGAGCATGGAAAAAACTTCTGCAAAAGGGCACCGCCACTGCCTCTCTTGCTAAAGTAAGACAGGGGCCCGATGAACCGTATAGCGACTTTCTCAGCCGCCTACAAAACATGGCTGAACGTCTATTCGGGGCTAGCGAATATGAAAGTGATTTTATTAAACACCTGGCCTATGAAAATGCCAACGCTGCCTGCCAAGCAGCAATCTGCCCCTTTCGTAATACCAATCTTAATAATTACATAAAGCTCTGTTCTGGCATCGGGCCCACTCAAACTCTTGGAATAGCCATTGGCGCCGCCCTTCAAAATTTTGCAGTGCAGCATAAAAATTTTACGGCACAAGCAAAGCCTCCAACATGCTATAACTGTAAGCAACCTGGCCATTTTTCAAAAAATTGCCCCGTGCCACCAACCAGTTCCTCTTTACCCATTACTAACAACAAACCCCCATTGCCGCCCTCTATTTGTCCCCGCTGTAAAAAAGGGTTCCATTGGGCGTCTGAATGCCATTCTCGAGCAGACATAAATGGCCAACCCCTTAATCCCAAGCCCCAGGGAAACTCCCAATGGGGCCGGCCCCAGGCCCCAACCAGAACGAACCCAGGGGCAGTACGGTTTGTTCAGCCATCCCCAGTCGCAGTACCTGCGCTCCCAATCATAAACCACGCTGCCATATCTCAGACTTACGGAGAGCAACAGCAGGAAGTGCAGGAATGGACCTCTGTACCACCTCTGAATCAATATTAACCCCAGAAACCAGTCCTCTCCTCATACCAACAGGAGTCTATGGACCTTTACCCCCTAATACCTTTGGTCTCATTCTAGGGAGAGCTAGTGTCACCCTGCGTGGAGTCCAAATCATCCCGGGTGTGCTAGATAATGATTTTAAAGGTGAAATACAAATAATCGCAGCCACTTCAAACAATATTATCTCTATTCCTCTTGGCACTCGAATAGCACAACTTATAATACTCCCCATTCAGCACATCAACTCAAACTTCAAAAAACTCCAGCGCCCTACAGAGGACCCTGGATCCTCCGACATTTTTTGGGCACAACCAATATCCCATAATCGGCCCACCTTACGATTAAAATTAAATGGTAAACCATTTGAAGGAATTTTAGACACAGGGGCTGACGCCACAATTATATCCTCAAATCACTGGCCTAAATCCTGGCCTCTCACGGCCGCTGCCACCCACTTACAAGGAATAGGCGAAGCCACAAATCCTCTACAAGGTTCACAGGCCCTAAATGGGAGGATGAGGAAGGAAACGCTGGTACAGTTATACCATATATTATCCCCCATCTCCCCGTTAATCTCTGGGGTAGAGATATTCTAAATCAAATGAAAGTTTTTATGTGCAGCCCTAGTAATACAGTTACTGCTCAAATGCTCAAAATGAATTTTCTCCCTGGCAAAGGCCTAGGCAAAACTAATCAAGGGATAAAACTGCCCATCTCTATAACACCTAATACAGCTAGAACAGGACTTGGGCACCTACAAAATTTACCCTAAACGCCATTGACATCCCTGTACCTCATGCTGAAAAAATTTCCTGGAAATCCATAGAACCAGTATGGGTTGATCAATGGCCCCTAACTCAGGAAAAAACCCTAGCGGCTATAAAGTTAGTACAGGAACAGCTTAATGCCGGACGTATTGAACTTACTCAGTCCCCTTGGAACACTCCTATTTTTGTTATAAGAAAAAAATCGGGTAAATGGAGACTACTACAAGACTTACGCGCTGTAAACAAAGCCATGGTACCCATGGGAGCACTGCAACCCGGTCTCCCTTCACCAGTTGCTATCCCTATCAACTTTTACAAAATAGTTATAGATTTAAAGGATTGTTTTTTCTCCATACCTCTTCACCCAGAAGACAGGCAATATTTTGCCTTTAGTGTCCCTCAAATCAATTTTCAGGGCCCTATGCCCCGATTTCAATGGAAAGTCTTACCACAAGGCATGGCCAATAGTCCCACCTTATGCCAAAAATTTGTCGCTGAGACTGTTAACCCTGTCAGACAACTATGGCCACCGATCTACATTCTCCATTACATGGATGATATCCTGTTAGCAGGTCAAGACATGTCCAAACTACATTCTTGTTTTCAAAACCTCCTTAAAAATTTAACAGCAAGGACAAGCTATTCATACCCACCCCAAGGCCACCTGCCAGGGACCCATTCTCATGCACACAGAGCTAAAGGTCAGCCACCAAGCAGGCCAGTCTGAGGTTTTCCACCAGACCTTGCCAGGAGGGGACCCTCTGTGTTCCCCCACCCCCACAGGGCATAAAGAGCCCTGGGACAGGCGGGGCAAGATGGCAGACTGGTGAGCTGTATGTTTTAGTAACTCCTCCAGGAAAGTAGGTAGAAAGCCAGGAACTGCGTGGACTGGACACCACAGAGCAATCTGTCTTTGGGCATACTTCATACAACACTCATGAAAACGTGGAACTGCTGAGATCAGCGAAATCTGTAAGTTTTTGCGGCCAGGGGACCCGCGCCCCTCCCTGCCAGGCTCAGTCCTGGGGGAGGAGGGGCTGTCAGCTCCAGGAAGGAGAAGGGAGATCTGCAGTGGCAGCCCTTATCAGAAAATCATTCTACTGATCCAAACTCCAAACATAGATAGACTGAGACCAGACACCACAGAATCTGAGAGCAACCAGCCCAGCAGAGAGGAGACAGGCATAGAAAAAAAAAAACACGAAAAACTCCAAAATAAAAGCGGAGGATTTTTGGAGTTCTGGTGAACATAGAAAGGGGAAGGGCAGAGCTCAGGCCCGAGCTCAGGCCCTGAGGCCCATATGCAAATCCCAAAGAAAAGCTGATCTCTCTGCCCTGTGGACCTTTCCTTAATGGCCCTGGTTGCTTTGTCTATTAGCATTTCAATAACCCATTAGATCTCTGAGGAGGGCCCGTTTTGTTTTTTTTTTTTTTAATCCTTTTTCCTTTTTCTAAAACAATTACTCTAAGAAGCTCAATACAGAAAGCTTCAAAGACTTGCTATTTGGGCAGGTCAAGTCAAGAGCAGAACTAGGAGAGCTCTGAGACAAAACGCAATAATCCAGTGGCTGAGAAAATTCACTAAACACCACAAATTCCCAAGAAAAGGGGGGTGTCCGCTCACAGCCATCATCCTGGTGGACAGGAAACACTCCTGCCAATCGCCAGCCCCATAGCCCAGAACTGCCCCAGACAACCCAGTGTGACGGAAGTGCTTCAAATAACAGGCACACACTGCAAAACTGGGCGTGGACATTAGCCTTCCCTGCAACCTCAGCTGATTGTCCCAGAGTTGGGAAGGTAGAGCAGTGTGAATTAACAAAGCCCCATTCAGCCATCATTTCAGCAGACTGGGAGCCTCCCTACACAGCCCAGCAGCCCAGAACTGCCCTGGGGGGACGGCACTCACCTGTGACATAGCACAGTCATCCCTCAACAGAGGACCCGGGGTGCACGGCCTGGAAGAGGGGCCCACTTGCAAGTCTCAGGAGCCATACGCCAATACCAAGGACTTGTGGGTCAGTGGCAGAGACAAACTGTAGCAGGACTGAACTGAAGGATTAGACTATTGCAGCAGCTTTAAAACTCTAGGATCACCAGGGAGATTTGATTGTTAGAGCCACCCCCCACTCCCTGACTGCCCAGAAACACGCCCCATATACAGGGCAGGCAACACCAACTACACACGCAAGCTTGGTACACCAATTGGACCCCACAAGACTCACTCCCCCACTCACCAAAAAGGCTAAGCAGGGGAGAACTGGCTTGTGGAGAACAGGTGGCTCGTGGACGCCACCTGCTGGTTAGTTAGAGAAAGTGTACTCCACGCAGCTGTAGATCTGATAAATTAGAGATAAGGACTTCAATTGGTCTACAAATCCTAAAAGAACCCTATCAAGTTCAGGAAATGCCATGAGGCCAAAAACAACAGAAAATTATAAAGCATACGAAAAAACCAGACGATATGGATAACCCAAGCCCAAGCACCCAAATCAAAAGACCAGAAGAGACACAGCACCTAGAGCAGCTACTCAAAGAACTAAAGATGAACAATGAGACCATAGTACGGGAGATAAAGGAAATCAAGAAGACCCTAGAAGAGCATAAAGAAGACACTGCAAGACTAAATAAAAAAACGGATGATCTTATGGAAATTAAAGAAACTGTTGAGCAAATTAAAAAGATTCTGGACACTCATAGTACAAGACTAGAGGAAGTTGAACAACGAATCAGTGACCTCGAAGATGACAGAATGGAAAATGAAAGCATAAAAGAAAGAAAGGGGAAAAAAATTGAAAAAATTGAAATGGACCTCAGGGATATGATAGATAATATGAAACGTCCAAATATAAGACTCATTGGTGTCCCAGAAGGGGAAGAAAAGGGTAAAGGACTAGGAAGAGTATTCAAAGAAATTGTTGGGGAAAACTTCCCAAATCTTCTAAACAACATAAATACACAAATTATAAATGCTCAGCGAACTCCAAATAGAATAAATCCAAATAAACCCACTCCGAGACATATACTGATCACACTGTCAAACACAGAAGAGAAGGAGCAAGTTCTGAAAGCAGCAAGAGAAAAGCAATTCACCACATACAAAGAAAACAGCATAAGACTAAGTAGTGACTACTCAGCAGCCACCATGGAGGCAAGAAGGGAGTGGCACGATATATTTAAAATTCTGAGTGAGAAAATTTCCAGCCAAGAATACTTTATCCAGCAAAGCTCTCCTTCAAATTTGAGGGACAGCTTAAATTTTTCACAGACAAACAAATGCTGAGAGAATTTGCTAACAAGAGACCTGCCCTACTGGAGATACTCAAGGGAGCCCTACAGACAGAGAAACAAAGAAAGGACAGAGAGACTTGGAGAAAGGTTCAGTACTAAAGAGATTCGGTATGGGTACAATAAAGGATATTAATAGACAGAGGGGAAAAATATGACAAACATAAACCAAAGGATAAGATGGCTGATTCAAGAAACGCCTTCACGATTATAACGTTGAATGTAAATGGATTAAACTCCCAAATTAAAAGATATAGATTCGCAGAATGGATCAAAAAAAATGAACCATCAATATGTTGCATACAAGAGACTCATCTTAGACACAGGGACACAAAGAAACTGAAAGTGAAAGGATGGAAAAAAATATTTCATGCAAGCTACAGCCAAAAGAAAGCAGGTGTAGCAATATTCATCTCAGATAAAATAGACTTCAAATGCAGGGATGTTTTGAGAGACAAAGAAGGCCACTACATACTAATAAAAGGGGCAATTCAGCAAGAAGAAATAACAATCGTAAATGTCTATGCACCCAATCAAGGTGCCACAAAATACATGAGAGAAACATTGGCAAAACTAAAGGAAGCAATTGATGTTTCCAAAATAATTGTGGGAGACTTCAACACATCACTCTCTCCTATAGATAGATCAACCAGACAGAAGACCAATAAGGAAATTGAAAACCTAAACAATCTGATAAATGAATTAGATTTAACAGACATCTACAGGACATTACATCCCAAATCACCAGGATACACATACTTTTCTAGTGCTCACGGAACTTTCTCCAGAATAGATCATATGCTGGGACATAAAACAAGCCTCAATAAATTTAAAAAGATTGAAATTATTCAAAGCACATTCTCTGACCACAATGGAATACAATTAGAAGTCAATAACCATCAGAGACTTAGAAAATTCACAAATACCTGGAGGTTAAACAACACACTCCTAAACAATCAGTGGGTTAAAGAAGAAATAGCAAGAGAAATTGCTAAATATATAGAGACGAATGAAAATGAGAACACAACATACCAAAACCTATGGGATGCAGCAAAAGCAGTGCTAAGGGGGAAATTTATAGCACTAAACGCATATATTAAAAAGGAAGAAAGAGCCAAAATCAAAGAACTAATGGATCAACTGAAGAAGCTAGAAAATGAACAGCAAACCAATCCTAAACCAAGTACAAGAAAAGAAATAACAAGGATTAAAGCAGAAATAAATGACATAGAGAACAAAAAAAACAATAGAAAGGATAAATATCACCAAAAGTTGGTTCTTTGAGAAGATCAACAAGATTGACAAGCCCCTAGCTAGACTGACAAAATCAAAAAGAGAGAAGACCCATATAAACAAAATAATGAATGAAAAAGGTGACATAACTGCAGATCCTGAAGAAATTAAAAAAATTATAAGAGGATATTATGAACAACTGTATGGCAACAAACTGGATAATGTAGAAGAAATGGACAATTTCCTGGAAACATATGAACAACCTAGACTGACCAGAGAAGATGTAATGGTACTGTAAACAATCAAAAGTACAATTTGTTTTGTATGACTGCGTGGTATGTGAATATATCTCAATAAAATGATGATTAAAAAAAAAAAATGAACCATCAATATGTTGCATACAAGAGACTCATCTTAGACACAGGGACACAAAGAAACTGAAAGGGAAAGGATGGAAAAAAATATTTCATGCAAGCTACAGCCAAAAGAAAGCAGGTGTAGCAATATTAATCTCAGATAAAATAGACTTCAAATGCAGGGATGTTTTGAGAGACAAAGAAGGCCACTATGTACTAATAAAAGGGGCAATTCAGCAAGAAGAAATAACAATCGTAAATGTCTACGCACCCAACCAAGGTGCCACAAAATACATGAGAGAAACACTGGCAAAACTAAAGGAAGCAATTGATGTTTCCACAATAATTGTGGGAGACTTCAACACATCACTCTCTCCTATAGATAGATCAACCAGACAGAAGACCAATAAGGAAACTGAAAACCTAAACAATCTGATAAATGAATTAGATTTAACAGACATATACAGGACATTACATCCCAAATCACAAGGATACACATACTTTTCTAGTGCTCATGGAACTTTCTCCAGAATAGATCATATGCTGGGACATAAAACAAGCCTCAATAAATTTAAAAAGATTGAAGTTATTCAAAGCACATTCTCTGACCACAATGGAATACAATTAGAAGTCAATAACCATCAGAGACTTAGAAAATTCACAAACACCTGGAGGTTAAACAACACACTCCTAAACAATCAGTGGGTTAAAGAAGAAATAGCAAGAGAAATTGCTAAATATATAGAGACGAATGAAAATGAGAACACAACATACCAAAACCTATGGGATGCAGCAAAAGCAGTGCTGAGGGGGAAATTTATAGCACTAAACGCATATATTAAAAAGGAAGAAAGAGCCAAAATCAAAGAACTAATGGATCAACTGAAGAAGCTAGAAAATGAACAGCAAACCAATCCTAAACCAAGCAGAAGAAAAGAAATAACAAGAATTAAAGCAGAAATAAATGACATAGAGAACAAAAAAACAATAGAGAGGATAAATATCACCAAAAGTTGGTTCTTTGAGAAGATCAACAAGATTGACAAGCCCCTAGCTAGACTGACAAAATCAAAACGAGAGAAGACCCATATAAACAAAATAATGAATGAAAAAGGTGACATAACTGCATATCCTGAAGAAATTAAAAAAATTATAAGAGGATACTATGAACAACTATATGGCAACAAACTGGATAATGTAGAGGAAATGGACAATTTCCTGGAAACATATGAACAACCTAGACTGACCAGAGAAGAAATAGAAAACCTCAAACAGCCCATCACAAGTAAGGTGATCCAATCAGCCATCAAAAATCTTCCCACAAATAAATGCCCAGGGCCAGATGGCTTCACAGGGGAATTCTACCAAACTTTCCAGAAAGAACTGACACCAATCTTACTCAAACTCTTTCAAAACATTGAACTAAATGGAACACTACCTAACTCATTTTATGAAGCTAACATCAATCTAATACCAAAACCAGGCAAAGATGCTACAAAAAAGGAAAACTACCGGCCAATCTCCCTAATGAATATAGATGCAAAAATCCTCAACAAAATACTTGCAAATCGAATCCAAAGACACATTAAAAAAATCATACACCATGACCAAGTGGGGTTCATTCCAGGCATGCAAGGATGGTTCAACATAAGAAAATCAATCAATGTATTACAACACATTAACAAGTCAAAAGGGAAAAATCAATTGATCATCTCAATAGATGCTGAAAAAGCATTTGACAAAATCCAACATCCCTTTTTGATAAAAACACTTCAAAAGGTAGGAATTGAAGGAAACTTCCTCAACATGATAAAGAGCATATATGAAAAACCCTCAGCCAGCATAGTACTCAATGGTGAGAGACTGAAAGCCTTCCCTCTAAGATCAGGAACAAGACAAGGATGCCCGCTATCACCAGTGTTATTCAACATTGTGCTGGAAGTGCTAGCCAGGGCAATCCGGCAAGACAAAGAAATAAAAGGCATCCTAATTGGAAAAGAAGAAGTAAAACTGTCATTGTTTGCAGATGATATGATCTTATATCTAGAAAACCCTGAGAAATCGACGATACAGCTAGTAGAACTAATAAACAAATTTAGCAAAGTAGCGGGATACAAGGTTAATGCACATAAGTCAGTAATGTTTCTATATGCTAGAAGTGAACAAACTGAAGAGACACTCAAGAAAAAGATACCATTTTCAACAGCAACTAAAAAAATCAAGTACCTAGGAATAAACTTAACCAAAGATGTAAAAGACCTATACAAAGAAAACTACATAACTCTACTAAAAGAAATAGAAGGGACCTTCAAAGATGGAAAAATATTCCATGTTCATGGATAGTAAGACTAAATGTCATTAAGATGTCAATTCTACCCAAACTCATCTACAGATTCAATGCAATCCCAATCAAAATTCCAACAACCTACTTTGCAGACTTGGAAAAGCTAGTTATCAAATTTATTTGGAAAGGGAAGATGCCTCGAATTGCTAAAGACACTCTAAAAAAGAAAAACGAAGTGGGAGGACTTACACTCCCTGACTTTGAAGCTTATTATAAAGCCACAGTTGCCAAAACAGCATGGTACTGGCACAAAGATAGACATATAGATCAATGGATCGAATTGAGAATTCAGAGACAGACCCTCAGATCTTTGGCCGACTGATCTTTGATAAGGCCCTCAAAGTCACTGAACTGAGTCATAATGGTCTTTTCAACAAATGGGGCTGGGAGAGTTGGATATCCATATCCAAAAGAATGAAAGAGGACCCCTACCTCACCCCCTACAAAAATTAACTCAAAATGGACCAAAGATCTCAATATAAAAGAAAGTACCATAAAACTCCTAGAAGATAATGTAGGAAAACATCTTCAAGACCTTGTATTAGGCGGCCACTTCCTAGACTTTACACCCAAAGCACAAGCAACAAAAGAGAAAATAGATAAATGGGAACTCCTCAAGCTTAGAAGTTTCTGCACCTGAAAGGAATTTCTCAAAAAGGTAAAGAGGCAGCCAACTCAATGCAAAAAAATTTTTGGAAACCATGTATCTGACAAAAGACTTATATCTTGCATATATAAAGAAATCCTACAACTCCATGACAACAGTACAGTCGGCCCAATTATAAAATGGGCAAAAGATATGAAAAGACAGTTCTCTGAAGAGGAAATACAAATGGCCAAGAAACACATGAAAAAATGTTCAGCTTCACTAGCTATTAGAGAGATGCAAATTAAGACCACAATGAGATACCATCTAACACCGGTTAGAATGGCTGCCATTAAACAAACAGGAAACTACAAATGCTGGAGGGGATGTGGAGAAATTGGAACTCTTATTCACTGTTGGTGGGACTGTATAATGGTTCAGCCACTCTGGAAGTCAGTCTGGCAGTTCCTTAGAAAACTAGATATAGAGTTACCATTCGATCCAGCGATTGCACTTCTCGGTATATACCCGGAAGATCGGAAAGCAGTGACACGAACAGATATCTGCACGCCAATGTTCATAGCAGCATTATTGACAATTGCCAAAAGATGGAAACAACCCAAATGTGCTTCAACAGATGAGTGGATAAATAAAATGTGGTATATACACACGATGGAATACTACGCGGCAGTAAGAAGGAACGATCTCGTGAAACATATGACAACATGGATGAACCTTGAGGACATAATGCTAAGCGAAATAAGCCAGGCACAAAAAGAGAAATATTATATGCTACCACTAATGTGAACTTTGAAAAATGTAAAACAAATGGCTTATAATGTAGAATGGAGGGGAACTAGCAATAGAGAGCAATTAAGGAAGGGGGAACAATAATCCAAGAAGAACAGATAAGCTATTTAACGTTCTGGGGATGCCCAGGAATGACTATGGTCTGTTAATTTCTGATGGATATAGTAGGAGCAAGTTCACAGAAATGTTGCTATATTAGGTAACTTTCTTGGGGTAAAGTAGGAACATGTTGGAAGTTAAGCAGTTGTCTTAGGTTAGTTGTCTTTTTCTTACTCCCTTGTTATGGTCTCTTTGAAATGTTCTTTTATTGTATGTTTGTTTTCTTTATAACTTTTTTTTCATACAGTTGATTTAAAAAAGAAGGGAAAGTTAAAAAAAATAAAAACAACAACAAGGAAAAAAAAAAGATGTAGTGCCCCCTTGAGGAGCCTGTGGAGAATGCAGGGGTATTCGCCTACCCCACCTCCATGGTTGCTAACATGACCACAGACATAGGGGACTGGTGGTTGGATGGGTTGGGCCCTCTACCACAGGTTTTACCCTTGGGAAGACGGTTGCTGCAAAGGAGAGGCTAGGCCTCCCTATGGTTGTGCCTAAGAGCCTCCTCCCGAATGCCTCTTTGTTGCTCCGATGTGGCCCTGTCTCTCTAGCTAAGCCAACTTGAAAGGTGAAATCACTGCCCTCTCCCCTACGTGGGATCAGACACCCAGGGGAGTGAATCTCCCTGGCAACGTGGAATATGACTCCCCGGGAGGAATGCAGACCTGGCATCGTGGGACGGAGAACATCTTCTTGACCAAAAGGGGGATGTGAAAGGAAATGAAATAAGCTTCAGTGGCAGAGAGAATCCAAAAGGAGCCGAGAGGTCACTCTGGTGGGCACTCTTACGCACACTTTAGACAACCCTTTTTAGGTTCTGAAGAATTGGGGTAGCTGGTGGTGGATACCTGAAACTATCAAGCTACAACCCAGAACCCATGAATCTCGAAGACAGTTGTATAAAAATGTAGCTTATGAGGGGTGACAAGGGGATTGGGAAAGCCATAAAGACCACACTCCACTTCGTCTAGTTTATGGATGGATGAGTAGAAAAATAGGGGAAGGAAACAAACAGACAAAGGTACCCAGTGTTCTTTTTTACTTCAATTGCTCTTTTTCACTCTAATTATTATTCTTGTTATTCCTGTGTGTGTGCTAATGAAGGTGTCAGGGATTGATTTGGGTGATGAATGTACAAGTATGTAATGGTACTGTGAACAATCGAAAGTACGATTTGTTTTGTATGACTGCGTGGTATATGAATATATCTCAATAAAATGAAGATTAAAAAAAAAAAAAGACATAATGCTGAGCAAAATAAGCCAGGCACAAAACGAAAGATATTGTATGTTACCACTAATGTGAATTCTGTGAAAAATGTACAGTGTTTTATACTGTAGAATGTAGGGGACCTAGAGATACCAATTAGTGGAGGGGGAATGATAATCTAATAAGAACAGATAAACTATGGAGGGTAATCTCAATGTTATGGGAATGCTCAGGAATGATTATGGTTTGTAAACTTTCTTGGATATAGTAAGTTCATGTTGGAAGCAATAGAGTTATTTTAGGTTTTTTTTTTCTCTTATTCCTTTGTTTTCTTAGGGGTTGTTAATTTTCTTGGGGTATGGTAGGAACATGTTGGAAGCAATGTAGTTATTTTAGATTATTTGTTTTTCTTACTCCTCTGTTTGGACATGGTTTATTGATTTTCTTGGGGTATGGTAGGAACATATTGGAAGCAAAGTAGTTATTTTAGGTTATTTGTTTTCCTTAATCCATTGCTTTGTTTGAAATGTTGTGGGGTTTTTTTGATTGTTGTTTGCCTGTTTGTTTTTAATTTTTTGATAAACCAAGTTAAAAAATTGAAAAAAAATCAGTAGAAAAATGGGAGTAAAAACTAAATGACAAATAGGGTGGGATGGGGGGATGGTTTGGGTGTTCTTTTTTCACTTTTATTTTTTATTCTTATTCTGATTCTTTCTGATGTAAGGAAAATGTTCAGAAATAGATTGTGGTGATGAACGCATAACTATATGATCATACTGTGAACAGTTGATTGTATACCATGGATGACTGTATGGTTTGTGAATATATTTCAATAAAACTGAATTAAAAAAAAATTTAACAGCAAGAGGTCTTCAAATAGCCCCTGACAAGGTACAAACTTCAGACCCCTTTTCCTATCTAGGGTTCGAGCTTTGGCACCAGCAAGTTTTAACACCCCGCATTCAATTGCGAACCTCCCATCTATTAATGCTAAATGACTTCCAAAAACTTTTAGGGGACATTCAATGGCTTCGCCCCTACCTAAAACTGCCCACTGAAACTCTCCTGCCACTCAATAATATCTTAAAGGGAGACGCAAACCCCTCCTCTCCCCGAAGCGTAACTCCAGAGGCAATGCAAGCGCTTACCATCATAAATCAAGCTATCCAAAGTCAAACTTGCTATCAAATAAATTACCACCAACCTTTAATCTTTATAATTCTTGCTACATCTCACACACTTACAGGGGTTTTCTGGCAATCCAATTTAAAACAGCCAAATGGGCGAGGGCACCCATTGCTCTGGGTTCACCTCCCCGCTACTCCATCAAAAGTGCTCTCGCCATACATTTCTCTTATAGCTGCCCTCATAATTAAAGGCTGACAAACTAGTTGCCAATTGTTCGGAAAAGACCCTGATTCCCTTATCGTCCCGTACACTCAAGATCAAATCCATTGGCTTTTCCAAACCAACGACGAATGGGCTATTGCATGCTCTTCGTTTCTAGGCAATATTGATAACCATTACCCCAGCGATCCTTTAATCCAGTTTGCTAAAATCCATCAATTCACCTTCCCAAAAGTTACTAAAACAAAACCAATAGACTCTGCTACCTTAGTCTTTACTGATGGTTCAGCAAATGGAACCGCAGCATACGTCATCCAAGGCCAAGCATTTTCCATGCACTCTCCCTATACTTCAGCTCAACTCGTCGAGCTCTATGCAGTCCTGCAGGTTTTCTCCCACCTTCAAAACCAACCTTTTAATTTATACACTGATAGCGCATACATAGCTCAGTCTGTACCACTATTAGAAACAACTCCATTTATCAAACCTTCCTCCAATGCAGTCCCCTTATTCTCACAACTACAAAAGCTAATTCTCAAATGACAGCACCCTTTTTCGTGGGGCACCTCCGTGCCCACCAAAATCTACCAGGTCCTCTAGCAAAAGGCAATGCCGTAGCAGACGCTGCCACTCAGTTAATATGCCCCAATCTCTGTGATTCTCTAACCTTAGCTTCCCAAGCCCATGCTCAACACCACTTAAATGCAAACACCCTCTGCTTAAAATTCAATATTACAAGGGAACAAGCAAGGGGCATTGTTAAAGCCTGCAAAAACTGTGTGACCCAACTGCCAGTCCCTCATTTGGGAGTCAATCCAAAAGGACTCATCCCAAATGAAATCTGGCAAATGGATGTCACCCATTTTGCTGGTTTTGGGCGACTTAAATATATCCATGTTTGTGTTGACACATATAGTGGATTCATTCAAGCTAGTTTGCAAACAGGAGAAGCTTCAAAACATGTTATCTCTCATTTACTACATTGCTTCGCTATTTTAGGCCAACCTAAAATCATCAAAGCAGACAATGGACCTGGATACACTGGCAAAAATTTTCAAACCTTCTGTCAACAATTACAAATCAAGAATACTACAGGAATACCATATAACCCCCAGGGGCAAGGAGTAGTAGAACGAGCACATCGCACCTTAAAAAATGCCCTGTGCCACCTAGCTGAAAGCACTCTCAATCTCACAAAACTACGTCCCCGAGACCTTTTACATCATGCTCTTTTTGTTCTTAACTTCCTAACTCTGGATAATGAAGGACAATCTGCAGCTGACAGACATTGGCATCCCAAAGCACAGATGCAGCAAGCCACTGTTATGTGGCGTGACCCCTTAATGTCAGAATGGAATGGGCTTGACCCCGTTATCATTTGGGGATGAGGCTCTGCCTGCATATATGACCAACAAAAGGAAGGCCCTCGCTGGCTTCCAGAAAGACTAATAAGACATGTTAATCCTCCACTATCAAAACAAGCCCCAAAATCCCCCCTTCCCTTTAACAATAACCTTTCCAGGGAACAAACCCCTCCCTGAGAAAAAATTTTTCTTTTTCTCTTCCAGCACGTCGTCAATCTTGCTGTAGCCTGCCCAGAATACGTCCAACCTACGTGCAGCCGGCAACCGAGAGAAGCCCAACTTACAGGTTTGCCCCATCACTGAGGCCACATGAACTACTGGCTCTTACTAATTGGCTCTCTGGCCTTGCTGTTTGCAGCCGGATTGGCAGCTGTTGCCCCAAAACATTGGAGCCCGTTAGAACGCCTCCTGCTTGCTATAACATACTTGTGCGTTGTAGGGCGCATCACTCTGCTAGCTTGCTTTCCTTAACAAAAAAAAAAAACAAAACCTATAACCCCTATTAGTATGGCCTTGTTAAACCTACTACCATTCAAAATTGCTGCTTTATATCTCCTCCTACCTTGTATATCACATGGCATTTTCGATCGCAAAGGTAACCCCCACCAACCTTGGAAATGGACCCTAACGCGGTGGAAAGATTCCAAAATTGTGCAAACCAATACCACCGCAGGGCAACCTTCTTTTCTCGTCAACGCCTCTAATCTATTTCCCAACCCCCCCGTTGGCAGTAATGAACACCAATATTATATGTGCCCAGCCTCCAACCCCGGAAAACTGTATTGCAATGCCCCCAATCAATATTATTGTGCCTATTGGGGCTGCGAAACACTAGCTACTGGTTGGAAGCCATCTAGCATTGATCACTATCTTACCCTACGCTGGGCCCCCTGGAACTGCAAACCCCGTGATGAGCCCGTTTATTTCAGCACGGACGATAGTTCCCACCTTCCACCTACAGGTACCTGCACTCACCTTAATCTTACCATGCAACTCCCCACTGATCCTTTCTGGTAAACCGGTCGAACCTGGGGCTTCAGAATCTATAGAGACAGGGTCGACCCGGGAAGCCTTATCCAAATAAAAAAAGAAGCAGTACAACAAAAGCCGTTCGCCATTGGGTCAAATGTAGTGCTAGCTCCCCTGTCCCCAACATCTCCTCGCAAAACTGCCAGTTATTCCTCCACTACCAACCCAACATTGTCACCCTCAAGCTCTTTCATAGAGCCAATGTATAACTCACTTTGGTCAATACTCCAAGCCACCTTTCTCTCCCTAAACTCCTCCCAGCCTAACCTTACTCGCAGTTGCTGGCTATGTTTCTCTGTCAATCCCCCTTTTTATGATGCTATAGCCCTTAATACCTCATTTAATATTTCTGACGAAGACAATCTTCCCCAATGTCCTTGGAATACAACAAAACTTGGCCTCACCATGCAATCCGTTATTCACTCTGGGCATTGTACTGGTAACATTTCCCCCTCCTTAAAAAAGGTCTGTGCACAGTCGTCCTTTCCATCACAGGGTAAATTCTATATTCCCCCAACAGGGGCAAAATGGCTGTGCTCTTCCACGGGGCTTACTCCTTGCGTATCACCAAGAGCCCTCACTGAAACAAAAGAAACCTGCGTCTTGGTGACTGTGTTGCCCCATATCCTTTTCTGTCCTAAGGAGGACCTCTATCTCTACTGGGATGCACAGCTCCCAACTGCGCACAGAGAAAAACAAGAAATTATTACTGCTGTTACCATTGCTTCTCTTTTAGGTTTTGCTGGCCTAGGCACCGTAATCGCCTCGCTTACCCTCCAACAACAGGGCCTCTCTAACCTCAGAGCTGCAGTAGACGAAGACTTAGCCCGTATTGAAACCTCCATCACCCATCTTGAAAAATCCCTTACATCTCTATCAGAGGTTGTTCTCCAAAATAGAAGAGGCTTAGACCTACTTTTCCTTAAACAGGGAGGGCTTTGTGCTGCATTAGGCAAGGAATGTTGCTTTTACACTGATTATTCTGGAATAGTTAGAGATTCCATGACCAAGCTTAGAGAAGGAATTGCAGACCACAAGCGTGAACGGGAGGCCCAAGGAGGTCCCTCCTGGGGGTTCAATGGAATCCTCCCTTACCTCCTCCCTATATTAGGCCCCTTAATAACCATAATCCTTATAATATCTTTTGCTCCTTGGGCCATAAAAAAAAATAATACAGCTAGTTAAGGATCAACTTGATTCTGCCCTAGGCAGGCCTATTCAAGTGCATTACCACCGGCTCCACCTCGCTGACCAAGGCGTGAATCTAGACTACTTGAATGCTACCCACCCTGACGGGTAAGAATCCCCCTCCTACAGGAGCAGCATATAACTCAAAAGTATGCTTCTAGCTTATGCTATGATTGGTACCACTGGGTGCAAGGCAAAGCACTGCAAAGGAGGACCAAAACAATCAAAGGCCGTTTTTGAGCTCCTTGAGAAGTATGCCTCATTTGCATAGGGGTTTGCTCTGCACTAATCCCCCTCCCCAGAAAAACAGAGCCACAAACAACTTGGGGAATGAGGCCTCTATTTCCCCCAGCAGGTTAATGCCAAAGGAATGCTCAATCAGCATTCTTCCTCCATCCTTTTGAAAAACAAAGGGAGGAGATGTTGGGGACAATTAAGGAGCATATATAATATTCACCTTCAGCGATACCGGTAACATGCAACATGGCCGCCAGGGCTGATGCAAGAACAGCCTAAGCTATAATTAGCCTTCTTCTAGGAAGTAACAGTAGTTCCCGCCCAAGCAGTAGCTAGTTCGCACCTAAACAGTAGCCGCCCATTGGCCATCCACCCCAGCAACAGCTACCACCAATCCCAGACCCCCAGCAACAGCAACCGCCAATCCCCCTACGTTTGCCTTCCACCCTAGCAACAGCAGTAGCCAATCCTAGATTCCACCCGTCCTTACTAGCCACTCCCTCCACCCTTAGAGTATATATACCCTGCCTCTTCAATACAGTTTTGCAGCTTGATCAGAAACTTGTCTTGCTGTCATTCCTTGTGTCTCTTGTCCCATACCATTCCTCCCTCACAGGACTCGGAGCCTCCATTGAACGTCCCGCGGGCCGGGACAGGGATACCTGCATCTGCTGCTCTCTTCACATCTCTAGTTTAAGTCAGTTAAGGGCACGAGCCAGGGATGGTGTGGAGGAAGCTGTGGTCACAGACAGCTAGCAGGGCTGCAAATTGCTTGGGCAGCTGGAAAGAAAAGGGCACTATTTACATGTAGACAAAGGAGCAGGCTGGGGCTCATTGAGGGGCCTATTCGCTACACCTGCATAAGCAGATAGTGGCTGACAAAGGCTTGCAGCAGCTTGATTTTGAAGGATGAGAGAGAATTTTGCAAACTCGGAAAGAAAATAAGCCCAAGCCAGTACCCAACAGAGCCCAAGGTGCACACGTGTGAATTATGTTATCAGCTGCACAGCAGGACTACAGAAAGCAGTAACTATGAACAATATATAAATTGCAGGGGTCATTCAATGTGCAGATCAAGTGCAATTTAAAATGCAAAAAAAGAGAGAGACTTTCCTTTTTACCTGACTCAGAAAAAAATTTTTTGCAACCCTCTGTATCACACTAGAGTACCTCAAATTGTCCAGAAGAGCTTAAAGTAGATGGGGTAGGGGGTGGGGGTGGGGCGGACCTGATTACTGGACTCAAAAAGGCTAACATGCAATTTGTGTTCTTTTTATGTAGATTAAATGCATTGACTGCAGCTTGAACTGCTTAGATACGCAGCAGGGAGACAAAAGCTTGGGCATCAGTCAACCACAGCAAGCAGCTAAACCACGAGGCCAAATTTGTTATTTTGCCTTAGATGAGACACTTAATCTAATCTGATGGGAGCAAACCCCCCTGGACATATAAGAGGGCATGCCAGGCAGCAATAGTAGCTGTAATGTTAAGGAAGAGCACCAAATATTTTTTGTGATAACATAATTAATGGCTTCTCCAGCCTCCTTCTCCATCCTTAAAAATCCTGCCTTCCAGCTCATAGTCCCTCATCTCACGCCCCATTAGAGAATCGCAGGATGTAAGAAACAGGAGGCTGCAGTTGGCCTTCTCACCCTCTCAGAAGCCATGTGTCCTAGGCACACCCCGGCCTGAAAAATGTGGGTTCTCTCCCTGGGGCCGCATATGCACCCTCAAGCTCAAAGAAAGCATCAGTGGGGTCTTGGTGAATTTGCCCTATTAAAGCAAACAAGAGGGCCACAAGGGGTAAGATAGGAAGATGTGAAACTCAGGCTTCTGGGACTCCTGGGACAGATACTATAGAGTTACAGGATAAAATCGGAGATGAGGATCCCAGAAGAGCCCAATAGAACATTAGAGACTGGAGTTAATCTTGAAGGACTGAAATCCAATCTCCTCTATTTCAAGAATCCATTTTACAGAGTTCCTGTCAGGTATGGATCCAGGGTTAATTTGATTACTTCCAGAAAATGGAAGCCCCTTGCTTCCCAAGGAAGCCCTTTCCAGAAGCAGCCCCTCTAGAATATAATCCCCGAAATCACCACACAAACAGTCCTTTAATGAAGTGCTTCTCAGGCTTTAGAGTGTAGCACCTGGGGATCCTGTCAAAATGCAGATTCTGATTCAATAGGTCTGGGTGGGGCCCGAGAATTGGCACACATTGGGTAGAAAGGCTTTGGTTGTGTGACCAGGCCCTGAAACAAGCCTAACCTTGTTAGTTTGGTTGAGTCTGGTACTAAGAAGGCCAAGATTTCTAGCTTTTATCCTCACATGGTCCATTCTCCTTCATCATCACAGCCTTAACCCTGATCAACCTCCTTGCACATAGTGTGGGGCCACTTCTCCAAGAAAAGCAAATGCAAGTAGGACAATTTCTTGCACAATGGACAGCCCAGTATTGCAGGAACTTCTTCAAAGGACGGACCTGTAACCATTTTGCCAAGCCTATTAGTTATCTATTGCTGTGCGACAAATTGCCCCCAAACTTGGTGGCTTAAGACAATACACATTTATCATCTCCCACAGGTTCTGTGTATCAGAAATTCAGGAGCAGCTTGGCCAGATGGTTCCAGCTTGGGATTGCCCATGAGAGTACAGTCAAATGTTGGCCAAAGCAGCAGTTACCCAAAGGCTTGACTGGGGCTGGGCCATCTGCTTCCAAGATGGCTTGTTCACATAGCAGGCAAGTTGGCACTGACTAGTGGTGAGAGACCCCAGAGCCTTTGCATGGGGGTCTCCTCACAGGGCTGCTTGAGTATCCCCATGGCATGATGACTGGCTTCTCCCAAAGTGAGGGCTCTAAGAGACCAAGGCAGAAGCTGCAACACCCTTTCTGATCTTGCCTTGGAAATCACACAGTGACACCGCTGTCACATTCTGCTTATCACACTAACGAGCCATGAGTTCATTGAGGGAGGGGAGTATACAAGGCTGTGCACTCCTAAAGGCAAGGACCTTCGTGGGCCATCTCGGAGGCTGGGGACCATACCAAAGTAACCAAGATTCCCTATTCCCTCCGTAAAACACCAACTGAGGTCCGTGACCCACTGATGCTCACTTTAATACACCGTGTGCTTCTGCTCCCACCGGCTGAGTTCTGCCCTTATCAAGAGTTGATTGCATTTACTTCCAAACCTGTTTATGACAATTGTTCTGATTGTGCTTGTTATTAAAATAAAGCAATTTATATAATAAGTGAATTGATGAAATATGAATATGAAAAGGAATTGTTTCTATGGAAACTAAGTTTAAAAATTTGGGAAAGAATTAATAATAGCAGGTAGCTAAAAATTCTGCTTGAATTTGGTGTATGCCAAACAATTGTAAAATACTGAAAAATCCTTAAAAATTAGGAGGATTATGCACTGAGCTCACTTCCCAAGCGTCTTAAATTCTTGTTCCACTTTAAAGAAACTGAAACTGGAAGTAATAGACAGTGCAGCTTCTATGGCTCATGCAAGAAAGAAAGCCTGCAACTCCCATCAGCAGATTTATATTCAAAAAAACGACTTGGCTGTACATCAGAAGTTTAGTGAATGGATGTATGTTTACATGTTTTAAGTTAAATAAAATGTTTAAAGATTGCGTGTACCATGTTTTAATGATTCCCTGCTTTAGTTATTTTTTTTTTCAATTAACCTGTCCCGGCCGGCAGGACGTTCAACGGAAGCTCCAAATCCTGTGAGGGAGGAATGGTATGGGACAAGAGACGCGAGGAACGACAGCAAGACAGGTTTCTGATCAAGCTGCAAAACTTTATTGAAGAGGCAGGGTATATATACCCTAAGGTAGAGGGAGTGGCTAGTATGAACGGGTGGCGGCCTAGGATTGGCTGCTGCTGTTGCTAGGGCGGATGGCAGATGTAAGGCTAGCACAGGATTGGTGGCTACTGTTGCTGGGGTAGAAGGCAGGTAGTAAAGCTAGCACTCTAGGAGCGAATCTTAGGCGCAAACGGCTATCACTTCCGTAGAAGGCTGAGGGCAACTTAAGCCGCTATTGCATCAGCCCTAGCGGTCATGTTGCATATCTCCGGCATCGCTGAGGGTGGATTTTATACATGCTACCTTAATCGTCCCCAACAGACCCTCCCTTTGTTTTTCAAAAGGATGGAGGAAGAATGCTGATCGAGCACTCTTTTGGCATTAACCTGCTGGGGGAAATAGAGGCCTCATTCCCCAAGTTGTTTGTGGCTCTGTTTTTCTGGGGAGGGGAGTTTTTGGCAGAGCAAAACCCCTATGCAAATGAGGCATATTTCTCAAGGAGCTCGAAAATGGCCTTTAGTTGCTTTGGCCCTCCTTTGCAGTGCTTTGCCTCGCACCCAGCGGTACCAACCATAGCATACGCTAGAAGCATACTTTCGAGTTATATGCTGCTCCCGTAGGAGGGGGATTCTTACCCGAAAGGGTGGGTAGCAGACAGATTTTCTGGATCCACACCTTGGTCAGCGAGGTGAAGCCGGTGATAATGCACTTGAATAGGCTTGCTTAGGGCAGAGTCAAGTTGATCCTTAACTAGCTGTATTATTCTTTTTATGGCCCAAGGAGCAAAAGATATTATAAGGATTATGGTTATTAAGGGGCCTAATATAGGGAGGAGGTAAGGGAGGATTCCATTAAGTCCCCAGGAGATACCCCCTTGGGTTTCTCGCTCACGTTTGCGATTTTCAATTCCTTCCCTAAGTTTGGTCATGGAATCCTTAACTATGCCAGAATGGTCAGCGTAAAAGCAACATTCCTCGCCCAGCGCAGCACAAAGCCCTCCTTGCTTAAGGAAAAGCAGATCTAAGCCTCTCCTGTTCTGGAGAACAACCTCCGATAGGGACGTAAGGGATTTTTTAAGATGGGTAATGGAGGTTTCAATGCGGGCTAAATCTTCGTCTATAGCAGCTTTTAGGTGGGAGAAGCCTTGGTTTTGGAGAACGATAGAGGCAATTCCGGTGCCTAGGCCAGTAATACCTAAAAGGGAAGCAATAGTAACAACCGTAACAAGTTCTCTTTTCTTTCTCAGCGTGGCTGGAGATTGCGCGACCAAGTGGTGATAAAGGTCTTCCTCTGTATGAAAGAGGACATGGGGTAACACAGCCACTAAGAGGCACATTTCCCGTTTCAGTTAGGGCTTTTGCTGATACGCAAGGAGTAAGCCCCGTGGAAGAGCACAGCCATTTTGCCCCTGTTGGGGGGATATAGAATTTACCCTGTGATGGAAAGGACGACTGTGCACAGACCTTTTTTAAGGAGGGGGAAATGTTACCAGTACAATGCCCAGAGTAAAGAACGGATTGCATAGTGAGACCGATTTTTCTTGCATTCCAAGGGCATTGGGAAGGATTGTCTTCATTAGAAGTATTAAATGTAACATTAAGAGCTATAGCATCATAATAAGGAGGCTTGGCAGAGAAACACAGCCAACAACTATGAGTAAAATTAGGCTGGGAGGAGTTTAGAGAGAGAAAGGTAGCTTGGAGTAGTGGCCAAAGCGGGCTGTCAAATGATATGGACGGGCTTAAGGACGACAATATTGGGATGCTAATAAAAGGGGGAGTAGTGGGGTGAATTTTGGAAAGATTTGTACTGGGCGTGCTCAGGACAGGAGGGGTAGCTGGAGGCACGAGCACTACATTTGGTCCAATGGCAGAAGGTTTTTGCTGTACTGCTTCCTTCTTTATTAGAATAAGGCTTCCTGGGTCGGTTGATGAAAATAAGTAGATTCTAAAGCCCCATGTCCGACCGTTTAACCAAGAGTTATCAGTGGGGAGTTGTACGGTGAGATTTAGTTTTTCACAATTTGAGTCACCAAATGTAGATAAGGTGGTGCGTTTACCGAGTGTGCAGCCAAGGGGGGACCATTTTAAAGTTAGGTAGTGATCAGGGGCGGAAGGTTTCCAATTGGTAGCTAATGTTTCACACCCCCAGTATGCACAATAGTACTGGTTGGGAGTATTGCAATATTGTTTTCTGGGGTTGGAGGCCGGGCACATGTAATATTGGGCTTTGTTAAGGCATGGTGTGCTGTCTGAACATTTAATTAGATCACTGGCATAAACAAGGAAGGAAGGGCATCCTGCTGTAACTTGGGTTTGTATAACTGTGGAATCTTCCCATCGTGCTAAGGTCCATTTCCAAGGTTGATGGGGGTTGGAGTTGCCGAAGGTGGCATGCACACTTTGCAGGAGAAAATATAAGGCGGCAACTTTAAATGGCAGTAGGCATAACAAAGCCATACTAATAGAGGCTATAGGTTCTTCCCTGTTAAGGGAGACAAGCTAGCAAAGTAATACACCCTACAATGCACAAATATGCTATAGCAAGCAGGAATCTTTCTAACAGATTCCAATCTTTTGGGGCAACAGTTGCTAATCCGGCTGCAAACAGCAAAGCCAGAAAACCAATTAATAAAAGCCAATAGTAATTCAAGTGGTAATTCATGTGATTAGTGATGGAATAAACCTGTAAGCAGGACTTCTTTCCACTTCCGGTTGTGTGCGGACTGGTTGTCTCCGGATGGGTTATAGCAGGAGTTATTGATGCGCTGGAAGAGAAAAGAAAGATATTTTTCTCAGGGAGAGGCTTCTACCCTGGAAAGGTTATTATTAAGAGGAGGGGAAGGAAGTGTCTCAGGGGTTTGTTTCGGCAATGAAGAATTAATGTTTTATCAGCCGTTCTGGAAGCCAGCGAGGACCTTCCCTCTTTTGATCATATATGCAAGCAGAGCCTCGTCCCCAAATAATCACGGGGTCAGGCCCATTCCATTCTGACGTTAAGGGGTCACGCCACATAACAGTGGCTTGTTGCGTTTGCGTTTTGGGATGCCAATGTCTGTCAGCTGCAGATTGTCCTTCATCATCCAGAGTTAGGAAGTTAAGAACAAAAAGAGCGTGATGTAAAAGGTCTCGAGGTCGTTGTTTGGTGAGATTGAGAGTACTTTCGGCTAAACGGCACAGGGCATTTTTTAAGGTGCGATGTGCTCGTTCTACCATTCCTTGCCCCTGGGGGTTATACGGTATTCCCGTGATATGCTTAATTTGTAATTGTTGACAGAAGGTTTGAAAATTTTTTCCAGTATATCCAGGCCCACTGTCTGTTTTAATGATTTTAGGTTGGCCTAAAATAGCGAAGCAGTGTAGTAAATGAGAAATAACATGCTTCGAAGCTTCTCCTGTTTGCAAGCTGGCTTGAGAAATGGCCAGGTTGCTTACAATTATAGCATGTTGGAGGCTTTGCTTGTGCCGCAAAATTTTTATGCTGCGCTGCAAAATTTTGAAGAGCGGCGCCAATAGCTATTCCAAGGGTTTGAGTGGGCCCGATGCCAGAACAGAGCTTTATGTAATTATTAAGGCTAGTATTACGAAAGGGACGGATTGCTGCTTGGCAGGCAGCGTTAGCATTTTCATAGGCCAGGTGTTTAATAAAATCACTTTCGTTTTCGCTAGCCCCAAATAAGCGCTCAGCCATGTTTTGCAGGCGGCTAAGGAAATCAGTATACGGCTCATCAGGCCCCTGTCTTAATTTAGCAAGAGAGGCAGTGGCGGCGCCCTTTTGCGGAAGTTTTTTCCATGCTCTAAGCGCGGCCGTTTGTATTTGCGCTAAGAGACCTGGGGGGAATTGAGCCTGCTTATCACTCTGATGGTAGGGACTTTGACCTAAAAATTTATTTAAGGTCCAAGTTTTAGAAGTGGCCTTACGGGCATTGCGGGTGGCATATTTTTTACAATGCTCCTCATAATCAGATTTCCATAACAGGAAATCACCACCAGACAAGGCAGCTCTGGCTAGCTGGAACCAATCGTTAGGAATAAGTTCCTTTTCACTAAGGCTCTCCAGCAGGGCGAGCGTGAAGGGAGCGGTAGCGCCATAATCACTCACTGCCTTTTTTAATTTCTCTAGATATGTTAGACTAAGTTTTTTATATTTAGCAGTTGAGGTGGAACTAGCTTCCTCCTCCTCTCCTTTGCTAGAGTCGGGGGAATCTGATTTATTACTCTCCTCGCTACTAGAATCGCCATTTTTGGAACTGGCGACACCATGTTGAGAACCGGCGGCGCCCTTTTGGGAGCCGGCGACGCCATTTTGAGAATCTCGAGTCTGACTACGCGTAACCGGAAAAGCATAGGTGCGGCGAGTACAATGGAGGCGCGATGAGCGGGCATTTTCTGGAAGCGAAAGGGCTGCAATGCTTTGAGTTGCCGACCGGAGGTCGGCGAGCAGATTGGCGGTATGCTGCCGCTCCTGTTTAAAAGTTTCTCTAAAATTATCGGCGTGTAGCCGGAGATTTTCTGTGGCTTCTTCTAAAGCATGAAACTGAGATAAGGGCATGACTGGATAAAAATGAGAATATGGTTTGAAAAAATCGGGTGCATAAGGGGGTGGCCGAAACGGAGGAAGGGAGTTGCTTTCTAAAGAGGGAGAAATTTTAACCTCCGGTTCCTCCAAAGTGGGAGAAATTTTAGCCTTTGGTTTGATTTCATACTGATCGGGTGACAAACTGACTTGACTGGTTGGGGTATTTGGCCTATCCCTGTTAGAATTTTCGTTTAAAGGATATTCAGGCATGTTAATAATTACTGAGCCGCATGCTGAGGCAGGGCGAGAGTGCTCCCTCAAAGCTTCCTCTCCTAATTTACAGAGGTTTTGAACGTCTGGAGCTGAAGAGTGGACTTTTAGAATTTCATTAATTAGGTTCCAATAAGAAAAGGCAGTAACCGGGACCTTTTCAGGACCAAAGGTTCAAAAATAATCTTTTAAACAATCTCCAACTCTTAGCCAGCACTGGTGATCTATAGTACCTTCTTGAGGGAACCAAGGGCAGGTTTGTAACAGGAAATTAAAAAAGCGCGTGAGATCTTTTTTTCTTAACTCGTGTTCCTCGTGCCTTGAGTGATTGCTTAACTTGACTAACATATAATTCGTGTTGGGAAATTCCTTGTCCCATGATAAGGGTGGGGGGGCTTACCTTTTGTTGCTTTCTTTTCTTCTTCTTCTTTCCTTTCGCTGGCACTGATCGACTGGTGAACGGATCTGTCTCCCGAGCGCGCTTCCCCGCGGTGATCCCTGGTGTGGTTTTCTTTCTTTCTTTAACTGCTGAACGGATCTGTCTCGCGACCGAGTTTATTCGCGGCGATCCCGGGTGCGGTGAGTGTGAGGTCCTCTCTCCTTGAGTGCGGCGTTCTGTCTCTCACAGAACTCCGAGCCCCACGTTGGGCGCCAGTTTGTCCCGGCCGGCGGGACGTTCAACGGAAGCTCCAAGTCCTGTGAGGGAGGAATGGTATGGGACAAGAGACGCGAGGAATGACAGCAAGACAGGTTTCTGATCAAGCTGCAAAACTTTATTGAAGAGGCAGGGTATATATACCCTAAGGTAGAGGGAGTGGCTAGTACGAACGGGTGGCGGCCTAGGATTGGCTGCTGCTGTTGCTAGGGCGGATGGCAGATGTAAGGCTAGCACAGGATTGGTAGATGCTGTTGCCGGGTAGAAGGCAGGTAGTAAAGCTAGCACCCTAGATGTGAATCTTAGGCGCAAAAGGCTATCACTTCCGTAGAAGGCTGAGGGCAACTTAAACTGTTGTTACATCAGCCCCAGCTGTCATGTTGCATATCTCCGGCATCGCTGAGGGTGGATTTTATACATGCTACCTTAATCGTCCCCAACATTAACCAACCAAAACTCTGGTTCAGATGGATGCATAAGAAGACCTCTAATATAAATGGGGAATTGCTCCTGGGACTGGCATTTTTTTTGAAGGAGGAAGGAAGGCGAGAGCTAGAGAAGGTGGAAGGAAGGGCTCAAACATCTGGTTCTAGGAAGTCCAGAGGCTGGAAGATAATTTGTCTGCAACCTCATCTTCTTGCATCTTCTTGCTGTGGACAAGGTAAGGCCAAGTCTGCCCACTTGACACATGCCTTGGCCTTCATATTGTCTTTTGGTGGCTTCTTTTCCCTTTCCAGGCAGGCCTCGCTATTTATTTTAACTTGATTTCACTTGCATACAATGACTAGGGAGAGATCCGGCTCTCTGATCACCAAAAATCCGTGTCTCCTTTCTAGGACGTGGAGTTGTTGCTAGATGATTTCCCAGACCAGGGCTACTCCCTCCCTTCCCTCCCCCCCATTTCCATCCCTGTAACCAGCTGTGGAAGTGATGTGTAGCACTTCCAACCTGAGAGGTTTAAAGAATAGACGGACCTTAATCATGCTCTTTCTTCTTCTGCTGGTGGCCTGTCCGGGTCTCTAATGCCACAAGTGGTAGAAGCCTGGGTCCCTGAAATGGCAGCTGTGGGATATCACTCATCTGCCCACCAGAAACACTCACAAGGGACTGTTAGGTCTCAAGACACTTAAATTTGGGCCACTGTTTCATAGAAGCTAGGGTTCTGTTACTTTAACTAATGCAAAGGCTGCTCAGCCAGAGCCTTGCCCTTCTTCATCTTTCTTCCCCTCTTCCTCCTCTCTCCACAGATGCTTCTGTTTCACTGGGACTATTCTTTGGTATGAGATAAGGATTCTCAAACCAAAGGGTCTGTCCAATTGTGTGCAAAATGTCATCTATAGGTGCATTTTTCTGGTAAGAGAGTCTGCCACCCTTTGTGGGCTTCTCAGAGGGACCTGGAAGTCCCCACATTGTCGTGAAGAGCTGCTGCTCTAAGAGACTCTCCTTCAGTTTATTTTGAATTTAATCCATGTCCTTAATTCACCTTGTGATTTAGAGATCTGAATTTCCATGGCTAACCCTCAGATGCAAGTAAATGTGAAAGCAGAAATAAATAGCTCTGGTTGGACTTTGAATGCAAATGTAGGGGCAGGACGAATAGAATTGGAGACCGAGGCAGATGAAGTAGAGCCACCTCTGTGATTTATTAAGTGGCTGGCCGCCTCCTACAGCCACAACTACAGTCTCAAAGGATCTCCTGGTGACCTCAAAGAATGACCATGTTCCTTTCTAACAGCCTAATTGACGGCCTATGACTAAGAAGATCCTGTTTTTATAGACTATCAGAAGTGTGTCTTCTCTAGCTCAACTCGTATTTCCTGAGAAATTTACTTCTAGGGCAGTAACAAAAAAAAAAAATTGGTCTCCGGAGAGTTCATATTCTCCTGAAGGTGCCTGACCTCCTTTTCAGAGGCTGGGAATGACCTGTAGTCTAAGCTAACAGTTGACGTAGACCTTCCCATTTTACTTAGTGTCCTTTAAGAGAGCAGATAGGAATGTATCACCTTCATCGTGAAGGAGTGTGGAACATCCTGGAGCCACCACATCAAGTCTCTCCCCACCCCTGTTAGGGAAGTCACTGCCGCCTGGTAAGCATCCACCACCCAGCCCTCCACTCCCCCCACTTCCTTCTCTGGGGAAGTCAGGAACACACCCTAGGCGGCCATTCACTGTCCTTCCACTCCGCCCACTTCCTATCCCTTGTGTGCCATTCTACAGCCTGGGGAGCGGTTCAGTCTAATAGAAAGGCGGGGCCAGATCTTAAACCCAGGACTGGGAGCAAGCAGCCCCAGATGCTTATCAGAACAGGAATCCTCAGTGGCAGGGCCTCCGGTCCCCGAGGTGGATAGAAACCACGCGCAGTCCAGATTAGTCTCTCTCAGGTGCAAAGTGGGGCATGCGGAGCTGCCATCTATCCACCCCGAGCAGTGTCTGGCCACCCCTGGAGACCCTGCTCTTTTGGGTTCTTTGTGCCATGTAAGTGACAGGGAGACTATGTGCCCTTTCTGGATTCTTTACTCTGTGCAAGATATAAAGGGATCATTTGCAGAAAATTTCTGTTGTGTCCTGAGCCTGTGTTCCCACCATGCACCATTGTAGCAACTCGCTCCACGACCCCCATCCCCAGAAGCAAGGGTGCTCATTTTGGTTAAATAGAAGGTAGAAATGTTCGTCTGACTAATGTAAGGAGGTGTCAATCCTTCAGGTCATTCTGATGCACATTCAAGTTAAAGAACCCCTGGACCAACCTTCACCTGAAGTCTGTCCTTCAGTGCCTAAGCTTGACACGTGGTCTCTCAGCAGATCCACCTCAATTTTCCTCCAAAATGGTAGGGATACAAGCAGCAACTAAGGCATTTAGTTTCTTTTTTTGTCACCAAGATAATGTTGTGTTTAGCTCAACTAAGAGTCACGTGGCAGAAAGAGATTTACCTTCTGAAAAATGTGTGCTTCTGTAGACTATGCCATGCATTCCTTCCAGTAATGCATTTCTGGGTCTGTCTTTTCCCTGGTGTTTCTGAGGTGTGGGTCCGTCTAAGGCTGGGTTCACCTGACCAACCTTATCCTCATCTAGCACTGTGGAGAGATTTCTTCCCAGCTAAAAGAGAGCCTGATCATCTCTTGCTTTCATCTACTCCCTTAGATCATGTAATTTCATATACTCGGGTTTGCCTTCAGAGTTTATTAGAGGGAAGCCTGCTTTAAAGCCATTATTTGATACCAAAGTCACTGCCAGGGGGTCCTAGAACACTCCCATCCACCCACCCCATCTGAAATTTTCTCTGGTCTCTCTTTCCTCCTTTGGTCTCATCTCCTTTCCTCTTCACTCTCTGCCTCTCTCCTACTCTGTTTTCTTCCTTTTTCTCCCCCCTGCCTGTGCCCAACACCTTCTAAGACT
This sequence comes from Choloepus didactylus, assembly GCF_015220235.1. NCBI lineage: Eukaryota > Metazoa > Chordata > Mammalia > Pilosa > Megalonychidae > Choloepus > Choloepus didactylus. The sequence goes on from NC_051335.1 coordinate 10,297,408, forward strand.
GCATTTCTGGAAGGAGGTTTTAAAGACCACATGCCTCAGACTCTTTTGGGGTTCTTGTTTAAATTGCAGATGCCTGGATCCCACCACAGACACCACTGGATGAATGACTATCTCTGGGGTTACAGCCCCAAACTCTCTGACACTTAAGCACACGCCCCAAGGGCTTATAAGAGTCACTCACAAAATGATCACCATTCCAAGATCTCTGCAGAGTGGCCGCTCCGGAAAGTCTTAGGATGGCTGGGTGAGAAGGGGACTGGGTGACCTGTCTGGCTGCACCGGCTGGTAGTCACCCTGTTTCTCTGCAGTCTCTATGTTTACTCAAAGTGGCTTCAGAGGAAGGCTGATGGAAGTTGTGGGAACACTAAAGCCCACCCCCCAGCCACACCATATACTAGTATTACCTGTCAGGCCACCACCCCCAGAGGCTAGAAAAGTTGCCAAAGCCCAAAGTGCTCATCTCGTTTGCACTGTGACTATGACACAAAGATGATTTTTTTTAAAGCCCAGGATCCTGACCCTTGCATCTCAATGTTCCATATGAAAACAGTGATGTATTTCTATTAAATTTTAGTGTTTCTCATAGCCGCCATCTTCCCTGAACTCCGGCACCGAAGAAGAACCCTAGGGTGGTTGTGAGCCCCGATAGCTTACACACATCCTCCCCCCTCTGCACATCTAAGGCTGCTCACTGCAAACAGCTGCACCTCTCTAGGAGAACACATTTGGCTGGTGCTCAGGGAAGGCTGAAAATTCTGGAGAGTCAATGCTCCTGAAAGCAGCTCTCAAGCAATGACAGCTGGCTTGTTGGTAGATTAAACACACCCCCATCCCCTGCTCCCTCATCCTTCAGGTGGGATAAATCTGGAGCATGTTCAACACTAAACACCCAAGTTTCCCAATGGGATTGATCTCTAGTTGCCCACAGTGGTAACTTGCTAAATGACACATGCCATTGTGGCTACCTTCCCTTCTCTTTTCAGTTCTCCAATTCCCAACCAGTGTTTCCTGGGACCAGCTTCCAAATAAACTATGTGCATTTGAATCCTTGTCTCTGGATCTGTTTCTAGGAGCACCCAAACCAAGACAGCCCCCACCCCCAGGACTTAACTGACATCAAGGTGAGATAACATCTTTGAATGGACCCATGAACTGGAGAAGACAAGAGTGGAAGGCAGCAAGCATCTAGAACTGTAACACGTTGGTATGATGATCAAAATCATCTGACTGAGTTCTACACCTTTGTCTCTGACCTCCGAACGAAGTCTGTGGATGCCACAGAAATCTGATGGCCTGTTTCCATCACTCCTCCTAAATGATGAGTCTTTCACTACTGAGAATGACTGGGCCAGAGCAACATCAGCCCTAAGTTTTGCCCTGTCGCGGACTGCTGCCTTCGTGGTCTACATCAGGAGGTCAAGGTCCAAGCTCAATTTGGTGTCTCACCAAGTTGCTGATTCACATTCACTGGGAGCCCGTGGAAGGCAGAACATTCCACACTGCTTCGTTCCCTCAACAAATGTTTATGGACCCTGGGGGATACAGAAGGAGTGTGTGTAAGTCAAGTCTGCTCAGGCTGTTGCTAGATGGAACTCTGCCAGCCTCTCTCCTCAGGGTCCTCGCCACACTGAGGCTCCCATTTCCTCCATCTGGATGAAGCCAGAGCCTGCGAAGTGGTCTCCCTGCCTTCCATTCAGCAACCTCTGCTTCACCCTCTACCCCAGGAGCAGAGCTATCCTTCTGAAATGCAAAACCGACATATCAATCACCTGCTCAACAACCTTCAGTAGCTCCACTTTGTGTGTGGAATAAAGTCCAAACTCCAGATTATATATTCGGCCATGGGATCTCAAATCTTGCCCCAAATCATTTTTCCCATTACCTACTTTTCTTCCCACCTGGGGATTTGTAACACACCACCCCTCCTCCCCACAAGCACTCTGTGTTCTCAGGGTGCTGTGCCTTTTTTGCACATGCTGCTCCCTGGGCCTGGATTTCATTGATCACTTTAGCCAATGTCTAGCCATTATGGAGCACCCAGTTCCAGTGTCGCCTCTTCTGTGAAGTCTTCCTCACCTGCTCCCTCTATCTCCAACAGCACCAACAGTCACATCCCCTATACCCCTTACTGTCTTTGCACATGTCCCAAATATGATATTGATCCAACTATGTTGTCATTGTTTCAGGGTCTGGCTTCTCCCAGAAGACTCTGCATTTGTAGAAAGCAGGAACATGGACATTTTGTTCATAGTCGTGTCCTCCTTGTGAGCTGAAGATAATGTCTGGCACATTGTACATTTGCAAGAAATATTTGTGAATGACTGCAGGGCCTAAGAAAACCACAGGAGAGTTAGCGCTTTCTCTCTAGTAATTTGTGCCATTCCCCACATAAGATGGGTTCCACGCTCCTGAAATGTTAGCTTGGGCTGTCCTCTCCAGTGTCCTTCTGCTTACTCACCCACAACAGTTCTCTCTCTTGCTTTACAACTGAGCTCTGCAGGTGGCTCTGGGATCTGAGGCCACGAGGAGCCAGAACTGAACCTGTTGGCATTTATATCCCCAGGGGTGCCCTTGTGCTGCTCCCATGGGACTCCAGTGGCCTGAGGAGACATGCAGCTGATCAGGTCCCAGCCCCTTAAAGACATCCCCAGGGACCTCTCAAGTTTTAATGGTTGACAAGGAGAATTGAGAAGGTGAAGGAATCAGATTGAGCTGCATTATGCCCAGAGGAATTGAAATGTCATTCAAGGGGAAATGTCTCAAAAGGGACAAGCCAAGATTTATCTGTTTGCATCCAGGGAAACGAGATAAGGGTGCGGCAATATCACAGGGGCTCAAGTGAAGTCAGCAGCCACTTACTTCTCCGGGAGAGTTGGTGGCAGTGTGGCCTTGGACCACCTTTGACCACCTTCAGACTGGAAAAAATAAACCAAACCTCCTTACTCATCTCAAAGTCCACTCCACACCTTTCTTTAGTTCTGCAAGGTACAGGCCAGAACATTTTATCATAGGCTCTGTAAGTGCTTGCTATGGACCAGGCATAATGCTATGTGCTTCCTGTGTATCAGCTCCATGAACCCCCATAACCAACCCTGGTTGGTAAGTATTCTAAGTATCCCCATTTTACAGATGAGAAAGTGGGGGATCAGTGAGGTTAAGTAACTTGGCCACATTTACACAGCTAGTGAGTAGCAGAACTGGGATTCTTACCAGGCCAAATGGATTCCATGGTCTGTTTTTTAACTGCCACATGATGCCTCCTTAAATTGTCTTCCCTGATGTTCAGGATGAAGAAGCAGCATCATATAGAAACAACACAGGGGTCCTGGCTCCTGTTTCTTGGCCACCAACTAGCTGTGTGGTCCTGGATAAGACATCCAATCTTTCTGGCCATCGATAATTTCTTCAATAGGCAAGTGTGGGCATTGAGCCAGATGATTTGTAAATTGCTTTTAGATGTAGCATGCTATGATTCTATGGTGGAATCATATTTTCTTCAATATATGACTATCACAAGTGGGTATCTGAGCTCTTAGAGAAGACCAATGGGTGGGAAGCAAAACTGTGTTTAAGCTGGTGGCATATCCCTAAATCAGGGTATAAGGAAGGGCTTTAGTTATTATTTTTAGGCTGTTGCATTGACGAAGCTTCTTGGAAGGCCAGATGTTTGGCCCTCTTGACACATCCTGTTTCCAAGTGTGAAACCCTTTGGGTTGAATCTGCCCATCTCAGACTGTTAATGTACTGAGGATAGCAACGCACTTTAAACTGCTTTGTATAATGCCCGGCCAGTATCACAAACTGGGCGAGTGATGAACACTTTGGGGGATAACTTAATAAATGTGTTTTTAGGGTTATTTGAAATGTTTGAGATCACTACAAAGTGTTCCAATTTCTATTGCTTCATAAAAAACCACCCCAAAATTTAGGTGCCTAAAGTAACACTTTATTATACCCATGGATGGATTCTGTGGATCAGGAATCCAAACAGGGCACAGTGGGGATGGCTTGCTGCGGCCCCACACTACTTGAGAGCAACACTGGGAAGACTCCATGGTTGGAGGTGACTGAATGATGAGGGGCTGGAATCACCTGCAGGTGTCCTCACTCACTCAGCTGGCAGTGGATGCTGGCTGTTGGCTGGGATGTCAGCTGGTCTGTTGGCCAGAGCACCTACACATGGCCTCTCTCAGGGCTGCTGGGGTACCCTCCCAGCATGGAGGCCTCAGGGCAGTCAGACTTCTTTTGTGGCAGCTCAGGACTTAAGGTGTATCTGTTTCAGCAAGCAAGGCAGAAGCCATATTGCCTTTTATGACTTAGCCTCATAAATTCCTTTTGCCTTATTCTGTGGGTTACTACTGAGTCATTAAAGCCAGAGAAGATTCAAGAGGAGGGGACATGGCCCTCCACCTCTAGGTGGGAGGAGTGTCAAACTGGCACCGCACTGTCATTCTGCTTCAGGGTAGGGACCGTGTCCTGGTTCTCCTGGGGCAGGACAAAGATGGTGGTTAGGAGAGAAAGCAACAAATAAGTGAATGAATGAGTGAAAATGCATCTCATTGAGGAGTGCCTCTTTGAGGAGTATAATTTCTGTCTGCATTGCACTGGCTGTTGTATTTCAGCAATAAAATAACTCATGGTTTGTGAATGACCCGCGGAGTGAAAAAAGTTCAATAACATTACGATAATTTTGCTTTTAAGGAACATTCGATAGTCATGAATCCTTCCTCAACCCAATATGGGCTCCATTTGGGGGTTTCTTCCATGGTTTCCAACAGGAAGGATGAGAGATTAGGCTCTACCAGAATAGATTAGACATTTCATGGCGAGGTTGCGCTAACCACCTGGCCTTCCCAATCTGCCTGCCTGGCTCTTCTGGGTCTGTAGTCTCCCTGTTAGGTTCCAGCTGTTCCCTCTTTTTGCCCTGCCCCTGCCTTTTTTCCTGCCCCCTTCTTGTTTCTCCTGTCCCTCTCTCCTGCCACCACCTCTGCTTCCTCCCCGCCTTGCCCTACCCCAATTTCCCCTTCTGCCCCTCTTCCTGAGGCTCCCCCTTCGTTTCTCCCCCATTCCCTTCCTTGCCCCCTTCCTGCTGTCTCTCCTTTCCCCTCCCCTGCCCAGTGTCACTCTCTACCCCTCCCCCAAGGCCACCACCTCTAGCTTGGGGGTGGGAGTGTCTCCAGGATTGTCAGAAAAGTCAGGGAACTTGGAAGCCAATCCCCGCTCCCACCAGAAGGAGATTGCACAGGTTTAGAGCAGGGCCACCGGGCCCCGGAATTCTCTTCCTCACTGGTTTGGTCTAAGACATTTCATCATTTTCTTGGACACCAAGTTACAATGTCACGCGAAAGGCTGCAAGCTCCTTTGGCTGCAAACTGGCACGCAAAGTCCGATCTCACAGAGACACTACAGAAAATAATTCTTTAAGAAGAAAAACCATGACAATGGGAAATTGCCATTCCCAAATTAGCATTTGGAAATTACGTGTCACACAAACATATGCCAGCAGAGACCTCAGAGAGCGTCTTGCCCAGCACCTCATTTAACAAACAGGGAGCTGAGGTTCCAAGGAGGAAGAGCTCTAACAACTAGCATTTACTGGGTGCCACTTTATGACTTGATTCCAGTTGCATAATAACCAGATGAGCTGGAACCACCAACCCCGTTTCCAAGACGAAGACTCAGAAGCTTAGAGAGGGCCAGGAAGTTCTGCAAGTTCACACAGCTAGAAAATGGCAGAGTAGAGATTTGAACCCCTTATCTAGAATGAGTCTGAAGCCTGGGTTCTTAACCATTAGCTAAACTATGTCTGTAAATGACCTTTTATGCCTCCCACTTCCACTCAAGGTCACACAAATAGTTAATGGTTAGACTGATTGCAGAATGGTAAATTGAGCAGTGTCCGAAATTTGGCAAATGATGCTGCAATTCAAGTCACGAGTCAAAGTCAGACTTTGTTGAACCGAGTTGAGATGGAAGGGACACAGAGCAGAGATTCTAGGCGGCTTGGAGGAGGGTCATTTGCAGGGTAACTATGAGCTTGGAGTCAGCAAGGACTATGACAGGTTTGGTTTAAAGGTCTTAAGACTCAGACCTGAAGCCAGTCCCTGTGCCTCAGTTTCCTCATCTGGAAAATGGGAGATAGTACTAGTTTCTGCCTGATAGGGTAGATGTAAAGGACAGATAAGATTACTAAGCATTAGATGCTAAAAACAGTGCCTGACACAATAAGCTCTTCATAAGAATTTGCTGCTATTACTCAGTGTTGTATCTCCAGGAGCAAACATAGTTTATAATATATGGAAGGTGCTCAATAAATATTTGTTGCATAAATGAAGAAGAATGCAGCAGTTGTTCTAATGGCATTCATCTGTTCTTCATCCCCCAAAAACAGAAAACAAGAAAAAAAATGAGTTTATCTTTGACTTTACCTTATAGTCTTTCCAGATGTCAAAGCTTTCAGTGATTGACCCCAATTTTCCTTGGCAAAGCCTGGAGGAGCCTGAGTACCAGCTGTTTTCTACTTTAATCCTTGTTGGGGGCCCATTTTACCAAGGAAGTGGCATCTTAAAGATGTGGAAGACTACAGCCTTAGGACCCTTTCAGTTATGCCTGCCAGAAACCCAAACTGAACTGGAAGAAGCAAAGAGATGACCCTGTAGACACAACTGAAAAATACAGGGATGACTTCAGGCATGGCTAGATCCAGGGGTTCAAATTATGTCACCAGAACTTGGTCTTGTTCTAACTCTTATCTCTGCCTTCTTCAATGATGGTTTTGTTCTCAGGCAAGTTACTCTCTTTGATAAGAAGATGGCTGCCAGAAATTTCAGATTTATATTCTCACGGCTCCAAGACCAGGAACGATGACACTTATTTTCCTGCTTGCTCCAAAGTCCCAGTTTTAGCTCTGATTGGACCTACTTGGATCATGCGTGCATTCCTTTCCAATAACTGTGGCTCCAGAAATGGAACACTTTGATTGCCCGGCATCATACAAGTGTCCTCCACCTCGAACCCAAGGGGTAGAGCCAACCCCAGCCAAGCTATATGGACTAAGAGTGTGAAGCTATTGCCAAAAGAAGTGCAAGTGGACTGAGTGGGCAAAAATAATAAGCTTCCACTACAGCCAGCCATGAGGCAGGGATACCCAGCAAGTTTACGGCACCTTCCTTCAAAGCATAGCAGATCCCCATCTTACCTAAAGTTTTCTCTTGTATCATACTTCCCAAACCTCCCACCAGTGTTAAGGCAGTGATTGTAAAAAACACTTTTCACCTCTACCTACAGAAAAAAATTAAATTTATTATTGGGAGGTAGCATGCATATAAACTGAAACAAATGTTTTGCAAAACAGTATTTACTTTATACCGCCTGCAATCCACTGATAGTTTCTACTGTATTCTAGTCTTATTTTATTCTAATTTAATTTATTCCATGCCATTCTTTTCCTTTCCACTCCATTCCATTCATTTTTATTAGTCAGGACAATGCTTGCTAACCTCTGAAACAAACAACCGCTAGATCTCAGTTGCTTAATGGTAGCAATCCCTTAGTTTGAAAACCTGGTACTACTCCCATCCTGCCTTGGCTTTTCTGCCTTGCAGACCAAGCTTTTCTTTGCTTCTGTCTTTCTATTCTCATCTATCATCACATCTGACTTCTTTGCCCCCTGTGAGAAGACCCCAATCCCCTGCCCACTCGCCTCCTCTCCCTATCCCATATGTCCCTCACTCTTTGCCTGAGAACCTGCCTCGAATCCCAAATCCCTTGAACCAGTCTGTTGCCACTGTGGCAGCCATGGCTCCTGTCTCCTGACCCCTTCTTCCTTCCCCAACTCTCTGCGTTCCTACCCCTACTCAGTCCCAGGGCCTGTAGCCTTTGCTTCCATGTCCTGCTTGCTGAGATGGCAAATGAGACCAGGATCTGTGGGACAGCTAATGGGCCTTCCAACTCCAGGCTGGCCCCAGTGTCAGTCTAGGTCAGGACTGATGTCATTGAGCCAGCCAGGCATGTAATAAGGTAGCTCTTTCCGCCTGCTACTATGGTGAGTGGCTATGGAATCTGATTCTAGCAGCATCTTTATCTCCTCAATAAGCCTCAGATTCATTATCTAAAAAGCATTGGCTGTTAGCATAGTAGCAAATCTCTTAAATGTCTTATCAGAGAGGGGTGTTGTCCGTTTAAAACCAGGTGGGATGGAGGCCAGGATCTTGGGTTCCCCAGTTAAAAGACCTTCTGGTGATGGAAAAATCGGGGACTTACTGCTTTTCAAGCTGATAAACAATTTTAGCCAATACCTAAATAGTGTTTACCATGTACTTGACAATGTTCTGGGTACTTTGCAGTATTGATTCATGTAAGCCTCACAGAAACTACAGCTGAGGAAACTGAGGCCAGAGAGGGTAAGAATCTGCCCAAGGTCACACAGCTCAAAAAGAGTCGAGTCAGGATTCAAACTGGAGCAGACTGGCTCCATACTCTGCTGTCTTGGCTGCTAGGTGATTCTGTCCCATGAGAATAATTTGTATTTGCCTATATATTTATACACTGTTTACAGTTTCCAAACTGCTTTTGCCTACATTTCTGACCCTCACAATAACCACATGATCTAGATATGATGATGATGATGATGAGGAGGAGGAGGAGGAGGAGGAGGACCCTATTTTCCGATTGAGGAAACTGAGGCTCTAAATGAGATTCCTAGCCTGCAGTGCTTTGGAGTCAGCTCCAACCAGTTCCAACCAGCTCCAACCAGCTCCTGGGGCCGATCAATCCATTTCAAGGAGTTCTGCACCTGCTCGGCTGCCCACTCTGCCACCATGACTGCACAGGCCATCTCCTTCACCAAGGACTTCCTGGCTGGTGGCAGACAGTCCACAGGCATCGTGCCCTGTGGAATCCACATTCCCAAGAAGCAGAGTGCCTTCCCCTAGCAGAGGAGGGCCTTCACTGATGGCATCTGCTACTTCCCCACCGAGGCCCTTGACTTTGTCTTTAGGAATAAGTACAAGATGATGTTCCTGGGCAGTGTAGGCATGCATGTGCTGTTCTGGAGGTCTTTGTTGGCAATCTGGCCTCCAGTGGGGCACCAGGAGCCACTTCTCTCTTCTTGACGTACCTGCTGACTTTCAGCAGAACCCGTTTTGAGGCCGATGTTGGGAAATCTGACACTGAAAGAGAATTCCAAGGCCTAGGAGATGGCCTGGTGAAGACCACCAAGTCCAATGGCACTTGAGGACTGGGCAAGACATCATCATCTACAGGGAAGCTGACTTTGGCCTGGATGACACAGCCAAAGGTATGCTCCCCGACCCCATGAACACATCCATAGTGGTGAGCTGGATGGTCACCTGGCCCGTGACGGCTGTGGTCCTCTTTGACACCATGAGGCGGTGGATGATGATGCAGTGCGGGTGCAAAAGGAGCCCACATTGCATATACTGGGACCATCGATTGCTAGAGGAAGATTTTCTGAGAGGCATATGTGGAGCCTTTGTGCTGCATCTGTATGACAGATTGAAGAAAGTCATCTAAGTGTGTCTATCTCACTAGAAATGGGAACCAAAAGAAGCATGTAGAAGCTTTACTTAACCATTAGGGACCATTCACTTTCAAGAAGTTCCTATTGCATTTACCCAGGCCAGATCATGTCTGTTGAGGGCTGGGGAAAGCTCTAGAAAAGGGGCTCATTGTGATCATGCTTGACCATTGGCACCACTGAGTCCTTGTACCGATTATCGGTGTGGAGTGGGGGGTTATTACCCTCCTCATGGGTCCCCGGGGGAGGCAGCCCAGCCATGCAGACCCAGAGATTCTCAAGTACGGACACTCGTAGGACACTGAGTTGTGTGTAAGTATTTATTTTTAGAAAATCATGTCAAGTAACCTATTTCCCACCTGAGACATGAAAACCACATCAAGGAGGGAACAGTTTTTACTTCTATGAACTGGGAGGGAAATTGCTACTCTTGGAGCTGGAAGCTCAGAAACCTTTGTTGAGGAGTGTCTGTTTTTATCTGTCACTTTCTCCTTCTGCAAAGCCCTTGTTTTTAAGGAATAATTCTTGCAACAAAGACTCACCCATCAGGCATCCCACTCACGATTAGTTAATCTGTGAAAATGAGAAACAACCTCGGAGTGCCTGATATACTTTAGCAGCAAGAGATAATCACAGCCTCTAATTTCGGAAAATCACGATTGTCTTGTGACTGTGGTATTTTCAAATTGCAGGAACGCCAATAGAAATAAGGTAAAAAGATAGAAGAGTCAGCTAGTGCAATATCTTTATTAATTTCCATTGTAGTGTTCCTCTCTTATGGTGTGTGTGGGGGTGTTTAAAAAAGGAGCTGCCTGGAAGTGTGCTAATCTGTCTTTAACATCAGGGCATTTCCTTATATTACAATCAACCATCTCCCTGGCATTTAAAAGTGAAATATTTGCTTCAGAAATAAAAATGATAGGCAATAAAATGTAGCTGTAAACAAGTCTTCATGGCTTTATTTTTCATAGATAAATACACAATAAGTTCAAAGTAGAATTGAATTCCTAAAGCAATACCCCACTAATCTGTATTCGCGGGTCTCAAGCGTATTATCTGTAATTTACAACCAATTTAAATGGCATTAACAGCCCTTCCCTTATGGGATTTTAAATTTGCATCCTACCATTAAATTAAACAGTGATTGCATATTTTCTATAGGGGATGGGATGCTCTTTGATGCTTGTTTTGAATAATGAAGTATCTATTCATGCACAGGGTGCAATGTGCTCCTTTGTCCTCTATGTAATTGAAGCAAAATGTGAGTTAAAGGGATTTTTCCCCTTAGCCAAAGGTTTGTTTATTGGTGTCTATTTTCATCTGTTCAAAATTAAGAAAACTACTCTCTCACCATACCGGGAAATCATTTATCCAAAAAGACCCCGAATGAAGGGAGGTCAAGTTTTGCCTTGTTTGATCTTTACAAAGATGGAGTGGGATGTTAGAAAATATCAGGAAATAACCTTTGGGGCAGTAGCATTGTGGGGTAATTTGTAACTCTCCTCTAGAGACAAAGCACGAGAATTAGAAGTGGAGGATCGGGAAAAGGAAGAATATGGTCTGTTTCCAAAGTGAGAAACTTAAATAACATTGCTCTCCAGGCCAAATTGCACTGCGGTGTGAACAGGAAATTCATGCAAATCATAGAATGAGACCTTAGAAATCCATGGATGGCAACCTGACATGGGATTCCATCCGTTTCCTGAAGTGTACCCATGCCAGACATCAACAATCAGTTCTAGTTTGCTTGGCCATTGAGTGAAGATGTAGCCTCCTAATCAGGTGTTCTGGGCAGCCCAGAACAGTTGATGTGAGTCGGTACTAGAGTGAAATCTATTTGCCATTTCCACAATTCACCCATCTCATTTAATAGATGAGTCTAGAGAGATGGGTGACCTGCCGGAGGTCCAGAGCCGGCCAGTGTCAGAGGCGGAGCCGAGACCTGGCATTACTGATTGCTCAGAAGTGCTCCCTCCCCCTGCCAGCGCCGGCCTGTTCCCTGTGGGCCAGGCACCCTGTCTCTCCCATGCACCTTTCTATTCCCAGGGCGGAACACAGCTTGCAACTAGGAGGTGCTTGGCAATTAGCTTTTTTGAGTGAATGGACAGTTAGGAGAGATACACGTTCCTGAACCGTCCTCACTATGGAAAAGAAGTTCTTTCCTTGAAAAATAGAATGCCTCCAACCCTCGGACAAGGTCCAAACAAAATGTTAGCGTCTATTAACCAAAGTCTCTATTCCTGCTTGGGAGAAATTACAAGTATCCATGTCAATGAGAACAAAGCGTTTAAGAGAACAAATTGTTTTCACAGACCTTGAAGCCCTTTGAAAATATCTGTTATTATACAACTGATGGGCAATTGCAAATCATTATGCACTGAAGAGGTGATCTGAAGAACTCTGCTGTAATTGAAATAAAATTGTATTTCAAAATTGCACCATTCAGACTTCTCAACAATTGAAATGGGATTTTCTGTTTATTACCCTGTATTAGTATACTAGTGTAGTTCCCTTAAGGAGGTAAAATGCTAAGGGTTCCTGACACTTGGCTATAGAGTATCAAACTTCCTTGATATTCAGTGTGGGCTCTTTTGGTTTATGATATGACCCATCTTTCAGGATTTAAAATGACAAGTTCATCTGTCCCACATTCCCAACATAAATATATCCTAGTGGTTACACTAGGGGCGACTGTGCCTGTCTGGAGACATTTTGGTTTGTCACAACTGTGGGAGACGTGCTCCTGGCACCGAGCTGGTAGAGACTGGGATTGCTACCAAACACCCTCTAATGCAAAGCACAGCCCCACAACAAAGAGTAATCCAGCCTAAAAAATCAGTACCGCCGAGGCTGAGGAACACTCGTATATCCACTCCACCCACAACCATCAATACAAGTTCAGTCCTATGTTGAATTTAGAATGCTTTTATCTGTAGCAAACAGGACACTTAACCGTGGTTACCATGATGACTTATTTCTCTCTTTTGTTGTGAAGAAACCCATTTTCCTCATGTAGAGGAAGGTAGCAACTGATGTTCCTCTTGTTTGCCTTCTCCTGGAGTCAAACTAAGGGTTGGCCCAGGCAACTCAATTCTGGGTTTTTTCAGGAGCACAGAGAAGGGTTTCGGGAACTCCCGGGGTTTCTGCTCCACCCTCCTAATGTCCTGGACGTTGGTTTAATAAACTGCCCACTGCTGCATAAACCTGAGGGTGGCTTCCCTTTGAAGGTTTATGACCCAGTTGTAGAGACAGAAGAGTGCATTTTTTTTTCTTTTTATTTGTCGTCTTTCCTCACTTTGTGTTCCCAGAGATGTTAAGTCCGTTGCATATCTTTTGTTTCTCAACCCTCCTATCAGTTACATGGTAACTCATACTGTTCTACGGGAGGATTGATGGAGAGAGGGAAAGCCAGGATGTTTAGTGCAAGGTGTTCTAATTTTGTGGGGCTTTGAACTGTGTCTTGTTTGCCCTCTAACATCAGAATCCAGCTGATTCTATGCTTGGAACAAAATAGATATTTAGCAAGTAAATATCTTTGGTAGCCACTACAACTAACAATGACTCCATAATTCCACTCCAAGGTATGGATCCAAGAGAAATAAGTGCATATATTCTGCCAGGAAGGAGTATAGAAAGTTTCACAGCAGTTTTATTCAGAATAGCCCCCAACTAGAAAAACTCACATGTCCCTCAATAGGAGAACAGATAAATAAATTGTGTTGATAAAAAGAATGATACACTGCAATTAAAAAGATTGAACCATTGAACCCGAGACTCTCAGCAGAATGCCTGGGAGTAAGGGATGCTCAGTAATGGGGACAGTGACAATGGTACATATTGAGCATTCACCAGGTGTCAGGCACTTTTAGGGGCTTTGCCTGGATTGATTCATCTACTCCTCAAAACACCCCTAAGGTCATTTCTGTTTCTACTCTCATTTTACAAAAGAGAATCATGAGACACGGAGATGTTAGGTAAATGTTTGTTGAACTAAACTGAAATAAAGTTGCATTTGGACATTTTTTGGAAAAGTACCATATAGAAAGCAATGGTCAGGAGATTCAAAGCAAGGGTCTGCCTTGTCTTAAGCATGGGCATATCTTTTCACTCCTATGTTCTAGTGCTTCACTCCAGACCTTTCCAACTTGTACCTTTTGGCCAGTATTCTTTTTCATAACCCAGAGCCCAGCAGATGCTGCTCATGTGATTAAGGGCTGCTGTTTGAAATCCTCCACTTAAGGGAAACTTGGGGAGGCATTTTGTCGTTGATTGACCTTGCCTCTCCAGCCACAGGGCTGCCTCTGGGCTCCTGGGGTGGAGGGGGGCAGTCAGTCCATGAAAACTTGAGGATGAGTTTTGAGGCAGGCCAGGAGTTCTGGGGGACCTCAGTGTCCCCTCTTGGTCCCTGTGTGGTGACCGGAGCTACAGAGGGTGGTGATGGACAGGGCTTCTCCCACCAGGCAGTTTCAAGCTCTCCACAGTTAATATGGCAGCCACGCTTTACAGAGGATGCATGGAAATCATTCAGGCTGTCATATGCTTTGTAGCGATCCAAGTGTTGTCTTGTTTGGTATCCTGGCATTGAGGAAATTGGGCTGGGTGGGGAGGTACGGGAGAGAGTTTTACCAGGAGTGACGAGCAATTGAGGCCATGTCTCAAGCATTCATATCAAACGTACATTATTTTGGACTCACAAAAATGTCTTCATTAGGAAAGGAAATAAATACAGGTGATGCAGGAATACTCACCCCTCTGTCATATTGGAGAAAACTGCCATTGGGAATGACAAATTCATCTGTGCCTGCGTGTGAGCTCGGAGAGTTGCAGTCACATCCTAGCTGCAAGTTTATTTATGGTTTGCGCAAGGTCTGTCGCCCCACCCCCACCCTGGGATCCCCACTGGCAGGATTCTGAGAGGGAGAGATGGGGCTATTAAATCCCCTCATCTGCATCTTGGCTCAGCTGTCAGCGGCAGCTGGTGCCTCCCCTCTGCAGAGCTTGCTTGTGCGGGTGTCATTACCTAGGGAGCCAGGAGTTCTGGGCAAGGTGATGGATAGGCTGAGCCTGCTTGCTTTCTTGTGAGCTATTCTGGACACTGGTTTAGAGCTGCTCAGAAATTCAGTAGGTTCAATGCTTTTAGCCACATTGAACTGGCTGTGTTTTGTGGAGTCCAAAAGAATAAATTCCCCCCCAAAATTTTTAAAGAATCCATTTGAGGGCAGAAGGTAGTGCCTTGGTCTTGGAATTCTTGGGGACATTGAGTAGAAATTCCCTTTCTTTAAGGAAAGCTTCCAGGGCTTTTTATTTTTAACTAAAAATATTTCACTGGAGGGTGAATTGATTTTTCATTAATTAACTTTTGAAAATTGTACATGTAATGGAAGTTCACTGTAAAACCATAAAAATTGAGAAATGGAAAGAAGAAATTGAAAGAACATTCAAAGAACCAAAATATGGTATATAACTCTCCAATTTTTCCATGTGTATATCACATGCGTTTCTACAATTTTTTTTAACAGAATACTAACACACTTAGTGATTTGCAACCTGCAGATTTTCATCAAATAACATAGCTTGAACATTTTTTCTTGTTTAAATATGCTTCAATACTATTATTTCATATGGTTGCCTGGTATTCTATTGCGTGAGGTACTAGAACGTACATAACCAATCCCCATTTGTGGACATGTTTCTGAAACAAGTTGTTACCAGTTTTCCACCATCATGAATAAAACTGATGAATAATCTTGTAGACAAGTCTTTGTTTATATTCATATACATTCTCTTAGAATAAATCACTAGAATTGTCACTGATGGGTCAAGGGGCATTTTAAAGGCATTTGATACATGCTGCCATATAGTCTCCAAAAAGGCAGTGCTGGCCCACTCGGTCACCAGCAGTATATGAGAGTGGTCTCTTCCCCAAACACAGTGGGGTTTGTTTAAACAACATCTTAAAAGCCCCCTGCTTAGCATTTTTTTTTCTCTTGCTTTTCTTCTCTTCTTATGATGTCCACGTCTTCTCCCTGATGTCTATCCTGGTACACTGATCTCTGCTCTGGGGTCTCAGAAAGCCAACCCAGAGGGTGGAACCCCTAGCAGAACCCACTCAGGGAACTGGCTTTGGCAAACTCTCGAGGAATCTCCATTTCATGTCGGAACGAGGCGGAAAAAAGGAGTGTCCATTCACCCTGTGCAAGAGGATATTTACATTATGCTTTATAACGGTCATAAATGAAAATGGCATCAATCTACCAAGTTGTTGTTTTTAAAAGAGAAAAGGGAGGAGCTGGTTGACCTAACACAGAAAGCCCTGGATCTGCCACAGCTTTGCTGTGCATATGATTTTAAATACCAGGGCAAAGGTGATGAAGCTGGCTCAACATCTCTGTCTCCATGGCAACAGCATCCCTACGCTGAGCCTCTGACACAGCGGCAGGAACCAAAATACACTGCTCATGCACAATTACCACTTCAAGTTCAGAGTTCCTTTTTGTTCTTGTAAATGAACAATTTAAAAATATGAGTGAGGATAGAGAAAGAGCAAATCATGCACAGCTAGAGGAGAGTCTTTACAATGACTAAGCAAAGAAAATGGACATCCAAAAGGTTTGATAAAGTTTTCAGCCTGTGCTCAGTGTGTATGGAGAATGAAATCTTGCTCATATGTGAGTACAAAAAACAATCTATGCATACATATAAGTGCATGCATTAACATTTTTTAATGTCCTTTCCCTAAATTTTTAATACAGGTCAATCTTGCTTTCAGCCTACCCACTTATGTCAGGTTATGGTTTAATCAATTACAGCAACCATCCAGTTTATAGAGCTGGAAGCTCTTCATATACTAAACTCAACAAAACTTCAGAGAAACTGCATTAGTCCCGAGTTGTGAAGAGCATAATTGGCCTCCTTCAAGGTCAGTTAAAACCTACAAGTGGTCACTAATGCATACTCGAATTGTTTGCTGCCTGGCCTTCTATTTATTTTTAAAGGAACTTTAAAATAAAGAAACTCAGAATTGGGATTACAAGCTGTTGGTTTCCTTCTGAGCTGGCGTCTCTGCTAGCAGGTGCGTAACGTTCAAGAAATCTGGAGTGATGATGATATAACTATTGAAGCTACTTAACATTTAGTTCTTAGAGACTGTACCTCAATAAATGTCGAGGGACTAAATGAATGAGTGAGAAATACCAAGGGAAAATGAAATAAACATGTGAGAGGTTCCCTATGTAGGTACTTCCATTGAGTGTGCCAAGATCATTTAGCTCAGTGGTTCTCAACCTGGGGATAATTTTGCCCACCTCCCACCCCAGGGACATTTGGCAATGTCTGGAGACACTTTTGGTTGTCACAACTGGGAGGAAGGACGGAGTGCTACTGGCATCTAACAGGCAGAGGCCAGGGGTGCTGCTACACATCCTCCAATGCGCAGGACAGCTCCCCACAACAAAGAATTACCTGGTGCCAAATGACAATACTGCTGAAGTTGAGAAACCCTGATCTAGTTTGATTGTCCATGTGGCTGCTTTTGGTTCAGAGGGTTCTGTAGGGAGATTAAATGGTTGTAGGTTCTGTATTCATGAAGGCAAAATTCTCCTTGAATTGAGTATTAGCATTATTCTTATTTTTATTATTACTTGATTTTTGTCCTTGCTTTAAATACAGTATGGCCTATTTTATTGTAGAAAACATTCCTGAAAGTGAAAGACCATAAACAGAAAACAAGAGGTGGAGCATTGAAAATAAAAGCACAGGATTCATTCATTCATTCAAAGAGAAAATCTGCAAAGTGGCTGGCACAGCAGAATGCTTAATAAATATTAGCTGTTGTTAATTTTCCCTACACTTATAAAATGAAAAAACCAATGTACAAAATTATGTACTGTATATTCACTGCTGAAAGAATAATAATCAAAAGCATTTAAGTACTCACTGCCCAACCCCTTTGAAACTCCTGTGTATCCCACCCCTGACAGTATTCTATGTCTTGCCCCAGAGAACCATTATCCTGGCTATGTTAATCATTTTACATATACATATGTATATGTGTGTGTGTATATTTGGCTTTGTTCTTGAACTTCATATAAATGGAGCATACTGTACATACATTTTTTTGTGAATTGCTCCTTCCACTCATTATTATGTTTTTTTATATTCTTTCATGGTCATATGTATAGCTGTAGTTTATTCTTGTTCACTGCTGTATTGTATTCTTTTGTGGGTTTATATCACAATTTATGTTATCTACTCTCCTCATGGTGGACATTTGGTTTTTTGGTTTGGGCCTATTAAAAACCCAGGCTGCTGTGTATGTTGTTGTACATCTCTCCTGGGGCTTGTGCACAAGGATTTCTTTAGGCTGTATACCTAGGAGTGAAATTATTGGTTTGAAAGCTTCTGAATGCTCAGCTTTCCTAGGTAATGTCAAATTCTTTCCCAAGATTTTGTTGTACCAATTTGCATGAGACTCGCCATTGCTCCAACATATGGAAACAGTCAACAATCAGTATCGCCACTTTTTAATTTTGCCATTTTGGTAGGCATAAAACGATATCTTGTTGCAGTATTAATAATTAACATTATTGAGTTTGAGTAGTTTTTCATAAGTTTATGGGTCATTTGTGTTTCCCTGTCTAGGAAATATTTATTCATGCCCTTTACATAATTTTCTATTGGGTTGATACGTATTGTGGTAGACTAATGTCTAAGAGGGACTCCAATAATCCCCACTTCCTGATATTCATAGCCTTGTGGAATCTTCTCTCCTTGAGTGTGAACTGGACTTGCAGACTTTCTTCTAACATATACGATATGGCAAAAGTGATGAGATGTCACCTCTGAGATTAAGATACAAAAGACTGTGACTCTTATCTGGCTAGCACCCTCTCTTCCCGGCACACATGCCTTCCCTCCCACTTGCTCGCTCTGAGAAAGTCAGCTGTCATGTGAGATGCTCTGTGGAGATGCCCTTGTGGCAAGTTACTAAGAGAAGCCGTCAGGCAAGAACCAGTGAAGAACTGAGGCCTCAGTCCAACAACTTGTGAGGAGCTAAATCCTGCCAACAACCATGTGAGTGGGAGCTTGGAATTGGATCCTTCCCTGCGGAGCTTTGAGATGGCTGCACCCAGTGAGACACCCTGAAACAGAGGGCCCAACTAAGCCACACCCAGATCCCTAAACCTCAGAAGCTGAGATAAGAAGTGTGTGTTGCTTTAAGCTGCTAAATGTTGGGGCAATTTGTTACACATCAATAGATAATGTGTGCTCGCAGGAACACACATAAATATATATTGAATACATATTCCAGAGAAGAATTCTTTGTTAGCAATCTGTGTTGCAAATATCTTCTCCCAAATTATGGCTTTTTCCCCAACTCTTTTCATTCTCTTTAATGAAAAGAAGTCCTGAAGTTTAATGAAACCAAATGCTCCATTCAGTCTTTTTCTTTAAAGATTGAACTTTTGGGGTCTTATTTAAGAAATCATTCCTGACCCCCAGGGTGGTTATATCAGTATTTTCTTACGCTTTCTTCCAAGACTTTGAAAGTTTTGTCTTTCACACCTAGGTTTTTAATCCATCTGGAATGGGGTTGTGTGTCTAATAAGGTAGAGATTCATTTTGTATGGTGTATGGTGAGAGAGGGATTCATTTCCATTCTTTCCACTAGGGATAACCAATTATCTCAGTACCGTATACTGTATCTTTCACATATTTTTCCTAATTTGAAGTTATAACTGTCATTTATCAGGTTTTCATATATGTATGAGTCTTTTTCTGGGGTCTCTTCTGTTCCATTGTCTAGCCCTTGCCAAGAGCACACTGTCTTAACTGTAACTACTTAATAAGCCATGATATTGGGAGGGCCAAATTCTTCCACCTGGTTTCTCTTCTTTAAGAGCATCTTGGCTATTCTTGGGCATTATTCTTCCATATGTATCTTAGAAACAGCATGTCAAGTTCCAGCTTGTTGAATTTATAGATCAATTTGGGGAGAATAGGCTATATATAGTACTGAATTTTCCTGTCTATAAACATGGTATATCTCTCCATTTATTTAGGTCTTCTTTAATGTCTTTCAATAATATTTTATAATTTATTCCATAGATTTTGTGCACATATTTTGTTAGATTTATTCCTAGGTACCTTAAATACTTTTGTTGCCTTTTTAAACATTTTCTTTTCCTATAAGTTGCTGACATATAAAAATGCAGTTGAACTTTGTATATTGATGGAAGTTCCAAAGTTACAACTGCAATCATAAGAAAAAACTTGATAGATTTTTGCCTAACTTTCCAGGAATGCACTTAAGACATTAAATGAAAAAAAAAAACTGTAATAAAGTTACAACCATCTTCTAATAGTGATCTATATATTCCTGCCCCAGAGCTAATTTAGGTATTTTTCACATTAAAATATATAATTTAGGCTATATATTCTTTGCTTTATTTCTCCATATATGTCTAAGTGTTTGAACTTTCAGGTTGCTAGCCTTATATTTACTTTGGTCCAACCAAATTCCTCACCAATGTAGGGAGCTATGATTTTTTAATGGCTACTCCAGACAGCATTTCCAAAAGAAGATTTCTTTTCTTATTACTTCATTTTTCCAATTTTCATCAGCTGTTACCATTTCCAAAATTTCAGCACAGACATTCTTTGGTAACTGTCTTTTATTATGGGATCACTGTTTTTTATTGATAATTATAAATTCACAAATGCCACAGAGGAAACTATATCAGGAAAATCATTATGAATATGTCACAACAATGGAAAGGTAACTTCCATCTTAACCCATGCAGAAAGATTTAGGAAATATGGGTACTCTGTGTACATGTACCCTCAACTTTTTGATTATTTAGTAATTGACTGGCTGGTTGAGCAATATGTATCTTCAAGTAATATTCTTGAAAAATGCTCACATCTTTATCTCAAGGTGAAAGCATGATGGAAAAGACATGTCTGTTAAAATCCTTATCCCTTCCAGGTGAGGCTGGAGTGTACCCAGCTTGGGGGTAGATGTAGCTCCCCAAAACCCCTGGGGGGTGGGTATCTTAACATGGGGCTCATGGATAGAATTCAGGGGGTTTGTGAACTTGTATGGGCTGTTATGGATTGAATTGTGTCCCCCCAAAAGACATGTTCATGTTCTGACCTCCAGTTCTGTGAATGTGAACTTATTTGTCAATAGGATCTTTGAAGATATTATTAATTAAGATGAGGCCAAACTGAATTAGGGTGGGCTCTAATCCAATATGACTGATGTCTTTATAAGGAGGAAAGACAGACAGAAACAGAGATGGCCATGTGAAGGAGGTAGAGATTGAGTTATGTCACCACAAGAGAAGGAATACCACAGCTTGCCAGCCACCCACCAGAAGCCAGGGGAGAGGCAGGGAATAGATTCTCCACTTTAAGAGGAAGCATGATCCTGTCCTTGATTTTGGACTCTGGCCTCCAGAACTGTGAGACAATAAATTTTGTTGTTTAGGGCAATTAGTCTGTGGTACTTTGTCATAGCAGCCCTAGGAAACTAAGACAGATGACCGGAGAAAAAAATCATCATTATTTTAACCAACCTTGTATTAGTTTCCTATTGCCACTGTGCCAAATTACTACAAATTTAGTGGCTTAAAAATGACACAAATTAATTTTCTTACAGTTCTGGAGGTCAGAAATCCAACATGGGTCTCCTTGGGTGAAAGTCAAGCTGTCAGCAAGGCTGGTTCCTCTGGAGACTCTAGGGGAGAATCTGTTTCCTTGCCTTTCACAGCTTCTAGGCTTTGGCTTGTGGCTTCTTCCTTCATCATTAACACCAGCAGCATGGTATCCATTGCCATATTGCCTTCTCTTCTTCTCTAGTCAGATATCCCTCTGTCTTCCTCTTGTAAGCACAATTATGATTACATTTGGGGTGCACCAGAATAACCCAGGGTGATATCCCCATCTCAACTTCCTCAACTTAATCACATCTGCAAGGTTCCTTTTGCCCTATGTGGTGGCTTGGAGTTATATATCCCCCAAAAAACATGTTCTTGAGTTCTTGATCTTAATCCATTCCTGTGGGTGTGAACCCATTGTAAATAGGACCTTTCGATGAGGTTGCTTCAGTTAAGGTGTAGCCCACCTCAAACAGGATGGGTCTTATTAATATTACTGGAGGCCTTACAGAGCAGGCCACAGAGAGAGAAGCTGCAGGGAGAAGCCAGAAGCTGGAAGCCAACAGAACCTGGAAGAGAAAGGAGAAGACGCTGCCATGTACATTGCCATGTGACGGAAAAGTCAAGGAACCCTAAAGATTGCCAACCAGCCAGAAGATACTGACCCTGGAAGGAAGGAAGCCTTCTAGCCTCTGAAACCATGAGCCAAGAAATACCTGATATTAAGGCAACCCATTGTATGGTATTTGTTTAGCAGCTGGGAAACTAAAACATCATCTAAGGTGATGTAGTCACAGGTTCCAGGGGTTAGGACGTGGACATCTTTGGGGGCCATTGTTCAGCCTACCACAAATCTCTAATTGAAATCTAGCATTTCCTTAAATTATGAATGTAGATAACAAACTATAATAGTATTAGCAGTACCTGGGAATTTGTCACTAATAGAACTCACAAATATTTTCCATATTACATTATAGTTGTTGCAGATATCTTGAATTAATGGAAGTCAATAAACTCAGACCCACCACCAGATCCTGTTATTTAATGTATTACTAAAAAATCCATCTAACGCTATATCACATATTTGATTTTGTAAAAAAATCTTGATAAATATAAATGGCTATCTTTGTAACCTTATGTATTTTATGTTATGCATTTAAAACTTGAATCTGAGAAGGGTTCTTTAGATTCATCCTACTGGCATAAAACTTGGCATAAAAACCCTTGCCCTAAAGGGTTTTTAGTGAACCATCTGTGTGTTGAGGCTCTGTCAGGTTCTAGCCTGAAGGAAGCAGAAAAAGAGTGTGAACAAGGCATATTCAATATGTTTAGGCCTGGGCACCGAAGGGTACACGTTATTTCTACTCACTTTCTATTTTCAAGAACATTAGCATACATCAGAACCACTTGCAGAGCTTGTTAAATCCCAGAATGCTGGGCCCACCCCCCAGAGCTTCTGATTCACTAGGTCTGAGGTGAGGTCTGAGAATTTGCATTTCTAACAAGCTGCTAAGTGATGATGTTTTGAGATCCACCAGTCTGGGGCATACTCATTGTAGACACCCAACTCTTCATAAGTGCCTTGCCCTTGGCTTTTGTGAATGCCTTTCTTGGGGTGTTCCTCCAACAACTGCAAGGAATACTGGGAAATGTTGGGTAGCCAGGCAGTCATGTGTAAATGTCGTGTAGCTGTAGAGAGTATGAGGATATGGAGGAGGTATACCATGTGCCTGGCAACAAGTCTATAACTATGGAAGAAGGAGAGGATGGATTTGGGTGGCCTCCACTGTCCGGCGCCTTCTCACTCGGTCCCGCGCGTCCTGTCCTCGGCCGGCAAGGAGAACAGAGGGAAAGAGGGAGAGACACAGACAAACTGACACTTGAGGCACACAATAGCAGTGAATGCAAGTCTTTTACTGGAGCCAGGAAGAAAACTTTCTCTGTTACATATTCCACACGAGGTCCTATACCCCGCGGGAGAACAACCTCTATGCGGCCGTCAGGCACGGCTCCCTGTGGGCTGTCTCCCCGAGGCTAGCCCGGGTAATTTCTTATATACAACAGTTACAACCAATGTGCTGGCACTACGTAAGCGTGTACAATAGGCTAGCAGCAACCGCTGCCTCATACGTCATATGCGGAAGCAGGATGCGGGCGCCATCTTGGCTCAAACGATGGGCGGGGGCTACTCTAGAGCAGGTCGCGGCGTGTCCACTAGGCCTTAACCCGGAAAGCGGCTCCCCACACTCCACCACAATCCCCTTCTAGAGTTTATCTACTGCCCTGACCTGACTCCTCCAAGAAGTAAGCAGAAATCTGGACTTCCTTTCCAGACAAGGATGCCCAGGGTGAGCTCAAATAAATAAAGGTAAAGGTGTCTTGGTTCCGCTCCACTAACTCTGTATGGTCTGAGGGTTATTGGATGCATATTTATTCTTTGTGCTCTGGTCCCAGGATAGGTGTAGAAACACAACTCTTGAGGCAAGACTCAACTATCCTCATTGGGTGCCATGCCTGTGTAGCTCAAGAGAGAAATCAGAATTCCACATTGTTGTTGTGGATACAGGAAACCTCATAAGAGAGCTAGTGCAACAAAATAGTCAAGATGAATGGTGGCAGGCCACCAGTAAGACATTATAACACAACCACATTGGTTAATATAATAGTGGGACGGATTCTACTATCCCCAAGGAAAGCTCTGACTTAGTGACTTTTGATTGGTTCCATAACCAAATTAGAGCTTCTCTAAATAGTCTATCAACTGCCTGGGAAACACTCTAATTCAGCCAGATTATGTCTTGAGTGCCTGTACTGAGTGGCTTGGTAAAGTAAACAGGAACACTGACCTGGCAAGGATAACTGTGGGAGTTTGAGAAAGTTAAAAACCTTCTTAGTCTTTACATGGCAATCTACAAAATGGAGATTTTATTGTCTGTCCTGAGTAAGAGGCAGTATGGCAAATCAGAAAGAACATGGGCTCTGAGGTCAGACTACCTGGGTCCAAAATGTAGAAACTTGGGGAAGTGGCTAATTGTCCTTGAGCCTAAGTGGCTGATTGTCCTTGAGCCTCAGTTTCCTCATCTCTAAAGTGGAAATAATTATACTAATCTTCCAGCTGGGTGGAGGCTTAAATTGTACTGGTGAAAACTGTGTACGATCTAGCACTGTACCCAACTCATTGTAGACACCCAACTCATCATAAGTGCCTTGCCCTTGGCCTTTGTGAATGCCTTTCTTGGGGCGAGTTTGGATATACCATTGCTATAACTGGAAAGAAAGTAATAAAAAGTTATTGAAATCTGAAGCATAATAAAAGATGTATTCAGAGAAGCAAGGGATTAGCTTTGACAATAATAGCCTGCATACAGCTATTAAGCCCCAAATGATGGGGAAAAAAAGAGAGAACTTGGTCTAAATTTCTAAAAGCCATGCTTACTAAGGAGGTGGTATACATTCTTCTTCACTCCCACCCCCAGTGCAAGCTATTTTCCTCAAGGGCTTAGACAAAGAGGATAAATCTGAGGTTCTTTGAAATAAAGGCTGGAACTCCCCCTGCTCTTTTCTTAAACCAAATCTAATAGCTAAGCTTTGTCCGAGACTTCATGAACTGTAATTGTAATTTCAAGAATCACTATACCAGGAGCCCTGGAAACCACTAATGGAGAGAAATCTGGGTCATCTCATCCATCCTGCTATTTCCTTTCAGATCATTAAAGTTCCTTATAGAAAGGGCAAACAGTTGTTTTGGTTCTGGCGGCAGTGGCCCCAGACCAAAGACTGGAAAATACCCTGCTGTATGCAGCCTGGCTAGAAATAGTCATATGAGAAAGGAATTTTTCCCCAACAAGCTCTTTAAGCTGCCTATGCTGGGCCTGATTAATTCAGGAGAGCGGAGTCCAGGAAAATGCTTTTCATTCCAGTTAAGCTCTTTCTGGCTCTGCCTCTTTTCCTTCCTCAATTTGAGGAGTCTGAAGACGCACTTTCTAAAGCATCCTAGGCTCCCTTACAGAGCCGTGGGGCGTTCAGTCTCACAAAAGGAATACAGAAATCATTCCTTCTAGATGGCTTTCAACTCAAGGGGTTTCTGTCTTTCAGTGTCTTCAGAAGATGAAGACGATTCTGATTTCTGTGGCATTGGGGAATAAAAAATCGAGGCAGACAGCCATCAGTGGTGGGAAATTGGAATAATGACAACCATCACGAAAATAACCAAGAAACATGTCTGGGGCAACACCATTCTGTCTGTATAATCCTCCTAGACTAATCTCTCCTTAGTCACCCAGTTTGAGCAAAAATATGTCCTCGGTGCTGAGCAAAGCAGGTTGATTTCATCTATTCTTCTCTCCAGTTTCCTCTTGTGGGGAGGGTGAGACTGTAAAATGATGGTGGGGATAGTAAATTTTTGTTATTTATTGGCAGGACTTTCTATGCCCTTTGCTAAAAGCTCTCATTGGGAGAAGCCGGCAGCAAGGAGGAAAGTATTTCTCTGGCAGAGTTGTCATTTTTCAGTGAATGGAATGTAGTTTAAAAGGTCATAAATGCTGCCTCCATCTATTCACAGAGCAGTATCGTCACAAGTGCCAATATTTCATATTGAAGTTAAAATCAATTAATTCTTTAAAATTTCCTGTTTTCAAGTAAGTGGCTAAAATGGGACCACCTTCAGGCTTATATTAATTATCACACCTGCCATCTTTAGGGGCTCATTTAAAAATTAGCATCCTGAGGCTCAAAAGTGGTGGCACGTGCTTTCCAAATTATGGAAAGCCAGTTTTATATCTGGCTGTAAAAATATAAATCGGCCTCTTTTAGTCTGTGTTGGTTCCAAGAGCAGCTGCTTATGATATAAAAAATATCATGGCTGGATGGTTTACAGCAGCCACTATAAATACAGGGGTATTTTGTTCATCTGAAGAAAACCATGAATTAGATCAAGACAAGTTCGAAGAAAGAGCAGGAATTTAGATTTTAGTGAGTGTCACAAAACATGCACCAGGTGGAGGATTCAAGCACTGGGGTGCTTTTCTGGCAGATGTCCCCCCTCCTTCTCCGTCACCCCCACCTCAACTTGTGGGATTTCTCAAAGCCACCATATTCCCTGAAGAATTCATCTTCTCCAGTAGATATTGGGGCGAGTGGGGAGAAGAGGAGCCATTTTGTCTATAGAAGAATTGAAATCATGAAAATTCCTATATAATCAGATTATTGAAAGTTACCTGAGATGTCGTCTAGTACAACGTCTCTTCAAGTCCAGAAGCAACATGTCAAAATTCCCCAAACTGGGTGAACAACCAACTCCATTGCCATAAAAGTCACTTTATTTGATTTGAGGATGCTAGGCCGTTGGTTTATTAAGCTAAAATTTGATTCCCTACTACTCTACAGCATTGGCTTTTGTCATGATTTCTCCAGCTCTACCTAGTTGGGGATTTATGTATATCCTACCTCATTCCATGAGGGATTTGAGGCAGTTTACAAACAAAATAAAATGCACACAATCTCAAACAAGAAAAATTAAAAATTGAGAGAAGCAGGCAAGGAGAAGGTGAGGGTTAGAAAATCATACTGCCAGGAGCTACGTTCAAACAGGACATGCATTTCATATGGTCTCATAGAATTATTGCAGGTAGCCTCAACCGTGGCTCCATATTGCCTAACAGGCGGAGGAAGACAGGCTAGAATGTAGACTCCTTGAGAGCAAGGATTTGCGTCTGTTTTGTTCCCTGCTGTGTTCCCTAGGGCCTAGGCAGGCGCCTGGCACTTAGCAAGTGCTCAAGCAGTATGTTTTGAATGGATGTTGAAAGAGAAAAACGCAATCAACCACTAGAATCAGAGTGTCTGTAAGATCAAAAAGAATGAGGTGTTCAGAAGAAGCAATTCTTGGAAATGAAACTTGAGAGAAGGTTTCCCTGAGTCCTCAAATAGAGAACAGAATGCAATGTAGCAGATGGTGTCCTTGACGATTTCTCCACAATCGGTAAAAGAATGAGCTTCCTCCACTGGTTTTTAATAATGATACTCAGTGTAGGCAGAAGGCTGAAATGCTGTTCAGTAAAAAGGAATTCTACAAGAGGACAAACAGTGGAGCACAAGTAAGTCTAGAAAGTTCTACCTCCAAACTTTTCAGAGGGACACATGTATATCCCCAGGGGTTCATGCCTTTGTTTGGGTGAGCAAAAAGAGGGGGTCGTGGGGCATGAGGTCACATATTAAACATGGCGCATCATCCTGGGTGTTGAATTTATGGGGAGGTGGAGTTAGCAGGATAGAAAGCAAGTAAATAAACTAGTCCATACTTGAAACCTTTGCTACTTAAAGCATGTGCGAACCAACACTTTGGCATCACCTGTTAGAAATTCCAAATCTCAGTCCCTCCTCCAGACCTACTGAATTGGAACCTGCATATTAACAAGATCCCCCAGGTAATTCATGCACATAAAAAGTTTGAGACACACTCATTTTTATCCATTATTTTTATATTCAGAGAGACATGGATGAATTATGGAGTAAACTATAAAGTTTGCTTACGTTTTAGAGAGAATATGAGTCTTTAGAGATATTTCTCACTAGTGACTGGCAGTTTGGGGTTACACATCTGGAAGGGTGGAGAAGGTGGGAGAGCTCAGGCTCTTCTTAGGGTAAAGATGGGAGGGTTTGAGAAGCATTCCTCTGATTTGCTGGAAAGGCAAATCTAAACTCTTCAAGTATTTAAAGACAACTCTGAAGTTCTCATCCTCTGGCCCTCAAGTTGCTATTTTTTTTTTTTTTTGACTGAACGTAACACTCCCTCTGTCTCCAACCATTCTCCACACCTTAGGGTTCCCAACAGAGGTGTGCTGCCAAACTGGCTCTCTGAAAAACAAAACCCTGATTCGTAGCATTTGTTAATTCACTGTCGTGTAAATAGTCCCTCCCGTAGCCCATTTCAACCTACTAAGGGTTTAACAACCAGCTCACAAAATTGCTGACTATTCAACAATCTCTTGCAAGTTAGGACCAGCTATCTCCAGAACACAGCTGATTCCAGAACCTTTTCCACCAGGGCTTCCTGTCTCAGGTACACTGCAGCTTGTCAGCCTGCCATGATTAGAGTACAATAACCCAGACAGAGTCTGGCAGATACTGAGTACAATGGAATTAGCCTTCCCATTATGCTGTAATTAATGTAGTCCAAAATCACATTTGATACTTGGCAGCCATGACACACTTTTGGCTCATGATGAGTTTATAATAAATTAAAGGTCTTAAGAGAAACCCACCACTACTGTATTAATGTTGGCCCATGTTTCTTTCATAGTATTCTTGCATAGTTTAATTTTTAAACTAAAATACATGCGCTTACATGCATCCTTACTGTGTTTAATCTTGTTCATTTTAACCCTTCATTCCAGCTTGTTGAGAACCCTTTGAATTCTGAATCTGCCACTGACCATGGAATCTATTTATCCCTCTTCTGCATATTCTACACATCTGCAGAGCTTTCCTCTTAGGTGTTCATTACAGTCTTTGATCAAAAGTAGACTAGCACAGAGCTAAGGTGAAAGTCCTTATGACTATTGGAGATCTCCCTCAAAGTTGAACTTCCAGACAAGACATGAATTCACATAACTATTCTATTATCCAGACCACACTTTTTTTCATTCTTAGGGACAAAAATATCATGATAACCCTGTTAAATAGCTTGCTGAGATCCAGATATACTATGACTAAGGCTGCCTTCTTCTTGTTGACAATTCTAGAAACACTATTTGAGAAAGAGGAAGGGGGATTAAGTTTGGTTCTAGAAGGATTTCTTAGTAATAATCACTTTCCATTTTAGGTGCTTCCAAATAAACTGTATAATATACTCTGATAATTTTTCCAGGAATCAATTCCCAGCTCATTGACTTGATACTGTGATTTTTCACTCATACCTGAAAGATTCACCAATGTAAACAACCAAGTAAACTGAGATGGGCTGGTCCTTGGAATTCGACTCAATCACTGAGATGGATGGGCAATTAATTGGTGGCAATTTGAGTGATGGAAGGAAGTTCTGACCAGTAGATGGAACATAGCAGGTAGAGAATACAAATTCCACACAATGTTTTGGTACAAACAATTGGTGTCATGGAGGACTCTCAAAAGATAACAGGGATATTCTTTCTGGTATAAGGAAAATGTTCAAAAATAGGTTGGAGTGATGAATGCACAACTATAAGATGGTACTGTGAACAGTTGATTGTACACCATGGATGATTATATGCTATGTGAATATTTCTCAATAAAATTGAATTAAAAAAAAAAAAAGATAACAGGGAATAAGAGGGGCAGGCAGGTGGAGCCAAGGAGAAAGCTCCGTAAGGGGCCTAAGGCAAGAGAAGACTGGAGCATCAGGGTCTTCTCTTAGCAAATAGCAATCTGAGGTCCAAGAACAGACTCCAATATCTAAATTAGGGATAGATAATGCAAGGAAAGGCTCATATCCCAGAACTGGATCATGAGGTCAGGGCTAAACTGGTAGCCAGTAGGATGTGATGGTGGACTACCAAAGCATTGCACTAGGGCCTCCATGAATGAATCCTCTCTTGTCCCAGAGCCTGGTTTGGGCTGAACTTTCAAGTGGATGCCGGATGATTCCTAGCCATGGGGAGAGGGAGGATGAGAGGGCATGAAACTAGGCAGATTCTGAAATCCTTACTCTATGAGCAGTACAGTACAATGTCAATAAAAAAGAGTCAGACCCCAGAGGCAGACTACCTCTGTCAAATCCTGGCTCCACTACCTATTAGCTATATATTGTGGGCAGGTTACCTAACTTCTTTGGGCCTCAGTTTCCTCATCTGAAAAACAAGGATGGTATTAGTACCTACCTCATAGGGTTGTTGTGAGGAATCAATGAGTGAAAATACGTAAACCACCCAGAATTAGCATCTGATGCCTAGTAAGTGCTAGGTATGTGTTTGCTACTAGTATCATTTGCCTTTTCCAGTTGGATAATCCAGATGCATGCCATTCCTCTTGTGTCTCTTTCCTTCTCCATCATTTTCCTGGTAACTGAGAGCAGTTCTGTTACTGCATCTGCATGTTCTTTCATTGACCCCAGTTATAATTTTCCAAGGCTTAGAGATGTTAACTCAATTAAAACAGCTAGGGACTTTTAAAATATTGCTTAATATCTTTTCACTTTCTTCTTAACCATGTGAGGGCCTTGCATCTGATCATTGCTGAAGTCTCTCAGGAGACTTGCTCCTGTCACAAGATTGTTTCTCTTGCTGAAAACTGCAGAAACAAAATAGAATTGAGATAGGGAGAGGGGGGTCGGTAAAATTTAAGGCAAATAAAAAAATTGAAGTAGTGGAGAGTGACCTTCAGAGGTAATTAAATCTGGTTTCTGGTCTTGGTTTCTGACAGCAGTCTCATTTTAGAAAGTGGTTTAATCTCTCTGGTTCTTTGGGTCCTTACTTGTCGGAGGGAAGGTATGGGGTGAGAGATTCTCTATGCCTGCCATGCCCAGTATGGTAGTCACTAGCCACATTTGGCTACTAAATACAAGAAATGTGGCTAGTATGAATTGAGATGTGCTGTTAAATGTACAATACATACCACATTTTGAAGACAGAGTACAGAAAAGAATATAAAAGATCTCATGAATATTTTTATGTTGATTATTGTTGAAAAGAGAATATCTTGGATATACTATATTAAATAAAATATATTATGCAGATTAGATTCACATGTTTCATTTCACTTTTTCTAATATGACTACTGTGATATTTAAAATTGCATGTCTTACAATTGCTTCAAATGTATATTATTCTATAATATTTGGTTTGTTTCTCGCACATTGGTGGTATTTTCCAAAGTCCGAGATGACAGTCGTGGGAAGAGAGATAACAAAATTTCTAGTGACATCCTCTGTTGATTTCCTTCCTTTTCCCCAGCCTAGGCTGGTAACGATGGCCCAGTTTCCTGAAGGTGAATTACTGAAAACAATGTAGTAAAATCACCACTGTCTTTCCCATTGCACAGAAAAGCCAGCTGTTCTTTAGTGTAACTCATCCGGCCCCAACTTTCAAAAGAATGTAGCAAAGACATTTACAACTTAAATTCCAATCAGGAATTATTGAAATTCCTTGAAAAACATCTTACAGTTTATATCCTGACTTTCTTTCTGGGCCACCTACATAAGGATAAAAAATTTGAACTTTGATGACAGGAGTTTGAAACTATTAGAATGGTTGTAAAAACCGGTAGAGACAAGTGACTTTTAGTGATGCAGAGGACTAAGACATAAAGAAAATAACCAAGGAGAATGGAAGTTGCAGTTTAATATTATTAGAATAATTCACTTTAGTTCTCCTGTGAATAATCTTTTTGGGCCAAGGTCAACATATAGCCAAGAGAAGTGATTAGATTTATCTATAAAGAAATTCCTGCCAAAACTAGTGAGGAAATTTGTGGGTAAGATCAGTAACTAGCTTAACAACAATGAGAGTCAGAGAGAAAGCAAAAGTGAGGACAAGAGTGAGAAAGAGAGCACTACACTTTTAATGCAATTTTATTGAGATATATTCACACACCATATAATCCATCCAAAGTATACAGTGTCTCACAGTATCATCATATAGTTGTGCATTCATCACCACAATCAATTTGAGAACATTTTCATTACTCCAAAAAAATAATAAAAATAAAAAAAACCCCAAAACATCCCATATGCCTTATCCCCCCTTATTTTTTGTCTTTATTTTATTACTCATCTGCCCATACACTGGATAAAGGGAGTGTCAGTCACAAGGTTTTCACAATCACACTGTCACACAATAAAAGCTATACAGTTATACAGTCATCATTAAGAATCAAGTCTACTGAGTTACAGTTCAACAGATTCAGGTATTTCCTTCTAGCTATTCTAATACACTAGAAACTAAAAAGGAATATCCGTTTAATGCCTAAGAATAACCTCCAGAATGACCTCTCAACTCTATTTGAAATCTCTCAACCACTGAAACTTTATTTGTTTCATTTCTTTTCCCCCTTTTGAGCAAGAAAGCATTTTCAATCCCATGATGCCAGGGCCAGTCCCATCACTGGGAGACATTTCCTACATTGCCAGGGAGATTTACACCCCTGGGAGTCATGTCCCATATAGGGGGGACGGCAATGAGTTTATTTGCAGAGTTGGCTGAGAGAGAGAAGCCACATCTGAGCAACAAAAGAGGTTCTCTTGGGTGACTCTTAGGCATCATTATAAGTAGGCTTTGGTTCTCCTTTGCAGGAATAAGTTTCCTAAGGGCAAGCCCCAAGATTGAGGGTTTGGCTTATTAGATTGGGAGTCTCTAATGCTTGTGAGAATATCAGGAATTCCCCAGGTGGGGAAGTTTAATATTTCCACATTTTCCCCCAGTCCTTCAAGGGGATTTTGCAAATACTTTATTTTCTGTCCAAAATACTCTGGGATGTATTGGGGTATTACATTAACCTGTACAAATTAATAAGATCTCATTCCCTATTCTAGGTTCCATGTAATTACTTTGTTTAAATAAACTGACCATATAGGTTAAATTAGATAGTGTACTATAGAGAATATAAATTTTGTACCAAATAAACATCTCTTAAATAACATTTTAACTTCGGTATATTGCCTTTGTTACATTGCCTTTGTTACAATTAATGCAAGAATATTACAATGTTACTGTTAAGTATAGACCCTAATTTGCATTGATTGTATTTTTTTCCCATACACCATCCCATTTTCAACACTGCAATGCCGATGTTCACTTGTTCTCCCTTGCGTAAAAACTTTCTTGTATTTCTACATTTAATCACCATGGTTGTCCACTCTAGATTTTGCTAAATTAAGCAGTCCCAGTCTTTATCCTCTATCTTTCCTTCTGGCATCATACATGCCCCTAGCCTTCTTCTTTCAACCATACTCACACTCAGCTTTGTTCATTATACTTACAATACTGCGCTACCATCACGTAGTATTGTGCTATCCATTTCTGGACCTTAACAATCGATCCTGTTGAACATTCTCTACTCCTTCAGTATCAAATGCCCAATCTCTACCCTCTTTCTACCTCCTGATAACTTGTGTTCTTAACTTTAACTCTCAGAGTTTGCTCATTATACTTAGTTCATATTAGTGAGACCATATTTTCTGGCTAATTTCGTTCAACATAATGTCCTTAAGATCTATCCACATTGTTGTGTGAGTCATGACTTTATTCTGTCTTACAGTTGCACAATATTCCATCATATGTATATATCATAGTTTGTTTATCCACTTGGCTGATGATAGACATTTGGGCTGTTTCCATCTCTTGGCAATTGTGAATAATGCCACTGTAAACATCAGTGTGCAAATGTACATTCGTGTCCCTGCCTTCACTTCCTCCTGGTAATGGGATTGCTGGATCATACGGCAATTCTATACTTGGCTTCCTGATGAACTACCAAACTGCCTTCTAAACCAGTTGCACCATTCTACATTCCCAGATCAGTTGCACCATTCTACATTCCCACTAACAGTGAATGAGTGTACCCATTTCTCCACATCCTCTCCAGCTCTTGTAGTTTTCTGTTTTATTTTTTATAATGGCCATTCTAGCAGGTGTGAGATTGTGGTTTTGATTTGTAGTTCCCTAATAGCTAGTGAAGTTGAGCATCTGTTCATATGTTTTGAGCCATTTGTATTTCCTCTTCAGAAAAGTATCTGTCCATGTCTTTTGCCCATTTTTAAATTGGGTTGTCTTTTTGTTGTTGAGTTTTAGGATCTCTTTATATTTTCTGGATATTAAACCCTTATCTGATATGTTTTTTCAAACACTGTCTCCCATTGTGTAGGCTGCCTTTTTGCTTTACTGTCAGAGTCCTTTGATGTGCAAAAGTATTCAATTTTGAGAAGATCCCATTTATCTATTTCTTCTTTCATTACTTGCACTTTGGGTGTAAGATCTAGGAAACCACCTCCTATTACAAGATCTTTGAGATATTTCCCTACATTTTCTTCTAAAATTTTTATGGTCTTAGCTCTAATGTTTAGGTCATTGATCCATTTTGAGTTAATTTTTGTACAAAATGTGAGACAGGGGTCCTCTTTCATTCTTTTGGATATGGATGTCCAGTTTTCCAAGCACCATTCATTGAAGAGGCCGCTCTGTCCTAGTTGAGTTGAGTTGACTGCCTTATCAAAGATCAATTGTCCATAGATGAGAGGGTCTATTTCTGAATACTCAATTCAATCCCACTAGTCAGAAGATCTATCTTTATGCCAGTAGCATGCTGTTTTGATCACTGTAGTTTTGTAATATTCTTTAATGTCAGGTAATGCAAGACCTTCTACTTCATTTTTCTTTTCCAAGATACTTTTAGGTATTCAGGCACCTTGCCCTTCCAAATAAATTTTATTATTGGTTTTTCTATTTCTGCAAACGAAGTTGTTGGGATTTTAATTGGTATTGCATTGAATCTATAAATCAATTTGCATGGTATGATATCTTAACTATATTTATTCTTCCAATCCATGAACACAGTATTTCTTTCCATTTATTTAGGTCTTCCTTGATTTCTTTTAGCAATGTTTTGTAGTTTTCTGTGTAAAGGTCTTTTATGTCCTTGGTGAAATTTATTTCTAAATATTTGATTCTTTTGGCTGCTACTGCAAATGGAATTTTTTTCTTGATTTCCTTTTCACACTGCTCTTAACTGATGTATAGAAATACTACTGATTTTGCATGTTGATCTTGTATCCTGCCACTTTGCTGTATTCATTTATTAGCCCTAAGAGTTTTGCTGTAGATTTTTCTGGATTTTCTACATATAGGATCATGTCAGATGAAAACAGTGAAAGTTTTACCTCTTCCTCTCCAGTGTGGATGCCTTTTATTTCCTCTTCTGGCCTAATTGCTCTAGCTAGAACTTCCAGCACACTGTTGAATAACATTGGTGAGAGTGGGCATTCTTGTCTTATTCCTAATCTTAGAGGAAACACTTTTAGTCTTTCCCTGTTGACTATGATGTTAGCTGTGGGTTTTTCATATATTCCCTTTGAGGGACATTTCCTTCTATTCCTGTTGAGGACATTTCCCTCTACGCTTATCCTTTGAAGTGTTTTCATCATGAAAGGTGTTGAATTTTGTGAAATGCATTTTCTGCATCAATCATGATGATCATGTGGTTTTTCACCTTTGATTTATTGATGTGGTGTATTAAATTAATTGATTTTCTTGTGTTGAACCACCCTTGCATACCTGGAATAAAACTTGGTCATGATGTAGAATTCTTTTAATGTGCTGTTGGATTCAATTTGCAAGTATTTTCTTGAGGATTTCTGCATCCATATTCATTAAAGAGATTAGCCTGTAATTTTTTTTCTTACAGTATCTTTGTCTGGCTTTGGTATTACAGTGACGTTGGCTTCATAGAATGAGTTAGGTAGCTTTCCTTCCTCTTCAATTTCTTTGAAGAGTTGGAGCAGTATTGGTACTAATTCTTTCTTGAATGCTCGGTAGAAATCACAGGTGAATCCATCTGGTCCTGGACTTTTCTTTTTTGGGAGTTTTTTGATGTCTGATTCGATCTCTACTTTTGACTGCTCTGTTGAGGTCTTCTATTTCTTGTCAAGTCAATGGTGGTTGCTCATGCTTTTCTAGGAAGTTGTCCATTTTGTCCAAATTGTCTAGCTTGTTAGTATATAGTGGTTCATAATATCCTCTCATTGTTTCCTTTATTTCTGCGGGGTCAGTAGCTATCCCCTATACCATTTCTGATTTTATTTATTTACATCCTCTGTCTTTTTTTCTTTGTAAGCCTAGCTAAGAGTCCATCAATTTTATTGATTTTCTCAGAGAACCAACTTCTGGTTTTGTTGATTCTATTATTTTCATGTTCTCAACTTCATTTATTTCTGCTCTAATTTTGTTACTTCTTTCCTTCTGTTTGCTTTAGGGTGGGTTTGCTGTTCTTTCCCTAATTCCTTCAGGTGAGCAGTTAACTCTTCTATTTTTGCTCTTTCTTATTTTTTAATATAGGCATTTAGGGCAATAAATTTCCCTCTCAGCACTGTCTTTGCTGCATCCTATAAATTTTCATGTGTTGTGTTCTCATTTTCATTTTCCTTGAGATATTTACTGATTTCTCTTATAATTTCTTCCCTGACCCATTGGTTGTTTAAGAGTGTGTTGTTTACAGTGGTTGGGTGTTACATTATCCCGTGTGCCCAGGGGTTAGTTCAAAGACTCACTGAAACGGCCCTAATCAAGAATATCAGCAGAATAATCTATACCCCCCTCAAAGAGAAAGATCCCTATGATGAGGAATGTGAAAAAGCTCTTAGCAGATCTGAGAAACTAGAATGTGAAAACTAAAAAGAGTTTAAAAAGAAAGAGGAGGGAATCTGTAAGAAAGGGTTAAGTTTAGCTTTCACATAAAGACAACATGGAATAGGGAAAATGGCAGCAGAACTGGCTTAAACAGGCTCTGCGGTAAAGGAAAGTAGAGAGAGAGCACCATGACATAAGCCTAGAATCAGTGCCAGCTCCTTATATGGGAAAAATAACCAGGGTTACTGGAATGTAAAGGATGTGGGATATAATCAAAGGCAGGAACTCTCAGCGGGAAATTTAAACTAGTTAACTCTGATAGGCTGTACAATTCAAAATCTCAAAGGCGGGCTAGTTAGCTCTCTCAGATAGGCTGTAAACTCTGGAGTACGCAGCCAATAGGGAAACAGGGGAGGGACCTGTGTATTAGGGGTAGGATATAACTATCACCATGTTCTTTTTCTGGCATGCCTCCCATGTGTCTGGCTGTGTGCCCATTCTTGCAAGATCATGAATAAATTCTTTTCTCATCCACAAAAAAAAGAAGAGTGTGTTGTTTAGGCTCCATATACTTGTGAATTTTTTCAGCCTTCTGCCTGTTATTGATTTACACCTTCATTCCATTATGATCTGAGAAAGTGTTTTGTGTAATTTCAATCTTTTTAAATTTATTGATACCTGCTTTGTCACCCAACACGTGGTATATCCTGGAGAATGATCCATGAGTAATTGAGAAAAATGTATATCCTGCTGTTGTTGCACGCAATATTATGTAACCAAGTCTACTTCATTTAACATATCATTCAAACTTTGTTTCCTTATTGATCCTCTGTCTAGATGCTCTAACCATTGAGGAGAGTGGTGTGTTGACTTCAATGTCTCCAACTATTATTGAAGAAATGTTTACTTCTTTCATTGTTATCAGTGTTTGCCTCATGTATTTTTGGGCATGCTGGCTCAGTGCATAGATACTTGTGATTTTTATTTCTTCTTGATGGATTGTCCCTTTTATTAATACATAGTTTCTTTCTTTATCTCTTTTAATTGTTTTACATTTGAAGTCTAATTTGTCTGACGTTAGTATTGCTCCCCCTGCTCTTTTCTGGTTGTTGTTTGCACGAAATATTTTTTTCCAACCTTTCACTTTCAACAAGTTTTTGTCCTTGGGTCTTAAGTGAGTCCCTTATAGACAGCATAGACATGGATCCTGTTTTTTACACATTCTGCCGATCTATGTCTTTTGATTGGGGAGTTTAATCAATTAACATTTAATGTTATTACTGTGAAGGCAGTACTTTCTTCAACCATTTTGTCTTTTGGATTTCATATGTCATACCTTATTATATTTTCTCTTTTTACCCTATTTGTTACCCTTACTGATAATCTTCAATTCTTCACTCTTCTTCAAACCTCTCTCTCCTATCTTTTCCTATCTGTCTGTAGCACTCCCTTTAGTATTTCTTGTAGAGAAAGTCTCCCATTCATGAACTTACTCAGAGTCTTTTTATCTATAAATATTGTAAACTCTCTCCCATTTTTGAAGTACAGTTTTGATGGGTTTAGAATTCTTGGTTGGCAGCTTTTCTCTTTCAGTATCTTAAATATACCATATCACTGTTTCTCACCTCCATGGTTTCTGCTGAGAGATCCACACTTAGTCTTATCAAGCTTCCCTTGTATGTGATGGATCACTTTTCTATTGCTATTTTCAGAATTCTCTTTGTCTTTGACATCTGACAACCTGCTTAGTGTCTTGGAGTAGGTTTATTTGAATCTATTCTGTTTGGCGTATGCTGCATTTCTTAGACCTATACTTTTATGTCTTTCATAAGACTCAGGAAATTTTTGGTGATTATTTCATCCATTTTTCTTTCTGTCCCTTTTTCCTTCTCTTCTCCTTCTGGGACACTCCTAACACATATATTCATGCACTTCATGTTGTCATTCAGTTCCCTGAGATCCTGTTCATATTTTTCCATTCTTTTCCCTATCTGTTCTCAGGTGTGTAGGATTTCAGATGTCCTGTCTTCTAGTTCACTAATCCTTTCCTCTTCCTGCTCAAATCTATTGTATGTCTCCATTGCATTTTTCATCTCTTCTATTGTGCCTTTCATTCCCATAAGTCCTGCAATTTGTTTTCTCAAGCTTTTGAGTTCTTCTGTATGGACACCCTGTGTCTTCTTTATATCCTTCATCTATTCTGCCACATTTTCTTTCAACTCATTGATTTGATTTAGAAGATTTGTTTGAACATCCTTAATTAGTTGTTTCAATTCCCTTACCTCAGTTGAGGTGTTGGCTTGTTTCCTTTGATTGGGCAATATCTTCATGCTTCCTGCTATGAGTCATGATTTTTTGCTCTATGGGCATCTGATTTTCATAATTAGTCTATTTTGGAGGTCTATTTCACTCTTTTCCCTAGGGTTTTCTGTTGGCTGGCTATGATCTCTATCTGTTCATCTCTCTCACTGGCCAGTTTTCACATTGGCTCTGCACTCCACTCTTCCCCCAAAACCATGTACCTGGGAATGGGCAGTAGACATTGGGAATGACAGCAAGGTCTCTGTGGTCAGGTAAAACAAGTCACCTGGCTGCCAGTGGTGCTCTGCTTTTTCTCTGGCCAGCAAGACCAAGCTTTGTTTCAGGGTACTGCTTTAACTGTTTTTGGATCATCCATATTTCTCAACCAAGTTGCTGTGCAGGGGATGTTGACCAGCTCCAGTGGTCTTGGTATAGGATCTGGAGAGGCTCTGAGAAGCCCTGCACCTCCCTTGCACTTTCTGGTCTGCCCAGGATATGGCACTGTTTAGTGCCTTAATTGTCCTCAAAAGCTCTTTGCCTCTGAAGCCCAGGCAACTTCTGACTGAGTGGGGGTGAATTGGCTCTTGGAGCCCAGGCTGCATTTGACCAAGTGAGGCTGAATTACTTCCTGGAGCCCCAGCTGCATCTGACTGGGCAGGGTTAAATTACTTCCTGGAGCCACAGAGGCATCTATTCTGGGTGGAGCTGAATTATTTCTTGGAGCCCATCTGACCACGTGGGGCTGAATTACTTCCTGGAGCCCAGACACCTTTGGACCTGGTGGGACTGAATTACTTCCTGGAGTCCTAGCTACATCTGACCTGGTGGAGCTGAATTACTTCCTGAGGCTCTGGCAGCATCTGAACAGGCAGTGCTGAATTTCTTCCTGGAGCTCAGGCACCTTTTGACCTGCAGAACTGAATTACCTCCTGGAGCCCAGGCACCTTTTGACCAAGGGGGCTGAATTATTTCCTGAAGCCCAGTCTACATCTGACCAGGAGTGGCTGAATTAATTCCTGGAGCTCAGGCACCTTTTGACCTGGCAGGACTGAATTACTTCCTGGAGCCCAGGTACCTTTTGACCTGGCAGGACTGAATTACTTCCTGGAGCCCAGGCTGCGTCTTTCTGGGCAGAGCTGAATTAGTTCTTGAAGCCCCGGTGGCATCTGTTTGGGTGGGGCTGAATTACTTCCTGGAACCCTGGCAGCACCTGACCAGCCAGGGCTGGATTACTTCCTGGAGCCCAGTCTGCGTCTGACCTGTTGGGCTTGAATTACTTCCTGGAGCACTTGCTGCATCTGAGCCGGTAGGGTTGAATTACTTCCTGAGGCTCTGGCAGCATCTGAACAGGTGGGGCTGAATTACTTCCTGGAGCTCAGGCACCTTTTGACCTGGCAGGACAGAATTACTTCCTGGAGCCCAGGCAACTTTTGACCCAGTAGAGCTGAATTACTTCTTGAAGCACACGCTGCCTCTGACCAGGCAGGGTTGAATTACTTCCTGGGCCCAGGTTGCAACTGACCATGTGGGGCTTAATTACTTCCTGGAGCTCAGGCACCTTTTGACCTGGTGGGACTGAATTATTTCCTGGAGGCCAGGCTGCATCTGACCTGGTGGGGCTCATTTACTTCCTGGAGCCTCAGTGGCATCTGACATTTTGGTCCTGAACTACTTCCTGAAGATCTGGCTGCACTTTTCTGGGCAGGGCTGAATTACTTCCTGGAACCCAGGCTGCATCTGGCCTGGTTGGGCTGAATTACTTCCTGGAGCCCTGGCAGCATCTGACCAGGTGAGGCTGAATTACTTCCTGGAGCTCAGGCACCTTTTGACCTAGCAGGACTGAATTACTTCCTGGGGCCCAGGCTGAATCTGACCTGGTGGGGCTGATTTACTTCCTGGAGCCTCAGTGGCATCTGACATTTTGGGCCTGAACTACTTCCTGAAGATCTGGCTGCACTTTTCTGGGCAGGGCTGAATTACTTCCTGGAACCCAGGCTGCATCTGACCTGGTTGGGCAGAATTACTTCCTTGACCCCAGTCTGCATCTGCCCTGGTGGGGCTGAATTACTTCCTGGAGCCGTCTGCGTCTGCCCTGGTGGGGCTGAATTACTTCCTGGAGCCCAGGCACCTTTGACCTGGCAGGACTGAATTATTTCCTGGAGCATCAGCAGCACCTGACCTTTTGGGCCTGAATTACTTCCTGAAGACCCAGCTGCATCTTTCTGGGCAGGGCTGAATTACTTCCTGGAGCACAGGATTCATCTGACCTGGTTGGGCAGAATTATTTCCTGGACCTCTGGTGGCATCTGACCAGAAAGGGCTAAATTACTTCCTGGACCCCAGATGCTTTTGACCTCACGGTGCTGAATTACTTCCTGGAGCCTTGGCAGCATCTGACCAGGCGGGGCTGAATTACTTCCTGGTGCCCAGATGCCTTTTGACCTGGGGGGACTGAATTACTTCCTGGAGCCCAGTCTGCATCTTTCCTGGTGGGGTTGAATTATTTTCTGGAGCCCTGGCAGCATCTAACCAGGTGGGGCTGAATTACTTCCTGGTGCCCAGATGCCTTTTGACCTGGATGGGCTGAATTACTAACTGGAGCCTAGGTACCTTGTGTCCTGGCATGGCTGAATTACTTCACTGAGCCCTGGGTGGATGTGACCAGGTGGGGTGGAATTACTTCCTGGAACCACAGCTACATCTCAACCAGCAGGGCTGACTTACTGGACACTTAGCTGCATCTACATGGGGGGCTGAATTACTTCCTGGAGCCCAAGCAACTTCTGACCAGGTGGGGCTGAATTACTTCCTGGAGCCCAGGCTGCATCTTACTGGGCAGGGCTGAATTACTTCCTGGAACCCTGGCTGCATCTGAATGGCTGGGGCTGAACTACTTCCTGGAGC
This sequence comes from Choloepus didactylus, assembly GCF_015220235.1. Taxonomy (NCBI): domain Eukaryota; kingdom Metazoa; phylum Chordata; class Mammalia; order Pilosa; family Megalonychidae; genus Choloepus; species Choloepus didactylus. The sequence goes on from NC_051335.1 coordinate 10,339,119, forward strand.
CCTGGTGGCATCTCACTAGGCAGGGCTGAATTGCTTCCTGGAGCTCTGGTGGCATCTGACTAGGCGGGGCTGATTTGCTTCCTGGAGTTCAGGCACCTTTTGACCTGGTGGGACTGAATTACTTCCTGGAGCCCCAGAGATATCTGACCAGTTGGGGCTGAATTACTTCCTGGATCCCTGGTGGCATCTGGCCCAGCGAGGCTGAATTACTTCCTGGAGCCCCAACAGCATCTGCCTGGGTGGGACTGAATTACTTCCTGGAGCCCCAGGGCATATGACCTGGTGGGGATAAATTACTTCTTGAAGCCCAGGCAGTTTTTGACCTGGCAGGATTGAATTCCTTCCTAGAGCCCAGGCAGCTTCTGACCCAGTGGGGCTGAATTACTTCCTGCAGCCCTGGCTGCTCCTGACTGGGCAGGACTGAATTATCTCCTGGAACCCAGGCATCTTCTGCCTGTTAAGGGCTGAAACTGCAGCAAAATTTGGCTCAATATGGGGCTGTGTCCCCCACTTTACTTGTGACAGAGGACTCCCCCAGCTGTCCCAGATTTTAGCTGTCCCCCATGCCAGTTTCAGGCTGCCCACTGCTGTTTCCCTCAGGTGTGGGGGAAGGGCTTTCAGACTCAGGGCTGGAAATGCTGTCTCTGTTCACGTTTTCTCTCTTTGTCTCTCAAGGACCTAGGCCTTGAAATGACCTCCCCTGTCCCCTGGGTCTTCAAACTGGGGATCTGTCACTGCTTTGACAGATTTTATAGTCTGTGTCCTGGGTGGGAGTGTTCCTGGCTGCTTTTTCTGTGCCCTTCCCATGCTGTGTGAGACCAAGTGAGGGGGAGGGGAGAGGACTGGCCAATCTGGGACAGAGGTTTCCTACCTGAAATATTTCTTTCTTCAATTCAGCATTTGTAGGTTCCTTCTTCAGTCTGTATCTTCTTCTAGAGTTCTGGACAATTCAGAATTTTTCTTTTGTCTTTCATTGAATCTCTGCAGAGAGATCTTCAATAGCTGTTTACATTGCCATGTTGATGACATCACTCTCTGTAGTAAGTTTGAAAATTAGGAAGAGTGAGTCCTCCAACGTCATTCTGTTTTTTTTCAAGATGGCCTTGGTTATTTGGGACCTCCTTACCCTTCCATATAAATTTCATAATTGGCTTTTCCATTTCAGCAAAGAAGGTAGTTGGAATTTTGACTGTGATTGCATTGAATCTATAAATTGTTTTTGGTAGTATTGATATCTTAACAATATTTAATCTTCCAATCCATGAACACAGAATAGCCTTTCAGTTATTTAGCTCTTTATCTTCTTTTAGCAATGTGTTACAGTTTTCTGTGTATAAGTCTTTTACATCCTTGGTTATATTTATCCCTAGATATTTCATTCTTTTAGTTGCAATTGTGAATTCTTCTTCTAATTGTTCATTACTTGAGTATAGAAAGATTACTGGTTTGGGGGTGTTGATCTTGTGCCCTGCCACTTTGCTGAATTCATTTATTAGCTTTAGGAGTTTTGTTGTGAATTTTTCAGGGTTTTCTGTATATAGGATCATATCATCTGCAAATAGGGAAAGTTTTACTTCTTCCTCCCCAGTCTGGATGCCTTTTATTTCTTTTTCTTGCCTAATTGCTCTGGCAAGAACTTCCAGTACAATGTTGAATATCAGTGGTGGCAGTGGGCGTCCTCATCTTGTTCTGATCTTAGAAGGGAAAGCTTTCAGTGTTTCACCAACTTTTCATATTGCCTTTTATCATTTGCGGAAGTTTCCTTCCATTCCTAGTGTTCTATGTGTTTTTATCAAGAAGGGGTGCTGGATTTTGTCAAATTCATAAATTCTTCATCAATTGAGATAGTCACGTGTTTTTCCTTTCATTCTGCTAATTTGGTGTATTTCACTAACTGATTTTCTTGTGTTGAACCAACCTTGCATAACTGGAATAAATCCCACTTGATCATGGTGTATAATTCCTTTAATATGCTCTCGGGTTCAGTTTGCTAGTATTTTGTTGAGGCTTTTTGCATCTATACTTATAAGGGATATCAGTTTGAGTTTTCTTTTCTTATGTTATCTTTATCTAGCTTTGGTATGAGGGTGATGTTGGCCATGTAGAATGAATTAGGAGGTGTTCCCTCCTCTTCAATTATTTGGAAGAATTTCAGCAGAATTGGAGTTAATGCTTCTTGGAATGTTTGGTAGAATTCCCCTGTGAAGCCATCTGGTCCTGGGTTTTCTTTTGGGGGAAAGTTTTAATGACTGAATCAATCCCTTTATTAGTAATTGGTTTGTTGAGATCTGCTATTTCTTCTTGAGTCAAAGTAAGTAAGTTGTGTGTGTCTACGAGTTTGTCCATTTTGTCTAGGTTATCTAATTTATCGGTGAACAATTGTTCATAGTATCCTCTTTTAGTCCTTTTTATTTCAGCAGGGTCAGTAGTAACATACCCCTTTTCATTTCTGGTTTTCATTATTTGTATCCTCTCTCTTTTCTTCTTTGTCAGTCTAGCCAAAGGTTTGTCCATTTTATTGATATTTTCAAAGAACCAACATTTGATTTTGTTGATTCTCTCTGTATTTTTTTTGTATTTTATTTATTTATGTGCCAATCTTTTTTTATTTCCTTCCTTCTGCTTGTTCTGGTTTACTTTGTGTTTCTTTTTCTAGTTCTCCCAGTTTCAATGTTAAGTCTCTGATTTGAAATCTTTTTTCTTTTTTAATGTAAGCATTTAGAGCTATAAATTTCCCTCTCAGCACTGCCTTTGCTATACTCCATGAGTTTTGGTATGTTGTATTTTCATTTCATTTGCCTCAAGGTATTTCCTAATTTGCTTCTGATTTCCTCTTTAACTCATCGGTTATTTAAGAGTATGTTGTTTAATTTCCACACATTTGTGAATTTTCCATTTCTCCCTCTGTTATTGATGTCCAGGTTCAGTCTGTTGTGGTCAGAAAAGATACATTATATGATTTAAATATTTTTGAATTTGTTGAAATTTTTTTGTGACCTAATGTATGGTTAATCCTAGAGAATGATCCATGTGCACTTGAGAAGAATGTGTATTCTGTTATCAGATGAAGTGTTCGATACAGGTCTGCTATGTCTGGTTGGTTTCGAGTATCATTCATGCCTTGTAATTACTCATTGATCTTCTGACTAGGTGTTCTATCCATTATTGAGAGTGGTGTGTTAAACTCTCCTACTATTAATGTAGAACTGTCAATTTTCCCCTTCAAATCTGTCAGTATTTGCTTCACATACTTGGGAGCTCTGCTGTTAATGGCATATAAATTTATAACTGTTACATCTTGTTTCACTGTCCTCTTTATCAATCAGTATATACTGACCATCTTTGTCCCTTATAACTACTTTTGTCTTAAAGTCTATTTTATCTGATGTTAGTATAGTTATCCCAGCTTTCTTTGTGTTATTACTTTCATGGTATATTTTTTCCATCCTTTTACTTTCAACCTACTGTTTTTCCATGCATGTCTTTATTTTATTACTCATCTAACCATACACTGTATAAAGGGGGTAGCAGACACAAGGTTTTTATAATCACATGGTCACAAGATAAAAGCTGTATAGTTATACAATCATTATCCAAGATCAAGGCTACTGGATTATAGTTCAACAATTTCAGGTATTTTCTTCTGACTGTTCTACTACACTAGGAACTAGAAAGCGATATCTATATAATGATTCCGTAGTCACAATCGTTTGTTAAATCCTAACTTCTCTGTTACAACTCCTCCCTTTCATTTGATTGTTCTCTCAGTCTTTAGGAATATCTGGGCAATGACCATTCTAACTTCTTCATGCTGAAAAGGGGTGTCGACATTAGGGGGTAGCAGAATGAAATGGGTTGATGTTCTTGGAGAAACTGGTACCTCTGTATTTCAGGGCTTATCTAGCATAGGGACAGTCTGGAAGTTTTAAGTTTCTGAAAAAAGAAACTTAATAAGTAAAACTTTTATAGTGTCTTAGATAGAGCCCAGGTTATTCTTTAGGGTTTTCAGGAATATTGCAGATTAGGGCTTGGCAAACTCAGGCAATTTGCAATATCTGTCTGAAGCTTGCATAAGAGTAACCTCCAGAATGACCTCTTGACTCTATTTGAAATCTCTTAGCCACTGAAACTTTATTTTGTTCCATTTCTTTTCCCCCTTTTGGTCAAGAAGGCATTCTCAATCCCACAATGCTAGGGCCAGGCTCATTTCTGGGAGTCATGGCCCACACAGTGGGGAAGGTAGTAAGTGTTTTTGCATAGTTTGGCTTAGAGAGAGAGGCCACATCTGAACAACAAAAGAGGTTCTCTGGGAATGATTCTTATGCATAATTGTAAGTAGGCTTAGCTTCACCACTACAGAAATATGTTTCATAAGGGCAAGCCTCAAGATTGATGGCCTAGCTTATTAAATTAGGAGTCCCCTAATACTTGAGAGAATATCAGGAGTTTCCCAGGTAGGGAAGTTTAATAGTTCCACATTTTTTCCCAGTCCCTCAAGGGACTTTGCAAATACTTTTTTATTTTCTGCCCAAAATACTCTGGAATGTATCAGGGTATTTTACCTTAAGCTATACAGAATAACAAGCTCTCATTCCCTATCACAGGCTCCATGTAATTAGGTTGTTTAAATAAACTGACCAGTCAAGCTACTTTTACCTTTGAATTTAAGGTGAGTCCCTTGCAGACAGCACATAGTTGGGCCATGCTTTTTAATCCATTCTGCCAATCTCTGCCTTTTGACTGGAGAGATTAATCCATTTATATTTAAATTCACTACTGATAATACAGGACTTTCTTCTGACATTTTGCCTTTATGAGTCTTACACCTCTTTTGTCCCTCTCTTCCATTAATGCCTATTTTTATATTTATTTGACTTTTTGTTGTACCGTATTGAGTGCTTTCTCATTTCTATTTGAATATATTGATCATCTACTTTCCTTGTGGTTACCTTGGAGCCAAAATTTGACATCCTAAATATATAGAAATCATATTTGTTTGATACCAACTCAACTTCAATAGCATGCACATATACTTTTTCTATACCCCTCTGTCCCTTCGCCTTTTTTTGCACTTATTACCACTTATTATCTTTGTACATTGTATGTCCAAAACAATACATTTATCATTACTTTTTATGCATTTGCATTTTTGCACCTATTGTAAGTAAGAAGTGGAATTAGATACCAAACAATACACTACAATAATAATAGCATTTATGGTTACCTTTACCACAGGCCTTTATTTCCTTATTCCAATTTGAACCACTATCTAGTATCCTTTCCTTTCAATCTGAAGGAAAGCATCTCTTGTAGGGCAGATCTAGTGGTCATGAACTCCCTCAGCTTTTGTTTATCTGGGAATGTCATAATCTCACCCTCATTTTTGAAAGAATGTTTTCCTGGATATAGAGTTCTTGGCTGGCAGTTGTGTTCTTTCAGCATGTTAAGTATTTCAACCCACTGCCTTTCTGCCTCCATGGTTTCTGATGAGAAATTGAAACTCAATCTTATTGGGACTCCCTTGTACATAACACATTGCTTTTCTCTTGAAGCTTTTAGACTTCTCTCCTTGTCCTTTGCACTCAGTACTGTGATCAATATATGACGGGGTATATTTTTCCTCATGTTTGTCCTGTGTGGTGTTCTCTGGTCTTCTTGGATGTGCATTTTCTTGTCTTTTGCTAAGTTTAGGAAGTTCTCTGTTCTTATTTCTTTCAGTATTCCTTCTGCCCCTTTCTTTCTTCTTCTGGGACTCCCAAAATGCATATGTTGGTGGGCTTGATAGTGTCGCAGGGGTGTCTTAGGCTATTTTCACTTTTAGTATTTCTTTCTTTCTGCTCCTCAACCTAACCTGACTCATTTCAAGAGTTTTGTCTTCAAGTTCACTGATTCTTTCTTCTGCCTGCTCCAATCTGCTCTTCAAACCCTCCTGGGCATTTTTCATTTCAGTTAATGTGGTCTTCAACTCCAGCAGTTCTGTTTGGTTCTTTTTTAAAATTTCTATCTCTTTACTAAGATTCTCATATTGCTCATTCATTGTTTTCCTGATATCCTTTAGTTCTTTCTCTGTATTTTCCTTAGTCTCCTTGAGCATTTTAAGATCATTTTTTTAAAGACTTTGGTATGTCCATATTCTCTTTTTAATTGGTGTTTTCTGTATTTTTATTCTCTTCCTTTGGATGGGCCATCTTTTCCTGTTTCTTTGTTTATCTTGTACTCTTCTGTTGTACACTGTATATTTTAATGTTTTAAAATGTTAACTCTGGGATTTATTCCCTGAGATGTCTGTTTTGTGATTTTGTAAGTAGACGGTGATAAGACAGAGATTTTCTTGAGCTTCAGCCTTCCTATCAGGAAGGTCTGCCCAGGGTGAATATAGTGTGCAGGGTTTTCCCTGTCTTTTTCAGCTTCTGTCTTGTCCTGGGCTTCTGCCCAGGTTTATAGGAGTTCAGTTGTCCCCTCTGTTTCCCCGGAGACAGACCTCCCTCTCCTAGGTGTTTGAAGCTGGCAGGCCTTTGCTCCAGGCTGTCCACCTCTATGGTTCCTTATATTCTTTCATCGTCTCAAGTTGCTTTTGCCTAGAGAGCAAATACCAGGAGGAGGGCCATGCCTGAGAGGACTATCCCAAGTCAGTTTTTCACAGCCAAAACAGGGCCAGGGACCCAGGAAGGGGGTACAAACTGGCTCCAAATTGCCCTAGGGAGGGGATCAGTAAAGGTGCCAAAAGCTTCTCCGACAGCTCCCCAAAGCTGAGCTTTCCTGGACAGCCCAGCAAATGCAGCCCTTCAATTCATGGTCCCCCAAGCCCTGACAAAGTGCAACATCTTTAAGATTCCACCTATGCTGCCCCTGTTCAGGGAGGGTTGAGACAATTTCTGCCATGGCCTTTGTCTGGAATGGGTTGCAACAATGGCTGCCCTTAGAGCTGGGCCTCCAGTGATCCAGATTGGCTAATCAAAAGCCATGATCAGTGATTGAATGTGCACACCCCTGTTCTTGGGGAAGAGGATTTTTATGCCCCTTCCTGTCAGCAGCCAGGAACTGGAATCCATGGTGACCTACAGCAAAAATGGAGCATGGGCGCTGGTAGCTGCTGTGCGGAGAGAGCAATTTACAGTTCTTTACTGTAATTTATCAGCTTCTTCCTCTCACTCTCCGGTGGATACTGTACAGTGGTCTTGTGGCCTCTGGAGCCTCACAATAGTTGTTTCAGACAGTTCCTGCCTGTTTAATAGTTGTTTTGGTGGAAGGACTTAGTCCCAGAGCTCTGTACTCTGCCATCTTCCCACTAATTCTCCTCCTGACTCTTAAGAGAACAAATACTTTTTTTTCCTTAATTTACTTTGTCTATTGCCAAAATTCATTAGACCTAGACCACAATAAGTAAAGTAGGACTGTGTTACACAGAACTAACATTTCCAAGAAGAGAGGGCTGAAAAGGGGAAAAATATGCATACACACTGGAAAACTTTTTTATATTAAAAAAAACAACTAGGCATTAAAAATAGGGAATTAAGTCTTAAAAGGTAAAGAGTAAAAAAAAATTCTACAATGAACCTATAAGTGTCTATGAAATCACATTTTGACAACCAAAATTTATGCATCTAAATGTGTAACAGACATCACATACTATTTTGGAATACTTTCATCCCTGAAGATATGAATGATGAGTGTGTGGGGAGAAATAATGCTGCAGCTGCCAGTAATATGTTTGGGTCATAAAACAAAAATTCAAAACAATTTCTTGGTTTCCCCAAATAGAAGGCATTTTGTTTTTGCTCTGGGTTGGGGGTGAAAGTTAAAATGGGAATAGGAATAAGAATAGAAAGTGAGGGCCCTGAAGCCTGAGGTCTTGCACATAAAATAAAATGGTTACACTCTTTTAATTGACATAGATGTGTCTAAGGTTGTTCTGCTTTCTGGGATTCAGATTCAGTAAAGCCTTCCTGAGGAGCTGCAATCCTCTGAACATTAGCCACATAAAATGTCATCCAGGCCCTTCAACTCACTGGGCTCAACTCACAGAGAGCCATTTGCTAGAGATCAGAGCACACAGCAGGTGCCCTGGGTAAAAAGCATTCTGCTTATCCTTTGAGAACTGTTTGCCTTGCATTATTTGCATGGGTGGCTATCTTTGTCATAAAACCCGTTTTGCCTTCTAGAATCACTTCATCACCAATGACAAATATTACAAAGCATTCTATGTTGGCAAGGACACTGTCCTAGGAGCTGCAGCCATAAAGAGAAAGGAGACACAGTCTCAGCATTCAAGAAGCTTATATTATAGTCAGGAAGAGAATCAACACAGGGCCAGAAAATATAAATAGTACTGCAAGCATGGTGGGAGGGCCAGGCTCACATCTTGGTAGGATTCAGATGATCTTGGGCATGACCAGCTGACCGGTTGGGTGGCCCCACCAGAAGCCTATTTGCATGAGTATTGAACAGTTGCTTTTAAAAAAGCCCTCCCGAACAGGACAAAAAACAAAACAAACAAAATGCCAGGAATAACATGCTTGCACCGGTAAAAAAGCATAAAGGAATAGTGTTCTGAGTAAAACTCACCAGCTATACTGTCTTTGACCCCAACGCTAAGGAAACATCCCTTGGATTCTAGGAAGAAAGAAATCTGTCAGTAAACATTTAGTTTCACTAAAACTCTGTAGAACACACAGAAAGAACATACTTCCAGACGCTTCTAATACAGTAAAATAAATGGGGACTATGGTAGTCATTACTGCTATTCTTCAACTATTTCCTACTCTCCCATTTCTTGGCCCCTTGTGTTTGGGTGGGCCTTGTGACTAGTTGTGGCATGTGGATGGACATATGGAAGTAGATACAAAATTTGAAGATCCATGCTTCACATGTTAACACTTGCCAGAAAGTACTGTATCTACCACGGAAGAGGCACTGAACAACCAAGTAGACAAAATGATCAGGGTGGTTGACATCAGCCAGCCTTCATCATCAGCCACCACAGAATTGGCATGATGGAAACAATGTAGTAGCCATAGTGGTAGAGATAGAGGTTACACGTGGGCCCAGCAGCAATCAGTATTGCCATCTCTGGATGCCCAGCTGTCAACAACATAGACCAAACCTGAGCCTCTGATATGGGACTTTTCCTTAAGGAGTATGATTGGCCACTTGGTGGTAGTTGACTACATTGGGGTCCTTCCATCATGGAAAATCCAACTATTCGTTCTCATAGAGATATTTATTCCAGATATGGGTTTGCCTTTTCTGCCTGTATAGCCTCAGCCAGCAGCACTATCCAGGGGCTTATAAAGTGCCTGATCCATAGGGATGGAATCCCACATCACATAACATCTGATCAGGATGCTTCACTTCACAACACAGGAGATGGGGGAGTGGGCCCGTGATAATGGGATCTACTAGTTAAATCACATACTGTATCATCCAGCATGCAGTTGGCTATCGTAGAGCAATGGAATTGCTTGCTGAAGGTACATCTGAAGTGCCAGCTCAGAGGCAAGACTTTGTGAGAATGCAATGCCATTCTCCAAGCCTCAGTATACATGCTGAATCAGTATGGCACTGTGTCCCACAAAAAAAGAATATAGGGGCCTTTGAGTCAAGAAGTGGAATCTGAAGTGGTCCCACTTGCCATTATACCCAATTAACCACTAGGAAACTTCATGTTCCCCATCCCTACAACTTTGGTTTCTGCAGGATTAGAGTGCTCTGCACTCCTGCCACCCAAATCTCCCTTCAGAGGACACAGTAAGCTATAGCTGTGACCTGGACACTTTGTATCCCTTGGTCCTGGGTCCAGCAGGAGACACTGTCTTGCAGGGGTAATTGACCCTGATCAGCTGGAGGAGGTAGGGCTGCTGCTACATGATGGGGGCAGGGAGGAACACACATGGAATTCAGGTGATCAGCTTGGCACCTTGTGGAACTACCTTGCCCAACTGTGATTGTGAATGGGCATGTGCATCGACCTTGGTCAGAGAAGGGAGTAGTTACCAAGAGCTCAACCCTTCAGAAATGAGGGTTTGGGTTACATCACCAGGCAAGCCACTGAGATCTGAGATATTTATGCTTGAGAGACAGATTCACGTACAAAGGAAAGGGACTGAGGAATGTTATACACTCCCCTAATCATGTACTTTTTAACCTAAATGCCCATATCCTTTCTTACACTACTCCCAAGTCCACACTATAACAGTTGGGATCCCACTTTGCTCCATTTTATCTTTGTGTTTCAACATAACAGCCACCAGAGGCACTTGCAATAACCATGTGGCGATGCCGTGTGTAGTTCATCTTGTATATGTGGCAGTGATATACGGGCCTAGAGCACAGGTTCCCCAAGTCCACTCTCTCTGTGGCCAGTTACAACAGTTGCTATCAGCCCCCAGACAGAAATTGGGCATACGTGTGTTTTTATTGGGGAGGGAGACATTTGTTTGATTCATTCTCTATGGAAGTGAAACAGTTTCTCATGGTATTTCCCCACTTCTAGATCTGAATGCTAATCCTCCCTGTTACAGGGCAACTGCCCCTAATTGCCTCCTAGGAACTAGTGAACAGGTGCCAGATGTTCAAATCCCATGCAAACCATCTTCAAGTGGGTGAGGAGGAATTCAGTGGCCTAGATGTTGGAGATGGGGGCGGGGGGTGGATACCCTGCAGGGAGTTCCATTGCAAGAGATGATGCTGAAGTCTGAGGAGAAAGAAGAGACAAAACTATAATAAAATATAGAGGGAGGTTCAAAACAGGAGGCAGCACCCAAAATCAGAACCTCAATTCTTCTTCAAGTGCATAAGGAACATTTACCAAAATCCACCATAAACTGGGCCATCAATCAAACCTCAAAAAATGCTGGAGTGAAAAACATTCAGATCATGTCATCTGATTACAGTGACCCTAAGCTAGAAATCAATAACAAAAAGACCACTGAAATTTCCCAACTATTTGCAAATTAAGCAATACACTTCTAAATAACCCATAGGTCAAAGGAAAAATTGCAATGGAAATTAGAAAACATTTTGAACTGAATGATAATGAGGATACAGCATATCAAAACTTGTGGGTATAGCCAAAGCAGTGCATGGAGGGAAATGTATAGCCTTAAATGCATATTTTAGGAGAGGCAGGCTGAAAATCAATGATCTATGCTTCCATTTCAGAAAGTCAGATAAAGGTCAAAAAATCAAATCCAGAGAAAGTAGAAGGAAACATTACAGATGGCAACAGAAATCAGAGACATAGAAAATAATAGAGAATAATCAATGAAGGCTAAAGTTAGTTATTTGAAACGATAATAAAAGTGATATAATAGAGGGTGTCAGGGAGCTTCCCAAGTCCAGGGGCCAGAAGGGAACATTAACGTTTGTGTAACACCAAGGTCACAAAAGGGTGTGGAATGGATACTGAGTAAGGCCCAGACTCTCATCTAGTGCCAGCTGCTAAATTTTGCAGCCAACTGGGGTGTGGTAGGTGGGTGGTCAGCCAAGATCTCTGTTCTAGTGTGTGAATAGGATGTCAGCAATCAGTAGAGAATCAGCTCCTGAGCTGAAAAACCATCTCACAATGGAAGCAGAATCTGTGAGGTGAGGGTGCTTTTACAAAACGAACCCACCTGTATAGCCAGCACTAGATAAAGGTTTTGTCTTTTTTTAACTTTGTTTGTGCCAGGAACTCCTTTAGTGAAGCCTAAGGACCCCTTTTAAGAATAATGTTTTCAAATGTATAAACTAAAATATATACGATTACAAAAGCATCTAGTTATTTGGAATTGACATCATTAGAATTTTAATGCATCTGTTCAGGTTAATAACCATTCATTTGGTCATTCTACAAACTTGTGCTAGAGTAATATATGTGCTTCTTTATTAACACATTGAATAACAAGATCTGGTGGCAGATGTCATTACTACCATAATTCAGGATTCTCTGAATGAGCATAAAGGATTCTACCAGTGACAGAGTCACAGATCCTGCTAACACTATTGTGGCTTGTTGCCTACTCTCATGATTGAAGGAAAAGTACATGTCACATAAGGGTTACTAAAAACAAAGAGCTATTTTTTTCCATGCACATTCAGGAGCTCCTTGAATTCTATCCATGGACCAATTAAAGGTCCATGGACTCCAAGTTGAGAACATGTGGAACTGTAGACTCAGTGGACACCAGTGACCCTCCATAGTAGATGCAGGAAAATTGGAACTTCAGGTACTGCAGATTAAGTCATTCTTTCAGTCAATAATTGTCTCTCACATATCAACTATGTGCTAGGCACCATGCTAAGTGTGGTTCTCCAGTGGTGATTTAAACAGACATGACCCTTTCCCTCATGGAGCCTACAGACCAGCATAGGAGAGAGATAAGAAACAAGAACACAGAGATGAGCTGAGCATTTAGAAAGAGGTCAAGGTGGCCATTTGAGCTTGAATCCAGAGGACCAGTTCAAACCAGAGGGCAGACATGTTGCTAGCTAAGTTCGTAGAAGTAATTGCCAAGAATTTCTCCTGAGCAAGGCGGACTTTCCATTGGGGCCACTCTAGATCCCAGGTGCGTCCCTCCCCAGAGAAGCCCTGTCGGTCTTAAAGCCTGATCTTCAGCGTGGTGGCTGGTCCCGTTTTATTTGATACTGTCCAATAAAGAGCCCCATGATTCCTTGCCACATTCGTGTTCTCCACCCAAGCTTTCTGCCAAAGCCAGGAATTCACCTTTCAGTGATTTGCCTTAAGAAGCTGTCTCCAATGACACATTACATCTCCAACCTGCAACTTCCAATATCAATAAAGGCATTTCAGTAAACACCTTGATATCCTGAAAAAAATAGAGCTTCATCTCTTCCTTACCTCCTTTGTTATCAAGTATTTATTGAGTGCTTGTTGGATAACAGGCATGATGCTGGGAGCAAATGACAGTCCAGTGGAGGGAGACAGGCATGTAAAGCGGTAAGAGTCATTTGGTGTCCCGGCTGCCGGGGAAGAATTCCGGATGGGTTGCAATGGGGGCACAAGGTTGGAGGGGACAATTCTAACCTGCCTGAGGGCGGGCAAAAAAAGGCTTCCCTGGAAGTTAGTTCTTGGGCTTCATCTTGGGGCGAGGAGAATGTTACTAGCGTCCACAGCCGCCAAGGCCCTCCCCACCCAGAGGAGCCACAAAGTCCTAATTGAAGCCCAGCGAGGAGGTCCCAAAATTAGGAACAACCATCATTCAACTTCCTTTTATTGCTTTTCTTCCACAGTGTTTGTAAACATGCAAGCCAACAAGACATTCAGATAGGGAAAAGAAATGAAATGAGGAACACTTATAGGCAAACGGGCAAGAAGCAGAAACAGCTCAATCCAAGCAAGGGAAAGAAATGAGGTTACTGTTTCCATGCTATATAAGGGAGCACATACTTTTTGAGGTCTTCAAATCATCATAAGTGAATACAGTTTTACATCTCCTTATTCTGGATTATGTGGTCCTCAACCTTAGCTGCAAAGCAGAATCACCTGAAGAGGTTTAAAAAAGACCAATTCCTAGGATGCACCCCAAAATAATCTCAGAATCTTTGGTGGCAGGGCACATGCATCTGTATTTTTTAAAGCTTCCCAAGGTGCAGCAAGAGTTGGGAACCAATGGCCTATAGACCAGAGGTTGGCAAGCTTTGTCTGCAAAAGGCCAGAGAGCAAATATTTTCGGCTTTGTGAGACGTACAGTCTCCATCGAAACTACTTAACAGTCATAGGCAGTAGGTTAGGGAATTGACATGTCTGTGTGCCAATAAAACTTTATTTATGGACAGTAAAATTTGAATTTCATGTCCTTTTTACATGTCATGAAATATTTGCCTGTGGTTATTTCAACCATTAAAAGATGTAAAAACAATTCGAACTCACTGGGCATACAAAACAGGCGTTGGGCACATTGGGCCAGCGGGGGGTGGGGGTGGGGGTAGCAAACTGCTTCCTGCTATAGGCAACACAAGCTACCAGACCCAGGATAGAGAACTAGAAAGAGCCTGTGGCCTCCTTGCTGAAATGTCAACTTGCGGATAAAGCACATTCCTGCAGGCTGAGCATTTCTATCTTAGTCCTGAATTTTCTCTCTGAAAATTCCAGGCTAATATTGCACACACATTGCTAAAATTATATCTCATTGCTCTTTAAAAAGAAATAGGTAAGGTGAACAAGATATACCAAAAAAGTATTCAAAATATGATTCTATAATCCTATGCAATATCCACTTTCAAATTGCCAATATTGCAACCCACTGTGCAATTTCATCAAACTGCCAGAAAAAATTGGATGGGGTTGGAAAGCAATGACTTGCCAAATGTCACTTGAGCCAGCAGGGGCTGGAAACGGCCTTGCTGACGAGGCTCCAGCTTGGTGAGCACGCACACAGCTATAACCAACCTGTTCTCAACCAAGTAATTACCTTCTCCCAGAGAGAGAGGGTGGTATTGAAAAATTGCAGAATGACAAACACCTGTGCACGGAGAGTAGCAGAGAAAGGGGAAGGAAAAGAAAGAAGAGAGGACCGCAGAGGAAATAAATTCCTGCCAGATAAAAGAAGATGGATGTGTAGAGGATCACTGAAAATTCCATCTGGGAAAATCGTCGGGAAGATGGAAAAGGAAGCTAAAGTGCTGGCAGGTGAACAAGCCTGGCTTTTAATGGCTTAATAATAGGGATGCTCTGGTAGCCAATGAGGTTAATGCATGAGTGACATAAACCAGCAGGGGGTCTTGCAAGGGACTGGCTGCACACGCTAACTGAAGGACATTTAATGCAGGATAATGGCAGAAAGATAGGGCTGTGGCTGAGTCCACTTCCCTTCATTCACAAAGGATGAGCTGGCAGAAGTTAATAGCTTGGCACTGTCATTTGAGAGGAGCGGGAGTATTGATTGAAATAAAGTCCTCTTTTTAATGTGGGAACCAACAGAGGGAAGGAAGCAAGAGAGGAAGGAAGGAAATGGGGATGGGAGGGAGGGAAGGAGAGAATGAGGGAAGTTCACAAATGCAGTTAATGAGAGACCCTGTGGCTGTGATTTCAGGGTTAGGGAGCTATTCATTAGAAAATACCCTCCTGATGGCGTTGATCCTTAGGCCCGCTTCCCCAACTTTGATGTGCAAACAAATCACCCCGGGGAGCTTGTTTAAAGGCAGATTTTGATTCAGTAGGGCTGGGGTAGGGCCAGAGGACCTGCATTTCTAGCAAACTCCCAGTTGATGATGTGCTGCTGGTCCAAGGAGCACACTTTGTGTTGCAGGACTCTAGCCCTGTGAGGTCCGGTATGGCAGTCTCTCGCCACGTGAGGCCAGTGAGCACTGGAAATGTGGCCAGTCGGCATTGAGATGGGCTGTAAGATAAGTTGCATGCCAGATCTCAAAGACTTACTAACAAAGAATGTAAATATCTCATTAATAATTCTGATATCAATTACATGTGGAAAGAATACTATTTGGAATATATTGAGTTAAATAAAATATATTATTACAATTAATTTCGCCCGTTTCTCTTTTAGTGTTGTTGCTGTTGTTGTTGTTTTTTAATGTGACTACTAGAAAATTTAAAATTACACATGTGGCTCGCATTATATTTTTCTCAGACAGTGCAGCTCTGGGCTCTCCCTCCTCACTGTCTCATCTGGTTTAAGTTACAAAAACCGCTTTGGGAGCAGTATGCATGGTTAACCTGCAAGCCATGGGCAGTGTACTCTCTCTCTCCTTGTACCCTCCCCTCTTCCCCTCCCTATCTCCTCACAGGTTCTACTCTTCCGGTTTTCCCCAGGAGAATGCCCGGAAATCATAGGCAATTTCAGGAAAGGTGCCCGTGAGCTCATTTTCCCACACTTACTCTTTCCTCACACAAGCGTTTACTTCCGCAAGGCCCCTGGCTCATTCACTGAATAAACACCGGCAAAAAGAAGACATCAGACATTGCATTCAAGCTCATAGCTTATAGGTACAGAAAGATGGGTAAAGAAGGAAATATAATGCAATGTACTGGGTGCCTAATGGAAATGTATGCACGAAACACATAGATATAAGACAGTTCCATTGGTCAGAACTTCCTCCTCTTCTGCATATTGACTATCGACTTGAGGCAAGTGACTTTGCCAATCCATGCCTAAGCTTCTGCATCTTTTTAATTGGAATAATCTAGTACCTACATCCTAGTGTTGATATGCAAGCTAAATGAGTTCATATTTAGTGAGTACTTAGGTCCGTGCTTGACGTAGTAAGCTCCATATACATGTTAGCTAAATAAATAGATTTGCTTGGCCATTGCCAATCTGTTGATGGAGGCTTTTAGGCATAAATGTCTAAATATAATTATGATTCCATCCCGTCCCACTGACCTTGTGAAATTTGGTGCTAGGATGATGCTGGAGACGACCTAAATAGATAGGTAAACTATAGTTAATTCATAGGCTTGATTACTATACAGCAATGAGAAAGGAAAGAAATTCCTGCTACTTGCAACATACCATGGATGGATCTCACAGACCTAACACGGAGCAAAAGAAGCCAAAAAAGGAAGCCATAGGGCAGTTCCTTTTAAAGTGCTCCATTTGAAAAATCCAGCCATGAACCCCTCAGTATAAAGGTTCCAAAACCTACTGAGCAGGAATAAGTCAATATTGAGACTCACTTTGCTTCTGCTCCAATTCTTTTGCTTTCTGACCCAGAATTAAGTCCTTCCTATGACAGGAGAAATGGGTGAGTGGGGTGAGAAAAGTAAAGAAAAGGAGGAAAATCAGAACAGAGCAGAGACCCAGAAGGTCCCAACGAGCCCCCAGAAGTCTGTGTGCATCATTAGAAGCAGTCCTCCTCCTATAATATTTGGGAGTTGGTATATAAATACCCCAGCTCTCTCACCCCTCAGGTCTCCCAGAATTCCCCAGTGAGATCAAGTTCCACTCCAGCAAAGTGGAATTTGCTTGACAACGCACTCTTTGTTCACTGCCTTCCCTTCCTGGTATCACTTATCCAGTTCCCCACCAGTTTTTCTTTCAGGCATTCAGGAAAAGTTACGATATGACCAAAATTACATTAGGGAAGAAATGAGTTCAGCAACATGTGAAAGAGACCCCAAACGACAATGGTTTCAATAAGACAATTATTTTGGACTCACACAGAGGTCCAAACTGGTATGGTAGCTCCATCCATTGAAGTCACTGCTCTTTTTGATCTATCTCCAAAATGGCTCCTCCCTATACCCACATTCCAGCAAGGGGGAAGAGGGACACATTACTTTCCCTCAGATCCCATTGGCCAGAACTTGGTCACATGGCCACGCCTAGCTTCATGGAGGCTGGGACATGACCTAACTAAATACCAAGGGTTTTATTACTATAGAAGAATGGGAGAGCAGACTCTGGGCAACAAACTGAAGCCTCTACCAAAGGCCACAGTGCATCTATTTCTTTAATGTAGAGAGGCTGGGATGCCAGGGAAGGGGGGAAGAAACTGGGAAAAGACAAGTAAAAGCAAAGCAGGGTCCTTCTACCGCCAGCCACTCTGAGGTCTCTGGAACCTTCACTCCTCCCTTGCATCCAGAGATACCCATCTGCTGCCTCCTCTTCCTACTGACCCCAGCTCCCAGATTATCAACGAGCTGCACATTAGAATCACATGAGGGCCTTCTGAAAATACTGGTGCCTGGGCCCCACCCCAGACCAACTGAACTGAAATTTTATCCCAGCCCCCAGGGTCAGATCCAATTGTGTGGTGGAGCCTGGGCATCTGTATTTCAGGAAACTCGCCAAGTTACCCTAATGAGCAAGCAGAGTAGAGAACACTTGCCCCACAAAAAAATAGTAAGTCACTCCCTAGGTCCAGGTAACAGCTTCCACAGATATCCAATTGTTGGCAGAGAGGATTTAGAATTCAGATCTCCAGGATCTCTGCATGGTAAGCAATAAGGCAGCATTTTTCAAACTTTAAAGTGTGAATGAGTAACCAGGGGATCTTGTTTAAAATGCAGATTCTGATGCACTAGGTATGGGGCGGGTCCTAAGATTCTGCATTTGTGACGAGCTCCCATGTGATACTGATGCTGCTAGTCCCATAACATGCTTTGAACAACAAGGCAACAAGCTATGTGGTTTTCAGAATCAGAGGATGGAGACAGCATGACCTTGAGTGACACTGATCTCATCCACAGTGCATGCTTAGCTTTCTAAGTTCAGAATCCATAGGTTATTTATTCCCTCCCAGGAATCTGGCATTTCTTAGTACCTTGGGGGTGCTGGGCCTCTGATATGAGGTGGGTCAAGAACTCTAGTCTTGGACCATTTTCTTCTAGGCTTCCCTGTAACTTAGCTTCCTCCCATCATTTCTGCCTCCAAGATTCCTGGACCCACTTCTCCCTGCCTTTGGACCAGCTCACCCTTGTCTGTGGTTCAGTGAGTACTGCCTGGAAGGTTTTGGGCCCAACCACCCTTGTCTTGTCCTCAGTGCTAGGAGACCTCCTGTTTTCATTCCTCTGTTTCTACCTGACTCAGTTGATCTAACTCCTCTCCTGGTTTTTCAACCTGGCATCTACTTTGACCCATCAAACCCTATGTTCTCTGGCCCCAGAGTCAACTTGTTTGATAGACTGACTTAGATTTAGAGTTCTGGGTCTTCAGGGTCCACAGAGAGCTTTCAGAGCCCCAGGTCATCAACAGCAATTCCACCTAAAACCAAAACCATCCACCCAAATTCACCGGGCAACTTCATCATTTCCTTCTTGCCCATCTCCACCCATGCCAAATTTGATCCTGGAATGGTCTCAAAGACCTTTTTTCTCACAGCCAAACTTAAGGCTCCTCATCTGTACTTACCTAGGGTCCGAGGACTGGGCTTTGCCTTTCTGTTCTTCCGGTATCCTCATCCTCTCCCCACTTCCAGCCTGTTCCTCCTCATTTAGCGTTGACCATTTGAAGCCCCACTAGAGAGCCCAGGAAGGGACCGCCGCACAGTGCCAGCAGCCGCCACCCTGCTAGCTCTGCTGCCTCCTGCGGCATCCAGCAGCATCAGCTCTTTTACCTACAGAATCCCGCCAGGTAGAACAAGACACTATGGTGGCCTGCAAGGGAGCTAAGCACCACCAGCTGCACTAGCTTAAAATGATTATGCCTAGTGGGTTTGTGGACTCATAGAGAAGTGATTCTCGAACTTGAATGTGCATAGAAAGCACCTGGGGGTGGGGGTGGGCGGGGTTGTTAAACTGCAGATGCTGATTCAGCAGGTCTGGGGTGGGGCCTAAGGCTCTGCATTTCCTGACAAGCTCTCAGGTGATGCTGGTGCTGTTCACGGACCTTCCTTTGAATAGCAAGGTCACAGAACATGCTTTTCTAATGAAATACTTAAGACAGCCAAAATTTAACATGATTTCAAAGAAAACGAATTTAGGTCAATTAGATACCTTTTTCAAACATCCCTATCTGGCAGCAGTGACTGTATAAATCCCCCCTACCTCCTGCAGTTTTATGTCCACCATGAAGTAGAATAGTCCTTTTGCACTGGCCCTGAAACCTGATGATGGACTTGGGTACCTCCCAGGTTGGCTTTGAGTCCTTCAGCCTTTACCGGAGGTAGCTCAAGAACCCCTCCCTGACTATTTGGGCCTAATAAATGGGTTATCTTGACATTCTCTTGGGCCTTGGCTAAAAAGGATAAGGGTCTGCATTCCAGTACCCTAGGCCCTTGGGGCTGCTCTTTCCTAACCAGAAACTTCCCTGGCAGTCTAGTCCTTTGGAAAGAGGGCCATGCCCTCCAGTCCTGCATTAACTGACATAGGCCTGAAACGAGGGCCCAGACTGGGGCTCAGTTTCCAACCCCTGGCAAACTGGACACTGGGAGTCGGGACCTGGAGTGAAGCTCTAGAAGGGTCATCACCAGATTTAGGCTAGAGGGCCAGGATCCAAACTAGGGCTGCAGGACCAAGGTTTTGGAGTAAAAGTTGGCAAAACTCAGAAACTGGTGGAGGAGGGTCATGAAGAAGAGGCATCAGCGGGAGTAAGGAGGCGGCAGAGGCGAGAAGCTGTAGTAACTGCCCTTTGGGCGGGTGGTGCGGCTTCGTGGGAAGGGTGTTGTTACTAACCCCCTTTCCAGGCAGCCCCCGGGGCTCGGGGCTGAGAGCGGCAGTGGTGCCGCCTCCCCAGGCCCCCTGGCTCCACCATGTTCCACAGGGCACGCCTTAGCATGAAGCCCAATGTCAGGCCTGGTATCAGCTCTAGGGGCTCCACCGCCCCCAATCCCCCCCATGGACTAGAGGGTCCCAGGTTGCTGGAGCCTGAAGCAGCCCCTGCTCCGGAGACTGCAGCAGCCTCTGCTCCAAACCCAGTGGAGCCCACAAATGTGCCCCCAGTGGACTTCAGGAGAGTGGCACCCCAAGAAAAGTTTCCCAGGAGGAGTGATGAAAAGACTGATGGTGAGAATGATGTTGAAGAATTCAGTAAGTCTTCCTCTACTGTTTCACAGAGAAGAAAACGAATATCAAGTACTTCTAGTCTGGTTAAACATAGTGGCAGTGTTCCTTCAGAACCTCATTCCTTATCGACAGTTAATCAAGAAGTTCCACAGTCAAGCCCCATTCCAACAAAAGAAAAACAGCTATGCTCAGACAGATATAGAGTATATAAAGCCCATAAACTGCGGGAAATATTAAAAGAAGAATTGAGAAAAGAGAAGAAACAGTGGAAGAACAAATATGCCATAAATGAAAGTCAGAGGCCACCAGATCGTTCAAAAATGACAATGAGAGACTTCATATATTACCTGCCAGATAACAATCCAATGACTTCTTCACTGGAACAAGAAAAGAAAACTGAAAAATCGATACCAGTCCAGGCAAGAGAACAAGAAGGTAAGAGTACTACTGATGCTGAAGATAATGAAGAAATGGAAGAAGAGACTGATGATGGGCCATTGCTGGTTCCTCAAGTAAAGGTGGCAGAAGATGGTTCTATTATTTTGGATGAAGAAAGTTTAACTGTAGAATTTTTTAAGGACAAAAGTCCCCTGTGTTGTTGAGGAAAATGACCCTATATTTGAGTGTGGCTCTACAACTACATACTCCAGCTTTAGGAAAAACTATTACTCTAAACCATGGTCAAATAAAGGAACAGATTTTTTTTTTTAGCCATCAGGAACAGACTTTTTTATGATTGGACAGCTTTTTCCTCACAGAGCAAGGATAGAAATTAAGGTTCATTCATGTTGTCACATGTATCAGGACTTCATTCCTTTTTATGGCTCAATTATATTCCACTGTATGTATACACCACATTTTATTTAAACATTCATCAGTTCATGGACACTTGGATTGCTTCCATCTTTTGGCAACTGTGAATCATCATTCACATGCTATGAACATTGGCATGCAAATATCTGTTCAAATTCCTGCTTTCACCTCTTAAGATATATGCTGAGTAGTGGGATTGTCAGTTCATATGGTGGTTCTTTACTTAGCTTCCTGAGGAGCCTCCTGTACTGGTTTATATATATTATGCCCCCAGAAAAAGCCATGTTCTTTGATGCAATCTTGTGGGGGCAGACATATTAGTGGGGATTAAGTTGGAACGTTTGGATTAGGTTGTTTCCATGGAAATGTACCCCACCCAACTGTGGATGATAACTCTGATTGGATAATTTCCATGGAGGTGTGGCCCCGCCCATTCAGCATAGGCCTTGATTAGTTTACTGGAGCACTGTATAAGCTCAGACAGAAGGAGCGAGCTTGCTACAGCCAAGAGGGACACTTGGAAGAAAGCACAGGAGCTGCAGCTTACAGAGGTATTTTGGAGACGGCTGTTGAAAGCAGACTCTTGCTCCAGAGAACCTAAGAGAGGACAAACACACCAAGAGCAACTAAGAGTGACATTTTTGAGGAACTACAGCCTAGAGAGGAACGTTCTGGGAGAAAGCCATTTTGAACTGAGAACTTTGGAGCAGATGCCAGCCACATGCCTTCCCAGCTAACAGAGGTTTTCTGGATGCCATTGGCCATCCTCCAGTGAAGGTACCCGCTTGTTGACGCCTTACCTTGGACACTTTACAGCCTTAAGACCTTAACTGTGTAACCAAATAAACCCCTTTGCAAAGAAAAGAAAAGAAAAGAAAAGAGGAGAAGAGAAGAGAAGAGAAGAGAAGAGAAGAGAAGAGAAGAGAAGAGAAGGGAAAAGAAAACGGGAGGGGAGGGGAGGGGAGGGGAGGGAAGGGTGGAAAGGGCCCAGAGAAAGGACCACAGGATCCTTGGACCTGCCTTTATCTACAAGTGGGTGACAGGTGTTTGGGACAGGAGTCAAGAGCCAGGGGCAGAACAGCCACTCACTGCCCTGCAATGTCTTTTTCTTACCCATAGAGTTTTGTACAAACTCAAATGTGCCTTCAGTGCCTCCACAGCAAACTATTCCTGTTACAATTTGCGACTGACATAAAGCTTAGAATTAAAAGATAATCTTAGCTCGTACTTGAATATTTCAAAGGAGCCAAATCCACAGCAAACATTTATAAACTATATATAGAGCCTAAATGAGAAAGTTTAAATTTCTGAGGTAATCCCTCAGCAATCATAAACACAGAATTCATTTACATATATATACTAAAAATCATATGTACTTATTCAGTAACCTCTCGTTTTACTACCATGTCTGGAAGAAAGAAGCTGAAATTAAAATACAGGCAACCCATTATAAGCTTCTGAAACACAAATCTCCCATGATTCCAAGCCATCAGTGGACACTAGCCGATGACACAAAGAGCTGAACCTACAAATTCACCAAATCATTGGCAGGTCTAGTAGCCCAAAAACCAGAGCAGGAAAACCAATTCTGAAAGTTCTGGAATGAAAATGGGAAAATACAAATGAAAGACAGATGGCTGGAGACATCCCAAATTAGGCTCCTCTTAGTTCAGATGAGGTTACATTAGCAGCAATTTGAAACGGGGGAAAATGGAGCTCTTAGACAATCACCACATAAAACACCAAATCTCCCCAAATGCCCAAAGGGAAATGAAAAACTCCAGTTAGAGAATAGCTTGATATTGAAACGTTGGCTGAGCGAGGAGATTTTGGCAGCAATTAACTTGAGTTTGAGGCCTGGGCTGGCCACACAGACGACTTTCATAGACATGTTTACTTTTACCCACATTGCACCACATTGTGAATTACAGTTAAACTCCAAGACCCTAAGTGGGAAACGGGCAAAAATTCCCACTTCCCCAGACTCAATACAAGTGAAATCCCTCAGCACAAACCCAAACACACAGCAGGCTCCTACTGAATTTCCCCTCATGGCCTCCCCAGTAGAGATCCCCTCCAGATCCCCTGAGGCCAAAATTTGGGATCTCCATTATTGAAAAAGCTACTTCACAACCAACCAGAGGAAAGCAAGTGTAATGGAAAAACAGCTTCTTGATCCTTGCTAGTACTCAGTTTTTACAAAAGTTTGTTTATACTGGAGGAGAACTTAGCCCAAGAAATTGAAATTGGATATGGCTCAGACCTCTCAACGCAACCCAAGTGGGTGGGGATGTGGGAAAGTCTCCTCTGTCTTGACAGAACCCTGGACAAACCCAAACGGATCCCACCTCCTGCCCTCCTGCCTGGTTCTCTCCCCAGCACTGGCACTGGTGCACCGGCCCCCCGGCCACCAGCCTGGATGAAAGCACGCAGCCAGGGAGCCCCATAGCCCTCCACACCCACTGCCAAGCCTCTGCCCCCCAGCTGGCTTTCATCTGATGAAATTGGAATGACTCTTTGAAATTGCTGATGCCAAACTATCTACTTCATAGGGAGCTAGAGATAGTTCAGAGCCTGCCTCTGGCAAAATTGCCAAGTACACAAAATCGGACTCTTTGGAACCCCCGGCTCCCAATTTTCTGGATCACATTGGCTTTTTCATAGCTGCTTGGGAGCTCGGCCCAGCCCAGGAGAAGGCCACCGCCTCAGCCTCCGTGTGGAGCCACTTGTGGAGAAGCATGGCTGATTGCTGCAAAACCCTTGCTTGATGTTCTGCAGGGAAGCCCTGCTGAGAGGAAATGTATTCCATGCACTTTCCCAAATGGGCAGCACAGCTCTCCGAAATGAGATCCTCCTTCACGATCAAGTGAATACGTTCATTCATATATGAAACTCCCAGAATGCAAAGGCAAAATATATTTTTCCTGATAGCAGAATGGATATGCTTTCCAGGATGCAAACAGCTGCATCAATCCCGGGAGCTCTTCCAATAGATACCAGCAAAAATGAAAAGTGAAAAATCTGCTCGGCCAGACAACAGCGCAGGCCACAACCTGTCACTGCTGCAACCTCTCCTTGGCCAGCAGGGTCCTGGAGAGACAAGAAGCCCATTTGAGGCTATTTGGGAGAGAAGAAAAGCTTCAAACCCTTTAACTGAAGCCCACTGGTATAACTCAGCCCTTGGTGCCGAAGCCAAGCAACTTGTTCCTGTTTTCCTTCTCCAATACTGGTTGAGGGCCTTCTGTTTGCCAGGTGCTGTCCTAATTCTGGGGATGGTGTTGCCAACAAGTTAGACGCAGTGCCTGCCGTCACAGAGGTCACGGCCAAGCAGAAAAGACAGGCAAGCCTGGGAAGCGTGAGCAGAGGTTCAGAGTGTCGGAAGCCCCACCCCAGACATCCTCGATCAGAAACTCTGGAGGAGGGGCCCAGCATCTGGTTTTCACAAGCCCTGAGGGAGATTCTGAAGCAACTCAGGTTTGAGACTGTTGGCTCTAGGCAGACAGGTTCATGACTCTCCAATCTCTTCGTACCTTACTCCTTACCATCATAACAAGGGCTTTATACACAAACGCTCATTTTATCGTCCCAGGGAATGCTACCCTGCAGGCAGATGTATCGCTCAAGGCACTGCTAGCTGCTGTAATGAATAAACCCCAGATTTCAGTGGTTTAACACAGGAGAAGTTAATTTCCAGCTCACACTACAGTCAACGCAGGTGTCCAGTTTGACGGTAAGGGGCAGAGGGACTCTGCTCCACAGAGCTAGTTAGGGACCCAGGCTAATGGAAGCTTCACCATTTTCATCATTAGGCATCCAAGGTCACCTGGAGCCAACGTGTAGTCAGCAAATGGAAGAAGAGAATGTGAAGAATGCACATCTACTTCATACGCACCTCAGCCCATAAGTGACACCAACATCACTTCCATCAGGGAGAACTAGTCCTGTGAGCTCCGCCCAAATGCCAAGGGTCCTGAGAAATGACTGGGAAGCAACCGTGTGCTATGAAAGGGGTATGCAAATTTTGGATAGACAGCTGCCATCTCTACCACCATACAGATTGCCATCTGGAAGATGCAGAAACTAAGTTTGAGCCAGATGAAGAAATTCACTGCAAGTCATACAGTTTGTAAATCTGGAGCGGGAATTTAAACCGTGGTCTGTCTAATCCAAATCCCCACTCTTTAGAATACCTCATCAGGGCCACAACCTGTGGCCCCTGAATAGTGCCCCCCCCCCCAAAGATGTCCATGTCCTAATCCTCAGAAGCTGGGAATAAATTACTTTATGTGGCCAAAGGGACTTTGCAGGGGTGATTAAGTTAAGGACCTTGCAATGGGGAGATTATCCTCAATTATCCAGATGGGCCCAATGTAATCACAAGGGGCCTTATAAGAGAGAGGCAGGAGAGTTAGGGTCAGAGACCAAGCAGATGTGAGGCTTCAGCCAGAGGTTGGAGCGAGCCTCTAGAAGCTGGAAAGGGAAAGGAAACAGATTCTCCCTTGAAGCCTCCAGAAGGAACACAGCCCTGCAAATGCTTCGATTTTAGACTTCTGACCTCCAGATCCATAAGAGAATAAGTGCATGTTGTTTTAAGCCAATAAGTTTGTGGCAATTTTTATGGCAATAAGAGGAAGCCAATATACCCTCCCAGCCCCATGTACCATATTTTGTTGGATTGCTTGGTAATAGACCCCTTTGGGCAGGACTCTGAGATATCTCCTCTTCATTTTTTCTTCAGTTCCAGCCAGCAATAAATCCTACCCTCATCTGTGTCTTCTCAGCCCATACAGGAGGGACAGAGCTGACCAGGAGAATGATGTGTCCTCATGTTAGCAGAACTTCACATAGAGCAAGAGATCAGTTAAGCATTTTTTTTTTAAATGCTAAAAGAAAAATCTAACATTTTTAAAGTTCTTGAAAACACCCATTCATGATGAAAGTGCTCAGAAAACTAGGAATTGCGGGAACTACCTCAACTTTATAAAGAACATCTACAAAAATTCTACAGCCTAACATCATACTTAATGGTGAAAGACTGAATAATTTCCCTCCCATATCTGGAACAAGGCAAGGATGTCCATTTTCACTACTTTTGTTTAGCATATTACTGAAAGCCCTAGCCAGGGTAATAAGGCAAGAAAAGGAATAAGAGGTATACAGACTGGAAAGAAAGAAAGAAAGCTGGTCCCTATTTGCAAATGTTATGATTGTCTACACAGAAAAACCCAAGGAATCTAAAAATAAAACTCCAAGAACTAATAAGTGATTCCAGCAAAGTTGCAGATATAGATAAACACAAAAAAATCAATCACATTTATACATACTAATGATGAACCTATGGAGAGCAAAATTTAAAACACAATACCATTTACAGTCACTCCAAAGAAAATGAAATACCTAGGCATCAACCTACACAAATATGTAAGGATCTGTAGACTGAAAATTATAAAATGCTGGTGAAAGAAATTAAAAGAGAATTAAATAAATGGAGTGATAGACCCTTGCCCATGAATCAGAAGACTCAACATAGTAAAGACGTCAGTTCTCCTCAAATTGATCTATAGGTTTAGTGCAATTACTATCAAAATCCCAGCATGGTTTTTATAGACATTGACAAGATTATTCTGAAATTTATATGAAAGGGCAAAGGACCTAGAATAGCTAAAATAATTTTGAAAAAGAATGAAGTAGGAGGAATAGCTCTACCAAATATTAAGATTTACTGTATGGCCACAGTAATCCTGCCAGTGTGATACTGGCAGAGGGATAAACACCTAAACCAATAGAACAGAACCCAGAACCCAGAAAGACACCCACACAAATGTGCCCAACTGATTTTTCACCAAAGGTGCAAAAGAATTCAATGGAGGAAGGATAGCCTTTTCAACACATTAAGTATGGGAGCAATTGGATGTCCATAGACAGAAAAAAAACGAACCTTGACCTAAACCTCACATCTTCTACAAAAATTAACTCAAAATGGATCATGGACTTAAATGTAAAGCATAAAACTATAAAACCCTTTGGAAAATAGGAGGGAATCTTTGGGATCTAGGGCTAGGCAAAAGGTTTGTAGATAACTCCAAAAGCACAACCCATAAAAGGAGAAATTGATAAATTGAAACTTCATAAAAAGTAAAAACTTTTGCTCTATGAAAGACCCTGTTAAAAGGATTTAAAGTTAAACTGCAGACTGAAAGAAAATATTTACAAACCACATATACAACAAAAGATTTGTGTCTAGAATATATAAAGAACTGTCAAAATCAAACATTTAAAAAACCAGTTAGAAAATGGGCACAGCACGTGAACAGACATTTCACCCAAGAGAATAGTCAGATGGCAAGTAAGCACATGTAAAGGTGCTGAACATCATTAGCTATTAGGGAAATGTGAATTAAAACCATGATGAGATATCACAACCCACCTAACAGAATGTCTACAATATAAAATACTGATAACACCAAAGGCTACAGAGAAAATTGACTATCAGACATTGCAGGTGAGAATGTAAAATGATACAGCCACTCTGAAAAATAGTTTTGGCAGTTTCTTATAAAACTAGACATGCATTTACCATACAACCAGAAATTCTACTTATCCCAAAGAAATGAAAACTTAGGTTCACTCAAAAATTTCTACACAAATGTTTGTAGCAGCTCTATTCATAATAGCCCCAAATGGGAAGTGACCCTGATATCCTTCAGTGGGTGAACAGTTAAACAAACTGTGATGCATCCATATCTTGAATGGGACATCGCTCACTCAATACTGCTCAGAAATGAAAAGAATGAACTATCGATATATGCAACAACCTGGATGAGTCTACAGGGAATAATGCTAAATGAAAAAGCCAATCACAAAAAGTTGCATACTATGATTCCATTTATATAACATTCTTGAAATAACAAAACTATAGAGGTGGAAAACAGATTGGTGGTTGCCAGGGAGAGAGGGTGTGGCTACGGAGAGGTAGCACGAGGGAGACTTGTGAGGAGGAAACAGTTCTGTACCATGATTGTGGTGGTAATTACACAAAGCTACACATGTGATAAAATTGCATG
Source organism: Choloepus didactylus (assembly GCF_015220235.1). Lineage (NCBI taxonomy): Eukaryota > Metazoa > Chordata > Mammalia > Pilosa > Megalonychidae > Choloepus > Choloepus didactylus. Next base: position 10,367,397 of record NC_051335.1, read on the forward strand.
GAGCTGTACGCACATGCATACACACAGACACACACACATGAGTGCATGTATAATGGCAAAATCTGAATAAGCTCTGTACATTGTCTCAATGTCAATTCCCTGGTTCTAATATTGTACTGTAGTTATGCAAGATGTCAGCACTGATGGAGGTGGGGTATAGAGTGCATGGGACCTCCCTGTACATTTCTTTGCAACTTCCTGTGAATCTGTATTTCAAAATAAAAAATTTTAAATTAAATGAATTAATATAAATAAGTAAATAGTTCTTGACCTTTTATGAAATGATGTCAAAGCATCATTTCTCTCCTGTGAGCCTCACAATAAACCAAGAGGATGCATAAGGCAGATTTCAACTCCATTTGCAGATGGACAGTGAGATGCAAAGATAAGTAGTTATCTGAGGTCACCGAGGAAGACAGGCTATGAGTTGGGTGTCAATCACTGACGTATTTTGGCTGTTTCAGTTGTCCCCAAAGGTCACCCAAACACATCAAGTTGCCCCATCATTCCTCAGAACCTGCAGAGACCAGGGTGGGATTTGTAGATGCTCTCCTTGTACTCTTGGTTGAAAGGCCTGGAAATAATAACCTTCTTCGTATTCAGTGACAGTCCCCATATAAGTCCATTGTTGCTGCATAACAACAATCACCCAATTTCAGTGGCATACAACATAAACATTTATTTCTCACACACCTGTTAGTTGTCCGGGGTTCAGCTGAACTAGCTTGGGTTCAGCTAGGAGGCCCTCCTTTACGCTGTAGATCCAGTTGGGCTTGGTTCCTTGCTACAGGATGGGCTCTAGTCTCTTCTACATGGGTTAATTCTTGGACCTAGGATGAATGAGCAGAAGCTACCAAGGGGGAAGCTCTTCTCATGGAGATGGTAGAAGAATGAGAGAGAGCAATCAGAAATGTGGAACACAGTTTAAGGCCTGGGCTCAAAACTGGAACTCTGCTACCTCTTCCCACATGCCATGGTCCAGAGTAAAACACAAGGCCAAGGCCAAAATCAAGGGGTAGAGAAGCATGCTTTGCCTCTTATAAGAGAAGATGCCAAATTACAAGACAAAGAGTGTGGATACAGAGAGGGATAAAGAATTGGGGTTACTAAGCCAATCTCCCACCCTTCAGCCCAGAGATCCCATCTAATCATCAGACCTCCTTCTGCCTGGGACTGGCCAGGACTTGGTGTTTCTTGATATGTCTTCTCCCCATCCCCCTTCCACAGCTCTTTTTGTGCCAGGGGAGTCAGCTGCCAGAGAACTGAGCCCTCACCAGCTCTTTCCAAGGACTATGCTTTTGTTTCTGAACCTCCCTACCTCCCATCCAACTTATGTGCCAGGTAATCACACTGTCTTTAGCTAACCCTGAATATCAACAATCTCTGTACCTCCAAAAGCCAAGCCCCTTTCCCAGTGAGGATATGGTCTCCTCAGCTTACTACATGTTGCTAAAAATCGGACCAGGGACTGTTCTTTGATGGGTTCAGTCTTCTCTCTTCCCTGCTGGAACTCAACCATCCCCAGCTGGGACCCCTGCATACTTTCAGGTTGGCCCCCTTCCCAGAGCTATGCATGTTGCTGTGGTCTTTTGGCACTCACCATCCATTCCCACCTCTATCCATTGTGCCTTATTATACTTACTGGAAAGCTAGAAAATGATATTTCTCAGACTTCTTTGCAGCTAGCATTCTGCATGTGAACAGGTGTCACCAATGGGAGGGCATGTGTGCAGCAGAGGCATCTTCCTGCTGTTTGTCCACCTTCGAACAGGGATGTGGCGTGTTTCTGAAGCAGCTTTCCAATGCCTACTTTGTACCTCCAGGACGTCAAGAGGTGCATCAACGGTGTCTTCCTGGTTCCCTGGGAATGTGTTACAGTGGCAGCCTTCTGATTCAGCATCTTCCTGGTTGTGACTATAGTAAGATTTCTGTAGGTCATCAGTTCTGTGATGTTCTGGCAGTCATTCCTGGAGGCCTGGCCCAGAACTTCCCCAACCAGCTCTTCCAACAATATGGTAAGCACCCAATTCCCTGAATTCAAGCCCTTTTTGTTTAAATATCTAAGAGGTTTCTGTTTCCAGCACTACACCCCAAAGAACACGGTACAGTATATCTCATGGGCTTGAACTATAGTAGCACTCAAATAAGTAGTGCAAGTTTTCCAAAAGAAAAGATGCTTGATTTAGGGGTTTTCTAAGGAATGTTGCCCAAACTGTGATTTTCACTCAGCTGATCCAGGGACAAAAATACAAGTCCTTTCAGAGCTTCAGTCAGCAAAGATGCAAGACTGCATCACCAGCAAGCAAAAGGGAACTAGCCTCAGACTACTCTCATCCCAGAGTTTTCATTCCCTTCTGCTTGGCTGCACTTTGCCATGGGGCCTCCCCAGTTGCCCTTGAACTCTCCAGGCTGATGCTACGGAGACTCTGGTCCATTCCCATCAGACCACATGGACAATGCCAAGGGTTAGTCACCACCCATAGATAGTCCTCAGAAATGACAAGAACAGCTTCTCTGTGATGAAGACAGGGGAAAGAGGCGAGGACCAAGAGTGATTAATGGCCCCTTCAGAGTTCATGGAAAGCAAGTGTGAGCTGCATTTTGGGTGTTGATATTTTCTCACACCACAACATTCCCACATGGTGGCAACCTGGGGGACAAAAACAACAGCCTTGTTTGGGGAAAGAAGGGGGTCTGTGTTCTTCGGTTGCTTTGGAAGAGAGCACGCATTTCAGGAAGTGTTGTCATGCGGAGCAGTGGGCTCCTGTGGTGCTTGGCAAAGTTGCCATCTCTCGAAAGTCCAAAGATGATATATTTAATAGGTGGCTCATTTTCTTTCATCTTCATGGTAAGTGTTTAATCCCAAAGGCAATTCTTAAAGCACAACCTAGTAGGTAAGATGAGACAAAGTCCCCATCAGACTCTGTTGCAGAAACTGAGTGGGGTGAAAGGCTAAAAACAGCAGCATGGGATTCTGCTTCTCTAAGAGGAATGAAAAGAAACAATGAAGGGGAAGGTGATGGGAAGGAAGGAAACAAAAAAACAGAAGCCACAAAGCAGGAATGCATGAGGAGGATGTGGACAAGGGACCCATCTCTATGGGATGCCTGTGGGGAAAAGGGAAGTGCTTCACTAAATGGAGACACAGCTCCAGAGGGTCAAACAGGACAAGCAAGGCAGGCATTGCAAAATGCACCCTCAAATGGCACACTAGCTACAAGGCTTCTGAACATTGTGAGCCTATTTCCGGACAGTATGATTCTGTTCAAGACTAATACACACACAAAGATCCACTGCGCACCCTCCCAGCACTTACCACAACACCTGGAGGTAAAAATGAGGCAAACGTTTTTCTGAGGTTTATTTTCTCTGGTTATAAAAAATAACACGTGAAAGATCTCATAATATTTACAATAAAAAAATAAAGTAAAATAACACGTGTCCACTGGAGAAAATAACCAATTATATAAGAAAGAAAGAAGATCCCATGCAGTCCCACCATCCAGATATATCTACTGCTTTGCTGTATTTTCTTCTCTGTGTGGATCTTTCTGGAAAAAATGAGACCATCTAGTATATGAAGTTGTGTGTCCTCATTTCTTCACTAAGTATTATATTGCATTTTCCCAGATTACTAAATACTCTTTGAAAACATGCTTTTTGAATGCCTAAATTAGTATTCCTTGTATATAAGTCTTTGGCAATTATTTTCTGATTATTTTCTTAGGATAAATTCCTAAAAGCTGAATTACTATGTCAATGGGAATATTTACTTCTAAAGTGCTTAATGTTCATTGCCAATCATAGAGAAAGTTTGCACCAATTTACACTCCTACCACCGAAGTACTGTAGGGTGTACTCAAAACATTTTTTTTCTTTAAATTAACAGCCAGACTTGGTCAATGTTGTGCTATTGTGGAAGTTTACCAAGAATTCTGACATTTTCATCCTGGTCCTGCTATGTATCTTTGAGAAAGTGAGTTCATCTTTTCTTGCTTCTGTTAGATTATCTTTAAGAGCACTTCAAGCCCTAACATTCTTAGAAATTGTGGGGATTTTTTTAAATGAGATAACAAAAAGAGTAAATGTTCCTATTTCATCCAACTCATACAATTTTGAAGACACGGTAGTATTAAATGAATACATATTACTATTGAAAACCTGCTAAGCATTTGTGATCGGTAGAACTTATCCTCCTAGAATAGTTGTTAAAATAAGCTGTGGAGTGAAGGATTTGCATCTGTTTTGTCCACTTCTGAATCTCCATGCCAAAACGCATGCTGAAAACATAGTGAATGATTAATAAATATTTGGTGAATGCAAGAATGGAATCACAGGGAAAATTTTACTGAACAGATGTGGCCAACACTGTTGGTGCCCTGCCCATATCCCCTTGGCCCTTGTGAAGGTCAAGTACAGCTGTGGTGGACAGTTCCCACCCACCCTGAGATACTCTTGCCTCAGGCACCTGAGAGTGCCAGAGGACTTCATCTGGCCCCAGTGGCCTTCTTGGTTCTTTCAGGGCAAGCCAGAAGCACTGCAGAGTTAACACCTCCAGGAGCAACTCTTGAAAAGTGAGGGGTGGGAGGTGGCGGTGACCCCATGGGGGACCAATGTTGAGTCATGTTCTTCACAGAGTCTCAGAGGCTGGTCAGCACACCCTCACTGTGCCTCTTGGGATCACCTCAACCCACATCTCAGAGCCTACATGGGGGAAATCCAAACACTAGAGTTGATGTTTGCAAACTTTTAGGTGTATGATTTGAAAACGTATCCCCCTTTTTACAAGGAACACACTCCCCATGATTCTCATTCCTTGGCACAAGAAGTAGGTTGGTAAACTCACTTGCAGGCAGTGAATTAATTGGGGTTGTGTGTGTATTTGCGTGTGTGTGTCCAGAACAGCCTTAGTCTCAAGGTTGATTTGAGAACAGGTGGCCAGAAACAGAGTGGGCAGATAATTATATGAGCAAATTCAAACTGAAGAGCTAAACGTAGCTCTAAGCTGGAGAGGAATCAGAAACTATTTTCCTCTGTCCCATGGAAGGCCTTGGCACTGGATGCCAATCGCCACACGTCACCTTGTATGAGTTGCTGGATTAAGGAAATGAAGTCTTGTGGTTTCCTGAATCCCTTCAGCTTCTATCACAGTGATGAATGCTACATAGATCTTCAAGCAAGAGTCACTGGCTGCCTGCAGAATCACTTGAGTACTTGGAGACTGAGCAGCAAGAGTACAAGGCCCTGCACGTAAGTCTGGATTTTTGTTGCAGACAACAGAAGCCATTCTAGCTGGCAACAGATTTGAAGACCATAGAGAATCTCTGAAAGACCAGAGAACTAGTTTAAAGGCTCTGCAGAGAAGAAAAATGCCCAGAGACTTCACCAAAGTGGTGGTCTTGTAGAGACATCCCTGCCACCTCCTGGGCACAATCACAACAGCTGGCACCACCCACCCATTAATGCTGAACCTCTGCCTCACAGGCCCTAGAGGCTGGTGCTGCCACCCTCACCCAGATGGATTTCACCCAGTACCTCTGGCTCCTGATTCAAACCCTGATCTGTGTGGGTTTGATTGGCTGAGCCCTGGTCTCTAGCTGCAAAGGAGGCTGGGAAAGCAAGAGTCTTCCTTCCATTTTGGGAAGCGGTAACTTCAAAGGTGGGAATTCTCCAAAGGTCAGAAAGATGTGCAAAGGTGCTGGGTCAAAAGGGATATCCACTGCAGTTCTCTACCCATTACTCTCCAGTGCCCTCCTCCCCTGCTGTAATTCTGGGTCCCATCTCTGGATACCTGTAAGCTCAGACATCCATCTCTCTGAGGTGGTAGCATCTTAATACAGGTTATATTGATGCATAGAGCCTCAGTGGGTGATGAAATTCCTGGGACCCTGGGATCAGGGCCTTGGACTGAGTTCAAGGACACGTCCTCTGCTAACCACCTAGACCAATGCTGTCCAACGGAAATGGAGAATGAGCTTCAAACTCAAGCCACGTGCATAATTTTAACTTTTCTAGTAGCCACATTAAAAAAAGAAAGAAAAAACAGATGAAGTTAATTTTAATAATGCATTTTATTTAGCCAAATGTATCCAAAATATTACCATTTTAACATATAATCAATAGAAAACCTATTTCAAATGAGCTATTTGATATCCGCTTTTTCACTGAAATGTATTTCTTCACTAAAATCCATTTCTTCGAAATCCAGTGTGACCTTTATACTTGCAGAGCATCACCCCTGTGATGAACCACTTTTCAAGTTCTCGACAGCCACACGTGGCCAGAGGCTCCCGTGCTGGACAGTGTGGACACTCCTTCTGGAGTGTTCCTATAGTGCCAGGCTGTTCAGAGGTTCCACTTGATTCCCTGTAGAAGTTGAGCTAAGTTGGGAAGTTCCTCACTCCTAGACCTCAGCCTGGCCCTCAGTCTAGCCATCCTGGCTCACTGACAAGTCTATAATCATGTTCCTTCTCTCTTCTTGCCCCGCTGCTGGTTCCGCTGTCACCTTACCTTCCCCAGGACTGGGGACCAGGGTGAGGCAAGCGGGACACTCAACCTTGGGTGCAAAATTTAAGGGAGCGCTTCCCCTCCCTGGGACATGACTCCCAGGGTGTCGATGTCCCTGGCAATGTGGGACATGACTCCCGGGGATGAGCCTGGCCCTGGCATCATGGGATTGAGAACATCTTCTTGACCAAAAGGGGGAAACAAAATGAAGCAAGATAAAGTTTCAGTGGCTGAGATATTTCAAGTGGAGTCAAGAGATCACTCTGGAGGGCATTCTTATGTGCTATATCAATATCCCTTTTTAGTTTTTGGTGTGTTGGAATGGCTGGAAGGAAACACCTGAAACTGCTGAACTGCAACCTAGTTGCCTTTATTCTTGAAGACAATTGAATAACTGTATAGCTTACACTCGTGACCATGTGATTATGAAAACTTTGTGGCTCACACTCCCTTTATACAGTGTTTGGACAGATGAGTAGAAAAATAAGGACAGAATGTAACGAATAATAGGGAGGGATGGGGGGATGGGATGTTTTAGGTGTTCTTTTTCACTTTAACTTTTATTCTTATTCTTTTTTGTGTATGGTAATGAAAATGTTCAAAAATCGAATGTGGTGATGAACGCACAACTATACAATGGTCCTGTGAACAATTCATTGTACACCAGGGATGGTTGTATGGTATGTGAATATATCTCAATAAAATTGAATTTAAAAAAGTTTAAGGGCACACCCAAAAGCTCAGGAATCATGATAGATAATATTTTAGTGCAATGTTTTAAAAACTTAAAATGAATGCACAGAAATCCATGATGAAGATAATATCAAAATGTCAACTAAAGGCAGGATGCCGCAGGGCTGGGATTAGGGCAAGGCGAGGGAGGTTGTGCGTGCCAGTGTGGGGCCGGCCCGTCCCCTTCTCTCTGCCTAGGTGCCTCTTAGCATCCCCAGACAACGGAGCCACTTTCCTAACATGTAGTAAGTGCTCAGCAGATATTACTGGGTACATGAACAAATGAATGAACAAACAAGACCCTTCTGTCTGGTTCTTTATTATTTCGCCTCAAATTCAGTTTTAATGAAAAACAGTAATATATTGATTTGACACAACTACAATCAAAGTCCCATTGGAATTTTATTTTTAACTTGGCAAACTGATTCTTACATTTCCTTTGAAGAATGAGCAGGTGAGACTAGTGAACAAGAACATGAAAGAAAAAGATTTCTTTCCATACTCAGAAAGAAATAACCCCTCAAAAATGAATCCCTGTTTGGTTTCTGTTTCTTGACTGAGCGGCTTCAGCCTGGCTCCCATCACAGTAATGCCCCTGCAGCAGCTTGCCCATGTGGGGCAGATCACACTGCCAGGGAGCCCTTTCTCTTTCCCAGAACCAGCCTTAGCAGGTAAGAAGCGGTCACGTAGTCAGCAAGGGCTGTGAAGGGGGAAAGAAGGAAAAGAATGTTCCCAAAGTGCAGCCTGTGGGCTGAGGGGTTTCTGAAATCAGGGAAGTAAGTGCTCACAGCTACCCCTTCCCACCCCTACCCACCCCAGCCCACCCCCAGACCCTGGCAAACTTGCCCCAGCCCTCTTCTAGAATCGCCTTGCTCATCTCTCTCTTCTAGCAGCATCTATCGGGTCACCCCCATGTCTTCCCACACAGATGGACCTCAAAGCACAAGCCTGGGACACGGCTCTGCCTGGCTGACCCCCCTGCTCATGCTTTTCTCCAACCTTAGCACCCTGTCCTCTCCCTCAATGTGCTCATGCACGCGCACACACACACACAAGTGCCCCCATTTCCCTCTTTCTCTCTCTGTCCTGACCCATCTGGTCGTTCCTGTTTCTCACTCCCCATTGGCTAGGATGTATTTGCATTCACAACCAAGCATCAGCTAAAACGCTGCACCAAAGGGCCCCCTCTCTGCAGAGGGAAGCCTGGGGCCAACGGGTCTAAGCTGACAATGGACCCTCCGGTCGTGAACAGTCCACCAGCTCCAGAGGCCCTGCTAGTGTCTGAGGAGGCAGGGCAGGTGTGTGAGGACAGAATTTGTCATGAGTCGCCGGGCCCGATGGACCAACTCAGTGCCGAGGGCTGCCTGCTGCTTGGGGTGCCTGTGAGCCTTGTCAAAGGATTTGAGTGACAGAAAAGGGGCTCTAGGGATCAACCCAGCAGAACTTTGAGATTTGAAATTCAGTAATACCTTTGTCACTGGAAGACCATGCCCCCCTGTCCTCATGTCACACTACACCCTCATTTCCTCCAGCCCCAGAGGAGACAAGAGGCTAGAGGAATTCCTCTTGGGTGGGGCACTCATTTCCTTTCCTTCTCCCCTCCTTTTCCTTTGGGGGCGGCCTCTGGCTTCCAGCTTCCTGGCCTCTAAACCTGTGCCCTGCCAGTTCAGCTTCTCTTCAGAAAGCTGCCCTGGGCTGGAGACACAAAAGCCCATGGTCACAGCTTGGACCATCCCAGTGACCATGACTCTGTTCACATCTGGGCCAGGCCCCCTGAAACTGCCCTTCTGAGTCCTGAGGACACCCCAAGCCCACTGCCACGCAGCCTCCGGCCCCTCCCCTTCATGCTCTGCTTCCTTCCTTCCTTCCCTCCTTCCTTCCCTTCCCTACCCTTCCTTCCCACCCCCTCCTCCTCTTTCTCCTTATTTCAGAAACAGGACACAGTTCTGAGGGGTCTGGGTACCTTCCAGCATCACCCACATCCCAGGCAGGGTGTAAAAGGAACAACTGCTGATGAGTGTATTACTGTGATCACAGAAGTATTGTATTCTTTCTGGGAAGAAAATGTCACAAGCTTGTTAAATGGTCTTCTTAGCCTGACAGGATTAGCCTTCCACAGCCTTCCTTCTTCCAAAGACAATCAGAGCTTTCCAGAACCAGTCCTTCCCTGCCGCACCAAAGCTTCCCCATCATGTGTTCGCACTGTCAGGATTTTACACAGTGTCTTATCAGCTAATTAACAAAGCAGTGACTTTCAAACTGAGCTGCTTAAATGTTTCACATTAATTTCTTGCGTCTGTGTAGACATTTTACATTATTCTTCAAAGATACTTTTTAAAATCCAATACATTCGACTAGTTATAAACAAAATGGCGTCCCCCAGCACAGTAATATGATGCAGTGTGGACATATTTTTGCGTGAAATTTGGAATGAAGTGTCTCCTTCTGTCTCCGAGAGTACATTTGAGCTTCTTGCAAATGAGCCATTGATCAGAAAGGTAACACCTATTGCAAGTCTTAAAAAATATTCAGGTCTGCACACACATCTGCTCACAGGCACCAGCTCAGGGTGGCACAGACCCAAGTCAAGGACAAAAGTACAAGTGAGCATGAGGCATGGAGGCAGCAAGTTACAGAAATCACGGCTGGAAACGGCAAACTTGATGCTTTTCCTTTCTCCACTTCCCTGTGGGTGGCCCCTGCCTGGATTATCTGGGCATCCGGCTTGCCTGAAGGTGGGGTGCAAGAGAGGACCCTGAAGGCCCACGTAAGGAAAACAATCACTTTGAATGCCAAAGCAGAATTAGTTCAGATTGTGGCACGTGCAACAAATAAAACTTTGCTTTGTGAATCACTAAGTTATTAGTGGTTATGTGTTTTTGCAGCGCAGCCCAGCCTAGCTGACTAGTTCAATATCTGGTGATAATGGGGCAAAGAGCATAATGGAAGCAGAAAGTAAAGGTCCATAAATGTGGCCTAAGGAAAGTGTTCTACGAAGTGGGGAGGCAGGTTTTCCAAGAATATGTCTTCAGCTGGAAGTCAAGCACCTCACTTTAGGGAGCTGCACACAGAGGAACTTGACCATTAAAAAGGTAAAAAGATATCCTTCCTTTCCAGCTTTTTTTTTCCTATGTGTGTGGCTGAAGATTTAAATGTGTCATTTAACCTTCCTTCACATGATTTAGGCCAGAGCATAAAACCAATCCCTTTTCTTTTTCTTAAAGACTTTTATATCCAATGGGGAAAATTTCTTAAAACCCTAGAGCTTTATCTCTTTGTGCATATCATGAGCCTACCCATTTTCTCTTCTAGAATGAATTTTGTTTGCTTTGAGTGTATCGAGACAGTCAAAAACACTATGAGCACCATAGCGTTCTCCTTATCAAATGTGCATGGATTATTATAGAATATGCCAGCTATGGAATGCACTTTGTTTGAACTTTAAACTCATTTCAGTCCCCGTTTTTATTATCAGTTTTTTCCATGTAATTTTCTGCAAGTTTCTACTCTGCTCAGGGAACAATTGAGAAGGTGGTGTGCAGTTAAAATTAAAACCTGCCACTTCCCACATAAAATAAGTAAATACCACAATGCAGTTTGCATTTTTAAAGGCAGCAACTTCAAATTCTCTTAAGTAGCCTCAGAAAAACCATGAATTAATTTAACCCAGTGCCACCAACCCTTCACATTCCACCAGATTTTTATTCTAATTGATGGGAAGAATTAAACAAAAGGATGTTTGGCCTCCATCTAACATCTGCCATTCAGTTGAGTTGGTTTATTATCTGCATATAGCTATGGGTTGCTTAATTTCATTCTACATCTATGAAAAGCAACCGAAATAGAAAATAACTCTGGCCCCTGCCTTGGCAAAGAGTGTGCTAGTCAGCATGATCAGAATCAGACTGTGGGACAGTACAGCACACCTCGCCTAAGAGCCACCTCGACTCCTGGGTGTCTAGCTGAGACACTGGAGCCCCAAGGAGACCACAGAATTCAGGACTGTTGAGGGATTTTTATCATTTTGCTTATGTGCTTTTCTGAAGTTGTAATTATGTCTAATGCATGATTTTAAGTAACAGGAATAAATGCATTTAGTTAGTGGACACACATAAATACTAACATGTGCCCCCACATTTCCTCAAGTCCTCCACACTTGTGGTGTCACCTGTTCTCTAATATCAAATGCCTCGAGCTCCCAAATGAGCCAGGTTAAGCTAAGCTATGCTGCAATAATAAATCAGTCCCAAATTCTAACAGAGATTCTGTCTCTCTCACATAAAACCCAATGTGGCGGTTCCTGGGGGAGAGGCTTTCCTGGGTGGCTGTTCTTGAAGCTGTGACTCAGGGATCCAGGCTCTGTCCAACATATGAACCTGTCATCTCAACATGCTTGGAGATCTCTGCTGGATCCTCTACATTTGGCTGGCTGATGACTAAAGCAAGAGCAAGCACAGGGTCACGTGGGCTGCTCTAGGGGGCAGGCCTAGAAGTGGAGTACATCACTGCTACCTGCAGTAAATTAGCCAGAATTGGTCCCCTGGCCCCAACTAGATGCAGGGAACTGAGAAATGAGGGCCAGCTGAGAGCTCAGGAAGAGGAAATGGGCTCCATGAGCATCCAGCCCATCCCTGCCACAGCCCTCCGACCAAGCACCAAGGGAACCGGAATGTTCTCTCCCGCCCAAATCTCTGTGCAATCTCATTCACCTTACTCAATCCTTGTTGAAAATATCGTTATACAGTATCAAGTATCATTGTATATAGTATTCTATACCATTTTGGAGCAGTGATTCCCAACACTGGAATGTTCATACCCTCCCTGCTCCCCCCCCCCCAAGAACATCTGGCAATGCCTGGAGACATTTTGGTTGTCACAACTGGGAGTACCCTCCAGTGGGTGGAAGCAAGGAATGCTGTCAAACATCTTACAATGCACAGGACAGCTCCCACCACAAAGAATTGTGTGCTCCAAAATTTCAGTAGGACCAAGGTTGAGAAATCCTATAATCTAGTAATGCCTTGTCAACCCATAAATCACATACCTGAAAATTTTCTTAGTTGGTAAATGGGACAGAGACAGCTAACTATACCCCAAAATTCATGTGTTCCCTTCCATGGTAGAGAGTTGTTGCCAGAAAATGGCTGCTCAGCCAGGTACTACATTTCTAGCATCTTAAATGGATCCATATGGCTAGTGCGTTTTTTTGTTGTTGTTTTAATTCAGTTTTATTGAGATATAGTCACATACCATAAAATCATCCATGGTGTACAATCAACTGTTCACGGTACCATCATGTAGTTGTGCATTCATCACCCCAATCTACTTTTGAACATTTTCCTTACATCAGAAAGAATCAGAATCAGAATAAAAAATAAAAAAAAAGAACCATCACACAGTATTATGCTATCTATTTCTGGACCTATACAATCAATCCTGTTGAACATTCTATAGCCCTTCCATGTGGCTAGTTTTCATCAAAGGAATGTGAGCAGGGGAGAAGTGAGCCCTTTCTGAGCCTAGGGGACAGCAGAGCCACAAGATGGAAGGAGCCTGGTCCCTGAATGGCTGCATGGGAAATTGTCTGCTGACCAGGAACTCCCATTGGACAGTTACATGAGCAAGAAATAACTTCTACTGTGTTAAGCAACTAAAATTTGGGGGTATATTTGTTACAGCAGCTAGAACCCCCCTAACTAATACAATATGAGTTTTAAAAGGCACTTTCCCTCCAAAAGAATCTTGAGTCATCAACATTAAAAGCTTACTATGGAAGAAACTGTCTCTTGGATGACTTTCTTCAATTTTTTTAGGAAACACTGCAGATTCTGTCCCAAGGGCTATGTGATGCAGACTTCATGCCTTATGAAATTTTCAGTCTAGACTTTATTATCTTGAAATAATGACTTTTGCAAATCATTGTCCCTTATCCTACTCCCCCTGCCTCAGTTAAACAAGTGGCACAATACCTTCCTCTTGTGACAACTCCCAGTCAAATTGCCCAAGAACCCCAGGAGCTCACTCAATCTGAAGGGCCAGTCCAGCTCCCAGACCCTCCGGAGAAAACTGTAGGTCCAGTCTCACTCACTGGGAGACCACCAATTGTCTGTTTCTGTCACTTGTCGAGAGAACATGGACTCCATTATAGTCTGGTGAGTCCTTGCTAACACGTTAAACATTACAAGAAATAAGATACTATTTGTATTTTACTCTACCCTCAAGATACAGTGAATACACACACACACACACACACACACACACACACACACACACACACACACAAATCTGTTATATAACAAAAGAAATCATATTAATCATTGGTGGAATAAAGGGTTATTAAACTCTCTCAGATTGATTGGTTGACTGAATCGGAAATAAAAATAGCCCCAAATTAGATTCTCAACCCACATCACACCACGAAAGAAATTCTTGATGGGTTCTAAAAAAGTAAAACAAATATAAACAAACACTTAAATCATATTGACATGGTAAAGAATTCTCTAAGCATAAAAGCAGAGAAAGAAATCAATATGATCATCTAAAAATACCCTTAATATAATTAAAAGGCAAATGACCAAGAAGGAAAATCTTCACAATAAAATATATTTAATATTCTTGATCTAGATATTTTAAAAATCAGTTTCTTTTAAAAGATGAAATCCTAATGGAAAAAATAAGTGAAGGATATGATAGACAATTCACAGGAGAAGAAACACAAATAGTTATTAATATATGGAAAATGTTCAACTGGTAAGGGAATTCAAATTAAAACAATATACTATGTTCGTCTTTCAAATTGGTAATAATATTTAGAAATTATACTTCTCCCCACAGATTCTGGGGGGAAGATGGCAGAGTAGAGAGCTGGCACAAAGACAGACAGAGAGAACAATGGAACAGAATTGAGCTTTTGGAAATCAACCCTCACATTTATGGCCAAGTGATCTTTGATTAAGTGGCAAAGACCACTCAATTGGGAAATAATAGTCTTTTCAACAAATGGTGCTGGGAAAACCAGATCTCCATTTGCAAAAAAGGAGGACTCATACCCCTACCATATATAAAAATCAACTCAAAATCTAATCTAATCTAATCTAACCTAATCTAATCTGCTCTAATCTAATCTAAATAGCTAGAACTATTAAACACCTCAGAAGAAAACATAGGGAAGCATCTTCAGGACCTTGTATTAGGCAATGGTTTCTTAGATTTCACACCCACAGCACAAGCAACAAAAGAAAAAAAACATGAATCAGACTTCATCAAAATTAAAAATGTTGTCTCTTAAGGACTTTATCTTGAGAGTAAAATGACAGCCTACACAATGGGAGAAAATATTTGGAAACCTCACATTGGATAAAGCATTAATATCCAGAATACATACAGAAATCCTTCAACTTAACAAAAAGACAAATAACCCAATTTAAAAATGGGCAAAAGCCATGAACAGACATATCCTCAAAGAAGATGAACAAATGGCCAAAAAGCACATGAAAAGACGTCAACATCATTAGCCATCCTGGAAATGCAAATCAAAACCACAGTGAGATACCATTTCACACCCATTAGAATGACTGCTATTAAAAAATGGAAATTAACAAGCCTTGGAGCAGTTGTGGAGAACTAGGAACACTCATTCATTGCTGGTGGCAATGTAAAATGGTGCAGCTGCTGTGGAAAACAGTTTGGCGATTCCTCAGAAAGTGAAGCATGGAACTACCATGCAATCCCACTACTGGGCATATACCCCAAAAATTGAAAGCAAGGACTCGAACAGATATTTGTGCATTGATGCATTATTCACAATGGCCGAAAGATGGAAGCAACTCAAGTGTCCATCATCTGAAGAATGGATAAACAAAACGTGGTGTTCCAGTTTGCTAATGCTGCCATTATGCCAAATACCAGAAATGGATTAGCTTTTATAAAGGGGTTTATTTGGTTCCAAAGTTACAGTCTTAAGGCCATAAAGTGTCCAAGGTAAGGCATCAACAACAGGTACCTTCACTGGAGAAAGGCCACTGGAGTCCAGAAAACCTCTGTTAGCTCAGAAGGCACGTAGCTGGCATTCGCTTGCTTCCAGGTTGTGTTTCAAAATGGCAATCTCCAAAATGTTGCTCTTGGGGCATTTTGTCCTGTCTTAGCTGCAGCTCCTCATCAAAATGTCACTCTCAGTTGTTCTGAGGTCCTTCTGTCTGTGAACTCCTTTATACGACTCCAGTGATCCAATTAACACCCACCCTGATGGGGGGGGGTAACACCTCCATGGAAATTATCCAATCAAAAGTTTCACTTACAGTTGATTGAGTCACATCTCCATGGAGACACTCGATCAAAGAATTCCAGTCTAATCAACACTAATATGTCTGCCCCTACAAGACTGCATCAAAGATAATGGCATTTGGGGGGACACAATGAATCCAAACTGGCACACGTGGTATATACGTGCAATGGAATATTATTCAGCCATAAAAAGGAATGAAGTCCTGATATATGTGGCAACATGAATGAACCTTGAAGACATCATGTTGAATGAAATATGCCAGACACCAAGGGACAAATATTGTATGATCTCACTGTATTGTCAGGATGTAGAATATAGGTTACCAGGGGACAGGGTGGGGATAGGGAATGGGAAGATAAGGCTTAAAATGTATGAGGCTCCAATTTGGAATGATGAAAATGTTTGGGGAATGGATGGTAGTGACGGTAAGCACAGAATTGTTAATATAATTACCAGCACTGAATTATATAACTGAATGTGATTAAAAGGGAAAACATTAGATTGTATATATGGTAATAGAATATAAAAAATTTTGTTAATCCATGGAACTACACTACACAAACAATGAACCCTAAGTTGAACCATGGATTTTACTTAACAGTACAATTATAAAAATGTGCTATCATTGATTGTAACAAATGTTTCACACCAATGCAGAGTGTTGGTGGTGGGGTGGTATATGGGAATCTGGTATTTTATTCACGATTTTTCTGTAAACCCGTAACTTCTCTATTAAAAAAACGGAAATTATACTACTCTGTTTCAACAAATGTGCGGTAGTATGAACTATCTCATTGCCTTCTTCAAACACTATAAATCGGTATGACTTCCTGTAGGGCAATTTGCAATATGGATCAAGGGCCTTAGAAAATCATCGTAAACTTGATCCATTAATTCTACTCCAGGAATTATACTAATGAGATAATCAGAAAAGTACATAATGATTAAGGAATATAGAGTGCCCTCCCACCCACTTTTGCCTATAATAGAGAAGAATTGAGAATAACCTAGAGGAATGGCTAAATAAATGATGGCACACTTATTTACTAAAACCTTAAGAATCCATTAAAGAACATGTTTTCAAGGAATGTTCAACCACATGAGAAAATGCTCAGAACATAACAGAAAAAGCAGGATGCAAAACTGTGTATTTCATATTGTAATGTTACAGTAAAATGGGGGGTTGGCAATGAAGAAATGTTAATAGTAGTCTCTGTTTGGGGATTATGAGTGGTTTCTAGTTTCCTCTTTATTCTTCTCAATGTTTTTCCACAATTTGACAATAAAAAGTTTTTACCTTTATAATCAAAGAAAAAAGTGAAGGACTTTTTACATCATTTTTAGTTTTTTGCCATATTGCGAGAGGGAAATTCTAACTTGATTATTTGTACAGGAGAACATTTTGCCATACTTGGCAGAGCCTGTATGCATTAGGGGTTAACTTTATCCAGGTCAACTAGCCGGGGGGACTGATAAGCTTCCCACTTCAGTGTTTTCTATACCAGTCTTGTCTGTGGCACAACTGGAAAGTTCTGAATCTTTGAAGTACTCAAGTTAAATTCCTCAGAAAACATAGTTGGTCGGTAACTGCATAGTCAGTGAAGTAAGGGACATAACAGAGAGCAGAGATAGGGAATTCTTTGAAAAGCCTTCACTTCACTTCCAATTACTTAGAAAGAAAAGGAAAGGGGGAGGGGAAACTCCTTGGATCTACAAGAAAAAAACAAAAAATAAAAATAAAAATAAAGGGGTACAGTGTATCTTGGAGGTCACTGTTCCAGTTGTGTGATAAACCACCCCAATGCTTGGTGACTTAAAACAGGAATAATCATTTACTATCTCTCATGGTTTCTGAAGTTCAGGAGTCTGGGGGCTGGTTAGCTGGCTGGCTCTGGCTCAGGGTTGCTGTCAGGATGTCAGGCAGGGCTGCCATCATCTGAAGATTGTTGGGGGCTGGCAGCTGGCAAATTGAGGCTGGCTGTGATCTGGAGGCCTTGCTTCCCTTTTACATGGGCCCCTGCACTGAGCTGGAGAGATGTCCCCATGGCGTGACAGCTGGTGTTCCCCAGAGGGAGCAATCCAAGAAGGTAAGGCAGAAGCTGCCATGCTTTTTATGACCCAGCCTTGGGATCACATGCCATCATTTCTGCAATATCCTATTGGTCACACAGGACAACCCTATTCACAGTGGGAGGGGACTACACAGGGTACGATTTCCAGGAGGCCATTAGGGGGCAGATCACCCAGCTGCCTATTCACTGTCTGTTTCCCACTTCCTGACGATACCACAGATTTTGTTTAGGTGCTTTCCTCTTCACACTGCGAAAGCCCACTGTGAAAGGAAGTTGACCATCTCCAATTCCGTAAGTGGGTCTGATTGGTCTGAATATAACTACAGCCCTCTGACCAGCAATCGGTTCAGAAACCCAGGCTTAAACCAATTTGCACATGGCATTCTCCCAGGAATTGACATATGATCAATTTCAGGCCAATGAGGCACAAGAGGACACTTTTGGGGAGCTTCTTAAAAGATAACTACCAGAAAAGATGGTTCCTGTCTTCCTCGGGTGTTTGGGGTATGGAGCTGAGCCCCAGCTGTGCTGCAGCACCCTCAGCCAGCCTGAGAATCAAGCCACTCTGTGGAGAAGGAGATCTGAGAGATTCTCAAGAGAAAACAAGTCAGAGCCCTGATAAAACCATACCTGACTGCCACCCTACTGTGTGTTCTTCCTTTACTTGGGACAATAAATTTCCCATATTGTTGCAGCAACTTTAAGAAAGTTTTTCTAGTACATGCAACCAAACCTGATTTTCCTGCTTGCAAACGAGAGGTATGAAGCTAAAAGAAATGAAGACAAACGCTTTAAAAACAAAACGGAATTTTACTCTTTATCGATAGGGATGATTATACCTATTTTAACCAAACCAAAATTTGGGACACATCTCCTGACATGTGGACAAGAGTATTACCAGGCAGGTCTGGTCCAACATGTTCAGAACCAACCAGGGCTGTGCCTGTAGGCCAAATGGACAACTGCTTTGGGTGTGATTTCAGGAGTGCCTGAGGATGGAGTGCTATGGGTCTGGGGTCCTGCCTGGGGAAATATCCTAGGCTCGGGATTTCTGGGCCACAGTGAAGGATGCCAGCAGGGTCCACGCTAAACTGGTCTTCAAAAATGGGTGCTATGTGGCACCAAGGGGTCCACCACTTCTGGCTAATGCCTGAAATTGCCACATGAGCCCCTTGATTTAAGGCAGAGATGAAGAAGATGACAAAGGTCAACAATCACTAGCATTTCACCATGAAATGGTTTCTTAGCCCCGCCTGGGATTTGCTTTTGATGTGTGGAATAAGAGTGCAGTGGGACACAAAGGGGATGGGTGACCCCATGCCACTGAGGTGAGGGGACAGAAAGAGAGGCCAGGAACCTTGGGGACTTTGAAGGCAAAGTTTTCTGGGTCACGCTTTTGCAGATGGCAGAAAAACTTGGCTAATTCAGTTTTGCTAATGGTGGGTCATGTCTACTATTTAAGAAACACATACATGGGATCAAAACTTGCCAGGCACAGTTTTGAGTGCTTTACAAACATTTATTTACATAATCCCCTCAACAACCCCATGAATAGAGTATTCTTCATATCTTTATTTTACAGATGAAGAAATTGAGACACAGAGAGGTTAAGAAATTTGACCAAGGTCACATAGCTAGAAACCAAGGCACAGAGAGGTTAAGAAATTTGTCATGGTCACACAGCTGGACGACGAGGCACAGAGAGTTTGAGAAACTTGCCTGTGGTCACACAGCTAGACACTAAGACACAGAGAGTTTAAGTAATTTGCCCATTGTCGCCTGGCTGGCTAGTGGTAGAGTTACGATCTGAATGCAGACTTTGCTGCCAGGGCCTATGCTCCAATCATTGATGCTCTGCTGCCTGTGCCATCATCTCATTTGTTTCTTGTAGACTTGCCACTAAATGTGTCCTGGTGAGGATTTTCTCTCTGTAAGGTGGTACACCCTAGGGCCTTAGTGAAGCTGAAGCAGATTTAGGTACACGTGGTAGCTGTTTCTCCCAGCTGCCAGAAAGCACTGTGGATGGTTTTTATGCAGGGCCCTGTTCTCAACCTTGGGACTATGGGTTGCCATGAGCCCTGGTTTTACTGTGTTTGTCCAGCCTGAGGAACAGCAGTGACTTTGGGCTTGTTGGAAATGCAGCCCGTTGCCAAGGCCTCAGGCCAACCGTTTTGCACACTGCCCAGGCTTCCAGATCATTCCAGGCCTCTGCCCATCACACACCCTCCTTCTTAAATACTATCGTCAATGCCAGGGCCGTTAGGGAGAAAACCAATGAACAGGAAATGATTATAAAAGTTACATCTGCTGTTCAGGCAGCTGTTCTCTTTCCTCATTAGATCAATCAATCATTTTTCAACATCATTTTTGTAACTAGGATAAGGCTTCATTTATTCTAAGACTAAAGAGCAGGAACAAGGGAATTAAATCCCACAGGTCTTCAGTTGATAGGATTTTTTTTTAATATTCTGTCCTCGCCAATGACCTAATTCAGCTTTCAGAGAATGATGAACTCTCAGCTCTTCTGTCTCATTTCCATCTGTGCTTTTGCAGGATGGGAGTTACTTGCTTCAGAAATATGTTCCTTCTTTTCCAGCCTTTATCTTTAGTCTCGACTTCATAGGTTAAGCTCAGGTTTCTCTGACTTTCTGTGAGGGCTTCTTGGAAATGGGTCTCCATCTCTGCAAACTTAGACAAGCCATGGATCGCCACAGAAGCTTTAAGTTATATTTCTATGGAATTGCAAAACCCTAAGACAGGAGAATCACTCATTGGAATGATTATGAGCCCCCTATGATGGGGCCAGACCACCCAGATTCAAATATCAGCACTGCCCTCTTGCTGTTTGTCCTTGGCCACATTACTTAGCCTCTCCGTGTCTCAGTATCCTCATCTGTACGATGGGGCATGGTAGTACAAAGCTATCTCATAGGATTTAATTAATTAATGTATATATGTAAAGCACTTAAAACAGCACACAGTAAACACTGTGTAGCTATTGTTGTTGGGTTGGTGGTGGTTATTATCTAGCCCACTTACCTTTACCTGCTGCTTCTGTGCTCCGTCTTCCCATGCAGAGACCCCGGTGGGCTCAGTCTGCCAGTCGGCCTCCTCCACACCCACACCTGGCTGCTGAGAGCTTTGGGGAAAACTCAAAAGCAAGCAAGTGGATTGCAAATTCCTGACCTCCATTCTAAGCCCACTCACTCCTCATGTCCCTTCCTGCATCGGCCAGGGTCCCAGCGGGAAAACCAACCAGAAAAGTTCTTTTAGCAGAAATAGACCGGGTAGTAGAGGCTAAACAGCTCGCACAGGTAATGGAGGGCTAAAAAGCGAAAAGGGGGATACAGAGATGGCACAGAAATGGGGACCACAAGAATCAGTGTCCAACCCTGGGACTTGGGGGAACAAAGGGAAGAGGTTGGGGTCATTAGAACCTAGAAGCCTGGAGGAGGGACCCCAAAGGGCTACCACCTAGACCCCTGAGGAGGGAGCACCAACAGCTGGTGCTGATATCTCTGAGGAGACACGATGAGGATGATTCTGGGAGGTTTGGGAAAACCATGAACTGGTTCAGCTGCTGCTCTGGAAATAAATTGCCGCTGCTGGGCAATGCTCACGGCCACAGGATGGAGTCAAGCAGCCCGTGTGAAGTCAAAAGGAAGGAGCAGCACCTTCCTCTGGACACCATAGCTAGAGTGATGTTTCTAAAAAGGAAATGTGGCCAGGTCACAGCCCTTCCTAAAGCCTTCCCGTGGACCCTCAGTGTTCGCCTCTACTGAAGGCTGCTTGCTCTGAAAACCTGGGGCTCTGTCTGGGGCTTCGTGTCTGCCCACGGGAGCACACGTGGCCCAGTTGGGGGCTGGACTTACCTGCTGGAGGGTTATTGCCCCAACTTCATGGCCCCTTTGTGAGCATGTTGAGACCCCTTTTCTACTGTCTCCCAGAGGTCCCCAGAGAGACTAAGTGCCAATCGCTGATAGCAGTAACTAGCTTCAAAACGCACCTTTGATTAGCTTTCATCTGTTCCTGCCTCGATTCCCAGTTTTTCTTGGGATCATTTCCCAAAGAAACTCCTTGCCCTCAAATCTGTCACGGGGCCTGCTTTGGGAGAAATCTAAACTCAGACACTCCTCTCACAGCCCATTCCTTAATGTACTTATTTGTTTAAATGTCCCAGTCACCCTAGGCACTCTAAATGCCCCTGAGCCAGGACCTGATACGACTCATCTTTGTGTCCTCAGATCATAACAGAGTGACTGGCACATAATATGCCCTCAATCCATGCCTCATGGCTGAATGAAGAGATCTGAAAAACAAAATGGCAGCACTGTGGAATGTGATGTGTGATGGGATTGTTGGAGGAGGCTGGCAAGTGACTTTCAGAAAATAACCCTCATTTTTGGAGGTGGGGCTGATTGAGCAGCCAAAGAAAGGGAGTAGAATCACTACTTACTCTCTTCTGTTTCTTCAGAGGAGATTGCAATAGCAGTAACAGAATTGTAGACACACACACACACACAAATGTCAGGTACATACATTTTGCCCCCCTCACCATGCCCCCTAAGTCTGGCCTCCAGAGCGGCTATCACCTCTGATTCTAAGCAGCATATCTCCCCGTTCCATGATGTGTCACGCCCAAGTCACATCACTGTAGCAACCTTTTCATTCTGAGAAACTCAGAAAGCAGGCAGCCCCGGCACTGTCTGGCGTGGCTGATATCTGGCTTAAAAGCCATCTGCTCCCGATCAAAACAGGAGCACCCATGCTGGGAGGACTCCCTCCAACTTAATCCTTCCTCGGAATGAGATTGGTCATAAATCAGACTTCTGCCACAATGCCTCCGAGTGTCCCAGGATTAGAAATAAAGCCTCCCACAAACCAGAGTCATCTCTGCATCCTGCCCAGGAAGGCTTTTGTGCAGCTCAAGTTATGTAAGTTGGATCTCTTCCAGCCAAGCCCCACTGTCATGGATTGAGTCATGTCCCCCATAAAGACATGTTCAGGTGCCAACCTCTGCTCCTGTGGCTGTGAACCCATCTGTAAAAAGGATCTTTGAAGATGTTGTTAGTTAAGATGAAGCCAAACTGAATGATGGTGGGCCTTCATCCAATACGGCTGAAGTCCTTATGAAGCAGAGGAAATTTGGACATAGTCAGGTGCAGGAGGCAGGAGAGAGACAGCCATGTGATGGAGGCAGAAATTGAGTTACAGATTGCTGGCAAGCCACCACCAACTCCCAAACCTATGCACTTTACCACACTGCTATTCTGGCATTGTTTCAGACCTTCATGCCAAAGAGTTTTAGATCTAGAAGGGATCGTAGAGATTAATTAAACTCCGACCCCCTTTTAAGGTGCTAGACCTTGGTAATTTAAGGCATGGTCTTGGCAGTCAGACAGACTTGAGTAGGAATCCCAGATCTGCCACTTAGCTAGCCATGTGATCTTAGACAAGACTCAATCTTTTAAGCCTCTGTTTCTCCATCTGTAAAATGGGGATAGTTATAGAGGATAGGATTGCTGTGAAGGATAAAGAACATCCTGTACGAAAAACACTTAGCCCATTACTTAGCAAGTGTCTATTAAGTGTAAGCTAACGCTTATACAGTGCTTAGTGCATGCCAGGTACTCTTCTAAGTGCTGGTCATGTATTGAACTTCCCTTAGTTCCCACAACTACCTCATGAGATAGCTGCTATTATAATCCCCACTTTACAGATAAGGAAATTGAGGCACAGAAATGTTATAGCTGATAACAACAGAGCCAGCATTTGAAACCTGTCAATCTGTCTCTGGCAACTTGCTCATGCCACCATCTTGCTTCCCAATTGTTTATAGCTAATCATCACTATTATTTTGCGAATGGGGAAACTGAGGCCCCAAGAGATAAGTCACTCGCCAAGGCCCCAGATTCAGGGAGAGACTGTACAAGAGTCCAGGTTTCCTGAGGCCTGACTCCCAGCTCTTCTTCTGAGCTCTCCTCTTGCCTCTGTTCCCCTGTGTTTCCCTCCTCACAGAATCTGGGAAGGTCCAAATATACGATCAGGTAAAAGGGGAACTTTTTTTCCAAGTGTAACATGTCAATATTCAAATCCTTTTAGAAGCAAGATTGTCTTCTCTTCACCTTCAACTTGGTCTAATCATCAAAATTTGACGAGGATGTTTGCTAATGCAATCATCCAGCAAATAAATAGTGGATCTAAATCTACTGCAGGACTCCAGCATTTTTAGCATGCTTGACTTTGGCACCAATTTGTATGGATTCATGAGACACACAGGATGAGTTGAACACAGACAAAAATGAAATCAAAGTAGAAATGTAACCAGCAAATGGATGGTAGAAGGCTGTTAAAAACAAAACAGAAAGATATCTAGTCCACTGAGAGGAACCAGCAGAGAGGAGACTGTCTTTAATTCCTTTAAAGCGTGTCCAGTTGAAAGATATCTGTTTTAGTACAATTCCCTGAAACACTTTTTCTTCCTAAGAGACAGAGAGCCAAGATAGCCATAGGTGAAGGATAATATATCAATTGAAGGACCTTATTTTATTAGACAATGTTTACATTTTATTGAAATTCACATTTCCAAGGGCATCTTCTTCTTTGCGTCATTGTACACCCACTTCTACTTCCTTCGACAAAATCCAGAGCTCTATATTTCCAAGTTGATACCACAGTGCACCAGAATGCATGATTATGTGCAGTGTCATTTCCTCTAGGTCATGTTCACATTCAGATATTTTAAGCATATTGAGAATAGAGTGATTCTTTCTTTTGAATTTTTAAGCTGTGTGTTCAGTCTGCTCTAAGATAAATTAGATATTATTCTTAAGGCTTCGTGTGCTCTGCTGAACTACCTAAGGCCCCAGGGTCTCGAACAAATGTCTTTCTTTTTCTCCTTTTAGAAAGTTAAGCTGACTCTCAAAGTATGTCCTTTGCTGCTGTGATTTCTCATCATTTCCTATCACCTCTAGAAGAAATTTTGCAGTTCAGCATGATCCGGTGCCTCAGTCACAACTGGCAGAGTGATGTTTGCTTAAATAATGGCCCTTCCCAGATGGTTGTTGCTAGCTTCAGGTCAGAACATAATGAAACTAAAGAGTGATCAGTGTTCAGAAATCACTGGAGTGTTGCTGGGTATGTAACATAATGCAACTCCATCAGATCCTCTGACTCATGGCAAACCTCAGAAAGAGAAGAAGTTTGAGGAGGCAATTTTTTTGGTTTGATTGCTTTGGGAGTCCAGGAGAACAGCTGCTTCAGGCTACAAGTGTAAAAGGTTTCAGAAAAATGAAAAGGGGCCATGTGTATACTTTTGTACATGATTAACTACATATATTTTGTATGTGAATAACTAAACTTTGTCACACGCAAAAACCTGAAGATATACACCCATTTCCAAAAACAATTTTAGGGAAGAATGTCAAAGATAATGGAACCTATCATCTACTATCAATCCAAAATTCTTAACCTATGGTAGGTTTTATTGTCTTGGAGGAACCTGGCAACTTTCCATTCAGAAAACTGTTCTAACTATACACATCTTTTGAAATTAGGCTTGATAGTAAATTGATACTTTCTCTTAATTCCATCCTAGTATACTTCTATCATGGCATTCAAATTATGAAATGTCAAAGGTTCATTTGCAATCTCTATTTTCACCCCATATGAAAAAAAATCTTATATTATCCAATTAAATACACTTATACTTAGTATATAATGGAACCAACTATAGAGTCCTACCAAAGAAAGAACACCACAAAGGCAGATATTATTTGTATAATTTTACAGTTCAAAAAGCCAGAACCCAGAGACTATGGCAGAGACTGGTCAGTTGTTCATCAGACTGTATCCTTTTCCTTTTTGGCACACAGAAAAGCTACATTTCCCAGAATCCCTTGTAGTTAGGGGTGAACAAGTCATGAATCCTGTCCAACAGGATGTTATGGAAGTGATGTTTATCATTTCAAGGCCCGACACTTGAAACACTCCAGTGTATGAGCCCCCATTCTTTATTCAATGACCAGCTGAACAAAGAGGACTCCAAGGTCTTAGAGGACAGTAAAGCCACAATTCAGAAGAAGCCTGGGTCCCTGAGTCACCACTTGGAGGGGAGTTGTCCAGGAAAGCCAGCCAGCTAGGAAGATGCATTGGAATTTTGCATGAGTGAGAAATAAGCTTACATTTTTTAAAGTGACTGGAATTTGGGGCTTGTTTGTTGCAGCTGTTACCCTACATTAATACAGAGATGTAAGTGGTTTACCCAGTGTTAGACAGCTAATTCGAAAAAAAACAGGATTAGAACTCTGTCTACCTAGTGTTTAGTTTAATATTCATCTTTTTGCTTATTCACTGAACATTTTAGAACACCAAGCATATGTCAGGCTGTCTGCTCTACCTGCTGCTAATTCAGTAATTGAAGGATCAAAAAATAGGACGGATATAGTCACAGGCAGGTTCTTTGTATTTCTCAACCCTCTGATTGTCCTTGTTTTGTATCCTCTATATGTTCTTCTAGTAGTTACTTTCTCAAGTATCCCAGCAACAACCAAATATAGTGACACCTACCAAGCTTTGCTGATCTAAGAGTACCCATATCTAAAAATTATTTTTGCTGAGTTCCCTTCATTCCTGATAGTACAACCAAAAATTAATAATACATATATATTCTCTTCTACTGAAATAACCTCAAATAGACTTCCTTTAGAAAGAATCTGATAAATGAAGCTGCCAGCACATGCAGTGAACAGGCAGTGACTGAAGTCTCATTAGGTATGGATCCCAGACAGATGTGTCAAGGCGTCATAGACCAGAGGGCAAGTGCCAAGGCAAGAAGAGGCAGTGAGTGGGTGCGGTGAGAGACACTCAGGAGAGGAAGGTTCCACCAGGCCAGGAAGAGCTGCTGGCAATCTTTCAGGACCCTGGAGAGTTCCTAGCAAGTGCCATTGCTCTCAGAATTTTTTTTCTGAGACCAGTTCAAGTAGGTTGCCTTTTTTCTGAACTCTCTAGTTGATAAAGGGGTTTTGCCTTTTCTATGAATGTCTTAGTCTTTCTGGAGCAGGACATTCATTCTTATTCTTTCTGAATAGTTCAGGGTCTATGTCCAGTAGGCAGTTGGAGATGTCTTGTCTGCCCTTGTCAAGGGCCACATGAGGTACATCCACCTCAGAGGATATAGAAAAGTACATCATCAAGGAACCTCATCCTCTCTGGTTGTTTATGCTCTTGAAGCCCTCTCTCTTCTAGGTTACAGACTGGTGCTTGTGAGGGCCTGGGCTCCAAGCATATCACCCAACTGAAGCCTTATTACTACATGAATTAGCCCTGTAACCATAACTGGATGTTGACGAGAATCATAAGCATTTTTATTCCTGAAGGTGTGTTCTCAAACAAGTTAGAAAGTCTATGAAAATTGTCTCTACAGTCAAATAACTTTGGGAAACGTTGTATCAAAATGTTAAATATTAAAGGTGCCTCTCTCTCTCTCTCTCTCTCTCTCTCTCTCTCTCTCTCTCTCTCTCTCTCTCTCTCTCTCTGTCACACACACACACACACACACACACACACACACACACACACACAATGCGATAAACATCTTCAGGCATGTGTATGATTTTCCTCTTGGGATTTTCTTTTCCTTTGGGGATATATTCCCCAAAGTAGAATTCTTGAATTAAAGGGCTTGAACATTGCTATATTACTTGATAGGTATGACAAAATCCAAATGGGATTGTGTAATTTTACCCCACCAGTAGTATTACTTTCACTAGTACCTGATTAATGATTTGATTTGTATTCTTTGATTACTAGCACCTAGAACTACTGAGACAAAGTGCCTAAAACTGTGTATTTCCCATAGTATACGCTCAATAAATATTTGTTTGAAGTTTAAATAAAAGGTTTAACACTTCCCCATATATTGTTTACTTAACAGTTTTTCTTTTGGAATTGCCTATGTCTTTTTCTTCTTTACTATCGGGGTGTTAATGTTTTATTTTCAATTTACCTAAGATAGTAAGCCTTTGTATTCCATATTTATTGAAAAATCTTTCCCCTGTTTTTTTATTTTCATACACATAATTTTAATTTTTTATCTGAGTCACAATTTTGATATTTTATCTCTTGAAAGATTATAAAACTTACAGAGAACCCCAGAGACCCCATAAAATTCAATGTTTTTCCTTATTAATTAATTTCTTATATATAATTTATCCATCTGGTATTGTGGTGTGAGGTGTGGGTCTAAGTTGATTTTTCTCTAAGTTGACAACAGAAATCTCAACTCCATTTATAGTATAATCTTCCCTTTCCCTGGTGTCTTTTGATTTTCACTGCTAGCTCTTGGTAATATATGTGGGTTGTAAAAAAGAGGGTGCATTTCAAATCTCATGAGAGGAAGTGACATGAGATAAAATGGAATGATCTAGTACTTTGTGGGTTACGCCACCCTACTCTCAAAAAGTTTACAATCTTGTTGTCAAAGGCCAAACTTCTGACTACTTCATTTATGATCTGGGATATAAAATCTATTGGCCTTAAAGTGGCTCATATGCAGTGGGTATTGAAATTTCACTTACACTACAACTCAAATATGCAGTGAAAATACAGTTTCTTTATATTTTTAAAATCTGGTATATTATTCTTCACAAATTCCAATGCCACTTATTTCGCAGTTCTTGGGTCTTTTCTACACTAGAGCCTGGGTAATGGTGGAATGGGACGCATGTGAAATTCTCCTCTTGGAGAGAAGGTGTCTTTGGATTCTCTTGTGCTGAGCCCCCTGCTGGCCTGGAGGTCAGTGTCTGCAGCTGGTCAACTGCTGGTTTGTTTTCTTTGTCTGTCTGTCTTTTTTTTAATTTTATCTCATTCAATGTTCTAGAAGAGTATTAACCTTCTCCCTCTGGCTGCTTCAGTCTCATCTCTGCAAAATCTCTTTGAGTCACTGTCACAATCTCTTTCTCATCCCCTGGGAGAAGACTTCAACCTCACTCTGTTCTGGGTCACTCTGCCCTGTCATGCCCAACCTCAGGGCAGGCTTCCTGGCTCCAACACAGTGTCTATACCACATGGGAACTGAGGTGATTCAGGAGTGCTAACCAGATCCTCACTGTAGAGGACACTATGGTGCCCTATACAGCTCCCCTTTGTGACCAACCAGTTCACCCATCCCTCCAGCTGTTGAGTTGGTTACTAACAGCTTACAGAAGTCCCCTTCTTTGAAGAGTTTCCCATAGGTGAATGGAGGTCCCTTTTGCCCAGAAAGCTATGCCTACCCCCTTCTCTGTGATACAGCCCATAACCAATGACTAACTGCCACAGAGGTATGGAATTCTGGCCCTCTTGCCTCAGTGAGAACCAACTTGATGGTGCAATTCATGCTACAGGGCTCCTTGTGGGTAAAGCCAAAATCAATCTCCAACCAAGAAAACTTCCTTGCTTAGCACCTTCCCCTGCCCGGTCCCACTTCCCTCAATCCCTTCCTCCTGAAAGCTTTCCCCCAGAAAACTGCATGCACCATTATCCCTGTCTTAAGCTCTGCTTCTAGCAAACCCGACCTAAGACATCACCATGTCTGATAATGCCTTTCTTTACTAAGCTAAGCCATCCCGTGTTGGCAAAAAGTTCTCTGCCCAGCAGAGTCCTCCAAGACTTTCAAGCAGTGAATGGAGCAAATGTCCCCTGCCCTTGGTTTTCCTCTGCTTTATCTGTCAGCACCACTCTGGCCATGACTATATGAGCATTCTTAATATATCAGAATACTAGTCTTACAACAGTTTTTTGAGTTGCAAATACCTTCCCTCACTCTATGGTATATATTTTCACTCTTCACAGTGTTTTTTGATAAACAAAAATTCTGAAAGTTAATGTCTACTTTATCAATATTTCCCCTTTCCTAATGGTTAGTGTTTTTTGAATTTTGTTAATAAAATTCTTCCTTTGCCCAAGTTCATGAAGATATTTTCCTATATTATCTTCCAGGAGCTTTATTAATTTGCCTTTCATGTTTAGGTTTTTAATACATCTGAAATTGATTTGGGGGTACAGTTGAGGTAGAGTTTCCACATAATTTTTCCCACGTTATTACCCATTGTCCCAGGTCTATTTATTCTAAAGACTGACTTTTGTCTTTGCTACAGTGCAACATATTTCAAATATTGACCTTATGTGTTGATGTGTTGCTGAATTCTCTATTCTATGCCAGTGATTTATTTTGCTATTCCTGAAAAATTAATATACTGCCTTGAGTACTACAGCTTTATAGCAGTCTTGCTGTCAAGTGGATCAAGTCCTCCTGCCTTGTTCTTCTGCTTCAAAAGGGTAATGGCTATCCTTGGCCTTTTGCATTTCTATAAAAAATTTAGAATCAGTTTGTCAAGTTCCACCAAAAAAAAACACCATTTTTTTAGAAATCAATTTGGAGAGATCTGGCATCTTTACTACATTAAGGCTTCCCACCCACGAACATGGCATATTTCCCTTTGTACATTTCTTTAACACCTTGAAATAAGGTTTTGTCATTTTTTCTGTAGAGCTCTTGAACGTCCTTTATTAAACTTATTCCCAGATATTTGATATTCATTTCATTTTCTGTTTGTCGCTGGCATGTAGAAATACACTGGATTTTTGAATGTTGATTTTATATCCAGTGACTATGCTGAATTCTCTTAATTCTAATAGTTTACCTCCCAAATAGCTTGGATTTTCTATGAATATTCTCATATTATCTGCAAATAATGATAGTTTTCTGTTTCTTTCTTTCCAATTCTTATGCCTTTTTCCCTTTTTCTTGTCTTATGTGCTGGCCAAGATTTTGTGTACAATTTTAAATAGGATTGGTCATCAGGGGCATTCTTGTTTTCTTCCCAATCACAAAAGGAAAATTTTCAACAATTTACCATTTAGTACAAGTTTGTAATAGGTCTTTTGGAGAGTAGGGATGTTCTCTTCTATTACTAATTTGCTAAGACTTTTGTCATCAAGGAATGTTTAACATGATCAAATGAATTTTCTACATCTATTGAAATAATCATGATTTTCTTTTCCTTACTCTGTTAATAGGATGAATTATATTGGTCCATTTTCTAATTCTAAGCAATCTTTCAATTCCTGGGTCAAACCCAATTTGGTTATGATGTATTCTTTCTATATATTCCTGGATTTGATCTGTTAATATTTTGCTCATGGTTTTTGCATCTCTGTTCATGAATGAGCTTGATCTCTAATTTTCTTTTCTCTTACAGTCTTTGTCAGTTTTCGGTATCAAGGGACTTCATAAAATGAATTGAGAAGTATGTCATCTTCTTCTATTCTCTAGAAGAGTTTGTGTAAGATAAAAGTTATTTCTCCCTTAAGTGATGTTGGAATTCACCAGAAAAGTCCTCTGGACCTGGAATCTCTTTGTGGGAAAATTCTTGATTGGTGAATCAATATTTTTATTGTTTATAGCACTATTCAGATTTGTTTCTTCTTGAATTAGTTTTGATTTATTATATTTTCTACCAATTTGTCCATTGTATCTGTATCTTCTAATTTATTTGCATGAAGTTATTAATAATATCCTCTGATTATCTAGTATCTGTAATGTCTGTTTGCAGTCATGTCTCCTTTTCATTCTTGATATTGGCTATTTGTGCTCTCTCTCTTTTTTGCTTGGTCAATCACACTTTAAGACTACCAATAAAATTTTTCAAATTTATTGGTAGTCTTAAAGAAACTAAATTTTAGCTTTGCTGATCTCTCTATTATATTTGGGGGGTTTATTTAATTAGCTTTTATGCTACCTTTATTTCCTTTCTTCTACTTTCTTTGGTCTATTATATTTGGGGGGTTTATTTAATTAGCTTTTATGCTACCTTTATTTCCTTTCTTCTACTTTCTTTCGTTTTTAAATCTTTTTCTAACTTCTTAAGATGGATGTTGAGCTCATTCATTTTTAGCCTTTATTCTTTTCTAATATATGCATTTAAATCTATACATTTACCTCAAAATATTCCTTTAGCTGCCTCCCAAAATTTTTTAGAGATTATTTTATAATTTTTTTAATCCAGGAATAACTTCCATACAGAAAATGTCACTTATCATAGGTGTTAAACTCAATGAATTTTCACAAAATGAATGTGTACATTTAACCACTACCCAGATAAAGAAACAGAAACAATATCAATATCTCAGACACCTCCCTGTTGCCCCTTCCAAAGGTAACCACTATCCTAACTTCTATTAGCATAGATTCATTTGTCGGGTTTTAACGTTATGTAAATTGAATAATACAGTAGGTACTCCTATGCTTGCAAAATCTGTGTATGTAGTTTTTTCTCATTGCTGTATGGTATTCCATTGGGAAAATATACCACAATTTATCTCTTGTACTCTTGATGGACATTTGCGGTATTTCCAACTTTTGTTTATTTTTAATAATGTGCTATGAGCATTCTTACACATGTCTTTCAATGCACCGTGCACCCATTTCTTTCAGAAAAAAAACCAGGAGTAGAACTGTGAGGTCATAGGGTATGGAAGCCGGTCTTAAGGAAAAGAGTATTAGTTTGGCTTTAGGTACACTGAGTCAGATTCAGGAAGACCTCTAGGAGAAAATTTGCATCAGGCAATTGAAAATGTGGAACTGGAGTTTGGGGTAGAAGCCAGAGATGTTGATTTGGGAGTCATCAGCATAAAGCTTTTACTGTATTTGAAGTCCTTGGAATGTAATGCTCTGTGTGGGGGAGGATCGGGGAAGAGAGAAGAGGGCTCCAGATCAACCCTTGGAAAACACACTTAGCTAGGAGGCAGGAGGACAAAGAGAAAGTAGGCAGACATGACTTCAGATGGGAGAGAGGAATACTATGGAGACAATGGGGGAAGGAGGCTGTTAGATTTAGTGACCAGGAGTTGTTCACTCTATTTTCTCCCTTGCTGCTATAGCTACTGCTGGTGCTATTTTATTTTTGATCTTTATGAAGTTCTTTCATTACTTTGGGAGTCATTCCATTTTGCAGAACTGTTATCACCCTGGCAACTGCTAATAACTTCCTCTGCCATCCCACAGAAATACTCAGGACAGAGTAGTAATGAGTACTTTCTAATTATAGGCCCATCAGTCAAAATTATGACCTCCAAAATACCGGCTTTCAAAAGTCAGCTGAAGGTACACGTGTCACAGGACAAAGCAGTTTCACAAATGGTGAAAAAGGAAGCTCTCTTTAAAAGCTATTAACCTCACAGAATTGGTAGTTGGGGTTTCAGGATTTGATATACTGAACTATCTCTTGTAGCTCCTGTCAACACTACTTCAATGTCCTTTTAAAGGATACTAGAGAAAAATCATAAAGAAAGAGAAAGCAGATGAAGACTGACGGTCAGTAGAGTTCTTTGTGCTGAAACGCTGACGAAAGTGTGGGAAGATTTCACTAACTTGCCCCTATATCTCTGTGAGCAGGGAGTAAAGCAACATATATACTACATATCATTAGATGCACAGTAACAACCTTCAAAATGAAGTTAATTTTATGCCATAAAATAAATATTTATCAAGTACTTACTCTATTCCAGGCAAAGGAAAGGCAAGTAAATTTGCAGGAAACATCCCATCAGCAGTAAAAAATGGGAGCATGAAATGGGTGATAAAGAAAGAAATAGACTGGATTACTTCTAAACCAGAAAGAGAAGAAAACAAAAATGAAATAAATAAGCAGGAACAACAACAAAGCAAAAATTACATGCAAATAAATCACTATCTTTAATAGATGAATACATCTGATTATGCTGGGTGGATGAAAAACAAAAGCTGGATATAGGCTATTTCACAAAAGTCACACCTGAAGCACAATGGCATAGATAAGCTAAAACAAAAGGAATGGAAAAAGATATAATAGGCAAAGAACAAAAAATCTGCCTAGTAAAGTTATCAGGCAAAACTGAATTAAAAGGAAAAAGATTCTGTAGGAATAAAGTGAGACCTCACTTGATGATACAAAGAACAATCCACTAAGAAATTATAACAATTTTGAACCTGTATGCACCTAATAACATGGTTTCAAAATATATAAAGCAATATTTTTAACAAATCTATGATCATAAGAAAGAGATTTTAATTAACATCTCTGAAAAAGTGGCAGATAAGGTGGGCAAAAAAATTAATAAGAATATTGGGTATTTAATCCACACTAAAAACACAGCCTGACATAATATTTAAATCCAGAATATTACACTCAACAGAGAGGAATACATACTCACATTGAGGTCATGTGGAACATTTTTTAAAAATTGACCACATACTAACTGGCTATAAACAGAATCCCTTCAAAATCCAAAGGTTGGGGACTGCAGGTCAGTTCCTAACCTTGCATTCCTGGTGGGGACACAGCTGATAATACTGTTGGCTCTCTTTAGTTCATAGACTGGGACAGTCTGAGTCTCCATGTGGACAAGTCAGGAGCAGCTGGCCAACTGGTCCAAAGTGAGATTGTGTCAGATTCAAGAGGGCTTTCACATGAATCAGAAAATGTGACACAAACCAAATCACTGGAAATTCCATGTTTGAAAGTTCAGAAGCAAAATCTCAGGGGGGGAGGAAGTGAATTTTTAAAAAACAACAAAAACAAAACAAAATCTCCAAACTCAGAGAGAAAAAAAGTGAATTTGAAAACTCAGAAGCAAAATGACTTAAAAGACATTTAAATGAGAAATGAGTATGATAGTTTTATTTTCCAACTTACTGCTTTTCTTTGGTTCATTTTCCTACACAGTGGTAAACCTTCAAATAGTTTCAACTGGTATCATCCATTTCTGTTGTACTTTCACAAATATTAATTCATTTAATCCTCATAAAAAGCCTCTGAGGTAGAGAAAGTATTATCATTCTTAGTCACTAAATCCAAGTAAATGAAACCTGCCTCTTGCCCATCACTGGGGAAAAAAATGCTTTAGTGATATAAGTGTCAGATTGTGTTGAAAAATATCTAAATGTTATTCTGGATATCTATGCTGACTTGAATCTGTTATGTACCCCAGAACCAGAAAAGATCTCTTTTAATCCATTCTTATGGGGGCAGACCTATTGTGGGTGGGACCTTTTGTTAGGTTATTTCAATTGAGATGTGACCCAGCCCATTCAAGGGGGTCTTAATCCTTTACAGAAGTCCTTTGTGAGGAGGATAAAAGATAGTAATAGCCCAGAGAGCTAACAGAGAAATGTCCAGAGACATTTGGAGAGAGCCATTGAAACCAGAACCAGGAGAGAAGAACCAGCAGACATTGTCAAGTGCCTTCCCATGTGACAGAGGAACCCCGGATGCCAGCAGCCTTTCCTCAGAGAAGGTATCTTTCTCTTGATGCCTTAATTTGTACATTTTCATGGCTTTAGAATGGTAAATTTGTAACTTAATAAAACCCCATTGGAAAAGCCAACCCATTTCTGGTATATTGCATTCCAGCAGCTTTAGCAAACCAAAACAATATCCAATACCATCTTTGAAACACCGATCCATATTCCTTTCCAACCAGATGAAGCTCATTTTGCCACCAGGAGAGCAGGGTAAAAGTGCTGGGAAATGAACACCACCCCCTGCAATAGTCCTTAACCAAAGACTGATAGTATTTGGTATATAAATGCTTCAGTTTCCTCACCATAAAGTGAGATAACTCCGAGTTACATTTTCAACACTGGCTCTCAGAGTTCCTGAGCAGAATTAAGCTCGAGTAGCACCCTTTGTTGGCTCCTTCCCTTTCCTATCTCACCTCCCCGCTCCTCACTAGCATTTCCTTCATTTCCCAATTAAATAATTTGCACTTTACTCCTTGTCTCTGGGTCTGCTTCTGCAGGGATCCAAACTGACACGATCTTTCATTCAGAAAAAAAATGTGATATGTTTTGCACAATTTCAACTTATTGTTTAATGTCAAAGACAATTGAATCATTAACGCTTGCTTTTGAGCTCCTGAAATGTAGAGAGTTCTTGGTAAAACGGAACCAATGAACACATTATTTAGTGAGCACCCGCAATGTGCATAACTGGGTACTAAATGGCCTTATTTACAACAAATCATCAAAGGACTACTGCAGAGGGAGAAAACAAAGAAGAATTTTTGTAGTTTGCCAGACTACTATATACTTGTCTCATACAAATATCACACAACGGATTGGCTTAAACAATGAGAATTTAATGGCTCATGATTTTGAGGCTAGAAGTCCAAATCAACATATTGCCAAGGCTTGCTTTCCTCCCCAAATCTGCAGTGTTTTGGTACAAGCTGCTGGCAATCCTTGGGTTCCTTTGCTTGTATCTCTGCCTCTTGTCACATGGTGACGTCCTCTCCTCTCTGTGTCTCCTTTTCTGGTTTCTACGGACTTCTGGCTTCTGACTCCACTTATGTTTCTCTCATTCCAGCTTCTAGTTTCTTCTCTTTATGAGGTCTCCGTAATATGGATTAAGACCACCCTTTTTCAGTTGGCCTTACCTTAACTAAAAATATCTCCAAAGTCCTATTAATAGTGGGTTCACACCCAAAGGGACACAGATTAAAAACATATGCTTTTAGGAGCACATAATTCAACCTACCACAAGAATAAACTGAAATATATTGAGGACATGGATCCAGGGGAGGGGTTAACAATTCTTCATGCTATATATGTCACAAATGATTTGCCTGTGTGAGCTGTAAAAAGCTACATGGCTCAACACTCAACAGGCTCCCTGGGGCTTTAGTGCAGTTTTGCATGACCCTGATTCCAGGTGGGAATTGTCACACCCAACAGCGCAGCAACTTTCAGAGGATACTGGTCTTTACCTAGAGATCTTTTGTGAAAGCGGTGACTTTGCCTAGGCGAATCTGCCCACTCTGTAAGATGGGAGTGAGGCCTGGCTCCAGGCTGCCCAACTCTATTGCCTTATTTCTGGGGGAAATTATTAAGGAACATTTCTTCTGTCCTCTAGTCTTTTCAATATGATTTTCAACCATTCATTGTTCATTCCTTACAATGGACCTATGAGAAAAGGCAGGAAATCTAGGAGATTTGTGGATAGGTTGCTTGGTTCAAATTACCCCTTCCAGCATCCTCACACCCTTCCTTGGACAAAAGAAAGTTTCTACAGATCATGCCAAATCTTCCTTTTAAGTGATAGAACAATGGAAGATAGTTCAAAAAGAACTTTAATTTCTGAAAGAATTTAAAATCATGCTTCACCACTCTGTAGTATACAGACTTTTGGATTATATTTACATTTCTCCTACTGCTTTGTATCTGTGTTTTAAAAGGCCATATCTTTTCTAAGTTAAATAAGGCTTTATTTCCAAGAAAAGTGATTGAGTTCTTAGCAATGCATGGATGTGCTTCTGGGACAGTTTTTCTGTTTTTTTTTTTCCTCCAGTGGATAATATTGTCCTCTTGTCTGCATAAAGGAAGCACATATTAAAAACAATGGCAAAGAGGGAAAAATACAATCAGAAAGAAACAAGTGTTTAAAATAACAACTGGGAAGAGAAGTTCTGTTATCCCTTCTTGTCCCGTTCTGGAAAGTGGCTAGTGCAAGCAGAAAGAGTAAACTGTTCTTGTTCACTTACAATAAGGATGGAGAGGCTAAGCAGAGCCAGATGGCAGTTGTTCTTAGCATCATCAACCTTTTCTGTTTATCTTTTCTTTTTTTCAAACTTCACATTCCATATTCAGAAGCCCAGCACCGTCTCATCTTGCCTAGAGATGGGAGAGGGATTGTGGAACAATCATTTTCAACGAGCAAATTCCTTTTCATGCAAAACAAATCTTATTTGAATCTTCAACATATAAAGCAGATTTTAAAGTGACACTTTGCCTAAATTTATTTTATAAGTTCTAAGTCATACAAGAAGCATGCAGTATATAATCTGATACTGAGGACCATACATTTAATTGAGTGCAATACACTTGAGTCGGGGGTGTGTTTTACATGAACACAAATCCACAGGTCTGAATTTAAAAAAAAAAAAAAAGAAAGCCCATCACAAAGGGCAAAGCTGTAACCTTCCAAAATAATGACACATTGACAAGAATGTGGACTCGAATAGATAAATGAGCATGTCATAAATAAAGGTGGTATTGATATTGACTGTGTTTTAAAACCTCAAATTCTGTGTGAGACCAAAGGAAGATATGTTTATTTGGTGCGAAATCTACATTTTCTTTAGCACACCAGATAATGTATCTTGTCTGTTCAGTTTACTCAAACACCATAATTACACAGAACTTTGAATAGGCAGTGAGATCTGGTTGGTGTACAGGTTAGTGTGAAACCCTGATACATCCCAAAGTAATTTGGACAGAGAATAAAAAGTATTTGCAAAGCCCCCCTGAAGGAAATATTAAACTTCCCACCTGGGGAATTACTGATATTCTCACAAGCATTCAGGACTACCAATTTAGAAGGCCAAGACCTCGACCTTAGGGCTTGCCTTTATCATGCTTGTTACTGCAAATGAGAGGCTAAGTCTACTTATAATTGTGCCTAAGAGTCTCCCCCAGAGAACCTCTTTTGTTGCTCAGCTGTGGCCCTGTCTCTCTAAGTGAACTTGGTAAGTGGACTTGCTGCCCTCCCCTCTATGTTGGACATGACTCCCAGGGGTGTAAATCTCCCTGGCAATGTGAGACATGACTCCCAGGGATGAACCTGGACCCAGCATCATGGTACTGAGAAACACTACTTGACCAAAAGGGAGAAGAGAAATGAAACAAAATAAAATTTTAGTGCCTGAGAGATTACAAATAGAGTCAAGTGGTCATTCTGGAGGTTATTCTTATTCATTATATAGATACCCCTTTTTAGTTCTTAGTGCTTTGGAATAGCTAGAAGGAAATACCTGAAATTGTTAAACTGCAATGCAGTAGCCTTGATTCTTGAAGATGAGTGTATAGCTATGTAGCTTACACAGTGTGACTGTGCAATTATGAAAACCTTGTGGCTCACACTCCCTTTATCCAGTGCATGGACAGATGAGTAGAAAAATGGGGACAAAAATTAAATTAATAATAAGGGGATTGGGGGGTGGGATATTTTGGGTGTTCTTCTTTACCTGTTGTTCCAGTTTGCCAATGCTGCCATTATGCAAAATAACAGAAATGGATTGGCTTTTATAAAGAAGTTTTATTTGGTAACAAATCTACAGTTCTACAGCCATAAAAGTGTCCAAACCAAGATATAAACATGAGTATACCTTCACTGGAGAAAGACCATCAGCGTTTGGTAAACCTGTTAGCTCAGAAGGCACATAGATGGTGTCTGCTTGCTTCCAGATTGCATTTCAAAATGGTGTTCTCCAAAATGTGTCTAGGTTTAGCTTCTCACAGCAAACTCTGGACTAATATCTCCAAAGTGTCAGCAAAAGTCTGCTTTCAATGGCTGTCTCCAAAATGTTTCTCTAAGCTACAGCACTGAGCTCCTTCTGTCTGAGCTCTTATAAGGCTCCAGTAAACTAATCAAGACCCATGCTGACTGAATGGGTGGGGCCACACCTCCATGGAAATAATCTAATCAAAGGTATTACCCACAGTTGGATGGGTCACATCTCCATGGAAACAACCTAATCCAAAGACTCCAACCTAATCAACACTAACACATCTGCCCCCACAAGATTGCATTAAAGAACATGTCATTTTGGGGGGCATAATACAATAATACATCCAGACTGGCACACTTGTATTTTTATTCTTGCTCTTATTTATTATTTTTTTTGAGTAATGAAAATGTTCAAAAGTTGATTTGGGGGATGAATGCACAACTATATGATGGTACTGTAAACAATTGATTATACACTACAGATGATTGTGGTTCATGTGAATATATCTCAACAAAACTGAATTTAAAAAAAAGAAGGTTGGTGCTGTGGATGCTGTGGTGGGCTACCCAGGTTCCCTCCTTCCCCTTCAGGATGGACACAGCCATTTCCCAGCTGCTGTCAGTGTTGGAGGCTGACTGCTCGCAGCTGAATCACCCTCTGGGAATTGCCCTCAGCCCAAGAGCCATGTCACTCAAGGTCACACCCCAACCCCAGGGCTGGGTGGGGGTGGTTAGCTCACATCCAAGGACAACAGTGAAGGGCCATCCCGGCCCCAGAGCTTTGGTGGGTTTGGCTAAGGCCTTTGTTGCAACGGCATCACAGCTCAACTCCTCTCTCTGCTGAATCTTGCTTCCTTCACACCCTCATAGGTGTTGATCCTAAGAGCACTCTACAATGAACTTCCGCATATAAATATCTATCTCAGAGTCTGACACAGGTGAAGGCACCATGGACACCCACAGGGCTTACAACCATATTCAGCAAGTGCTCTCGTTTCATTGTATTTACTTTCTTTCTCTACATACACACATATTTATAACATATATATATATACACACACATTTTTCTCAAACTTTTATTTTGAAAATTTTCAAACCAACAGAAAGAATAATACAATGACCATTCATATAGCCCTGTCTAGATTCAATAATTGTCAACATTTTGACATAGTTACTTTATCTCTCCCTATATATTTTTTTCTTTTTGCTATATCACTTGAAATCACATCACATCACTCATCCTCTAAATACTTCTGCATGCATCACCCAAGGTTAAATTCGACTGTGGGCATGCATATATATGCAGTACTATCATCATACCTAAGAAAATTAACAATAATTCCATTAATTACAGGTTTTAAATGGTTTTTAGAAACCTTGTTTTAAATGATACTCTAAGCAAACATTTGTGAAACCTTGGGGTTTCCTAGAATGCAGTATGAAAACAACTTTTCTAGAGTAATACCAAGAGAAAACAGGCCCACTTGAGAAAAATCCATCTTTAATTTCATCCATGACCTGTTTAATATAGGTAGGGTACCTGGCAAAGCTAGCCCCCCAACTCATATGGGCCCAACTAGTATTCTATAGCCTTGTATGTCAGACCTACTGCACATTAGAATACCTGTATACACAGATACATGCTAAGGACTATGAATCAGTTAATATCCTTAATGACTGAGAAGATGGTGTTCCAGTTTGCTAAAGCTGTCATTATGTGAAATACCAGAAATGGATTGGCTTTTATAAAGGGAATTTATTATGTTACAAATTTACAGTTCTAAGGTCATAAAAGTGTCCAAATTAAGGCATCAACAAGAGGATACCTTCACTGAAGAAAATCTGATGGCGTCCGGAACACCTCTGTCAGCTGGGAAGGCATGTGGCTGGCATCTGCTGGTCCTTTGCTCCCAGGTTCCAGTTTCAAAATGGCTTCTTTCTCCAAAATGTCTCTGGAATTCTATCTCTCTTAGCTTCTCACCCTCAGCTCCCGTGAATCCTTGCTTGCTCTCCCAGGGTGTTTCTCTCTATGTGTCTGGGGGTCCTCTCTTAGTTTCTCTGGGGCACACTCTGGGCTTCACCTCTTAGCTTGGCATCTCCAAATGTCTTTCTGT
Source organism: Choloepus didactylus (assembly GCF_015220235.1). Lineage (NCBI taxonomy): Eukaryota > Metazoa > Chordata > Mammalia > Pilosa > Megalonychidae > Choloepus > Choloepus didactylus. The sequence continues at coordinate 10,408,411 of NC_051335.1, forward strand.
CTGCATCTACAAGTGTCTGGGTCTGGTCAGCCTCGGAACTCCCTTAAGGACTCCAGAAAACTAATCAAGACCCACCTTGAATGGGCAGGGTCACACCTCCATGGAAATAATATAATTGAAAGGGCTCACCCACAGTTGGGTGGGTCACATCTTCATGGAAACAACCTAATCAAAAGATCCCACCCACAATAGGTCCACCCCCACAAGACTGCATTAAAGAACATGGCTTTTTCTGGGGTACATGATAGATTCAAACCAGCACAGCTGGTAAGTGTGTCTCTGTGAACATTTCTGCTCTCAAGCTCACAGTTTGTAAACTTGATAACAGTATTTTTTATTAGGCTGGTATTCTTGGGTAGATCAAGAGGGTGTTTAAACAATCATTACTCTTGGAACCCAGTAAGTAAGTATAAGTACAGTATACTGCATTGCCCGGCACCACAAAAACAAATCAGTATGTTGTATCTCCCCTTAAACATACATCATTCATCACTTAAGTAAACCAATAGTTAGGTTGAAAACGCAAGTGCTAATATAGCAAAGTGATAGCCACTAAAATGTAAAATGTATTTCAGGAACATCATTTTTAAGAAAGTAACTTACTTGGAAACTCACTTAAGTGGTGCCATTAAAAACATCAAGTGTCAACATTCTTGGGAAATAGAATATATTATCAATGCAAATGTACAATTGCCTCCTTGGACTGGGGTTGGCTTGTCTTGCTCAAGTTAGAGTAAAAGCCTCTAATGATTTTGACTGGGTATCTCAATTAAGCAAGGTCCCCATCTGGCCAGTTAGGGATAAGAAAATATATTGGACTGTGGGCATGCATATATATGTCTCTTACATGTTTCTCTCTCTCTCTCTCTCTCTCTCTCTCTCTCTCTCTCTCTCTCTCTCTCTCTCTCTCTCTCTCTTTCACACACACACACACACACGTACGTGCACACAAGAGAGGGGAAAAGAAAAGAAACCTATCATTGCCCACATTTTGAAATTTTACAGTTGGCACTTCCTTTAAACAGTCTTCAGAAATAGTCTGTTTAAAACAAAACAAAACAAAACCTTAAAAAAATCAGGATCTCAAGGGGCAGAAGACTGGGTGGAAAGTAAGGGACAATTCCACTCAACACAACTAACTGTGGTTCAGCCCCTGCTTTCCAAGCCTGATCTGGACATGACAGGTTCATCCTGAAGGAATCATCTGTTAAACTCTGACTTAAGGAAAGCTAGTGCTCTTCATAGCCAGAGGGAAAAGCATTAACTTTCTCATGGAATATTCCCCCAAATCACTTTAAATTATAGGGCAAGGGAAAAAAAGTCACACTGCATGTCAGCACAGTGAGCTAAGCAGGAAAGAGCCAAAGTTAACTAAAGCCAGTGGCTTTCAAATATTTTTTGACTATGACCCACAATAAAAAAAAATACATTTTACATGGCGACCCAGCTCCTACATAGAGCATAGACACAAAACTAAGACAAAAGTTTTCCAAAATAAAAATATTATTGCCCTCTGGGATTTTCTATTTCTTTCTTTTTTTTTTCTTTTCTTTTCATTTTTTTTTTTTTTTTTTTTACAAAAAAGCTACTCCCAACTCATTAAAACGACTTCACCACCCACTTAAAGTAAATGACTTGCAGTGTGAACAACAGTGTTAGAGGGTCAAGACCAAAACTGCAGTTATGTGCCAGACTGGATTCAAAGGAGAACTTTAACTAAGGGGTTATTTAGAATTGACTAAAATCCCAGTGTTTAACCAAAGGAACCTTTTCTCATAGGATGTCTGGCTGAGTTCTCAGGGCCAGTCCCAGCCCAACTGTGAAACTGTCCCTTTCAACACTCTTTTCTAGATCAGGTAGTCTATTTTTTGGTAATATTACTTGAATTAAGATTGACCTACTTTAAGTTATGCATATATTTACATTGTAAATGACTAAAAAACGGCCTCCCCACATCTATTCCTTCCCACTCCCTAGAAGCCACCACAGTAAACATCCAGACAAGTACCTTCCATCTTTTTCAACATGTCTACATATTATACATAAATACAAATGTGCTTTTTCATAATGTAAATGGAATTGTATTACATTTACTGTTCTGCAACTTGCTTCTTGAACTTAAGAAATCTGTCTTTCCAAATCAGGACATGATTTTCAAATCACTGTATCTAGATTGACTACATTCTTTTTTTTAACAGTACTTTGTTAAAGTATAATTCATGTACAATAAAATGCACATAACCTATGGACAGCTTGAGGACTTTTAACATACGTGTATAACACATCTGTATATGTGACGGCCACCCAGATCAAGATGGAGAACATGTCCATCACCCCAAAAAGGCCCCCTCATGCCCCTACTGGTCAATCTCACTCCCACAAAGGTAACCTCTTCTCAGACATCCCCCATACATGGGGACTTATATCGTAAGTAATTCTGTGGCTGGATTCTCTCGTGCAACATAATATTTTTGAGATTGACCCATGTTTTTGCATGTATTGGTAGTTTGTTGTGTTTTTCTTTTGCTTCATGGTAATCCCCCCATAGTGTGTATTGTCTCCAGCTTGGATTTCTTGTGAATAAAGCTTCTATGAAGATTCTGGTAGAAGTCTTTTTGTGGACATATATGCTCATTTCTCTTGGGAACATACTTAGAGTTGCTGAGTCATAAGTATGTCCATTTCATTTTATTAGAAACCACCACATGGTTTGCCACAGTGGCTATGCCAGTTTGCACTTCTACCAGCAGTTGCTCCACATCCTTGTCAGTGTGATGCATTCTGGTGCATGTATACTGGTATCTCATTTCAATTTAATTTGCATTAACCTGATCACTAATGATGTTGAACATTTTTTCATGTATTTACTGGCCATTCTTAATATCTTCTTTTGTTGAGTGCCCATGCAAGAATGTTGCCCATTTTTTTGATTGAGTTGTTCATCTTTTTATTATTGATTTGTAGAAAAATTTTATATGTGATGAATACAAGTCTTTTGTCTGATATACGTATTGAATATCTTTAGTCTATGGCTTGTCTTTCACGTTAAGCTCTGCCACATTCTGTTAAATGGATGCATATTATTGAATTGTAGTGGCAGTTTCTTAATTTATGCAACCAGTCCTCTAATAATGGATATTTATATTCATAAGGAAAAATCTGTGCTTCACTGGAAAACCATGCATTGTTTTGCACACATCCTTCTGGATTATCTGATTGTGAGCCTTTCATTGTCCTGCAGCCATTTTTCAATTCTGTAAGTTGTGTATAACTGATTGCAACACAAAATAATTCTTGCCTACAGACTTGCAAAAAAAAACTGTCTGGTGGAAATTTGATTGTCTTCCCTCCTCCACCGTGGACAAAGTCAATTTTGCCTCCACTTGCAAATTCATTTTTATATTCCTGATCTAGAAATGTGTCTGTTCTTTAGATCGTCTTTTGAAATGGTGGTAACTTCTTACCAGTTCCCTCATAATGAGTTAGATAAAATCATTAACCTATGTTCATTTTGTATCTGTAGGAAAGCCATGATTTTACCTTTATTTTTTTTTCTTTAGCATACTGTTTCCTTTTATTTCCTATTACAGATCATGCTGCAATCCTTACTGCTCATTTATCTTTGTGTAGATGCCTCTATCAAGCCTAAGCAGTTCTCAAGCTCTCTCACACTCCAAATCAAACCAACTTTCAGGAATGAATTTAGCAAGTTCAGTTACATCATGGCATAGCAGATGAATACAGCATTTTAATAGGAGAAAAGGTCAAATTAGGCTCAGACCAAAGAAATAAAATGAATGGTAGAATTTCAGGCATGGTAAGACAGGGTGAGCGAGGGATGACTTTATTGGGCATCTACTATTCCCAGACCAGTGTGTTGGGCACTGAAGCCCTCAGGAAGCTCAGGCTAGTGGGGAAGTCAATTAAGAAATGTTAAGACTAGCTCTGTGTGCTCTAGCACCACCAACTGGAAGGAAGGAGGGGAGTTTATCTGAAGCTCTGATCCTCAGGTTATGGTTTCTGAATGATTTCAGAATACATGGAAATGCTTGCAGAGGGAAACAGCCTTTTATATTTAAAAGATGAGAAGAAAAAGAAATTCATTCTTGATCTTCATTCTTCTCAAGTAAGAGCATCCATTCTGATAACAAAAATATTCAGCCTTTTTGCTAAGAAATGTTTGAACTATTCATTTAACTGCTTGCTGGTGGGTGTGAGAGTGGCACAACTACTTGTGAGTTCCCTCATTTCTAATGGCCTCAACTCATGGGGTGGTAAGAGGATTAAATGAATGAACACACATTGCACCATAGTTGGGAAAACAGAAGCCTTGCTATGTATGCCTCCTTTAAAGGGTTTTAGCATACGAATTAGTGGTTCACAAGACTAGTAAAGGAGGTGACAAAGGTGAAAGATCAGGGAGGAGACTTAAAGAAGCTACCCTTCCTCAGAGCTGCCGAGGACACAGTAGAAGGGCTGCATTCGCTCGGCAGATGCCAAGTCAACAAAATACAGATTTGGGGAGCCATGGAAGAAGCTCCTGGCATATTTCCTGCCACTTCCCCCATCCCCTCCTGGAGATAGCCAGCACTCCCTTTGTGAGTCCCTGGCCTTGTTCTGGCTGAGAAAGATGCTTTGGAAACTTCTCTGCGGCGTGTACCATCACCCCTTCCCTCCCAGAATTTGCACTCCAGGCAAAAGCAGCTGGGGACAAAGAAAGCAGTGAAAGAAACAACTTAGGAGGTTGGCCTGGGACAAAGGTTTACCTACTCTAAATCCAGCAGCAAAGCACCCAAGAGAGGGAGAAGGTCTGTCTCCTGGGAAGTAGAGGGACATTCAAACTCCTGTAAACAGGGGAACTCATAAGGCCACTAGCAAGCACAAGCCCAGGACAAGAAACAGGCCCAGAAATTGCCTTGGGCTGATCTTCCTGTTAGAGGGCCAAACTCTGACTGAGAGCACCAACCAACACAAAGCCAATTTGCAAAGGTAGTCAGAGGTGTCTTTTGCGTACATTTGCTTGGTTTTGCTAGCCCATGACACTCGAGAAAATTTCTGTCATATCACCAGCTGGATATAAACTGAAGAAACAGACATCTCAGGGAATAAATCCCACGGTTAACATTTTTAAATATTAAATGTACAGTGTGCAGCAAAAGTTACAAGACAAAGAAGTAGGAAATGATGGCCAATCCAAAGAAAGAGGATTAAAAATCCAGAAAACATCAGTGAAGCAAACCAGACTGTGGACACATCAGACAAAGATTTTTTTAGAAAGGTCTTGAATAGACTCAAGTGATTCTATACACAAATTTCTGAGTAACTGTCAAACTGCCTTTCACAGTGGCTGAATCATTTTACATTTCTAACAGCAATGCATGAATGTTCCTATTTCTCTACATTATCTCCCACACTTTAAATTTTCTGTTTTTTTAATAGCAGCCACTCTACTGGGTGTAAAATGGTATCTCACTGTGGTTTTGATTTGCATTTCCCTGATGGCTAATGATATTGAGCATTTTTCATTTACTTTCTGTCCATTTGTATATCTTCTTTGGAGAAATGTCTTTTCAAGTCTTTTGCCCATTTTTTTTTTAATTGGGTTGTCTTTTTGTTGTTGGGTTGAAGGATTTCTTTATACATTCTGGATATTTAACCTTTACTGGCTATATGGTTTCCAAATATTTTCTCCCACTGTGTGGGTTGTCATTTGACTTTCATGATAAAGTCCTTAAGACAAACTTTTTAATTTTGATGAGGTCTCATTTATCTAGTTTTTCTTCTGTTGCTTGTGCTTTGAGTATAAAAGTCTAAGAAACCATTGCCTAACACAAGGTCCTGAAGATGCTCACCTATGTATTCTTCTAGGAGTTTCATAGTGCTGGCTCTTTATTTAGGTCTTTGATCCATTTTGAGTTGATTTTTGTATATGGTGTGAGATGGGGGTCTCCTTCATTCTTTTGCAAATGGAGATCCAGTTTTCCCAGCACCATTTGTTGAAGAGATTACTATTTCCCAAGTGAATGGTCTTTGCCCCCTTGTCAAAAATCAGTTGGCCATAAAAGTGAGGATTGATTTCTGGACTCTCAATTCAATTTCATTGGTCTATATGTCTGTCCTTGTGCCAGTACCATGCTCTTTTATTACTGTGGCTTTGTAATAAGTTTTTTTTTTCAATTCAATTTTATTGAGATATATTCACATACCCTACAATCATCCACAGTATACAATCAATTGTTCACAGTACCATCATATGATTGTGCATTTGGTGATTGTGCATTCATCACCACAATCAATATTTGAACATTTTCAATACTCCAAAAATATTAAAATTAAGAACAAAAATACAAGTAAAGAACATCCAAAACATCCCATCCCCCGATCCACCCTGTTATTCATTTAATTTTTGTTCCCATTTTTCTATCCATCTGTCCATACACTGGATAAAGGGGGTGTGAGCCACAAGGTTTTCATAGTCACACAGTCATAATGTGTAAGCTACATAGTTATATAATTGTCTTCAAAAATCAAGGCTACTGGGTTGCATTTCAACAGTTTCAGGTATTTCCTTCTGGCTATTCCAATACACTAAACAATAAAAAGGGATAGCTATATAATGCATATGAATAACCTCCAGAATGAGCTCTCAACTCAATTTGAAATCTCTCAGCCATTGAAATTTTTATTTTGCATCCCCTTTTGATCAAGAAGTCTTTCTCAATCCCACGATGCCAGGGCCAGGCTTATCCCCGGGAGTCATATCCCATGCTGCCAGGGAGATTTACACACTTGGGAGTCATGTCCCATGTAGGGAGGAGGGCAGTGAGTCCATCTGCTGAGTTGGCTTAGACAGAGAGGCCACATCTGAGCAACAAAGAGGTTCTCTGGGGGTGATTCTTAGGCACAATTGTAAGTAGGCTTAGCCTCTCCTTTGCAGTAACCAGCTTCACAAGGGCAAGCCCCAAGATCGAGGTCTCAACCTTCCCAATGATTGTGAGAATATCAGTAATTCCTCAAGTGGGGAAGTTTAATATTTCCACATTTTCCCCCAGTCCCTCAGGGGGGCTTTGCAAATACATATTTATTCTCTGTCCAAATTACTTTGGGATATATCAGGGTTTTCACACTAACCTGTACAAACCAACCAGATCACCATCCCCATTCTAAGTTCCATGTAATTACAGTGTTTGAATAAACTGACCATACAAGTTAAATTATTTAGTGTGCTAGAGATTATAAATTTTGCACCAAATAAACATCTCTTCCTTTGGTCTCACATGGAAGTTGAAGTTTAAAACACAGTCAATAGCATCCTTTACCCTTAAGTCACATTTGCCTTAGTCCTAACCAGATATGCTTCATTTGAATCTCTAATTGAAGTCTAAACTCTTTTTCAGCTTTTTTAACAGTTGCTGTGTGGGTAGTACTGACATTCATAGCTGCTGAACTCTAGCTCTCAGTCTTGGGTGTCACACAGATACTCAAAGTTCCAGGTTGTACATAAAGAACTCAGTATCTCAGAATTTAGAGATAACCATTTCAACTTAGGAATAAATGTGACTGCTGTGAGAGCTTACAATCTAGGGGCCTTTACAATAAGACTTACCCTGATAACCTGTACCCTAAGATTCAATTCTCAGAGTTTGCACGTTATGGTTAGTCCATATTAGTGAGGCATTATAATGTTTATCTTTTCATTTCTGACTTATTTCACTCAAGATGCTGTCCTCAAGATCCATTCACCTAGTTGCGTGCCTCACAACTTCATTCCTTCTTGCAGCCACTCAACATTCTATTGTATGCATACACCACAGTTCATCATTCTGTTCATCAGTTGATGTACCCTTAGGCCACCTCCATCTATTGCAAATCATGAGTACTGCCACCATAAACACCAGTGTGCAAATGTCCATTTGTATCCCTGCTCTCAGTTCTTCCAAGTATGTACCCAATAATGAGGTTGCAGGATCTTATGGCAACCCCATACTTAGCTTCTTGTGGAACCACCACACTACCCTCCAGATGTGTTGCATCATTCTACTTCCCTACCAACAGTGAATAGGTACATCCCTATCTCCACATTTTCTCCAGCACTTGTATCCCTCTGTTTATTTTTTCCCCTGCAATTTTATAGAAAAATATTCACATATGTAATAAATTTTTAAGATGAGGAAGTGTGAGTCCTCCAACTTCATTCTTCTTTTTTCAAGATGGCTTTGGCTATTCAGGACCCTTTACCCTTCCACATAAATTTAAAGACTAGCTTTTCCATTTCTGCAAAGAAGGTTGCTGGAATTTTTATTGGGAATGCATTGAATCTGTAAATTGCTTTGGGTAGAATTAACATTTTAACAATAGTTTTCCAACCTATGAACACAGAATGTCTTTCAATTATATAGATCTTCTTTGATTCCGTATAGCAATGTTTTGTAGATTTCTGTGTACAAGTCCTTTACACCTTTGTTTAGATTTATTCCTACAGATTAGGTTCTTCTAGTTGCTATTATAAATGAATTTTTTTTCTTGATTTCTTCTGATTGTTCATTACTAGTGTACAGAAACACTACTGATTTTTGGGCATTGCTCTTGTACCCAGTCACTATGCTGAATTCATTTAATAGCTCTAGGAGCTTTGTTGTGGATTTTTCAGAATTTTCTGTATATAGGATCATATCTGAAAATAGGGAAAGTTTTACTCCTTTCTTTCCAATTTGGATGGCTTCTGTTTCTCTTACTTATCTAAATGCTCTGGCAAGAACTTCCAAGGCAATGTTGAATAATAGTGGTGGCAGTGAGCATTCCTGTCTTGTTCCTGATCTTAGAGAGAAAGCTTTCATTCTTTTACTATTGAGCATGGATATTATTAGCTGTCGGTTTTTCATATATGCCCTTTATCATGTTGAGGAAGTTTTCTTCTATTCCTAGTGTTCTAAGTGTTTTTATCAAGAAAGGGTGCTGGATTTTGTCGAATGACTTCTACATCAATCAAGATGATTATGTGTTTTTTCCTTCATTCTGTTAATTTGATGTATTACATTAATTGATTTTCTTATATTGAACCACCCTTGCATAACTAGAATAAATCCCACTTGATCAAGGTACATATTTCTTTTAATGTGCTGTTGGATTTGGTGTTTTGCTGAGGATTTTGCATTTATATTCGTAAAAGATATTGGTATGTAATTTTCTTTTCTTGTGGTATCTTTAATTTGGCTTTCATATAAGGGTGATTTTGGCCTTATAGAATGAATTAGAGAATGCTCCCTCCTCTTTAATTTCCCGGAGGAGTATGAGCAGAATTGGAATTAAGTCTTCTTGGAATGTTTGGAAGAATTCCCCTGTGAAGCCATCTGGTCCTGGGTTTCTTTTTTGGGGGATTTTTTTTTAATACAGTTTCATTGCAACATATTCACATACCCTACAGTCATCCGCAGTATACAATCAACCATTCACAGTACCATCGTATAGTTATGCATTCATCACTAAAATCAACTTTTGAGCATTTTTCTTACTCCGAAACAAATTAATTAATTAATTAAGGTTAAGAAAAAGTAATTTGATGTTTTCTGATTACTGATTCAATCTCTTTACTAGTTATTGGTTTGTTAAGATCTATTTCTTCTTGAAAGAAGTCAGTGTAGGTAGTTAGTGTGTTTCTAGGAATTTGTCCATTTCATTTAGGTTATGCAATTTGTTACCATACAGTTTACAGTTGCTCATAGTATCCTCTTATAGTTCCTTTCAATTTTGTGTTGTTAGTAACATCCACTTTTCATTTCTGATTTTAGTTATTTGTGTCCTCTCTTTTTTTTATTTGTCAGTCTAGCTAAAGGTTAATTTATTGATCTTTTCAAAGAACAAACTTTTGGTTCGGTTGATTCTCCTTATTGTTTTTTTTTTTTTTTTAACTCTCTATCTCATTTATCTCAACTCTAATCTTTCATTTTTCTTCCTCTTTCATTTCGGGTTTAATTTGCTCTTCTTTTTCTAGTTCTTCCAGTTTTTCTTTTTTTTTATTTTAAGAGATACTTTCATTATTGACTTTAGCATGAAGGGAAAGAAATGTTTTGAGAATAATTCATTCCAAAAATGGCTTAGTCACCATATTGCTGATGCTAAAATAAAATACATAGGATTACAAATAAAAATAATTGTAGTAAAGTACAGTAAAAACACATAAATATGGAATGATCTAATGACCAAGATTAAGAACACTGAAAATATCTTTCATTATAATAATTATTTTCACATGTGCATCAACTCATTTGAAGGTTAATTTTTCATGTTTAATAGATAGCTAATATTTTCCTGATTATATAAGTAATGTAAACTCATGATAAAAAGTGGAAAAATACAGAAAAAAACATTAAAGTGGTAAATGATTAATAGTTCTAATACACAGAGATGGATCCTGCCAATATTCCAGAATTTTGGTATATATCTTTCATTATGAGTTTATTTTAAACATTGGAATAATTATATGTACATTCTTTTATAAAATTATTCTTCTTAAGATAGTATTTTCTATCTCATTTATTGATTGCTTAGCAGTTCTTCAAGTTTTAAAGTTAGGTCTCTGATTTAAAATCTTTTTTAATGTAAACATTTAGAGCTGTAAATTTCCCTCTCAGCCCTGCCTTTGCTGCATCACATAAGTTTTGATATGTTGTATTTTCATTTTCATTCAACTGAAGATATTTCCCTTGTGATATCATCGTTAACTCATTGGTTGTTTAAGAGTAAGTTGTTTAATTTCCACATATTTATGAATTTTTCATTTCTCCATTATTGATTTCTAACTTCATTTGTTATATAGTAGAAGAAGTTAAAATATATGACTTCAGTAGTGTTTAATTTCTTGAGATTTGTTTTGTAACCTAACATATGGTCTATCCTGGAAAATGATCCATGTGTACTCGAGAAGAATGTGTATTCTGTTGTTGTTGGGTGAAGTGTTCTGTATGTGTTAGGTCTACTTGGTTTAAAGTACCATTCAAGCCTTGTATTTCCTTATGGACTGTGCTGGTTTGAATCTATTGTGCCCCCCACAAAAGCCATGTTCTTTAATGCAACTTTGTGGGGGCAGGCTTATTGGTCTTTTGATTAAGTTGAGACCTTTGCTTAGGTTGTTTCCAGGGAGATGTGACCCACCCAGCTGTAGGTGAGACCTTTTGATGAGATCATTTCCATGGAGGTGTGACCCCACCCATTCCGAGTGGGTCTTGATTAGTTCACTGGAGTCCTTTAAGAGACATTTTGGAGAGAACCTAAGCTGACACAGATACAGATACTTGGAGATGCTTGGAGATGCAGACAGAGAGATGTTTGAAGTTGCTAAGCTAAGAGATGAAGACCAGTTTGCCCCGGAGAAGCTAAGAGAGAACCCCCAGATGCTTAGAGAGAAATGCCCCAAGAGAACCAAGCAGAGAACTGAGGGAAGCTAAAAGAGAGACGGAAGCCCAGAGACATTTTGGAGAAAGACATTTTGAAACCAGAACCTGGGAGCAAAGGACCAGCAGACGCCACTCACACACCTTCCCAGCTGACAGAAGTGTTCCAGATGCCATCGGACTTTCTTCAGTGAAGGTATCCTCTTGTTGATGCCTTAGTTTGGACACTTCTAGGGCTTTAGGACTGTAAATCTGTAACCTAATAAATCGCCTTTATAAAAGCCAATCCCGGCCTAGAACAGAGATGGGCACATAGCAGATGCTCAGTAAATATTTAGTAGATTAAAACTAGCTGGAACGAATTTATGTGTGTGATTGTGGTTGAGGGGGGGAAGTTTAGAGTCACATATGTCACTAGAAGGAAAGCTAGAGAATAAAACATGGGACTGTATAACACTGAACACTGTGGTGGATGATGACTATGATTAATAGTGCAAATATAAATACATTCTTATGAATGAAAACAAATGTATGTCACTATTACTAGGAGTTACTAATAGAATGGTTTATGGGGAAAAATATATTGCAAACTATGGACTATAGTTAGTAATATTTTAATATTCTTTCATCAACAGCAATGAATGTACCATACCAGTGCTAAGGGTCAATTATAGGGGGGAATAAGGGGTATGGGATGTGTTGTTGTGTTTTTTTCCTTTTAAGTAATGAAAATATTTTAAAATTGATTGTGGTGAAGAATGTACAACTATGTGATGGTACTGTGAACCACTGATTATACATTTTGGATTGGACTGTATGGTATATGAATATATCTCAATAAAACTGTTTAAAAAAAAGAAAGGAGGAGGAAGCAAAGAAATTATAACACTTGGCTTTCTCCACAAAGACTTATTATTTGCACAGTTGCATTGATGTTTTCTTTACTCAGGTAAATAAATTTGGCTTGTGTCGATATTTTAAATTTAGACAGATTTTTCTGTCCTAATTCTGTCAATTGATAACTCCAAGTACCTCCAAATTTTATTCATACTCATCCAATTAACAGTAGAAGTGACCAGATATAGTTTATTAAAATATGCTCATTAAATACAATTGTGCCTCAGTTTTTAAAAATTACAAATACATTAAAAACTGTTACAGTGCCATGACATTGCAAAGACTGCCTTGTGAAATTATAATGAAGTAAAATTTTTTAGTAAAACTATGAAATGTCTGAATTGCATTTTCCCATATAAAAATATAATTTTTATTGCAACACTGAACAGTTAAGGCCAAAACACTTGAAGGAGAGCATGAGATACACATATTTTGAAGTTGCTTATTAAAAATATTTCCATAAATAAATACCAAACCTGGTCTTACTGTTCAAACCAAATAAAACATATTATTAACTTTTATCTTTAAAAGTTTGTTTCAGAAACTTTCCTTCAGCAGTTATATATTTTTTCAAGTATAAATTACAATGTGCTTGGTGACCATGAAAACATAAATACGTACTTAGAGTATTGTACAAGCTTTTGACCTTCTTTCCATATTTGCTGGTGAAGTATCCTTATTATTTTGCCCCATGTGGTTCTGGTTTGCATCTTTCTTATTTCTTTTAAAAGTGATTTGATCTCCTATTGGCTTTATCTCTGGAAGTGGCCCACTATTCTGCACAGTTTTCTGACTCATCAATGACATCCTTTTAAAAAGAGAAACCTAAAAGAAAAGCCAGTAAGAAGAATTAATTTCAGTATGTGAAACATTCATTTACTAATATTCAGGGTTATCATTTTCAGCAGGTATTAATAGAGAAGACATGAAATATCTGACAAAATATGGGCAAGACCTGTACACTGAAAACTATAAAGCATTACTAAAGGAAATTTAAGACCTCAATAAATGGAGAGAAATACCATGCTCATGAATCTGTAGATTCCAAGCAATCTCAACCAAAATCCAGAAAGTTTTTTTTGAAGAAAGTGACAAACTGATTGGAGACATTCACAGGAAAATGCAAAAGGGTCTAGAATAGCCAGAACCACTTTGAAAAAGAACAAAAAAAGTTGGAGTACTAATGCTACCTGATTTCAAGATTCATTATAAATTTTCAGTAATCAAGGCAGTATGGTATTGGTGTAAAGACAGACAAACAGATCAAAAGAACAGGATTCAAGTCCAGAAAAAGACCCACACATAAAAGATCAATTGATTTCTGACAAAGATACAAAGGCAATTCAGTGGGGAAAGGATAGTCTTTTCAACAAATGGTGCTGGAGCAATTAATTGGATATCCATATGCAAAAAAAAAAAGAACTTCAATCTGTACCTTCACCATATACAAATATTAACTCAAAATGGGATGCTACTCAGCAATAAAAAGGAATGTGACAGCAAGAACAATCTCAAACTAATAATACTGAATGAAGGAAGCCAGCCCCTCCAAAAAGTATATAGTGTATGATCGCAATTACACAAAATTCTAGAACATGCAAAATAATGTATAATGACAGAAAACAGATCAGCAGTTTCCTGGGGATGGCAGGGACAAGAGAACAGTGAGGGATTACAAAGGGGCACGAAGAACCTCTGGCCAGTAATGGACATGTTCATTATCTTGACCCTGGTTATGGTTTCATGCGTGTATTATGTGGGTTAAAACTAATCAAATCACATATTTTAAATGTGTGCAATTTATTGTGTGTCAGTTATACCACAATAAAGCTATTTTTTGGAAAAAAAAAAGCCAATCCTTTCTGGTATTTTGCATAATGGCAACTTCAGCAAACTGGAACATGGACCTTCTCACTAGATGTTCTATCCCATACTGAAAAGTGGTGGATTAAAGTCTCCTACTATTAATACAGAGCCATCTATTTCTCCCTTCAAATTGGTCAGTATTCACTTCCATGTATTTTGGGGGCTTTGCTGTTAGGAGCATAAATATTTATAATTATTAAATCTTCTTGTTGAATTGACCTCTTTATCAGTATATAATGACTGTCCCTCCTAACAGGTTTTGACAAAGTCTATTTTATCTGATGTTAGTACTGCTACCCCTTTTGTGGTATTTGCCACAGCAGTTGGGCAAACTAAGACACTGAGCTAGTGCTTAACTTCCCAATGTTCAAACTAACACTTCTCTTCTAGGGCTTCTTTCCATCATCCATCCTCCCCTTGCTCCCACTGCACTGTCCAGCGGCCAAAAAGGATCGGCAATTACAATTCTAGAAAAAGGCAACTACTGAATAACTTGGTAGTATTGAAAAATATATGGAATTATTTAGGGGTTAGTTTTAACAAACCTGGCCAACTCTGAAGGCTTAAGTTCTGGTTCTGGCTTTGGTACCAACAGCTCTATGATCTTGCGCAAACTGCTGAACCTTCTAGGACTGTTTTCTCAGAAATTCAAAAGGTGGTGATACTGAGTACATCAGCTCTGTGGTAGTCTTCCCAATAAGGCATAACCTCAATTCAGTCATGAGAAAACATCAGACAAACCCAAATTGAAGGGTATTTTACAAAATAACTGGCCAGCACTCTTCGAAAGTGTCAAGGTAATGAAGGACAAGAAAAGACTGAGGAACTGTCACAGATTAGAGGAGTTTAAGAATATATGACAACTAAATTCAATGTGGGATAGTGGATTGATTTCTGGAATAGATAAAGAATGTTAGCGAAAAACCTGGCAAAAGACTAATAAAGTCTGGAGTTAATAGTACTGTGGTGGTGTTAATTTCTCAGGTTTGATTATTGTGCCATATGTGAGCTGCTCAAATTAAGGGAAGCTGAGGGAGGGTAAACAGAAACTTTATACAACTTTTGCAATTCTTCCATAAGTCTAAACTTATAAGTAAAAGTTAAAAAAAATACAAGACTGCACTATCATAATAGTATCAAAACTGAACTCATCATTTGTCCTGGTTCCTGCAAATTATGTAGCCAGTTCTGCATGAAGCATATGGAGGACTGGACAAAACTGGTTTCCTGTTTTGCAAAATAATGAAGCAGAGCAAAATGACTCCTAGGTGCTTGAGGGAGACATGGAAGGAGTAGAGATAGGACCTGCCTAATCTGAATTGGTCTTGCGGACAGGAATAAAGATGGTTTGGGGCCAATGATTAAAGACTAGATGGGACAAAGGGACATCTCAGCTGATGATCACTAGGAAAGATGACAACAAAAACCTGCTTCTGAATCCCTCTCCCTGGTCTTGGCATTGGATAAGATCCCTACATCTTAAAAGCATTTCTGGAGAAAAGGATGACAACACCCATGAGGTATTCTCTCAAACCTACCTCTGTTCATGCCCTGAGTTCTTTGCTTGGCTTCCTGGGAAACGCAAAAGCTTTGAACTACTTAAGTTCAGTTACTACTACCAGTGCTTGGAGGCTTGAAACAGAAATTAAGCTGCTATAGAAAAACAGTTCTATTTCTTGACCATTTGTGTTTGTGTACTGAGATTTGTACCTACTACCCATAAATCTTCCAAATAGATGTTACTAATTATTTGAGATGACCAATTACTGAGTCTCGTAGTAGATGAGTAGTTTTCTGCTTTTTTTTCAATCAAGGCAAAAAAGGTCACTGCAAATTTTACATCTTGTGAGTTAAAATAAGCTAGGGTGAAAGAAAAGAGTGAGAAGTGCTTTATCCTAACAGAGGAATTAATACAGTTTAATTGTAACTGTTGAAGAGTGCCACAGAGATGTTATTCTGCTGGATGTGGATATGGGCTATAAAGAAAACTGAAAATCACAGCCAAAAATCTAAGCCTTACTGGTCAAAATAAAAATATCATCATATATGTAAATATACAAAGTATAAAAATAATAACATGCTTTAATAACATTTATATCTTACTCAGGAATGACAAAACATATCCAAATTTTTTTATATCCTTACAATTATATCTACCATAGTGAATTATTGTTAACTGGGGTAAACTATTCTGTTTTGCTCATCAAGCAAGAAAGCAAATGTCCTGAGCTGCACTTATGGAACTGGCTGAAAAATATATATTGTCATTAATATAAAACACTGCAGATAGTATTAGTAACAGTTGTGAAAAATCAGTCCATTAAAGAAAAACAACCCAAGCATCTGTGTTAAGAACATTTAAAATTTTTATTGATCACCTTTTTTGGAAAACAAAGCAAAATATTAAAGATAGTTATTTAACAAAAACAAGTCTTAAGAACAGGTATTTAATATGGTTAACATTGTATTAATACAATAACAGAGCCAACCAGTGAAGTTTTTAAGACGGAAAAGGTCTAATTTAGTTTAAAATAAAATATGAAACACCTTAATAAAATTTATTTTTCTGGGTCAAATGCAATTTTGGAGAACTTATGTGTATATTGTAATTCAAACTATGGTATTCATTTTAGATTTTTTTTAAAACAAATTGTATGCTAAACCATGCTGTGCAATGCAGTAGGCATGTTCCATATGTGGCTATTTAAATTTTAATTAGTTAAAACACGATAAAATGTAAAATTCAGGTCCTTGGTCTAATTAGCCACATCTTGAGTACTCAATAGCCACATGTGCCTGGTGGCTACCACAGTGGACAATGTAAATCCATAGAGCATCTCCATCACTGTGGAAAATTCTAATGGATGGGGCTAGTCTAGTAATTTATATAAGCAACCACCATAATAAAGTTAACAAGATAAGTCTTGAAAATTTTGTGTAAATGTAACTTTTTTGTTTTTGTGGGTTTGCTTCTAATCCAGGGACTACTTCAGATAACAAAAAATACAAATCAAACTTGAAATCTGCATATACAATTTGAAATTTATTCTAGCTTAGGATATAATTTTACTTTTTCATATTAGTTCTATTACTAGTACTTTGTGAAATTATTTGTGAAACTGAATGGTGAAGTCAGACTATTTTAGATGAATTAATCTGAATAACTATGGTCAAACTCTTCTTCCCCTCCATGTAGGGTTTTTGGCTTGAATTTATCTAGTTATTAAGACTGTTACAGGCAATCTAAACATATAAAGCCTAAACATATAAAGATATATGTAGAAATACTACAGTTTTATTGTGCTAAAGGCAGCTAACACAGCAAATTATTTACAGAAAATTTTTGAAAAATAAATCTTTCATATCTTATTGTTTAAAAACTAATTATACTATATCTCACTAAAACACTCTAAAAGTTGAATTTAATTTTCAAAAGATGTATGGTATGAAAATATATATCTACTCTACAAACTGGTCACATAAAAACATCTTAAACTTTATTTCAAAAGTTACAAAAATAACAAGATGTCAATTTTTACACAAACTATGTTGTTTGACTGGTCCACTTATTACCTTCTATTGACTATGTTTCTCTACCTTAACAAAAAACTGAAGTTAATTAACATGAATTATTAGCTAAGGGCACAAATGGCCATAAATAAAGACTAACCCTCATGAGGAAAAAGTTTCCGCTTTGAATGATAACTAAGAACACTAACAAACCCATGCTACAGAGGACTGTTTGATAAGCTGAAAGCTGAAAGATGGCATTGTAACTAACAAAATGTTTCTTAAACACAAATGATCAAACAATGGACTTATACAATATTTTCTATGGTTGCAACATTCAAGAACTTTCTTTAAAATAAAGTGCTTACATTAGAAACAAAATCTTATGCATACGCAAAACAGAATTTTAAAAATTCTATAATAATCCTGCCAATATCCTTTAAGACCACCTTTTTCTAACAGAATTTCTGATATTTTTTTTCATTTAAACATTGTCAGATTTATTTGTATGCATTTCAACTAGTGGAATCTATCAGAAAAACAAAGTAAGTAAAACCTTCACCTAGACATTTCAGAAACCAAAATAACTCTGAAGTCTGAATTTGTTCAGATTCTTATTATTTATAGTGATTTACTCTTAAATTTAAATTACTTACATGGAACTAAAAAGTCTCCTGCTATGATCTTCTATGTTGACTCTGAGCAAACTTCTGTGATAAAATATTATCAGGTGTTAATCCAAAGAAAGCAATTTTTATCAGGAGTAAATCAAAAGGACACAGTCCTCAATCCCTCAAAAGCTTAGCTTAAATAATGCTATGATATGGTAACCCGATAATTCTTTTATTGATGAATGTGTAAGAAAGCCAGCACGGATGTTTTGGTTCTACATCATCCCTATCTCCTTTCCCAAAGAACGGAGTTAGGGCCGAAGCTCTGCAGTTCCAATGCACTCAACAAATCCTGAATGTCTACCATGTGCAATCTGTTACGCTCAGCATTGTGGTTTGCCTCTCCAGCTAGTGCTTTCCAGCTGACTGCCAGGCTCACAGACACTATGGACACTGAACACAGAACTACTCTATCACTACAACAGGCTAATTTCAGAATCATAACTTGAGAAACTTATAGAATGAGGCAACAATAAAAAAAAATGTGATGGCTGACATTCAACTTCAGTCAGTTGTCGGCATCTTTTGAAGGGGTCGTTGCTGGAAGTGGCTGTACTTTAGCTGTGGCCTTCTTGATGTCATATCTGACTATGGATGCTGCTGTTGATAGTGGTTATGCACAACTGCCAGTCATATCCACTTTCTGACAGGTCACAGGTCGGGTAGATGTCTTGAAGAAACTCTGGTGTTAAGACACGAAACATAAAAGTTACCTAGAAATCACTTCTCAGAGAAATGAAGTTATTCAACCATAACACTGTGTCTGTGAAAGGGTCATTAAGACTCTAAGCATTTAAAACACATAGATTATAACCATTATTAAATTAGCTGAACATATCTTTTAATCTAAAAGGTTAACATGAACTAGCACCATTCTTAAATCACAATAAAACAATAATCACCCATGATCTTGCTACTTAGCAGAATGGAAATCCTCTGCTGCTTTAGGTACCCAATGTAAACTTTTCTTACTACTAAACTTCTAAAACGTGCACCTAACATGTTATTCATTATAGAAACAGACATGCTAAGGCTTTGTAACACACAAGAAGTTGCAGTGTCTTTCATACTTTTAGAGGCAAGAAGCTATAACTGCTAAATTTTTTGGTACTGCTGGTTCATCTCTGACAAAGAATAAGGGCCTTTAGATCTCACCATTAGAAGAAAAGCCTAAGAGAAGATGATATGGGAGCACTCTCAGAGGAAGTGGAAGGACAGCCAAAGGGAGGAGGAGGAAAAGATGCTCACCAGGAGAGCAGATATGCCCTCAGACAGTAGGTTAGGCAATTTCCTAAGCACCTAAGACTTCTGAGCCCTTAGGAAAGGATCTGGTGATCACTCGAGGTCAGCATTAGTTGGCTACATTAATTTCATTTCTGTTTTTTGACAAGGTTCAGGACAATGACACAAACACAGTGCACATCTAAATATTTTAGCAAGGCATATGACAAAGTTAAAAGTCTTTGGACCCAAAGGGCTAACTAATAGATCAGTGGTAGCCTAGAAGAAGATTTTTGGTAATATATTACTAGATTCAGTATTGGGATCTATCCTGCTGAACAATTTTAATAACAAAAAAGAAATTCTGGAAAACAGGCTTGTCCCATCTGCCCATGACAACAAAGCTGGAATGGATGACTAATCCACCAGGAGACAAATGCAGCACCTGCAAAGCTTTCAACAGGCTGCATCAAAGGAACCTAAACTGGTGTTTTCCAAAGTGTGTTAAATAAGAAGTTCTTTGGGGGAAAAGGTTCTGTGGTTGTGCAAATGGGAAATGCCACATTCTGTACTACCCATTTGGGGATTTATATTGTACATAAGTATACTAAATGCTCTGAGACAACACATGGTAAAGGAATATGTATCTTTATTTCACTTATTCAAAAGTTACAGATGAGATGCTTTGGCAGGATGCATAAATGAGGGAGGTGACAGGGCCTAAGATAAGAGAGGGTCTGGACTGCAAAGAGCTGTGTGGGCTTCACCATCTAAAGGCATTCAAAATGTTTTTTAAAAACTGAGAACCAAAGGAAATGTAGCTATTGACTGGTGCCCTTGGGTTGCCAGATTAAGATTTTTGCTAACCATTTAACTGAAAAACATTTTATTCACAAAGCACCTATTAACACCCAGCTGTCTATAAGGAACACAGTGTGGGAACACTAGTCTTCATTAAGAAAAAAATGTAAGAGGAATACATATAAAACCCTGTACTTAGTTAAAAAATACTAACAGTATAAATAGTAACAGCCTAAATACTAACAGTATAAGCACTGGATAAACGTCACAAAAAAAGATTTAGGGGTCTCAGTTGACCATAAATTTAAAAATAGATGGTGGGTTTTAGTTACTCCTCCAGGAAAGTAGGTAGAAAGCCAGGAACTGCGTGGACTGGACACCACAGAGCAATCTGACTTTGGGCATACTTCATAAAACACTCATGAAAACGTGGAACTGCTGAGATCAGCGAAATCTGTAAGTTTTTGTGGCCAGGGGACCCGCACCCCTCCTTGCCAGGCTCAGTCCCGTGGGAGGAGGGGCTGTCAGCAACGGGAAGGAGAAGGGAGAACTGCAGTGGCAGCCCTTATCAGAAACTCATTCTACTGATCCAAACTCCAACCATAGATAGACTGAGACCAGACACCAGAGAATCTGAGAGCAGCCAGCCCAGCAAAGAGGAGAGAGGCATAGAAAAAAACTACACGAAAAACTCCAAAATAAAAGCGGAGGATTTTTGGAGTTCTGGTGAACATGGAAAGGGGAAGGGCAGAGCTCAGGCCCTGAGGCTCATATGCAAATCCCGAAGAAAAGCTGATCTCTCTGCCCTGTGGACCTTTCCTTAATGGCCCTAATTGCTTTCTCTCTCAGCATTTCAATAACCCATTAGATCTCTGAGGAGGGCCCCTTTTTTTAATCCTTTTTTCTTTTTCTAAAACAATTACTCTAAGAAGTCCAATACAGAAAGCTTCAAAGACTTGGAATTTGGGCAGGTCAAGACAAGAGCAGAACTAAGAGAGCTCTGAGACAAAAGGAAATAATCCAGTGGCTGAGAAAATTCACTAAACACCACAACTTCCCAAGAAAAGGGGGGTGTCTGCTCACAGCCATCATCCTGGTGGACAGGAAACACTCCTGCCCGTCACCAGCCCCATAGCCCAGAGCTGCCCCAGACAATCCAGTGTGACGGAAGTGCTTCAAATAACAGGCACACACCACAAAACTGGGCGTGGACATTAGCCTTCCCTGCAACCTCAGCTGATTGTCCCAGAATTGGGAAGGTGGAGCAGTGTGAATTAATAAAGCCCCATTCAGCCATCATTTCAGCAGACTGGGAGCCTCCCTACACAGCCCAGCAGCCCAGAACTGCCCTGGGGGGACGGCACTCACCTGTGACATAGCACAGTCATCCCTCAACAGAGGACCCGGGGTGCACGGCCTGAAAGAGGGGCCCACTTGCAAGTCTCAGGACCCATACGCCAATACCAAGGACTTGTGGGTCAGTGGCAGAGACAAACTGTGGCAGGACTGAACTGAAGGATTAGACTATTGCAGCAGCTTTAAAACTCTAGGATCACCAGGGAGATTTGATTGTTAGAGCCACCCCCCCTCCCTGACTGCCCAGAAACACACCCCATATACAGGGCAGGCAACATCAACTACACACGCAAGCTTGGTACACCAATTGGACCCCACAAGACTCACTCCCCCACTCACCAAAAAGGCTAAGCAGGGGAGAACTGGCTTGTGGAGAACAGGTGGCTCGTGGACGCCACCTGCTGGTTAGTTAGAGAAAGTATACTCCACGAAGCTGTAGATCTGATAAATTAGAGATAAGGACTTCAATTGGTCTACAAATCCTAAAAGAACCCTATCAAGTTCAGCGAATGCCAAGAGGCCAAAAACAAAAGAAAATTATAAAGCATATGAAAAAACCAGATGATATGGATAATCCAAGCCCAAACACCCAAATCAAAAGATCAGAAGAGACACAGCACCTAGAGCAGCTACTCAAAGAACTAAAGATGAACAATGAGACCATAGTACGGGATACAAAGGAAATCAAGAAGACCCTAAAAGAGCATAAAGAAGACATTGCAAGACTAAATAAAAAAATGGATGATCTTATGGAAATTAAAGAAACTGTTGACCAAATTAAAAAGATTCTGGACACTCATAGTACAAGACTAGAGGAAGTTGAACAACGAATCAGTGACCTGGAAGATGACAGAATGGAAAATGAAAGCATAAAAGAAAGAATGGGGAAAAAAATTGAAAAAATCGAAATGGACCTCAGGGATATGATAGATAATATGAAACGTCCGAATATAAGACTCATTGGTGTCCCAGAAGGGGAAGAAAAGGGTAAAGGTCTAGGAAGAGTATTCAAAGAAATTGTTGGGGAAAACTTCCCAAATCTTCTAAACAACATAAATACACAAATCATAAATGCTCAGCGAACTCCAAATAGAATAAATCCAAAAAAACCCACTCCGAGACATATACTGATCACACTGTCAAACACAGAAGAGAAGGAGCAAGTTCTGAAAGCAGCAAGAGAAAAGCAATTCACCACATACAAAGGAAACAGCATAAGACTAAGTAGTGACTACTCAGCAGCCACCATGGAGGCGAGAAGGCAGTGGCACGATATATTTAAAATTCTGAGTGAGAAAAATTTCCAACCAAGAATACTTTATCCAGCAAAGCTCTCATTCAAATTTGAGGGAGAGCTTAAATTTTTCACAGACAAACAAATGCTGAGAGAATTTGCTAACAAGAGACCTGGCCTACTGGAGATACTAAAGGGAGCCCTACAGACAGAGAAACAAAGAAATGACGGAGAGACTTGGAGAAAGGTTCAGTACTAAAGAGATTCAGTATGGGTACAATAAAGGATATTAATAGACAGAGGGGAAAAATATGACAAACATAAACCAAAGGATAAGATGGCTGATTCAAGAAATGCCTTCACGGTTATAACGCTGAATGTAAATGGATTAAACTCCCCAATTAAAAGATATAGATTCGCAGAATGTATCAAAAAAAAATGAACCATCAATATGTTGCATACAAGAGACTCATCTTAGACAAAGGGACACAAAGAAACTGAAAGTGAAAGGATGGAACAAAATATTTCATGCAAGCTACAGCCAAAAGAAAGCAGGTGTAGCAATATTAATCTCAGATAAAATAGACTTTAAATGCAGGGATGTTTTGAGAGACAAAGAAGGTCACTAAATACTAATAAAAGGGGCAATTCAACAAGAAGAAATAACAATCATAAATGGCTATGCACCCAATCAAGGTGCCACAAAATACATGAGAGAAACACTGGCAAAACTAAAGGAAGCAATTTATGTTTCCACAATAATTGTGGGAGACTTCAACACATCACTCTCTCCTATAGACAGATCAACCAGACAGAAGACCAATAAGGAAACTGAAAACC
The DNA here is from genome assembly GCF_015220235.1 of Choloepus didactylus. Taxonomy (NCBI): domain Eukaryota; kingdom Metazoa; phylum Chordata; class Mammalia; order Pilosa; family Megalonychidae; genus Choloepus; species Choloepus didactylus. The sequence goes on from NC_051335.1 coordinate 10,432,197, forward strand.
TAAACAATCTGAGAAACGAATTAGATTTAACAGACATATACAGGACATTACATCCCAAATCACCAGGATACACATACTTTTCTAGTGCTCATGGAAGTTTCTCCAGAATAGATCATATGCTGGGACATAAAACAAGCCTCAATAAATTTAAAAAGATTGAAATTATTCAAAGCACATTCTCTGACCACAGTGGAATACAATTAGAAGTCAATAACCATCAGAGACTTAGAAAATTCACAAATACCTGGAGGTTAAACAACACACTCCTAAACAATCAGTGGGTTAAAGAAGAAATAGCAAGAGAAATTGCTAAATATATAGAGACAAATGAAAATGAGAACACAACATACCAAAACCTATGGGATGCAGCAAAAGCAGTGCTGAGGGGGAAATTTATAGCACTAAACGCATATATTAAAAAGGAAGAAAGAGCCAAAATCAAAGAAATAATGGATCAACTGAAGAAGCTAGAAAATGAACAGCAAACCAATCCTAAACCAAGTAGAAGAAAAGAAATAACAAGGATTAAAGCAGAAATAAATGACATAGAGAACAAAAAAACAATAGAGAGAATAAATATCACCAAAAGTCGGTTCTTTGAGAAGATCAACAAGATTGACAAGCCCCTAGCTAGACTGACAAAATCAAAAAGAGAGAAGACCCATATAAACAAAATAATGAATGAAAAAGGTGACATAACTGTAGACGATACTATGAACAACTGTATGGCAACAAACTGGATAATGCAGAGGAAATGGACAATTTCCTGGAAACATATGAACAACCTAGACTGACCAGAGAAGAAATAGAAGACCTCAACCAACCCATCACAAGCAAAGAGATCCAATCAGTCATCAAAAATCTTCCCACAAATAAATGCCCAGGGCCAGATGGCTTCACAGGGGAATTCTACCAAACTTTCCAGAAAGAACTGACACCAATCTTACTCAAACTCTTTCAAAACAATGAAGAAAATGGAACACTACTTAACTCATTTTATGAAGCTAACATCAATCTAATACCTAAACCAGGCAAAGATGTTACAAAAAAGGAAAACTACTGGCCCATCCCCCTAATGAATATAGATGCAAAAATCCTCAACAAAATACTTGCAAATCGAATCCAAAGACACATTAAAAACATCATACACCATGACCCAGTGGGGTTCATTCCAGGTATGCAAGGATGGTTCAACATAAGAAAATCAATCAATGTATTACAACACATTAACAAGTCAAAAGGGAAAAATCAATTGATCATCTCAATAGATGCTGAAAAAGCATTTGACAAAATCCAACATCCCTTTTTGATAAAAACACTTCAAAAGGCAGGAATTGAAGGAAACTTCCTCGACATGATAAAGAGCATATATGAAAAACCCACAGCCAGCATAGTACTCAATGGTGAGAGACTGAAAGCCTTCCCTCTAAGATCAGGAACAAGACAAGGATGCCCGCTGTCACCACTTTTATAAAACATTGTGCTGGAAGTGCTAGCCAGGGCAATCCAGCATGACAAAGAAATAAAAGGCATCCAAATTGGAAAGGAAGAAGTAAAACTGTCATTGTTTGCAGATGATATGATCCTATATCTAGAAAACCCTGAGAAATCGACGATACAGCTACTAGAGCTAATAAACAAATTTAGCAAAGTAGCGGGATACAAGATTAATGCACATAAGTCAGTAATGTTTCTATATGCTAGAAATGAACAAACTGAAGAGACACTCAAGAAAAAGATACCATTTTCAATAGCAACTAAAAAAATCAAGTACCTAGGAATAAACTTAACCAAAGATTTAAAAGACCTATACAAAGAAAACTACATAACTCTACTAAAAGAAATAGAAGGGGACCTTCAAAGATGGAAAAATATTCCATGTTCATGGATAGGAAGGCTAAATGTCATTAAGATGTCAATTCTACCCAAACTCATCTACAGATTCAATGCAATCCCAATCAAAATTCCAACAACCTACTTTGCAGACTTGGAAAAGCTAGTTATCAAATTTATTTGGAAAGGGAAGATGCCTCAAATTGCTAAAGACACTCTAAAAAAGAAAAACGAAGTGGGAGGACTTACACTCCCTGACTTTGAAGCTTATTATAAAGCCACAGTTGCCAAAACAGCGTGGTACTGGCACAAAGATAGACATATAGATCAATGGAATCGAATTGAGAATTCAGAGGTAGACCCTCAGATCTATGGCCAACTGATCTTTGATAAGGCCCCCAAAGTCACTGAACTGAGTCATAATAGTCTTTTCGACAAATGGGGCTGGGAGAGTTGGATATCCATATCCAAAAGAATGAAAGAGGACCCCTACCTCACCCCCTACACAAAAATTAACTCAAAATGGACCAAAGATCTCAATATAAAAGAAAGTACCATAAAACTCGTAGAAGATAATGTAGGAAAATATCTTCAAGACCTTGTATTAGGTGGCCTCTTCCTAGACTTTACACCCAAAGCACAAGCAACAAAAGAAAAAATAGATAAATGGGAACTCCTCAAGCTTAGAAGTTTCTGCACCTCAACGGAATTTCTCAAAAAGTTAAAGAGGCAGCCAACTCAATGGGAAAAAATTTTTGGAAACCATGTATCTGACAAAAGACTGATATCTTGCATATATAAAGAAATCCTACAACTCAATGACAATAGTACAGACAGCCCAATTATAAAATGGGCAAAAGATATGAAAAGACAGTTCTCTGAAGAGGAAATACAAATGGCCAAGAAACACATGAAAAAATGTTCAGCTTCACTAGCTATTAGAGAGGTGCAAATTAAGACCACAATGAGATACCATCTAACACCGATTAGAATGGCTGCCATTAAACAAACAGGAAACTACAAATGCTGGAGGGGATGTGGAGAAATTGGAACTCTTATTCACTGTTGGTGGGACTGTATAATGGTTCAGCCACTCTGGAAGTCAGTCTGGCAGTTCCTTAGAAAACTAGATATAGAGTTACCATTCGATCCAGCGATTGCACTTCTCAGTATATACCTGGAAGGTCGGAAAGCAGTGACACGAACAGATATCTGCACGCCAATGTTCATAGCAGCATTATTCACAATTGCCAAGAGATGGAAACAACCCAAATGTCCTTCAACAGATGAGTAGATAAATAAAATGTGGTATATACACACGATGGAATACTACGCGGCAGTAAGAAGGAACGATCTCGTGAAACATATGACAACATGGATGAACCTTGAAGACATAATGCTGAGCGAAATAAGCCAGGCACAAAAAGAGAAATATTATATGCTACCACTAATGTGAACTTTGAAAAATGTAAAACAAATGGTTTATAATGTAGAATGTAGGGGAACTAGCAATAGAGAGCAATTAAGGAAGGGGGAACAATAATCCAAGAAGAACAGATAAGCTATTTAACGTTCTGGGGATCCCCAGGAAAGACTATGGTCTGTTAATTTCTGATGGATATAGCAGGAACAAGTTCACAGAAATGTTGCTATATTAGGTAACTTTCTTGGGGCAAAGTAGGAACATGGAAGTTAAGCAGTTATCTTAGGTTAGTTGTCTTTTTCTTACTCCCTTGTTATGGTCTCTCTGAAATGTTCTTTTATTGTATGTTTGTTTTCTTTTTAACTTTTTTTTCATACAGTTGATTTAAAAAAGAAGGGAAATTTAAAAAAAAAAAAAAAAAGCAAAACAAGGAAAAAAAGATGTAGTGCCCCCTTGAGGAGCCTGCGGAGAATGCAGGGGTATTTGCCTACCCCACCTGGATGGTTGCTAACATGACCACAGATATAGGGGACTGGTGGTTTGATGGGTTGAGCCCTCAACCATAGGTTTTACTCTTGGGAAGACGGTTGCTGCAAAGGAGAGGCTAGGCCTCCCTATAATTGTGCCTAAAAGCCTCCTTCTGAATGCCTCTTTGTTGCTCAGATGTGGCCCTCTCTCTCTAGCTAAGCCAACTTGGAAGGTGAAATCACTGCCCTCCTCCCTACGTGGGATCAGACACTCAGGGGAGTGAATCTCCCTGGCAACGTGGAATATGACTCCCGGGGAGGAATGCAGACCTGGCATCGTGGGACGGAGAACATCTTCTTGACCAAAAGGGGGATGTGAAAGGAAATGAAATAAGCTACAGTAGCAGAGAGATTCCAAAAGGAGCCGAGAGGTCACTCTGGTGGGCACTCTTATGCACACTTTAGACAACCCTTTTTAGGTTCCAAAGAATTGGGGTAGCTGGTGGTGGATACCTGAAACTATCAAACTACAACCCAGAACCCATGAATCTCGAAGACAGTTGTATAAAAATGTAGCTTATGAGGGGTGACAATGGGATTGGGAAAGCCATAAGGACCACACTCCACTTTGTCTAGTTTATGGATGGATGAGTAGAAAAATAGGGGAAGGAAACAAACAGACAAAGGTACCCAGTGTTCTTTTTTACTTCAATTGCTCTTTTTCACTCTAATTATTATTCTTGTTATTTTTGTGTGTGTGCTAATGAAGGTGTCAGGGATTGATTTAGGTGATGAATGTACAACTATGTAATGGTACTGTGAACAATCGAAAGTGAGATTTGTTTTGCATGACTGCGTGGTATTTGAATATATCTCAATAAAATGAACATAAAAACAAAAACAAAAACAAAAACAAAGAAAACAAATAAAAAAATAGATGATGATCCTGGCAGCACAACATTGTGAATGTAACTAATACCACTGAATTATATTTGAAAGTGGTTAAAAGGGATTATTAGGTTGTGTATGCTACCAGAATAATTAAAAAAAAAAACCCCACAGAAATGTACATCACACACAATGAACCCTACTGTCAACTATGGCCTATAGTTAATAGTATAATTATAATAAAATTGTTTCATTAATTGTAACAAAGGTATCACACTCACACAAAATGTTAATAATAGAGAAAACTGTGGGGGGAGGAGGCTGTATGGGAAAATTTTCTATAAACCTACAAGTTCTTTGATTAAAAAAAATTTTTTAAAAGGGAAATGCCATCTTAGGCTGCACTAACATAAGAGAGAAACTAGTACTATTGTTCTCTGGGTTCACTGAGTACATCCAAAATTTTGTGTTTTACAGACACTCAAGCATGACCAGAAGTCAGTGAATCAGATCACAAAGGATCAGGAAAACATTTACATGAGGAATTAATGGAAGGAAATGGGGACACTAACTCTTAAGTGTAAGACCTAGAGAAAAAAGGTTAGGTGGAACAGTCTCCAACCCTCAGGGTTCCACGCACAGAGTTTTCTAAATTGGAAAGTTTGTGAGGATTGTGAATATATGACTCAGAAATAAAGCTGATATTTCTACCTCCACTTGCATGATTCTAGCAGCTGCCTCTCACTTGGTTCTGAACTTGAAAGAGGTGGCTTTATTATTTCCTAAAGCTCCAGCAGAAAGTAACAGAATAGCTGTTTTGAACACTTGAAGGCCTATCATGTGAAAAGTGATTGGATTTACCCTATCTAGTGCGAGTGGAGGCAACTAGAACAAATGTGTATTACTTACAAGGAGGTAAATTTTGAGTCAATAGAAGTTTCCCATGAATCAGAGCTCTTTTAAAATGTAAATGGGCTGCCTTATTGAGAGAGAGTGCCCATCAATGGAAGTGTTCAAGTCAAGGGGAGGTGACTATCTTTCAAAAATAAGATAGGAATCCTGCTCTGGATGGGAAGCTGTATTAGAGGACGGGTAACACTTTCTATCACTAGGATTTTACAGATCTGTAATACACAGAAATGGATGGGGGTGGGGGTATAAGTAGTGAGAGTTGTTAGCTGATAGCAAATCTGTAACCTCCTAACTTTCTCCACGTGAGCTGTTCTCTAAAGAGCTCTTACATGATGCTGAACACTCATCAGAGAGCATCTAAATAACAGCTTCTTTTAAGAAATCAACACCTTTGGTTATTGGACATATTTACCTTTGACTACTAGCTTCCAAAAGAGTTTTCCCCAATTAACAAAATCTTAGGATAAGAAATTACATTCGAATATAATTCACTCACTCAATGGGCCGCCAGTCAGCAGTCAAAATGCATGAACTAGATCTCAAAAACAATGTTGAACATCCTAAAGTAATTTGAGCAGAGAATAAAAATATATATGCAGGAAGGAGAGGCTAGGCCTCCCTATGGTTGTGCCTAAGAGCCTCCTCCCGAATGCCTCTTTGTTGCTCAGATGTGGCCCTCTCTCTCTGGCTAAGCCAACTTGAAAGGTGAAATCACTGCCCTCCCCCCCTACGTGGGATCAGACACCCAAGGGAGTGAATCTCCCTGGCAACGTGGAATATGACTCCCGGGGAGGAATGCAGACCTGGCATCGTGGGACGGAGAACATCTTCTTGACCAAAAGGGGGATGTGAAAGGAAATGAAATAAGCTTCAGTGGCAGAGAGATTCCAAAAGGAGCCGAGAGGTCACTCTGGTGGGCACTCTTACGCACACTTTAGACAACCTTTTTAGGTTCTAAAGAATTGGGGTAGCTGGTGGTGGATACCTGTAACTATCAAACTACAACCCAGAACCCATGAATCTCGAAGACAGTTGTATAAAAATGTAGCTTATGAGGGGTGACAATGGGATTGGGAAAGCCATAAGGACCACACTCCAGTTTGTCTAGTTTATGGATGGACGAGTAGAAAAATAGGGGAAGGAAACAAACAGACAGACAAAGGTACCGAGTGTTCTTTTTTACTTCAATTGCTCTTTTTTCACTCTAATTATTATTCTTGTTATTTTTGTGTGTGTGCTAATGAAGGTGTCAGGGATTGATTTGGGTGATGAATGTACCACTATGTAATGGTACTGTAAACAATCGAAAGTACGATTTGTTTTGTATGACTGTGTGGTATGTGAATATATCTCAATAAAATGAAGATAAAAAATATATATATATATATATATATATATATATATACACACATATATATATGCAGGGCCCCCCGGAGGAGCTGGGGAAAAATGCGGAAGGGTTGGACTTCCTCACCTGGATGGTTGCTAATGTTCTCACAAACATTGAGGACTGAAGGCTTGGTATGCTGAGCCCTCTATCTTGGGGCCTGCCCTTATGAAGCTCATTACTGCAGAGGAGAGGCTACACCTGCTTATACTGTGCCTAAGAGACTCCCCCTGAGTGCCTCTTTGTTGCTCAGATGTGGCCCTCTCTCTCTCTAACTAAGCCACCTCAGCAGGTGAACTCACTGTCCTCCCCGCCAAGTGGGATCTGACTCCCAGGGGTGGAAATCTCCCCGGCAATGCAGAATATGACTCCTGGGGATGACTCTGAACCCAGCATCATGGGATTGAGAACACCTTCTTGACCAAAAAGGGGGATGCGAGAAGAAACGAAGTGAAGCTTCAGTGGCTGAGAGATTTCAAATGAAGTTGAGGGGTCATTCTGGTGGACCTTCTTACATACTATATAGATAGCCCTCTTTAGGTTTTAATGTATTGGAATAGCTAGAAGTAAATATACGAAGCTATCAGGCTCCAACCCAGTAGCCCTGACTCTTGAAGACAATAGTATAACAATGTAGCTTACAAGGGGTGACAGTGTGATTGTGAGAACCTTGTGGATCACACTCCCTTTATCCAGTGTATGGATGGATGAATAGAAAGATGGGGACAAAAACTAAATGAAAAATAGGGTGGGATGGGAGGGATGATTTGGGTGTTCTTTTTAAATTTTTTTTTTAATTTTTATTCTGATTCTTTCTGGTGTAAGGAAAATGTTCAAAAATAGATTAGGTTGATGAATGCGTAACTATATGATGGTACTGTGAACAGTTGATTATACACCATAAATGAATGTATGGTATGTGAATATATCTCAATAAAACTGAATTTAATTAAAAAAATGTTGAGTGATAAAAAATTTGCAAAAGGATATATAGTGTGTATCCCCATTTATGTACATTAAAACTATAGAACAGTACTAAATATTATTTATGGATCTGTGTAGATGTACATAGTTATATTACATATGGATCTATGCAGCACAGGCATAAAATGTGCATGGGGATGATAACTACAACTCCAGGACTGTGATTACCTCTGGGGAGGAAGAGACGGGGAAGGAATGATGGGGTAGAGTTTTAATTCTGTGTGTAATGTTTTTAAAAAACTTTTTAAAAACCTGGAGCACAAAAGGCAAAATGTCTGTATCTGTAATGGGTAAACAAGTGTCTATTATACTGTTGTATGAAGTAGTTTCTAATGAAATGATACTTTCAAGGAAATCACATTAGCGGCCATAAAGCCCTGTCCTCCTGCTACTGCAGGGATCTCTGCTCATCTTTGAGCTCTCAGCCTTTGCTCTGTTTTAGTTCTCCAAGTTCATTACTTATGTTATGCTAAGTAAAATCCACTTTCCAGTCTGTTTGTACTCCTTGGGTCTGGCTCTGCCCCCTGGGACAACAAGGTCTCTACTGTAGTTTCTCTGCAGAAATAACTCATGTGACTGTCCTTCTACAAAGGAACAGGACTTTGAATCTTATAAAAAAATTGTTCAAATATGCCCTTTATGGATGTCAGATGCATGCTGGATATTTTTTACTACAAAAGATATCTTCTTGATTTTTAATATAATTCAATAAGAGATAAAGCAGGATGAAAAAGAGAATAATATTTTTAGTCAGATATACAGAATCAATTTATTCCAGATATTAAAGGACTATGAAAGTCACTTTTTTTCCCTCTCATTAAAAAAATTTTTTTAATTACAAAGACACTATTTCTTCTACAAATACCTTCATTTCTGAATTGGCTACAAACTGATAACATAGGAGGAATTCAGGCTTTGGTTTTATGCCTGGTGGGTTAGCTCAGTGATATTCAAATCTTAAGTTGTGACCAATTATTAGGTCACAAAATCAGTGATGGCAGCATTTTAAAGGAAATGTAATAGACTAGAAACATTGGAATGCAATTCATAGAAAAAATATTGTTTGTGACACTTTTGCTTCAGTTTTTTCTTTCTAAACACACACGCACATACTGGGTTGCAATTAAAATGTGTTGCAGTGAAGGAAAAAAAAGGTTGAAAAAATTGGGTTAGATGATAGCAAATGCTTATGAAAGAAGCTGAAAGCCAACTTCCTCTGGTTTAGACTGACACACGAGTGTTATTCAAATGTTTTAGATAAGAAAATGTTGTGATATGAAGGTAGGAACAAAAAAGGAACCACCTAAGATCAGGTGGGGGTCAGAACTGTGTCTTGTTGGGTACTGTGACACAAGTAAGAAACATTCTTCCTGCTTTATCCAAATTTAAGATTTCATAAAACCATTTCTGAAAGCTTTCACTACTTCATTATGTATGTGATAAAGACTACACTAAGCTAATGTGCACAGGAAAAAAAACTGCCAAATTAACATGCTATTGTTGACACTTGTGCAAATTGAGGAAGCCCTTCAGCTTTGACCTTGAGCCTTAATAAATGAAGGTGTTTGTATTTCCACACCCCTGGCAGTGCATAGCAGGGAGCCATAGTCAATAACACCTCTGTGTTAAAAAGACCTATCAATTAGCCCTGAGACAGAGCAATTAGCCCTGAGAGCTCAAAAGCAAAGAGAATACAACCTTGTTATACCCTGATAACGGAATTAGTAAGAACCCTATTTCTCTTCTTAATGTAGATTTTCCTTTTTGCCTCGCTTCTCTAATACAACTTGCTTTTATTTATTCTCACATACACTACACATAACAAACCTTGGAGAGCATCAATCCTATTGGAGTTAAGCACACACATGCCACGCCCCAGGTTGCCATAAACTTTACTTTTGATCAGAACTTTCTCTATGAATAGGTTGCAAATAAGGTACCTGGCTGACAGCTCTGGGCCAGACTCTCCTTTTTCTGTATTAAGTGCTGAATGTGGCATCTGTGTATTTCTGCATGGACTTCCAAAATAGTCTAGAAGCAAGAGAGAAAGAACATAATTTTCACAGCAGCTTAGCATGTTTTTTTTTTTTCTGAAAAGGTCAAGAATTTGAGAGGTTAAAAAAATTAAAGCCTTACTTTTTAGTGTATCACGAGACAGCATGAGAAATAAGAAAGGACTGAATCACTTCTGATTTTATTACACATGCTTCAATTGTTCAAGAGGAAGATTTATTATTCTGCTATCTTTTAGGATACAAGTTTTAAAATTGCATTTAGTAACACATTCTAAGTAATTTTAAATTTGAAAAGGCTCACACGCAATATTCTACTTAGGGTTGGAATGGCAGCATGGTAGGCAATGAGAATAAAGTCTTACTACCTCAGGTGCCACTCATTAGTGGCAGATATTCAATTCTGGCATCCTGGGGAGGACACCTTGGGAAGCAAGAGGAATAGGTGGCACAGGCACCTACTGAACCAGTGCCACAGACATTAATGAAAGCAGGATGTGCCTTTGGCAGACAACTAGCAGTGGGAGCACAACGTGCTGAAGAGTGGGATTCACTGATGCATGCCAAAATATTTATTGAGAACCTGCCATGTGCCACACACAGGGAACAAGCCCCCTGAATTGCTTCGGACTCATCCTAGCAGTCCCTCCTTCTTCACCTGCTGAGTAAGGTGCCTCATATAGAGTTCACGCTGGTCAAATGAGTCAGCAAAAAACTGCCTTCAGGAGAAAAATAACAGATTTAGCTTAACAGTAAAACTACTGGTGTCGGAACTAGGCGTTTAGATGTCATTAACTCATTAATATAAAAGATTAAAGTGTTCAGATTTTTTAAAATGAAAGTTTTCAAACATACATAAAAGTAGAGAGACTAGTGCAATGAACCCCATAAAGACATCGCCCAGATTCAATATTTATCAAGAAAACTCATTTTAAAACTCACCCAAGGCTTCATAACTTATCACTGAATTACCAGGTGAAGGTTCTATAATTCCTCCAGAGATAGCATTACGGTTCTGCTGAGAATCTCTATTTTCCCTTGCTTCTGAGGCAGCCATTTGCTGAAGTATCAGAGAACCGCTTTCACCACCATCCCTCTTATCATTCGGATCTGCAGACTTTGGTGTATCAAGGTTGACAGGGTCTGTATTTCTGTCAACAGTTTTCTGCTGAAACACAAAACTATATTTCTAAACAAGTTCCCATATTGAGAAAATATGTACATGCTCCATCATCTACTAGGGCCCCCTCAGTGCGTAGGGGAGCTACTGTCTATAAGGCAGGCTGAAGTCATATAAATAATCCCAACTTCGGGTGCCACAATACTATCTTGAAATAACTGTAGGTTTTAATTTTTCCTCGGCTACCATGATTTTCTGCTTCTTTGGAGATTTGGTAGCTCTATGTAATGAACTGAATGTTAACTGCTAGCATGAATAAAAAGATAAGTGAGTTTTTTGAGGATGACCTTTTTTTTGTTTTTAATGTTTTTTTGTTTGTTTATTTACTCGTTCCCCAATGGTTTCTAAATCTGGCTGCACATTCAAATTGTGCTAGGGATCTTTTTTTTTTTTTTTAAGCAGTGTTTGGGCCCCACCTTCAGCAAATTCAATCAGAATCTCTGGTGGTGGGAGGGGAGAGCTCAGTCATTAATAGCTTGTTTTTTTTTTTCTAACAAGATTCTGATATATACCCAGGGTTGACAAGCACTGCTCTAGATGAGGCTTCTCAAACTTTACTGTGAAGACAAACTGTCTGGGAATCTTGCTAAAATGCAAATTCTGACTCAAGTGAGCCTGAAGTGGAACACAAGATTCTGAGTTTCTCACAAGCTCTCAGGTGATGCTGATGCAGGGTCATGGACCACACGCTGAGTGACAAGGACCTATCCCATTCCTAGTCAAGTACACAGGAGGCACTCAGCAGCTGCTGCTTCTCTTCTGATGCCTAAGCAAATACGAAAATTATCATTTTTCGGGCAGAATTTTAATTTTACATTCAAATGTTTAGGGTGCAATCTTATAGGATATAAAATGGAATGTTAAAAATAAGCAGACTTGGTTTGGACAGATGGTGCTTGAGCTAGCACTGAAATCAAGCAGTTCACCAGAAAAACGTAAGTTCAGCTACAAATATTCTTTGCAAAGTATGTTTCCATAAACTTACTCAAGAGAAACGCGAGTGACTAGACATGGTGAAAATAAAATAGAGTTCTTAGAGATGTTGGTGGAAAGTAGGAATTGTCATTAAGTTAAATGCTTCATCAGGAGAAGACAATAGATATGAATCTCTTCCCTAATGCCCCATTTATGTTAAAAAATCTCCAATGCACTCTGAAGAAAGAACAGATGGAAGAAAAAACAGATTCCCTTTTACCATACAAATATTCAGAGTATAAAATATCTTTGATAGTTTAACCTTATGACATGCATTATTTTCACCAGGTTCTACCATCACTAAAAGTGAACAAGTAATGAAGTGCTTTCATTTTCTCTAGTACCATCCTTAGCTATCACTGAAATAGCTAAGGAGGTAAGGAACACACACAGTCTGATCTTTCTTTGCATTGCTGAGTGGAATACTGAAAAAGATTTGCCAAATATCTTTGTATCTGCAATTGTTTTTTGTTGTATAGTCCTTGGCTTCAAATGTACTAATGATAATACTGTATTCAAATTATTTTATCTTAAGGATATTTTTATAGAGAATAAATATGCAATTGTTTTTTCTAGTATAGCCCTTGGCTTCAAATATACTAATGATAACACTGTATTCAAATTATTTTATCTTTAGGATATTTTTATAGAGAATAAATAGCAAAAAAGGGAAGTAAACAAGCAGTATTTTTTTGAAAGAACATCCCTTTCTTCCTAAATTGAATAAAGGAGATTTTTAGTACATGGTCTAAAGACCAGATCCTGTGTGTCCTGCTCTGAGTTGGGGAGTTGTGTATAGGATGGATTTATACAATAGTTATTATACTTTAAGAAAATAACTTACTTGATCTCTTTTGGCTTCAGAACATAAATAATGGATTAGAGACCTGATATCTGAAACACAGATTTTCCAGTCTTTGCCATATTCACTCAAATCATGGTTGGGAAAAATTGTTGCCAGATATTCTTCAAACAGCAGAGAGCATTCACAAAAATTAGAGGGAAAAAATAAATTGTTTATTTAAAATAAATACTGAGATTTTCTATTTCTAGTTGTTTTTTTCTCTGACTCTAAGAACTTAGAAACGCTACCCAATGAGGATGCTGTACGGAATCATCTCATTTCTTTCTAACATGAAATTCCCCAAAACACTGACCTAGGGAGCCAATGGTGAGTTTTTGGTGCTTAAAAACAAAGTGTAAAAAAAAAAGTCCATTACTTCAGGGTGCTAATTCCACTTAAGAACCCTGTGGATAAATTAGAACTGAAAGTAGAAAGAAGTCGGTAAAAAAGAACAATGTCATTGCAAATGTTATTACATCATGGATTAATTTATTTGTGTACATTACATGTCTGTCTTCCCTGTCAGCTATTTCCTCTGCCTAGAACACCCCTCACTTTCTTTACCTGGCTAAGGAATCCTTCCAAATCTAGCTCAAATATCTTGTCCTTGGTAAAGCCTTCCCTAACTCCTTCAAAGTACTTGCTGTGCTCTCTGAGCTTCCACAACACTATCACACTGAATTTGAATTTATCTGTTTCTATCCATGTGTTCCTTACTAGACTGTGAGCTCCTTGCAGGGTAGAAACTATTTATTCTTTGTTGTCTCCTCAGTGCCTAGGACTTTATTACACATTTCTGGAAGGCAGGAGGTTAAAGTAAAAAATCTGTGAGCTTCCACTTTCCGTGCTGCCAGTCACTAGCACTGAAATGTCTGTTTCATCCCACCACATTTTTTTTGCCTTTTCTTTCTTCTTTCTTTTTTTTAGTACTAAGTTTCAGCACCAAAGAACTGACTCAGTACTAACCATAACCAACTACTCATCTATGGACAAGTTTTATTCTTTAGAAATTGTTTCCTGTTACACATTATTAAATTGTAAAAGTCAGGTTCAGACAGGTGAAAAAATGAACAGCTCTAAGATTTACACAGATTTTATCATGTCTTCAATTGCCAATATGATAACATTCATCACATGACCAAGCGATAATAAAGCAGGATTCCATAATGACTTTACATACCTCTTATTGCAGCTATTTTGTTTGGATCTAGAGGTTGGCAGCCTTGGGAACTGACACCCACTGAGCTGCAAATCAGGATTTCCTTGGAGAACAAAATACGAACCAAATATCGGGCTGCATGCTTAGGTTTGGTCTTCTTTTGTGCTGTGACCAAGTGAGTTTTGAGCACCTTGACATTCCTTTTTGGATCACCAAGATATCCTTTCAAAAATACAGTGAAAAAGTAAAATCCTTGTTTTTGTCATACAAGGCTACCATAAAAGTGCATGAGAAGTAAATTAAGCGATTTTTAATTTGCAAGTTTCTAGACACTTGGGTGATTTTTTTTCTATTCTTATCTCCTTCTCCTCTGTAAATAGATCTCTTTGAGGCCACCTGCCCAACTATCAACATTCCTCACCTTGAACTTGCTGTACACTTGAACTAACCTGCTCAATGTCTTAGGCAAATTTAATTCTTGGGTTGCAGGTACATATGAAAACATGCTGTTCTGAGATCCCAATACTCCCTTTTATGCTCTAAGGGGTATATTTAGAGCTATATTACTAAGTAAATATATGCTCTCTGAAGACAATTTGGAAAGTGTGGGCAGATATAAGTAAGAAATTATTAAAATAGTTAGCATTTATTGAGTATCTACTAAAAATCAGGCCCTGTGCTAAATTATGTTACCATTAGTTCTGTTTCATTATCCTAACAACTTATCATTATTCCCACCTAGCAGAAGAGGAAACTCTGGGGCCCAGAGAAGATAAGTTATTTGAACAAGGTTACACAACTAATTATAGAGCCAACTAAAATTTTAACTAAATTTTAAAATTTAGTTTTAAAATCTAAGTCCATCTGTTTATAAACCAAGTGCTCTGAACTATTAATCTGCTAATGTCTCTGTGGTAGACTGAATCATGTACCTCAACAGAAGAATGTTCTTAATTTTAGTTCACATACCTGTAGATGTGAACCCATTTGTAAATAGGACCTTTTGAAGAAGTTATTATCAGTTAAGGTGTGGCCAAATTGAATGAGGATGGGTCTTAATCCATATTACTAGAGGCCTTATAAAATAGAGAAGAAATGCAAACGCACTCAGAGAAAGCCACACAGAGAAGCCAGAAGTCAGAGAAAGACACAGGAGACCAAGAACATCACCATGTGATGGAGGCAGACATGCAAGTCAAGGAATCCCAAAGACTGCAGCAACCCAGCCCCAGAATGCTACAGGCTCTAAGAGAAAGCACGGCTTTGCCAATGCCTTGATTCAGGGCTTCTGTCCTCTAAAACTGTGGGCCAAAAAATTATTGCTGCTTAAGCCAACTCATTGTGTGGCATTTGTCATAACAGTTCTGGCAATCTAAGACAGTTTTCCATTCTTTTTTCTATTTTTTCTATTTCATTTTTTAAACTCATAACTGAGATCATACTACAGAGAGAGTATAAACTTGCTTTTTCAGTTAACATTATATATGGAACATTTTTCTTTTTTTTTTCCAGTTTGCAATCACTGTCATCATGATTTTCCTGACAGGTGACACTTATGCTGCACTTACTAATCTCCAGGCATTGTGTTAAGAGCTTTAAATGCATTATCCTCTTTGAGCTTCACAACGACTCTATGAAGTAGGGACTATTATTTTGCACTTCACAGATGAAGAAACTGCTATTTAGGTTAGAGAAGTGGCTAAAGGTCACATGGTTAGTAAGAGGTACAGCTGGGATGTGAACCCAGGCAGCCTGACTTGAGAATCCATGCTCTTAACCATTATTCTCTACTGCCTCACATACTGTGGATATGCCAGCAGTCACTTAAACCAGCTCCCTACTGCTCCTTATTTGTTCCTAATTTTTCATGAACCTGTAAAGAACATTCTTGTACCAAACTTTAATCAAGTCAGGCTGCCTGACATTCATAGAACACTCCACCCAATAAAAACAGAATACCCATTTTTTTTCAAATGCCTATGGAATACTCACCAAGACAGACCATCGTATCCTGGGCCAGAGAACAAACCTCAACAAATTTAAAAGAACTGAAATCATACAGAGCATATTCTCTGGCCATAATGGAATCAAACTATAAATCAATAATAAAAAGATAAGAGGAAAATTTTAAGCACTTGGAAATTATAACAACATACTCCTAAGTAATTCATGTGTCAAAGAGGAAGTCTCCAAGAAAATTTTTTAAAATGCATAGGACTAAATGAAAATACAGCCTATCAAAATATATGGAATGCAGCTAAAGCAGTACTGAGAGTGAATTTTATAGCACTAAAATGCTTACATGAGATAAGAAGAAAGGTCTCAAATCAATAATCTAAGTTGCTACATCAAAAAACTAAGAAAATCAAAGGAAACTAAACCCAGAAAGCAGAAAGAACTTAATAATAAAGAGCAAAAATCAAGAAACTAAAAATAAGAAAACTATAGAGAAAAACAATGAAGCAACAAACTGATTCCTCAAAAAGATCAATAGCATTGATAAACCTCTAGAAAGACTTACAAAAATAAAGAGATGACATAAAGCAGCAATATAAGGAATGAAACAGAGCATATACCACTACAGATCCAGCAATCATTAAAAGGATAATAGGAAATACATCAAATAACTTTTCACTCATAAATTCAGTAACTAACAAACTCAATCAAGATGACACAGATAATCTGAATAGTTCTATAACCATTAAAGAAATCGAATCTCTAATAAAAGGCTCCCAAACAGGAAATCTCTAAGCCCAAATGTTTTCACAGGAGATTTTTACCAAACATTTAAAGCATTAGGACCAATTTCCGGAAAACAGAAGCGAAAGGAATGTTCCTAAGTTCATTTTGTGAGGCTAATGTTACCCTGGTAAAAAAAAACAAAACAAAACAGAGTATTAAAAAAAAAAGAAAAGAAAACTATAGACCAATATTTCTCATGAATTTGGACACAAAATCCTTAACCAATATTTGTAAACCAAATCCAATAATGTATAAAACTAATTATATATGATGACCAGGTGGGATTTATTCCAAGTATGCAAAGCTGTTTCAACAATGAAAGATCAATCAATATAACTCACCATATCAAAAGGCTAAAGAAGAAAAACCGTATCATCATTGACACAGAAAAAGCACTTGGCAAAATCCAATGCCCATTCATGACAAAAACTCTCAGCAAGTTAGGAATATTGGGCAACTACCTCAACTTGATAAAGAGCACCTACCACAAATCTACAGCTAACATTATATTAAATGGTGGAAGAAAATGCATTCCCCTCTAAAATCAGAAACAAAGCAAGGATGTCTGCTTTCACCACTCTTATTCAACAGAACACTGCAATAAGCCGGGGGCAGGGGGAGTGGGGAGGAAGACATACAAATTGGAAAGGAAGAAATAAAGTGGTCCTTATTTGCAGATGGTGTAATTGGCTATATAGAAAATCCTAAGGAATCAACAAAAAATTCCTAGAATAAGCAAGCTTAGCAAAGTTGCAGGATACAAGATCAATACCCAATCAAGATCATTTGTGGGGAGGCGGGGCAAGATGGCAGACTGGTGAGCTGTATGTTTTAGTTACTCCTCCAGGAAAGTAGGTAAAAAGCCAGGAACTGCGTGGACTGGACACCACAGAGCAATCTGTCTTTGGGCATACTTCATACAACACTCATGAAAACGTGGAACTGCTGAGATCAGCGAAATCTGTAAGTTTTTGCAGCCGGGGGACCCGCGCCCCTCCCTGCCAGGCTCGGTCCCGGGGGAGGAGGGGCTGTCAGCTCCAGGAAGGAGAAGGGAGAATTGCAGTGGCTGCTCTTATCGGAAACTCATTCTACTGATTCAAACTCCAACCATAGATAGACTGAGACCAGACACCAGAGACTCTGAGAGCAGCCAGCCCAGCAGAGAGGAGACAGGCATAGAAAAAAAACAACACGAAAAACTCCAAAATAAAAGCAGAGGATTTTTGGAGTTCTGGTGAACACAGAAAGGGGAAGGGCGGAGATCAGGCCTTGAGGCGCATATGCAAATCCCGAAGCAAGGCTGATCTCTCTGCCCTGTGCACCTTTCCTTAATGGCCCTGGTTGCTTTGTCTATTAGCATTTCAATAACCCATTAGATCTCTGAGGAGAGCCGTTTTTTTTTTTTGTTTTGTTTTGTTTTGTTTTTTTTAAATCCTTTTCGCTTTTTCTAAAACAATTACTCTAAGAAGCTCAATACAGAAAGCTTCAAAGAATTGAAATTTGGGCACGTCAAGTCAAGAGCAGAACTAAGAGAGCTCTGAGACAAAAGGCAATAATCCAGTGGCTGAGAAAATTCACTAAACAACACAACTTCCCAAGAAAAGGGGGGTGTCCGCTCACAGCCACCATCCTGGTGGACAGGAAACACTCCTGCCCATCGCCAGCCCCATAGCCCAGAGCTGCCGCAGACAACCCAGTGTGACAGAAGTGCTTCAAATAACAGGCACACACCACAAAACTGGGCGTGGACATTAGCCTTCCCTGCAACCTCAGCTGAATGTCCCAGAGCTGGGAAGGGGGAGCAGTGTGAATTAACAGAGCCCCATTCAGCCATCATTTGAGCAGACTGGGAGCCTCCCAACACAGCCCAGCAGCCCAGAACTGCCCTGGGGGGACGGCACTCACCTGTGACATAGCACAGTCATCCCTCAACAGAGGACCCGGGGTGCACAGCCTGGAAGAGGGGCCCACTTGCAAGTCTCAGGAGCCATACGCCAATACCAAAGACTTGTGGGTCAGTGGCAGAGACAAACTGTGGCAGGACTGAACTGAAGGATTAGACTATTGCAGTAGCTTTAAAACTCTAGGATCATCAGGGAGATTTGATTGTTAGGGCCACCCCCCCTCCCCGACTGCCCAGAAACACGCCCCACATACAGGGCAGGCAACACCAACTACACACGCAAGCTTGGGACACCAATTGGGCCCCACAAGACTCACTCCCCCACTCACCAAAAAGGCTAAGCAGGGGAGATCTGGCTTGTGGAGAACAGGTGGCTCGTGGACGCCATCTGCTGGTTAGTTAGAGAAAGTGTACTCCACGAAGCTGTAGATCTGATAAATTAGAGATAAGGACTTCAACTGGTCTACAAACCCTAAAAGAACCCTATCAAGTTCAGCAAATGCCACGAGGCCAAAAACAACAGAAAATTATAAAGCATATGAAAAAACCAGACGATATGGATAACCCAAGCCCAAGCACCCAAATCAAAAGACCAGAAGAGACACACCTAGAGCAGCTACTCAAAGAACTAAAGATGAACAATGAGACCATAGTACGGGATATGAAGGAAATCAAGAAGACCCTAGAAGAGCATAAAGAAGACATTGCAAGACTAAATAAAAAAATGGATGATCTTATGGAAATTAAAGAAACTGTTGACCAAATTAAAAAGATTCTGGACACTCATAGTACAAGACTAGAGGAAGTTGAACAATGAATCAGTGACCTGGAAGATGACAGAATGGAAAATGAAAGCATAAAAGAAAGAATGGGGTGAAGAGGCGGGGCAAGATGGCAGACTGGTGAGCTGTATGTTTTAGTTACTCCTCCAGGAAAGTAGGTAAAAAGCCAGGAACTGCGTGGACTGGACACCACAGAGCAATCTGTCTTTGGGCATACTTCATACAACACTCATGAAAACGTGGAACTGCTGAGATCAGCGAAATCTGTAAGTTTTTGCGGCCAGGGGACCCGCGCCCCTCCCTGCCAGGCTCAGTCCCGGGGGAGGAGGGGCTGTCAGCTCCAGGAAGGAGAAGGGAGAATTGCAGTGGCTGCTCTTATCGGAAACTCATTCTACTGATTCAAACTCCAACCATAGATAGACTGAGGCCAGACACCAGAGACTCTGAGAGCAGCCAGCCCAGCAGAGAGGAGACGGGCATAGAAGGAAAACAACACGAGAAGCTCCAAAGTAAAAGCAGAGGATTTTTGGAGTTCTGGTGAACACAGAAAGGGGAAGGGCGGAGATCAGGCCTTGAGGCGCATATGCAAATCCCGAAGCAAGGCTGATCTCTCTGCCCTGGGCACCTTTCCTTAATGGCCCTGGTTGCTTTCTCTATTAGCATTTCAATAACCCATTAGATCTCTGAGGAGAGCCGTTTTTTTTTTTTTTTTTTTAAATCCTTTTTGCTTTTTCTAAAACAATTACTCTAAGAAGCTCAATACAGAAAGCTTCAAAGAATTGAAATTTGGGCACGTCAAGTCAAGAGCAGAACTAAGAGAGCTCTGAGACAAAAGGCAATAATCCAGTGGCTGAGAAAATTCACTAAACAACACAACTTCCCAAGAAAAGAGGGGTGTCCGCTCACAGCCACCATCCTGGTGGACAGGAAACACTCCTGCCCATCGCCAGCCCCATAGCTCAGAGCTGCCCCAGACAACCCAGTGTGACGGAAGTGCTTCAAATAACAGGCACACACCACAAAACTGGGCGTGGACATTAGCCTTCCCTGCAACCTCAGCTGAATGTCCCAGAGCTGGGAAGGGGGAGCAGTGTGAATTAACAGAGCCCCATTCAGCCATCATTTGAGCAGACTGGGAGCCTCCCAACACAGCCCAGCAGCCCAGAACTGCCCTGGGGGGACGGCACTCACCTGTGACATAGCACAGTCATCCCTCAACAGAGGACCCGGGGTGCACAGCCTGGAAGAGGGGCCCACTTGCAAGTCTCAGGAGCCATACGCCAATACCAAAGACTTGTGGGTCAGTGGCAGAGACAAACTGTGGCAGGACTGAACTGAAGGATTAGACTATTGCAGTAGCTTTAAAACTCTAGGATCATCAGGGAGATTTGATTGTTAGGGCCACCCCCCCTCCCCGACTGCCCAGAAACACGCCCCACATACAGGGCAGGCAACACCAACTACACACGCAAGCTTGGGACACCAATTGGGCCCCACAAGACTCACTCCCCCACTCACCAAAAAGGCTAAGCAGGGGAGATCGGGCTTGTGGAGAACAGGTGGCTCGTGGACGCCACCTGCTGGTTAGTTAGAGAAAGTGTACTCCACGAAGCTGTAGATCTGATAAATTAGAGATAAGGACTTCAACTGGTCTACAAACCCTAAAAGAACCCTATCAAGGTCAGCAAATGCCACGAGGCCAAAAATAACAGAAAATTATAAAGCATATGAAAAAACCAGACGATATGGATAACCCAAGCCCAAGCACCCAAATCAAAAGATCAGAAGAGACACACCTAGAGCAGCTACTCAAAGAACTAAAGATGAACAATGAGACCCTAGTACGGGATATGAAGGAAATCAAGACCCTAGAAGAGCATAAAGAAGACATTGCAAGACTAAATAAAAAAATGGATGATCTTATGGAAATTAAAGAAACTGTTGACCAAATTAAAAAGATTCTGGACACTCATAGTACAAGACTAGAGGAAGTTGAACAACGAATCAGTGACCTGGAAGATGACAGAATGGAAAATGAAAGCATAAAAGAAAGAATGGGGAAAAAAATTGAAAAACTCGAAATGGACCTCAGGGATATAATAGATAATATGAAACGTCCGAATATAAGACTCATTGGTGTCCCAGAAGGGGAAGAAAAGGGTAAAGGTCTAGGAAGAGTATTCAAAGAAATTGTTGGGGAAAACTTCCCAAATCTTCTAAATAACATAAATACACAAATCATAAATGCTCAGCGAACTCCAAATAGAATAAATCCAAAAAAACCCACTCCGAGACATATACTGATCACACTGTCAAACACAGAAGAGAAGGAGCAAGTTCTGAAAGCAGCAAGAGAAAAGCAATTCACCACATACAAAGGAAACAGCATAAGACTAAGTAGTGACTACTCAGCAGCCACCATGGAGGCGAGAAGGCAGTGGCACGATATATTTAAAATTCTGAGAGAGAGGAATTTCCAGCCAAGAATACTTTATCCAGCAAAGCTCTCCTTCAAATTTGAGGGAGAGCTTAAATTTTTCACAGACAAACAAATGCTGAGAGAATTTGCTAACAAGAGACCTGCCCTACTGGAGATACTAAAGGGAGCCCTACAGACAGAGAAACAAAGACAGGACAGAGAGACTTGGAGAAAGGTTCAGTACTAAAGAGACTCGGTATGGGTACAATAAAGGATATTAATAGAGAGAGGGAAAAATATGGCAAACATAATCCAAAGGATAAGATGGCCGATTCAAGAAATGCCTTCACGGTTTTAACGTTGAATGTAAATGGATTAAACTCCCCAATTAAAAGATATAGATTCGCAGAATGGATCAAAAAAAATGAACCATCAATATGTTGCATACAAGAGATTCATCTTAGACACAGGGACACAAAGAAATTGAAAGTGAAAGGATGGAAAAAAATATTTCATGCAAGCTACAGCCAAAAGAAAGCAGGTGTAGCAATATTAATCTCAGATAAAATAGACTTCAAATGCAGGGATGTTTTGAGAGACAAAGAAGGCCACTACATACTAATAAAAGGGGCAATTCAGCAAGAAGAAATAACAATCGTAAATGTCTATGCACCCAATCAAGGTGCCACAAAATACATGAGAGAAACATTGGCAAAACTAAAGGAAGCAATTGATGTTTCCACAATAATTGTGGGAGACTTCAACACATCACTCTCTCCTATAGATAGATCAACCAGACAGAAGACCAATAAGGAAATTGAAAACCTAAACAATCTGATAAATGAATTAGATTTAACAGACATCTACAGGACATTACATCCCAAATCACCAGGATACACATACTTTTCTAGTGCTCACGGAACTTTCTCCAGAATAGATCATATGCTGGGACATAAAACAAGCCTCAATAAATTTAAAAAGATTGAAATTATTCAAAGCACATTCTCTGACCACAATGGAATACAATTAGAAGTCAATAACCATCAGAGACTTAGAAAATTCACAAATACCTGGAGGTTAAACAACACACTCCTAAACAATCAGTGGGTTAAAGAAGAAATAGCAAGAGAAATTGCTAAATATATAGAGACGAATGAAAATGAGAACACAACATACCAAAACCTATGGGATGCAGCAAAAGCAGTGCTAAGGGGGAAATTTATAGCACTAAACGCATATATTAAAAAGGAAGAAAGAGCCAAAATCAAAGAACTAATGGATCAACTGAAGAAGCTAGAAAATGAACAGCAAACCAATCCTAAACCAAGTACAAGAAAAGAAATAACAAGGATTAAAGCAGAAATAAATGACATAGAGAACAAAAAACAATAGAAAGGATAAATATCACCAAAAGTTGGTTCTTTGAGAAGATCAACAAGATTGACAAGCCCCTAGCTAGACTGACAAAATCAAAAAGAGAGAAGACCCATATAAACAAAATAATGAATGAAAAAGGTGACATAACTGCAGATCCTGAAGAAATTAAAAAAATTATAAGAGGATATTATGAACAACTGTATGGCAACAAACTGGATAATGTAGAAGAAATGGACAATTTCCTGGAAACATATGAACAACCTAGACTGACCAGAGAAGAAATAGAAGACCTCAACCAACCCATCACAAGCAAAGAGATCCAATCAGTCATCAAAAATCTTCCCACAAATAAATGCCCAGGGCCAGATGGCTTCACAGGGGAATTCTACCAAACTTTCCAGAAAGAACTGACACCAATCTTACTCAAACTCTTTCAAAACATTGAAAAAAATGGAACACTACCTAACTCATTTTATGAAGCTAACATCAATCTAATACCAAAACCAGGCAAAGATGCTACAAAAAAGGAAAACTACCGGCCAATCTCCCTAATGAATATAGATGCAAAAATCCTCAACAAAATACTTGCAAATCGAATCCAAAGACACATTAAAAAAATCATACACCATGACCAAGTGGGGTTCATTCCAGGCATGCAAGGATGGTTCAATATAAGAAAAACAATCAATGTATTACAACACATTAAAAACTCGAAAGGAAAAAATCAATTGATCATCTCAATAGATGCTGAAAAAGCATTTGACAAAATCCAACATCCCTTTTTGATAAAAACACTTCAAAAGGTAGGAATTGAAGGAAACTTCCTCAACATGATAAAGAGCATATATGAAAAACCCACAGCCAGCATAGTACTCAACGGTGAGAGACTGAAAGCCTTCCCTCTAAGATCAGGAACAAGACAAGGATGCCCGCTGTCACCACTGTTATTCAACATTGTGCTGGAAGTGCTAGCCAGGGCAATCCGGCAAGACAAAGAAATAAAAGGCATCCAAATTGGAAAAGAAGAAGTAAAACTGTCATTGTTTGCAGATGATATGATCTTATATCTAGAAAACCCTGAGAAATCAACGATACACCTACTAGAGATAATAAACAAATTTAGCAAAGTAGCGGGATACAAGATTAATGCACATAAGTCAGTAATGTTTCTATATGCTAGAAATGAACAAACTGAAGAGACACTCAAGAAAAAGATACCATTTTCAATAGCAACTAAAAAAATCAAGTACCTAGGAATCAACTTAACCAAAGATGTAAAAGACCTATACAAAGAAAACTACATAACTCTACTAAAAGAAATCGAAGGGGACCTTAAAAGATGGAAAAATATTCCATGTTCATGGATAGGAAGGCTAAATGTCATTAAGATGTCAATTCTACCCAAACTCATCTACAGATTCAATGCAATCCCAATCAAAATTCCAACAACCTACTTTGCAGACTTGGAAAAGCTAGTTATCAAATTTATTTGGAAAGGGAAGATGCCTCGAATTGCTAAAGACACTCTAAAAAAGAAAAACGAAGTGGGAGGACTTACACTCCCTGACTTTGAAGCTTATTATAAAGCCACAGTTGCCAAAACAGCATGGTACTGGCACAAAGATAGACATATAGATCAATGGAATCGAATTGAGAATTCAGAGATAGACCCTCAGATCTATGGCCGACTGATCTTTGATAAGGCCCCCAAAGTCACCGAACTGAGCCATAATGGTCTTTTCAACAAATGGGGCTGGGAGAGTTGGATATCCATATCCAAAAGAATGAAAGAGGACCCCTACCTCACCCCCTACACAAAAATTAACTCAAAATGGACCAAAGATCTCAATATAAAAGAAAGTACCATAAAACTCCTAGAAGATAATGTAGGAAAACATCTTCAAGACCTTGTATTAGGAGGCCACTTCCTAGACTTTACACCCAAAGCACAAGCAACAAAAGAGAAAATAGATAAATGGGAACTCCTCAAGCTTAGAAGTTTCTGCACCTCAAAGGAATTTCTCAAAAAGGTAAAGAGGCAGCCAACTCAATGGGAAAAAATTTTTGGAAACCATGTATCTGACAAAAGACTGATATCTTGCATATACAAAGAAATCCTACAACTCAATGACAATAGTACAGACAGCCCAATTATAAAATGGGCAAAAGATATGAAAAGACAGTTCTCTGAAGAGGAAATACAAATGGCCAAGAAACACATGAAAAAATGTTCAGCTTCACTAGCTATTAGAGAGATGCAAATTAAGACCACAATGAGATACCATCTAACACCGGTTAGAATGGCTGCCATTAAACAAACAGGAAACTACAAATGCTGGAGGGGATGTGGAGAAATTGGAACTCTTATTCATTGTTGGTGGGACTGTATAATGGTTCAGCCACTCTGGAAGTCAGTCTGGCAGTTCCTTAGAAAACTAGATATAGAGCTACCATTCGATCCAGCGATTGCACTTCTCGGTATATACCCGGAAGATCGGAAAGCAGTGACACGAACAGATATCTGCACGCCAATGTTCATAGCAGCATTATTCACAATTGCCAAGAGATGGAAACAACCCAAATGTCCTTCAACAGATGAGTGGATAAATAAAATGTGGTATATACACACGATGGAATACTACGCAGCAGTAAGAAGGAACGATCTGGTGAAACATATGACAACATGGATGAACCTTGAAGACATAATGCTGAGCGAAATAAGCCAGGCACAAAAAGAGAAATATTATATGCTACCACTAATGTGAACTTTGAAAAATGTAAAACAAATGGTTTATAATGTAGAATGTAGGGGAACTAGCAGTAGAGAGCAATTAAGGAAGGGGGAACAATAATCCAAGAAGAACAGATAAGCTATTTAACGTTCTGGGGATGCCCAGAAATGACTATGGTCTGTTAATTTCTGATGGATGTAGTAGGAACAATTTCACTGAAAGGTTGCTATATTATGTAACTTTCTTGGGGTAAAGTAGGAACATGTTGGAAGTTAAGCAGTTATCTTAGGTTAGTTGTCTTTTTCTTACTCCCTTGCTATGGTCTCTTTGAAATGTTCTTTTATTGTATGTTTGTTTTCTTTTTAACTTTTTTTTTCATACAGTTGATTTGAAAAAAAGAAGGGAAAGTTAAAAAAAAAAAAAAAGAAAAGAAAAAAGACAAACAAGGAAAAAAAAAAAAAGATGTAGTGCCCCCTTGAGGAGCCTGTGGAGAATGCAGGGGTATTCGCCTACCCCACCTCCATGGTTGCTAACATGACCACAGACATAGGGGACTGGTGGTGTGATGGGTTGAGCCCTCTACCATAAGTTTTACCCTTGGGAAGATGGTTGCTGCAAAGGAGAGGCTAGGCCTCCCTGTATTTGTGCCTAAGAGTCTCCTCCTGAATGCCTCTTTGTTGCTCAGATGTGGCCCTCTCTCTCTGGCTAAGCCAACTTGAAAGGTGAAATCACTGCCCTCCCCCCTACGTGGGATCAGACACCCAGGGAAGTGAATCTCCCTGGCAACGTGGAATATGACTCCCGGGGAGGAATGTAGACCCGGCATCGTGGGATGGAGAACATCTTCTTGACCAAAAGGGGGATGTGAAAGGAAATGAAATAAGCTTCAGTGGCAGAGAGATTCCAAAACGAGCCGAGAGATCACTCTGGTGGGCACTCTTACGCACACTTTAGACAACCCTTTTTAGGTTCTAAACAATTGGGGTAGCTGGTGGTGGATACCTGAAACTATTAAACTACAACCCAGAACCCATGAATCTCGAAGACAGTTGTATAAAAATGTAGCTTATGAGGGGTGACAGTGGGATTGGGAATGCCATAAGGACCAAACTCCACTTTGTCTAGTTTATGGATGGATGTGTAGAAAAGTAGGGGAAGCAAACAAACAGACAAAGGTACCTAGTGTTCTTTTTTACTTCAATTGCTCTTTTTCACTCTAATTATTATTCTTGTTATTTTTGTGTGTGTGCTAATGAAGGTGTCAGGGATTGATTTAGGTGATGAATGTACAACTATGTAATGGTACCGTAAACAATCGAAAGTACAATTTGTTTTGTATGACTGCGTGGTATGTGAATATATCTCAATATAATGATGATTAAAAAAAAAAAAAAAAAAGATAACCTAAAAAAAAAAAAAAATACAGTGTCAATCTCCCGCCAAAATTTGTGTACCAATATATACTCCCACTAATAGAGTATGAGGGGCTAGGTTCCCCATACCCTTAATAAGACTGTGTTCAATTTTTACCAATAGTAAAAGTAAAAAAAAAAAAAAAAAAAAAATCTTCCCACAAATAAATGCCCAGGGCCAGATGGCTTCACAGGGGAATTCTACCAAACTTTCCAGAAAGAACTGACACCAATCTTACTCAAACTCTTTCAAAACATTGAAAAAAATGGAACACTACCTAACTCATTTTATGAAGCTAACATCAATCTAATACCAAAACCAGGCAAAGATGCTACAAAAAAGGAAAACTACCGGCCAATCTCCCTAATGAATATAGATGCAAAAATCCTCAACAAAATACTTGCAAATCGAATCCAAAGACACATTAAAAAAATCATACACCATGACCAAGTGGGGTTCATTCCAGGCATGCAAGGATGGTTCAACATCAGAAAAACAATCAATGTATTACAACACATTAAAAACTCGAAAGGGAAAAATCAATTGATCATCTCAATAGATGCTGAAAAAGCATTTGACAAAATCCAACATCCCTTTTGATAAAAACACTTCAAAAGGTAGGAATTGAAGGAAACTTCCTCAACATGATAAAGAGCATATATGAAAAACCCACAGCCAGCATAGTACTCAATGGTGAGAGACTGAAAGCCTTCCCTCTAAGATCAGGAACAAGACAAGGATGCCCGCTGTCACCACTGTTATTCAACATTGTGCTGGAAGTGCTAGCCAGGGCAATCCGGCAAGACAAAGAAATAAAAGGCATCCAAATTGGAAAAGAAGAAGTAAAACTGTCATTGTTTGCAGATGATATGATCTTATATCTAGAAAACCCTGAGAAATCAACGATACACCTACTAGAGCTAATAAACAAATTTAGCAAAGTAGCGGGATACAAGATTAATGCACATAAGTCAGTAATGTTTCTATATGCTAGAAATGAACAAACTGAAGAGACACTCAAGAAAAAGATACCATTTTCAATAGCAACTAAAAAAATCAAGTACCTAGGAATCAACTTAACCAAAGATGTAAAAGACCTATACAAAGAAAACTACATAACTCTACTAAAAGAAATCGAAGGGGACCTTAAAAGATGGAAAAATATTCCATGTTCATGGATAGGAAGGCTAAATGTCATTAAGATGTCAATTCTACCCAAACTCATCTATAGATTCAATGCAATCCCAATCAAAATTCCAACAACCTAATTTGCAGATTTGGAAAAGCTAGTTATCAAATTTATTTGGAAAGGGAAGATGCCTCGAATTGCTAAAGACACTCTAAAAAAGAAAAACGAAGTGGGAGGACTTACACTCCCTGACTTTGAAGCTTATTATAAAGCCACAGTTGCCAAAACAGCATGGTACTGGCACAAAGATAGACATATAGATCAATGGAATCGAATTGAGAATTCAGAGATAGACCCTCAGATCTATGGCCGACTGATCTTTGATAAGGCCCCCAAAGTCACTGAACTGAGCCATAATGGTCTTTTCAACAAATGGGGCTGGGAGAGTTGGATATCCATATCCAAAAGAATGAAAGAGGACCCCTACCTCACCCCCTACACAAAAATTAACTCAAAATGGACCAAAGATCTCAATATAAAAGAAAGTACCATAAAACTCCTAGAAGATAATGTAGGAAAACATCTTCAAGACCTTGTATTAGGAGGCCACTTCCTAGACTTTACACCCAAAGCACAAGCAACAAAAGAGAAAATAGATAAATGGGAACTCCTCAAGCTTAGAAGTTTCTGCACCTCAAAGGAATTTCTCAAAAAGGTAAAGAGGCAGCCAACTCAATGGGAAAAGATTTTTGGAAACCATGTATCTGACAAAAGACTGATATCTTGCATATACAAAGAAATCCTACAACTCAATGACAATAGTACAGACAGCCCAATTATAAAATGGGCAAAAGATATGAAAAGACAGTTCTCTGAAGAGGAAATACAAATGGCCAAGAAACACATGAAAAAATGTTCAGCTTCACTAGCTATTAGAGAGATGCAAATTAAGACCACAATGAGATACCATCTAACACCGGTTAGAATGGCTGCCATTAAACAAACAGGAAACTACAAATGCTGGAGAGGATGTGGAGAAATTGGAACTCTTATTCATTGTTGGTGGGACTGTATAATGGTTCAGCCACTCTGGAAGTCAGTCTGGCAGTTCCTTAGAAAACTAGATATAGAGCTACCATTCGATCCAGCGATTGCACTTCTCGGTATATACCCGGAAGATCGGAAAGCAGTGACACGAACAGATATCTGCACGCCAATGTTCATAGCAGCATTATTCACAATTGCCAAGAGATGGAAACAACCCAAATGTCCTTCAACAGATGAGTGGATAAATAAAATGTGGTATATACACACGATGGAATACTATGCGGCAGTAAGAAGGAACGATCTGGTGAAACATATGACAACATGGATGAACCTTGAAGACATAATGCTGAGCGAAATAAGCCAGGCACAAAAAGAGAAATATTATATGCTACCACTAATGTGAACTTTGAAAAATGTAAAACAAATGGTTTATAATGTAGAATGTAGGGGAACTAGCAGTAGAGAGCAATTAAGGAAGGGGGAACAATAATCCAAGAAGAACAGATAAGCTATTTAACGTTCTGGGGATGCCCAGAAATGACTATGGTCTGTTAATTTCTGATGGATGTAGTAGGAACAAGTTCACTGAAATGTTGCTATATTATGTAACTTTCTTGGGGTAAAGTAGGAACATGTTGGAAGTTAAGCAGTTATCTTAGGTTAGTTGTCTTTTTCTTACTCCCTTGCTATGGTCTCTTTGAAATGTTCTTTTATTGTATGTTTGTTTTCTTTTTAACTTTTTTTTTCATACAGTTGATTTGAAAAAAGAAGGGAAAGTTAAAAAAAAAAAAAGAAAAAAGAAAAAAGACAAACAAGGAAAAAAAAAAAAGATGTAGTGCCCCCTTGAGGAGCCTGTGGAGAATGCAGGGGTATTCCCCTACCCCACCTCCATGGTTGCTAACATGACCACAGACATAGGGGACTGGTGGTTTGATGGGTTGAGCCCTCTACCATAAGTTTTACCCTTGGGAAGACGGTTGCTGCAAAGGAGAGGCTAGGCCTCCCTGTATTTGTGCCTAAGAGTCTCCTCCTGAATGCCTCTTTGTTGCTCAGATGTGGCCCTCTCTCTCTGGCTAAGCCAACTTGACAGGTGAAATCACTGCCCTCCCCCCTACGTGGGATCAGACACCCAGGGAAGTGAATCTCCCTGGCAACGTGGAATATGACTCCCGGGGAGGAATGCAGACCCGGCATCGTGGGATGGAGAACATCTTCTTGACCAAAAGGGGGATGTGAAAGGAAATGAAATAAGCTTCAGTGGCAGAGAGATTCCAAAACGAGCCGAGAGATCACTCTGGTGGGCACTCTTACGCACACTTTAGACAACCTTTTTTAGGTTCTAAAGAATTGGGGTAGCTGGTGGTGGATACCTGAAACTATTAAACTACAACCCAGAACCCATGAATCTCGAAGACAGTTGTATAAAAATGTAGCTTATGAGGGGTGACAGTGGGATTGGGAATGCCATAAGGACCAAACTCCACTTTGTCTAGTTTATGGATGGATGTGTAGAAAAGTAGGGGAAGCAAACAAACAGACAAAGGTACCTAGTGTTCTTTTTTACTTCAATTGCTCTTTTTCACTCTAATTATTATTCTTGTTATTTTTGTGTGTGTGCTAATGAAGGTGTCAGGGATTGATTTAGGTGATGAATGTACAACTATGTAATGGTACTGTAAACAATCGAAAGTACAATTTGTTTTGTATGACTGCGTGGTATGTGAATATATCTCAATAAAATGATGATTAAAAAAAAATTAACACACACACACAAAAAAAGATCATTTGTATACACTCACAGTGAACACGTGGAAAAGAAAATTAAAAACACAATACCATTTATAATCATTCCAAAGAAAATTAAATAGTTAGGTATAAACTTTAAAAACCATGTACAAGATCTGTATGCTTTAAGTTATAAAATACTGAGGACAGAAATCAAACACCTTAATACATGGAGAGACATATCATGTTCACAGATGAGAAGATTCAACATACTAAAGATGTCAATTCTCCCCAAGATGATCTGTAGGTTTATCACAATTGCTATAAAAATTGTAGCAAGGTTTTTGTAAACATAGACAAGGTTATTCTAAAATTAATGTGAAAAGGCACAGGACCCAGAATAGCTAAAACAATTTTTAAAAAGAAGAACAAAGTGGAAAGAATCACTCTACTTAATGTTAGAGCTTATTATATAGCTATAGTAATAAAAACAAAGTGTGGCTTGGTGAGGGGAGAGAAATATAGATCAACGGAACACAACAGAGGACTAGAAATAGACATACACATACATGCCTAATTGATTTTTTCATAAAGATGCAAAAGCAATTCATAGAGGAAAGACAGCCATTCAACAAATGGTGCTAGAGCAATTGATTATATCTGTAGGCCAAAAAAAAAAAAAAAAAAGAACCTAGACCTAAACCTCAAAGTTTACACAAAAACTAACCCAAAGTGGATCATGAACTTAAACGTAAGACGTAAAAATATGCATAGTAGAAAAAAAATTAGTATTAAGGACTGGGCAAAGAATCCTAGACTTGACTCCAAAGGCACTATCCTAAAAGGAAAAGTTGATAAACTGGATATCATCAAAGTCTACAACTTTCACTCGGCAAAAAAACCTGCCAAGAGGATGAAAAGGCAGGCTGCAGAGAGAAACGAAATACTTGTAAACCACATATCCACAAAAGACTAGTTTCTATGATAAGTCTCAGACTCAACAGTAAAAAAGCATTTCTCATTTCTGTGAGAAGACAGGAAGAAATATTTCTCAGAAGAGGGTACAGAGATGGCAAATAGCATATGAAAAGATATACACAATTATTCATTAGGCAAATGCATATAAAAATTACAACAAAATACCACTATACACCAATCAGAAAGGCTAAAGTGACAACACCAAATGCTGGCAAGGATGCAGAGACACTGGATCACTCATACATTGCTGGTGAGAATGTAAAATGGTACAGCCACTGTGGAAACAGCTTATCAGGTTCTTCTAATCCTAAACATGTAAATACTACACAACCCACCAATTGCAATCTTGGGCATTTACCATGAAAAATGAAAACTTATAGTTACACAAAAACCTGCCCATCAATGTTTATAGCAGCTTTATTCGTAATTGCCAAGCACTGGAAACAACCCAGATTCATTCAGTGGGTAAATACATGAACAAATCATGGTGTATCCATATCCTGGAGTAATACTCAGCAATAAAAAGGAAAGAACAACTGATACACGCGACAACATGGATGAATGTACAGGGAATTGCGGCTGAATGAACAAAGTCAGTCCTAAAAGGTTATATACTATATGAGATTATTTATATAATGTTCTTGAAATGACAAAATTATGAAGGAGGAGAACACATCAGTAGTTGCAGGGGTTAGGGAAGAGGCTGGGGAGGGGGGTTGATAGCAAGGAGGTGGATGTGCTTATATAAAGGCAACAAGACAGATTCCAGAAGTAACAGAGTGGTTCTGTATCATGACTGTGGTGGTGAATACCTGGATTTACACATCGTAAAACTGAAGAAAACTAAATACACACACACCCCCAAACATACATATAAACAAAGATGAATATAAGTAAAACTGGGGACATTTCAATGAGATCTGTGGATAGTTATCAATATCGATATCGTGATTGTGATATTTTACTGCAGTTTTGCAAGATGTTACCATTCGGGAAAACTGAGTAAAGGGCACATGGGACCTCTGTATTACTCTGGCACCTGCATATTACTCATAAATAATCTCAAAATAAAAAGTTTAGTTAAAAAAAAAGATATCTGGCAAGTGAAATCACTGCCCTTCCCCCTATGTGGGATCTGACACCCAGGGATGTAAATCTCCTGGCAATGTGGAATATGACTCCCGGGGAGGAATCTAGACCTGGCATAGTGGGATGGAAAACATGAGAGATTCCAAAAGGAGCTGAGAGGTCACTCCAGTGGGCATTCTCACGCACAATATAGATAACCCTTTTTAGGTTTTAATGTATTGGAATAGCTAGCAATGAATACCTGAAACTATCAAACTACAATCCAGAACCCTTGAATCTTGAAGACGATTGTGTAACAATGTAGCATACAAGGGGTGACAATCTGATTGGGGAAGCCATATGGATCACACTCCCCTTTGTCCAGCATATGGATAGATGAGCAGAAAAACGGAGGCCAAAAAAAAAAAAGGCACCCAGTGTTCTTTTTTACTTTAATTGTTCTTTTTCACTTTAATTTTTATTCTTATTATTTTTGTGTGTGTGGTAATGAAAATGTTCAAAAATTAATTTTGGTGATGAATGCACAACTATATAATGGAACTGTTAACAGTTGAATGTATGCTTTGTATGACTGCATGTTACGTGAATATATCTCAATAAAATTGAATTTCAAAACAAGATAACACTAACATGCATAAAAGATATTATTGATTACAGATTAAATAGTGCTACTTGCAATAAGTAGCATTTAAAACTCACCAAAACTGGATGTGAGGAAGAGAGGTGCCAAGGTAGTATCTGAGTCACTGTCACTTTCCAACAAAAGTGGGTACTTCACTCTCTCAGAGCTTGTTTCCAGGCTGGCTTCTGCTTTGAACAAAATGTCAATAAGTAAAATATTTTCAAGTGCAGAAAGACAAGAAAACTAAACTGCCATTTTGATATCAGGAGAAACTCTCCTTCAGGAATGAAGAGGGGAAAAAAGACATCCTCAGATGAAGGAAAACTACAAGTATTTATCACTAGCCAATTTACTCTTGCAGAATGACTAAAGGAAGATCTTTAAACAGAAAGGATATGATAAAAGAAGTAATCTTGGAGCACCAGGAAGAAAGAAAGAACAATGGAAAGAGCAGTAATATGCATGCAGAGACTCTAGATCACCGGTACATTGCAGAGGGGGGAGGGGGGATGGTGAGTGTAAAATGGTACAGCCATTCTGATAAACAATCTGGCAGTATCTTATAAAACTAAATATGCAATTACCCCATGACTCACAATTGCATTCCTGGACATTATCCCAGAGAAATAAAAAACTTACATCCACACAAAAACGCATACACAAGTGTCCACGGCAGCTTTACTAGCAAGAGCCAAAAACAGGGAACAACCCAGATGAACTTCAACAGGTGAACAGATAAACAAAAGGTGGTAATTCCACTATACCATGGCATAGTACTCAGTAGTGAAAAAAAGGGAGGAACTACCAATACACACAACAACTTGGGTAAGTCTTCAAGTGACTATGCTAAGTGAAAAAAGTCAATCCCAAAAAGCTACACATGATATGAGTCTACGTATACAATATTCTTGAAATGATAAAATTATAAAAAAGGAAAGGAGATTAGTGGTTACCAGGAGCAACAACAAAAGTAGGTGATGGAAGTGGGAGGGTGATGGGAGAAAGGTGGGTGTGGTTTTTAAAGGACAATCCAAAATGATGTGTCTTGACTGTGGTGATGGTGGATATACAAACCTAATCATGTCATAAAATTGCATAGAACTAAATTCACACACAAATACACTGACAAACACATACACAGAGAAATTAATGCAAGTAAAACTGGGGACACCTACTTAAGATCTGTGGATTGTATCAATGTCAGTATCCTGGTAACAATATTTTACTTAAGTTTTCCAAGATGTCATCATTGGGGTAAACTGGGTAAAGCATACATTGGATCTCTCTGTGTTACTTACTACAATTGCATGTGCAGCTAAAATTTTCTGAACATAAAACTTTTAATTAATTCATTATAATTAATTTTAATTAGAAAAAGCTATCACTGGCTCGCATTAAGGATGTCGATAAATGCAGATTAAAAAGGGCTACTAGTAATAGGTATTATTTCAAATTCACCAAAACTGGGAAGGATGCAGAGAGATGATGAGGAAGGATCTTGGCCACTGTCATTTCCCAATAAAAGTAGGTCATTGCTTCCCACAGGGTGCCTTTCCAGGCTGGTCTGCACTCTGACCAACATTTCTAAACGGAAAACATCTTTCAAGTGCTCTAGGAAAAAAACTCCCAACTATGTATTCTAAATCCAGTAAAACTATTCTTCAAGAATGAAGTGAAAATAAAGATACAGCTGAACAAAGAAAGTATTTGTCACTAGCTCACTTAAACTTACAGAATGGCTTAAGGAAAATTGCAAACAGTAAAGACAAGGTAAAAGAAGGAACACTGGAGCATCCGGAAGGAAGAAAGAACAATGGGAAGTGCAGAAATAAGGATGCGGAGAAAATCAATCATGCATACATTGCTGGTGGGAATGTAAGATGGTACACTCGCACTGGAAAACACTTTAGCAGTTTCTTATAAAATTCAAAATGCAATTACTAAACAACCCGGGAATTGTACTTGGGCATTCATCACAGAGAAATGAAGACAAGTTCACTCAAAAACCTGTATGTGAATGTTCATAGCGGCTTTACTTGTAAGAGTCAAAAACAGGAAACAACCCAGATGAACTTCAACTGGTGATAAACAAACTGTGGTACTTCCATACCATGCAATACTAACCAACAGTAAAAAGAAAAGAACTACTGATACACAAAAATTTGGAAGAATCTCCAGAGAATCACTCTGAATGAAAAATGCCAGTCTAACAAGGATATATTTATATAACATTCTTGAAATGACAAAATAATAAACAGGGAGAACATATTATTGTCACTGGGGCAACAACAAGGTAGGCAGTAGAGGTGGTAAGGTAAGGGGAGAAAGGAGGTTGTGGTTAAAAAAGGCCAATAGGTAGGATCCTTGTGGTGATAGAAATGTTCTGTATCTTGACTGTGGTGGAGGATATACACACCTAATCGTGTTATAAAATTATATAGATTAAATACACAAACATATACCACACATACAAATGAATATAAGTAAAACTAGGAACATCTCAATAAGATCTGTGGATTGGACCACAGGTTGTGACATTTTATTATAATTTTATGAGATGTTACCATTGGGGGAAACTGAGTAAAGGGTAAACAGAATTTCTCTGTACTATTTACTATAGATGTTGTCAAAACGTCAAAATAAAACCTTTAATTTCTAAGAATTAATTAAATTTTAAGTAGAAAAAGCTGTTCCTAGACCGCACTGACAGTATTGATGAGTCTAGATTAAATACTGCTACTTGTAATATGTAGCATTTCAAACTCACCAGAACTGGGAAGAATGCAGAGAGATGATGAAGGATCTTGGCCACTGTTATTTTCCAATAAAAGTGGGTAATTGATTTCCTCAGGGCTCTTTTTCAGGCTACTTTCTTCTTTGTCCAACATTTCTATAAGGAAAACATTTTTCAAGTGCTCTAAGTAAAGAACTCTCAACCACGTGTTCTATATCCAGAGCAACTGTTCTTCAGGAATGAAGTGAAAATAAAGACATAATCAGAAAAGGAAAACTAAAAGTACTTGTCGCTAGCTGACTTACACTTAAAGAATGGTTAAAGGAAGATCTTAAAACACAAAGGATATAATAAAAGAAGGAATCTTGGAGCGTTGGGAAGGAAGAAAGAACAATGGAAAGAGGAGAAATAAGTATGCAGAGAAACTAGATCATTCATATATTACTGTGGGAATGTAAAATGGCACAGCCACCTTAGAAAAGAGTTTAGCAGTTTCTTATAAAACTAAACTTGGAATTACCATATTCTCCTATTGCACTTGGGCATTCATTACAGAAAAATGAAGTTATTTTTGCACAAAAACCTGTACATGAATTTTCATAAGAGCTTTAATCCTAATAGCCAAAAAGTAGAAGAAATCCAGATGTCCTTCAACAGGTGAACAGTTAATTAAACTGTAGCAGATCCCCACCATGGAATAGAACTCAGCAACAAAAAGAAAGAACTATAGATACATGGAACAACTTGGATGAGCCTTAGGGAATTACACCAAGTAGATAAAAGCCAATTCCAAAAGGTTACATATTATATGATTCCACTTATGTAACAATAATGAAGTGAGAAATTATAAAATTTGGAACAATTTAGTCATTGCCAGCAGTTAGGGACAGCAAGGGCAGTAGCATAAGGTCTATAAGGAAAGAGCATGGTGGTGGTGAAAATGTCCTGTATCTTGACTGTGGGGCTGGATACCTAAAATTTCACATATGATAAATTTGTATACATCTAACCAGGCACACACACAGATACAAATACCACCTCCCCCCCAACACACACACGAATACAACTAAAACTGGAGACATCTCAATGCAATCTGTGGATGGTATCATGTCAACAGTTTTATGGTTTTGATATATTACAATAGTTTTGCATTATGTTACCATTAGGAGAAACTGGGTAAAGGGAATCTCTCTGTGTTATTTATTCCAACTTACATGTGGCTAAAATTTCATGAAAAATAAAAAGTTTAATTAGAAAAGGCTACCACCACCTCACATTAAGGGTACTGATAAATACAGATTAAATTGAGCTACTTCTATGTATCATTTCAAACTCACCAAAACTGGGAACACTGAAGAGAGATGGTGAGGAAATATTTTGGTCACAGTCATTTTTTCAATAAAAGTGGGTATTTCATTGTCTCAGGGATTTTTCCCAGACTGGTTTGTGCTTTTATCAACATGTCTATTTAAAAAAAAAATCATTTTCAAGTGCAGAAAGAAAAGAAATCTCAATGGCGAAATATACACCAGATGAAACTATCTTTAGGAATGAAGGAGATACAAAGACTTTCTCAAACTAGCTGACTTACCCTGTAAGAATGACTAAAGGAAGCTCTTCAACAAATAGGATATGATGGAAGAGGTAATCTTGGAGCATCAGGAAGAAAGAAAGAACAATGAAAAGAGCAGAAATATGCATGCAGAGAAACTACATTAGTCCTATACTGCTGATGGGATGTAAAATGTTACATCCCCTCTGGAAAACACTTTGGTAGTATCTTAAAAACTAAACATGCAATTACTAAATGACCCAGCAATTGGCATTCCTGGGCACTCATCCCATAGAAATAAAAACGTTAAGTTTATACAAACACCTGTGTACAAGTGTTCATCGCACCTTTTCTTGAAAAAGCCAAAAACTGGAAGCACATAAGTCCATCAATAGATGAGCACAAAAACAAACTGTGGTTCGAAAAATAAAGTTAAAAAAAAAAAAACTGTGGTACATTCACACTATGGAATACTACTCAGTAACAAAAAGGAATGGACTAGTGATATGTGCACAATTTGGATGAGTCTTTGGGGATTATGCAGGGTGAAAAAAAGCCAATCCCAAAAGATTACATATGATATGATTCCATTTATATGACAATACGAAAGTGTCAAATTATAGCTCTGGAATATATATTAGTCATTGCCAGCAGTTAGGGAGAGCATCAGGGGTTGGGGTCAAATGGAGGCAGATGAAGGTGCAGTGGCTATAAAGGGGCAAAGGGAGGGATAGTGGTGGTAATGGAACTGATCATCTCATTGTCTTGACTGCGGTGGGTACCTGAACCTACACACATGATAAAATTGCTTAGAACAAAATACACACACACACCAATGAATACAACTGAAATTGTGGACATCTCAAAAGGATCTGTGAATTGTATATGATTTCAGTTTCCTGGTTATGGTATTTTATGAGACGTAACCATTGGGAGAGAGATCTGGGGGTCTCTCTCTATTATTTATTATAACTTCATGTGAGTCTAAAATTTAATTAAAATTAAAACTTGAATTAGAAAAAGCTACCACTGGCTCACATTGACAGTACTGATGAATCTAGATTAAACAGTGCTACTTGTAAAATGTACAATTTCAAACTCACCAAAATGGGTGCAGAAAGATGATGAAGAAAGATCCTGGCCACTGTCATTTTCCAATCGTGTCGGGAAACTCATTGCCTCAGGACTCTTTACCAGACTGCTCTGTGCTTTTCCCAACATTTCTATAAATAAAAGATTTTCAAGTGCTGAAACAAAAGAAATCTCAACGGGAAATCTGTATCAAGAGAAATTATCCTTTGGGAGTGCAAAGGAAATAAAGACATTCTCACATAAAGGAAAACTAAAAGAATATGTCACTAGCTGACTTGCCCTTAAAGAACGGCTAAAGGAAAATCTTCAAACAGAAAGGATAGGATGAAAGAGAAATCCTGGAGCATGAGGAAGGAAGGAAAAAAAACAGACTGAGCAGAAACATGTACGTGGAAAAACTGGATCACTTATACATTGTTGATGGGAATGTAAAATGGTACAGCCACTCTGGAAAACAGTTGTGTGGTTTCTTATGAAACTAAACATGCATTACCACACAACCCAGTAAATGCACTCTTGAGCATTCATCTCAGAGAAATGAAAACTACACAAAAACCTTTAATGAATGGCCATAGCAACTTTACTCCTAAAAGCTAGAAACTGGAAAAAATCCAGTTGTCCTTCAACAGGTGATAGGATACAAAAACCATGGTATATTCATACTTTGGAATAGTATTAACCAATTAAAAAGAAGGAACTACTGATGCAGGCAACAAATTTTGGTGATGGAAACATACTGTAGCTTGATTGTATGGAATATATATGAACCTACTATGTCATAAAATTGCATAAAACTAAATACATTCACAGCCACACACAAATGAACAAGTAACACTGGAGACGTCTCCGTAAGATCTGTGGATTGTCGCAATGTCAGTATTCTGGCTGTGATATTCTACTATGGTTTTGCAAGATGTTACCATTGGGGGAAATGACTGAAGTGTAAATGAGAAATCTCTGTAGTATTTCTTACAACAGTATGTGCAGCTAAAATTTTTCTCAAAAGAAAACTTTTAATTTTAATGGATTAATTTCTAATTAGAAAAAGCTCCTACTATCTCACCTTAAGAAGGTTGATGATCCTGTATTAAAAAGTGCCGCAAGTACTATGTATCCTTTCAAACTCACCAAAATTAGGAAGAATGCAGAGGGATGATGAAGAACTTTGACCACTGTCACTTCCCAATAAAGATGTGTAATTGATTTCCACAGGGCTCCTTTCCAGGCTAGTTTCTGCTGTGACCACCATTTCTATAAGGAAAACATTGTTCAAGTGCTGAAAGAAAAGAACTCCCAACTGCATATTCTATATTAGGCAACACTATCCTTCAGGAATGAAGCAGAAATGAAACATAAGATGAAGGAAACTAAAAGCATCTGTTGTTGGCCTACTACTTAGCCTTAAATAATTGCAAAAAGAAAGATCTTCAAACAGAAAGGATGTGATAAAAGAAAGAATCTTGGAGGATCAGAAAGGAAGAACAATGGAAATAACAGAAATAAGCACGTGGAAAGACTAGATCACTCACATACTGCTGGGGGAAATGTGAAATGTTACAGCCACTCTGGAAAACATTTGCTAGTTTCTTATAAAACTAAATATGCAATTACCATATGATCCAGAAATTGCAGTCTTGGGCATTATACCAGAAAAATGAAAAGTTACATTCACCTACACCTGTACATGAATGTTCACAGCAGCTTTTCTTAGAATAGTCCAGAACTGGAAACAACCCAGATGTCCTTCAACAGGTGACTGGTCAAACAAACCAAGGCACATAGATACCATGGAATAATACTCAACAATAAACACGAAGAAACTACTGATACATGCAACAACTTCCATGAATCTCCATGGAATTTTACTGAATGATAAAAGCCAATTCCAACATATTATATACTATATGATCTATTTGTATAAAAATATATGTGACAAATTGTAGATTAAGAGGTTATATATATTATATATATCAGTCCTTTGCCAGCAGTTAAGGAGGCATTTAGGGGGAAAGGTCAACTCCAGGAGGTAGGTGTGGTGATAAAAGGTCAATGGGAGTGATCATGGGAGAGATGTTGACTGTGGAGTAGATACACAAACCTACACATGTGATCAATATGAATAGAACTAAACGTACACACACAGAAGCACTAAATAATACAAACAAAACTGTGGACATCTCAATAAGATAGGTAGATTGGATCATGTCAATATCCTTGTTATACTATTTTACTACAGTTTTGTAAGATGTTACCATTGGGGGAAACTGAATAATGGTACATGGGATCTCTCTGTATTATTTATTATAACTGCAAGTATTTGAAACAAAAATGTTGTCAATAGAACTTTTAATTTCTAATGAATTAATTAAATTTTAGTTAGAAAAAGCTACCGCTTGCTCGCATTGACAGTATTGATGAATCTAGACTAAATAGTGCTACTTGTAATATGTAGCATTTCAAACTCACCAGAACTTGGAAGAATGCAGAGAGATGATGAAGAAGGATCTTGGCCACAGTCAATTTCCAATAAAAGTGGGTAACTGATTCCCTCAGGGCTCTTTTCCAGGCTACTTTCTTCTTTGTCCAACATTTCTGTAAGGAAAACATTTTTCAAGTGCTCTAAGTAAAGAACTCTCAACCACGTGTTCTATATCCAGCGCAACTGTTCTTCAGGAATGAAGTGAAAATAAAGACATAATCAGAAAAGGAAAACTAAAAGTACTTGTCGCTAGCTGACTTACACTTAAAGAATGTTTAAAGGAAGATCTTAAAACACAAGGGATATAATAAAAGAAGGAATCTTGGAGCGCTGGGAAGGAAGAAAGAACAATGGAAAGAGGAGAAATAAGTATGCAGAGAAACTAGATCATTCATTATTCTTGGTGGAGGTGTAAAATGGTACAGACACTCTGGAAAACACTTTGGCATTTTCTTATAAAAGTAAACATGCAATTACCAGAAAGAACCCAGCAATTGCACTGCTGGGCATCATCTCAGAAAAAAATGAAAACTTACGCTTAAAAGAATACCTATACATGAATGTCCATACCAGCTTTACATGAAATACTCAAAAATTGGAAGTAACCAGTATTTCCCACACCAGATGCATGGTTTAAAAAAACCGTGGTACATCTATACCATGGAATACTATTTAGCAATAAAAGGAATGTACAATTGACATATATAACGTCTGTGGATAAGTCTCCGGGGAATTATGTGGCGTGGAAAAAAAACCCAATCCCCCCAAAATTACACTCTGTACGATACCATTTATATAACATTCTTAATGTGACACATTAATTTGAAAATTAATATGATGGGGAGGAGAAAATCATCAGTCTTTTGACAATAATTAGGGACCATGTAGGGGGTAGGGAAAGTTGATCTGAGGGAGGTGAGTGCAGTTATAAAGCAGCAATACAAGGGATCCTACTAGTGACAGAAACCATCTGGATCTTGACTATGGTGGTAGACATACAAACCTACTTGTGTGAAAACTACGCAGAACTAAATACCACCCCCCCACACACACACACACACGAACACTAGTAAAACTGGGATTCTCCATAAGATCTGCAGACTGTACCAATGTCAATAGCCTGGATGTGATATTTCACTAGTTTTGTAAGATATTACCATTGGGGAAATGGGTAAAATATAAACTGGGTCTCTCTGTATGAATTCTTACAACTGACTGTGACTCTAAAATTATCACAAAATAAACAGTTTAACTGAACAAGAAGCACACTACCCTACCTTGCATTAAGTATGCTGATGAATGTAGATAAATAATGATGTTTCTAATATGGGTCATAATAGGTATCAACTCACTAAAAGTGGGAGAGATGAAGAGAGTGGAGGAAGCTGTATCTGGGTCACTGTCATTTCCCAATAAAGCTCGGAAACTCGTTGTGTCATAGCTGGTTTCCAAGCTGGTTCCTTCTCCTCCCAACATTTCTATAAGGTAAACATTCCCAAGTGCCAAAAGACAGGAACCCTTAACTATAAATTCTATACCAGCAAAACTATCCTCCAGGAAAGAGAGGAAATAAAGACATTCTACATGAAAGAACACTAAAAGA
This sequence comes from Choloepus didactylus, assembly GCF_015220235.1. Taxonomy (NCBI): domain Eukaryota; kingdom Metazoa; phylum Chordata; class Mammalia; order Pilosa; family Megalonychidae; genus Choloepus; species Choloepus didactylus. Next base: position 10,475,679 of record NC_051335.1, read on the forward strand.
ATGAGTCCCTAGCAGCCTTACCCTTAAACAAAGGCTAAAGGAAATTCTTCAAACAGAAAAAACATTTAGTCTAAAGTTATTGTAAAATGAAAAACAGAATTTAAAAACGAGCTATCACTGGCTTGCATTAAGGACGATGATGAACATAGATTACATAGTGCTACCTATAATATGTAACATTTCAAACTCACCAAAATTGGGAGGGATGGAGAGGGGTGGAGAGGCACTGCCTGGGCCACTGTCATTTCCAGATAAAGCTCGGGAACTCATTGTCTCATAGTTGGTTTCCAGCCTGGTTCCTTCTCCTCCCAACATTTCTACAAGGAAAACATTCTCATGTGCCAAAAGACAAGAGCTCTCAACTACAAATTCCATACCAAGCCAAACTATCCTCCAGGAAAGAGAGGAAATAATTTCTACATGAAGGAATACTGAAAGAATCTGTCCATAGCAAGCTTACCCATTTAAAAAAGTCTAAAGGAAATTCTTCAAAGACAAAAAAACATTGAGTCTAAAGTTATCCTAAAATCAAAAACAGAATTGAAAAACAAGCTACCACTAGGTTGCATTAAGGATGATGATGAACCTAGATTACATAGTGCTACCTGCAATATGTACCATTTCAAACTCACCAAAATTGGGATGGATGGGGACTGGAGAAGAGGCAGTGTCTGGGCCACTATCATTTTCCAATAAAGCTCGGGAACTCATTGTCTCATAGGTGGTTTCCAAGATGATTTCTTCTCCTCCAAGCATTTCTGTAACGAAAACGTTTTCAAGTGACAGAAGACAAGAACTCTTCACTAGAAATTCTACACCAAGCAAAACTATCGCCCAGGAAAGAGGGGAAATAAAGACATTCCACATGAAGGAACACTAAAAAAATCTGTCCCTAGCAGTTTAACCCTCAAACAAAGGGTAAGAGTAATCTCTTCAAACAGAAAAAAAATTGTAAAATCAAAAACAGAATTTAAAAACGAGCTACCACTAGCTTGCATTAAGGATGGTGATGAATCTAGACTAAATAGCGCTACCTGTAACATGTATCATTTCAAACTTACCACATTTGGGAGGGATGGGGAGCGGTGAAAAGGCAGTGTCTAGGCCATTGTCATTTCCCAATAAAGCTTGGGAACTCATTGCCTCATAGCGGATTTCCAAGCTGGTTTCTTTTCCACCCAACATTTCTATAAAGAAAATGTTTTCAGGTGCCAAAGGACAAGAACTCTTAACTAGAAATTCTATACCAAGCAAAACTATCCTTCAGGAAAGAGGCAAAATAAAGACATTCTACATGAAGGAACACTAAAAGAATCTGTCCCTGTCGCCCATATCCTTAAACAAAGGTTAAAGGAAATTTTTCAAACAGAAAAAACATTGAGTCTAAAGTTATTGTAAAACCAAAAACAGAAATTAAAAATGAGCTACCACTAGCTTACGTTAAGGATGGTGATGAACCTAGATTAAATAGTGCTACCTGTAACATGTAACATTTCAAACTTACCAAAATAGGGAGGGACGGGGAGTGGTGAAAAGGCAGTGTCTGGGCCACTGTCATTTTCCAATAAAGCTCGGGAACTCATTGTCTCATAGCTGGTTTCCAAGCTGATTTCGTCTCCTTCCAATATATCTATAAGGAAAACATTTTGAAGTATCGAAAGACAAGAGCTCTCAACTACAAATTCTATACCAAGTAAAACTACCATCCAGGAAAAAGGGGTAATAAGGAATTTCTACATGAAGGAACACTAAAATATCTGTCCCTATCTGGCTTACCCTTAGAGAAAGGACAAAGGAAATTCTTCAAACAGAAAAAACACTGAGTCTAAAGTTATCATGAAATAAAAAACTGAATTTTAAAAAAAGCTACCACTAGCTTGCATTAAGGATGCTGATCAACATAGATTAAATAGTGCTATCTGTAACATGTATCATTTCAAACTCAACAAAATTGGGAGGGATGGAGAGTGGTGAAGAGGCAGTGTCTAGGCCACTGTCATTTCCCAATAAAGCTCGGGAACTCATTGTTTCATAGCTGGTTTCCAAGCTGGCTCCTTCTCCTCCCATTTCTATAAGGAAAAAAAACGTTTTCAAGTGCCAAAAGACAAGAACTCTTAACTAGAAATTCAATACCAATCAAAACTGTCCTCCAGGAAAGAGGGGAAACAAAGACATTATACATGAAGGAACACTAAAAGGATATGTCCCTAGCAGCCTTACCCTTGAACAAAGACTAAAGGAAATTCATCAAACAGAAAAAAAAAAAATTGAGTCTAAAGTTATCGTAAAATCAAAAACAGAATTTAAAAACGAGCTACCACTAGCTTGCATTAAGGATGGTAATGAACGTAGATTGCACAGTGCTACCTGTAACATGTATCATTTCAAACTTACCAAATTTGGGAAGGATGGGAGGTGGTGGAGAAGCAGTGTCTGGGCCACTGCCATTTCCCAATAAAGCTTGGGAACTCATCGTCTCATAGCTGGTTTCCAAGCTGATTACTTCTCCTCCCAACACATCTATAAGAAAAACATTTTCAAGTGCCAAAAGACAAGAGTTCTCAACTACAAATTCTATATCAAGCAAAAGTATTCTCCAGGAAATAGGGGAAATAAAGAATTTCTACATGAAGGAACACTAAAAGAATCTATCACCAGCAGCCTTACCCTTAGACAAAGACTAAAGGAAATTCTTCAAACAGAAAAAAAAATTGAGTCTAAAGTTACCATAAATCAAAAACAGAATTTAAAAACAAACTACCACTATCTTGCATTAAGGATGTTGATGTACCTAGATTAAATAGTGCCACCTGTAATATGTATCATTTCAAACTCACCAAAATTAGGAGTGATGGGGAGTGATGAAGAGGCAGTGTCTGGGCCACTGTCATTTCCCAATAAAACTCGGGAATGCATTGTCTCATAGCTGGTTTCCAAGCTGGTTCCTTCTCCACCCAACATTTCTATAAAGGAAATGTTTTCAAGTGCCAAAAACAAGAACTCTTAACTAAAAATTCTATACCAAGCCCAACTATGCTTCAGGAAAGAGATGGGAAATACAGTCATTCTACATGAAGGAACACTAAAGGAATCTGTCCTTAGCAGCCTTACCCTTGAACAAAGGCTAAAGGGAATTCTTCAAATACAAAACACATTGAGTCTATAAAGTTATCATAAAATAAAAAACTGAATTTAAAAACGAGCTACCACTAGTTTGCATTAACGATGGTGATGAACCTAGATTAAATAGTGCTACCTGTAATATGTACCATTTCAAACTTACCTAAATTGGGAGGGATGGGGAGTGATGAAGAGGCAGTGTCTGGGCCACGGTCATTTCCCAATAAAGCTCGGGAACTCACTGTTTCCAAGCTGGTTTCCAAGCTGGTTCCTTCTCCTTCTGTCATTTCTATAATGAAAATGTTGTCAAGTGCCAAAAGACAAGAATTCTTAACTAGAAACTCCATACTATGCAAATGTATCCTCCAGTAAACAGGGGAAATAAAGACATTCTACATGAAGGAACACTAAAGGAATCTGTCCCTAGCAGCCTTACCCTTAAACAAAGACTAAAGGAAATTCTTGAAACAGAAAAAAACATTGAGTCTAAAGTTATTGTAAAATCAAAAACAGTATTTAAAAAAGAGCTACCACTAGCTTGCATTAAGGATGGTAATGAACGTAGATTGCACAGTGCTACCTGTAACATGTATCATTTCAAACTTACCAAATTTGGGAAGGATGGGAGGCAGTGGAGAAGCAGTGTCTGGGCCACTGCCATTTCCCAATAAAGCTTGGGAACTCACTGTCTCATAGCTGGTTTCCAAGCTGATTTCTTCTCCTCCCAATACATCTATAAGAAAAACATTTTCAAGTGCCAAAAGACAAGAGTTCTCAACTACAAATTCTATAAAAAGCAAAAGTATTCTCCAGGAAATAGGTAAATAAATAATTTCAAGATAAAGGAACACTAAAAGAAACTCTCCCTAGCAGCCTTACCCTTAAAGGCTAAAGGAAATTCTTGAAACAGAAAAAAAACATTGAGTCTAAAGTTATCATAAAATCAAAAACAGAATTTAAAAATGAGCTACCATTAGCTTGCATTAAGGATGATGATGAACCTTGACTAAATAGTGCTACCTGTAATATGTATCATTTCAAACTCACCAAAATTGGGAGGGATGGGGAGTTGTGAAGAGGTAATATCTGGGCCACTGTTATTTCCCAATAAAGCTCGGGAACTCATTGTCTCATAGCTAGTTTCCAAGCTGGTTCCTTCTCCTCTCAATATATCTATAAGGAAAACATTTTGAAGTGTCAAAAGACAAGAGCTCTCAACTACAAATTCTATACCAAGCAAAACTATCCTCCAGCAAAGAGGGGAAATAAAGATATTCTACATGAGCGAACACTAAAAGAATGCGTCCCTAGCAGCCTTACCCTTAAACAAAGGTTAAGGAAATTCTTCAGACAGAAAAAATCATTAAGTCTAAAGTTATCATAAAATAAAAAAACTGAATTTAAAAATGAGGTACTACTGCTTTCATTAAGCATGGTGATGAACATAGATTAAATAGTGCTACCTGTAATATGCATCATTTCAAACTCACCAAAATTGGGAGGGATGGGGAATGATGAATAGGCAGTGTCTGGGCCACTGTCACTTCCCAATAAAGCTCGGGAACTCAGTGTCTCATAGCTTGTTTCCAGGCTGGTTCCTTCTCCTCCCAATATGTCTATAAGGAAAACATTTTTAAGAGCCAAAAGACAAGGATTCTTAACTAGAAATTCTATACCAAGGAAAACCGTCTTCCAGGAAAGAGGCAAATAAAGACATTCTACATGAAGGAACACTAAAAGAATCTCTGCCTAGCAGTCTTACCCTTAAAGCCTACAGGAAATTCTTTAAATAGAAAAACATTGAGTCTAAAGTTATCGTAAAATCAAAGTGGAATTTAAAAACGAGCTACCACTAGCTTGCATTAAGGATGTTGATGAACCTAGATTAAATAGTGCTACCTGTAATATGTATCATTTCAAACTCAGCAAAACTGGGAGGGATGGAGAGTGATGAAGAGGTAGTGTCTTGGCCACTGTTATTTCTCAACATAGCTCGGGAACGCATTGTCTCATAGGTGGTTTCCCAGCTGGTTCCTTTTCCTCCCAGCATTTCTATAACGAAAACGTTTTCGAGTGCCAAATGACAAGAACTCTAACGAAAACATTTTCGAGTGGCAAATGACAAGAACTCTTAACTAGAAATTCTATACCATGCAAAACTATCCTCCAGGAAAGAGGGGAAATAACGACATTCTACATGAAGGAACACTAAGAGAATCTGTCCCTTGCAGCCTTATCCTTAAACAAAGGCTAAAGGAAATTATTCAAACAGAAAAAAACATTGAGTCTAAAGTTAACATAAAACAAAAAACTGAATTCAAAAATGAGCTACTACTAGCTTTCATTAAGGATGGTGATGAATGTAGATTAAATAGTGCTACCTGTAATATGTATCATTTCAAACTCACCAAAACTGGGAGGGATGGAGAGTGATGAAGAGGTAGTGTCTCGGCCACTGTCATTTCCCAATAAAGCTCGAGAACTCATTGTCTCATAGCTGGTTTCCAAGCTGGTTCCTTCTTCTCCCAGTATGTCTATAAGCAAAACATTTTCAAGTGCCAAAAGACAAGAGGTCTCAACTACAAATTCTATACCAAACAAAACTATCCTCCAGGTAAGAGGCAAAATAAAAATATTCTACATGAAGGAATACTAAAGGAATCTGTCCCTAGCTGTCTTAGCCTTAAAGAAATGTTAAAGCAAATTCTTCAAAAAGAAAAAAACATTGAGTCTAAGATTATTGTAAAATTTAAAACTAAATTTAAGAACGAGCTACCACTAGGTTGCATTAAGGATGATGATGAACCTAGATTACACAGTGCTACCGGGAATATGTATCATTTAACACTCACCAAAATTGGGAGGGATGGAATGTGACGTAGAGGCAATGTCTGGGACACTGTCTGTTCCCAACAAAGCTCGAGAATGCACTGTCTCATAGCTGGTTTGCAAGCTGGTTCCTTCTCCTCCCATTATATCTATAAGGAAAACATTTTCAAGTGCTGAAAGACAAGAGATCTCAACCACAATTTCTATACTGGGCAAAACTATCCTCGGGGCAAGAAGCGAAAATAAGACATTCTCCCACAAAGGAAAAATAAAAGAATTTGTTCATAGCAGAATTACCTTTAAAGAAGGACTTAGGAAAATCTTCAAACAGAAAGGATATGATGACAGAAAGAATCTTGGAGCAACAGAATGGAAGTAAAATCAATGGAAAGAGCACAAATAGGGTTATGGAGAAACAGGATCACTCACATATTGCTGGTGTGAATGTAAAATGATACATTCACTCTGGAAATAGTACAACAGTTTGTATAAAACTATAGATGTTATTTAAGATCCAACAATGATATCCTCAGGCATTCATAATGGAGAGAGGAAAGCTTGTATTTACACAAAAACCCATACATGAATGCTCATAGCAAGTTTACTTGTCATAGCCCCAAAATGAAAAACCACAGATGACCTTCAATGGATGAAAAGTTAAACAATCTTTGGCACATCCACACCACGGCCTGCTATTCAGCAATAAAAAGCAAAGGACTATTGGTACATTTAACAACCCAGATGCATTTTCAAGGAATTATGCTGAATAAAAGTGCCAATCCTGAAGGCTACATACTCTATGTATGATTGCCTTAATATAACATTCTTGAAGTGACAAAATTATAGATCAGTGATTTTTAGGGGTTAGGGACAGAGCAGGAGAGAAGAGAAGTGCAACTGGAGGGAGGCGTGTGTGGTTGTAAAAGGGAAATATGAAGAGCCTCATGGTGATGGAAACATCCTGTATCTGGATGTAGCATAAAAACCTACTTTGTATAGCTATTCAGTGGTATATTTTCAGACACTAAACACATGCACACATAAGCAAACAAATGAATATAGTTAACACTGGGGACATCTTCATAAGATCTGTGGATTGTATCAATGTTAATATCCTGGTTGTGACATTTTCCTTTAGTTTTGCAAGATGTTATTGTTGGGGATACAGATAGAGCATAAATTGAATCTCTGCATTAATTCTTACAACAACTGTCTGTGAGCCTCAAGTTATTGTAAAATAAAAAACTGAATTTAAAAATGAGCTACCGCTAGCTTTCATTAAGGATGGTGATGAATCTAGATTAAATAACGGTACCTGTAACACGTATCAGTTCAAACTCATCAAAATTGGTAGGGTTGGAGAACGATGAACCAGCAGTGTCTGGGCCACTGTCATTTCCTAGTAAAGCTCTGGAATTCATAGTCACAGGGCTGGTTTCCATGCTGGTTTCTGCTTTTCCTGGCACTTCTAGAACAAAAACATTTTCAAGTGCTGAAAAGACAAGAACTCTCAACTACAATTTCTACACAAGACAAAACTATACTCAAGGCAAGAAGGGAAATAAAGACAGTCCGGTCTGAAGGAGAAATTTTAAAAATTGTCTGTAGCAGATAAATCTTTAAAGAATGGATAAAGGAAAATCTTCAAACATAAGTGCATGATGAAAGAATTAATCATAAAACACCACAAAGGAAGAAAGAACAATTAGAAAAGCAGAAATATGGATGTGGAGGAACTAGATCAGTTGCACATTCTTGGTTTGAATGTTAAAATGGTGCAGCCACTCTGGAAAACAGTTTAGCAATTTCTATAAAACTAAATGTCCAGTTCACACATGACCCAGCAACTACACTCTTGGGTACTTATGCCAGATAAGTGAAAATTTATATTTACACAAAAATCTATACATGAATGTTCACATACAGTTTACATATGATAGCCAAAAACTAGAAAAACAATCAGATGACATTCAATGGGTGAATGACTAACAAACTGTGGTGTATTCATACCAAGGAATACTATTCAGCAATAAAGAGGAAGGAACTGCTGCTGGTACACATAATACCCCGGAGGAATCTTTAGGGAATTACGCCTATTAAAAAAGCCAATCCCAAAAGGTTATATACTGTATGATTCCCTTAATATAACATTCTTGAAGTGATAAAAATACAGAGATGGAGAAAAGACCAGTGATTGCCAGGGCTTACAGATAGGGTAAGTTAGTGGGTGGTGGTGTGTAAGGGAAGTACAACTAGAGAGAGGTGATACGATATGGTTATAAAAGGGAATATAAGGAATTCTTGTGGTGATGGAAATGTTCTGTATACTGTCAGTAGTAGTGGACACACATACCTAGTTATCTGATAAAATTGGATAAACTAAACACACACACACAAATGAACACCAGTAAAATAAGGTATCTCAATAAAATCTGTGGATTCTATCAATGTCAATATCCTGGTTGTGATATTTTACTACAGTTTTGCAAAATATTATCATTGGGGTAAATGAGTAAAGTGTAAACTGGATCTCTATGTATTATTTCTTACATGTGAATCTAAAATTAACTGAAAATAAAAACTGAATTAAAAGAGCTACCACCAACTTGCTTTAAGGATGGTGATGAATCTAGATTAAATAATGCTACCTGTAATATGTATCATTTCAAACTCACTAAAACTAGAAGGAATGGAGATCAATGAAGAGGCAGTATCTGGGCCACTGTTATTTCCCAATAAAGTTGCATAATTCATTGTCTCAGAGTTATTTTCTTCTTCTCCCAAAATTTCTTAAAGAAAACATTCTCAAATGTGGAGAGAAAAGAACTCTGAACTACAAATTCTATACCAGGCAAAACTAGCCTTCAGAAAAGAAGGGGAAATAAAGACAGTCTCAGATGAAGAAAAACCAAAAAAAATTTGGTCCTAGCAGATTACACTTAAGGAATGGATAAAGGAAAATCTTCAGAGAGGATATGGTGACGGAAGGAATCCTGGCAAGCATCAGGAATGAAGAAAAGACAATAGAAAAAGCAGAACTATGGATGTGGAGAAGCTGGAACACTCATATTTCTGGTATGAATTTAAAAAGGTACAACCACTCTGGACAAGAGTTAAGCAGTTTCTATAAAACTAAGTATGCAATTAACATATGACCCAGCAATTGCACTCTTTGGCACTCATGCCAGAGAAATGAAAACATATATTTACACAAAACCATGTACATGAATGTTCTGAGTAGCTGTACTCCTAATAACCAAAAAGTGAAAGGAAAAATTAATTTCCTACAATGGGTGAACAGTTAAACCAATCATGGTACATCTATAAACATGTAATACTATTCAACAATGAAAAAGGATGGAGCTGTTGATACACGTAACAACTTGCATGAATCTCCAGAGAATTTTGGTTAGTGAAAAAAGTCCCCAAAATGTTATATACCATTAGAGTCCAATTATATAACATTACTGAAGTGACTAAATAATAGAAATGGAAAACAGATCAGTGGTTTCCAAGGGTTGGGAATGAGAGAGGGGATGGGAGAGAGGTAAACAGAGTGGTGTGAGTGTGGTTATAAAAGGGCAATAGATGGGATCCTTGTGGCAAAGCAAAAGGTTCTACATCTTGACTGTGGACTGTGATGGCAAATACACAAGATTATGACTAATCTTGTCATAAAATTGCATAGAACTACATTTATACACACACACAAAAATGAATACAAATAAAACTGGGGACAGCTGCATGATATCTGTGGCTTGTATCAATGCCAGTATCTTTGCTGTGATTTTTCCTGTAGTTTTACAAGAAGTTACCATTGGGAGAAATGGGTATTAGATAAAGGGGATTGCACTGTATTATTTCTTACAACTGCATGTGAATCTACAATTATCTCAAAATAAAGCATTTAATTTAAAAATAGCTATCACTAGTTTGCATTAAGGATGTTTCTGAATCTAGATTAAAGCATGCTACTTATGATCGGTATCAATTCAAACCTACCAAAACTGGGAGAGATGCAGAAAGATGGGGAGGTAGTATCTGGGCTCATGCTTTTATTTCCCAGTAAAGCTGAGTAATTCATCATCTGTGGATTATTTGCCACACTGGTTTCTCCTTGTGGCAGAACTCCTGTAGGTACTGCTATAGCAGATTGGGCTGATGATTTAACATCAGTGGCAATTTCAGCACCATCACTGAAGATGTAGGACAGTAGAGTGAGACCAGGAAATTGGCTTCCTGGTGACAAATAGGGCTGTAATGAATGTGTGGAGATGATTTTGGGAAGTGGTGGACTCTCCCTGAGGGTTGAATCCTCCTCTCTAAGCACTGGCTGCTCTGGTTCAGGGGGTGCTGCTGACGGAAAAGATGTTCCTACACGGTTGGTCTGGGTATGGTTTTTCTGCCTTTTCGCTCGTAAAGATGAGCTAGAATTTCCCTGTCCAGGGCAAGAGAATAAAATGGGTTAGGCTCTTTCCTTCAGTTCCTGGGCTTTAATTTCTCCATGAGGTACATGATCAAAACATTTTTGTATAAATTCAAACAACCTCTAAAATGACAAAAACCTAGTATAAATCGTGAGCAACAATGGAAATTAAAACATTGGTAAATGCATTAATACTTATTTTCCCTGCAACATTCTTTCCTATTGTTAAGGATAAATGCTGTCTTTTGATTATAATTTTTAGTCCTCTTAAAACCTTCATTGTAATTCTATTTTATACATTATGGTTTCAAACATAAAAATACTCATTGCAATACACTTCTCAAATCTAAACTTTACCATGTTTTCAAAAGACTTTTAGTCCACTATCTACCTACTACAGCAAGTAGAGATCTGCCTTGCTAATCCTGCAGTTACTAGTTCTCTATTAATTCTGATTGGTGTCTTCAGGAACTAAAGATTTATCATGGTTATAAGAATATTTTTGTAATACTTACACTGGGTTTCTCCAAAGCACATTGCATTTTTGTAACAATTCCACAAAGCTGGTTAACCTGCCTGTTCATGTTTTTAATAAGATCTTGCAAAGCCTATTATAATAAAAAATATATTTTAGTGCTTCCTATTTCAAAAGGAAACTAACATATATGAAAATACCATTAAGCCAAATTCCAACTGCTAAAAACAAAGGCAGTTCTCCACCTGTCAGAAATTTCTTGTTTCCTCCGTGACACCTGGCTGGAGGTGACACAGTGCCCGAGTGGCTGAAATGATGAGCCCCCAAGCGTCTGTTAACCGACCCTGTTTCACATAGGCATTGAGAGAAGCCTTAATACACAGAAACTAAATGTACTGTACTTCCTACAACCCATCACATTTATGATGGAATCATTTTATGTCAAGGAAGGTGCTACTTTAGGAAAATTCCCAAATGTGCTAACAGGCCGAAGAGTCTCTTTCCTTACAATGACCACATGAACTAACAGGCAGTCAGTGCCCTGCTTTGGAAAGATTAAACCAAACATAATGGTTGTGCCTTCTGGCTTCAAATTATTTTTAAATCATGCAATCAACAGTTATCCCTACAAAACTTCTGCAGACATTATCTCCTACATGCCAATCAGGCATGCAACAAATAAAAATTGAGAATTCTTGAAATACACAGAAATTTCATTTGGGCAAAAAATACACTTAAATAAAAGAGAGGATGTGGAGAATTTGGAACTCGTATTCATTGCTGGTGGGAATGTATAATGGTACAGCCTCTGTGAAAGGCAGTTTGGTGGTTTCTCAGAAAACTAGACATCGAATTACCCTATGATCTGGCAATTCCACTTCTTGGTATATACCCAGAAGATGTGAAAGCAGTGACACAAACAGAGATTTGTACACCGACATTCATAGCAGCATTGTTCACAACTGTCAAGACATGGAAACAATCTACATGTCCTTCAACAGGCAAATGGATAAACAAAATGTGGTATACACATACGATGGAATCCTGTGCATCAGTTAAGAAGGAACAAGGTTCTGAAACATATGGCAACATGGATGAACTTTGAAGATATAACGCTGAGTGAAATAAGTCAGACTCAAAAGAAGAGATGTATGTTACCACTACCATGAACTCCCTGAACAATGTAAAATCAATGTCTTATAAGAAATTTGGGGACCTAGTGACAGACAGTAGCTAGTGAAGGGGAATGATAATCTAGTATGTTCAGATATGTTAACGAGGGTGAATTTAAAGGTATGGGAATGGATAGGGATGACGACTGTTTGTTAATGGGATTTTAAGTAACAAAGCTGTATTGAAGGCAAATAGGAATGAAAGGGGTTGTTTAAAGGCACGTTTCCCACAGATCAGCACCACAAATATAGATAGGTGTTTGCATGACATACTTCTAAGGTATGACTTTAGTTCAGAGAGTTGACAACAGAACAGTATATGGGAAAAATATACATATTGTATACTATGATCTATAATTAATAGGAATACCATAATAGTACTACACAAATACTAGGGACAAATAATTAAGGGCTGACACGAGATATGAGATGTTTTAGGTCATAAGAATTGCTCAAAATGGAGAGTGATGAGGATTGTACAACTAAGTGATGATGATGAGAGATGTGGATGGATTATCATGGATATAACATACGCTATGTGAACTTAGGAACCCCCTACTTTATAAGTCAAGCCCTTGATCTTGAGGCTTGCTCTTGTGAAACTTATGGTTATAAAGAAGAGGCTAAGCCCACCTGTAATTATGCCTAGAAGTCCCCTCCAGAGAACCTCTTTTGTTGCTTAAATGTGGACTTTCTCTCTGTAAGTCCAATTCTGTAAATAAATTCATCATCCTCCCCCCAGCATGGGACAGGACCCCACAGGTGAGTGAGTTTCCCTGGCAACATGGGACACAGATTCTGGGAATAAGCCTGACCCTGGCATCGAGGGTTTGAGAATGTATTTTGACCAAAAGGAGGAAAAGAAAGGCAACAAAATAAGGTTTTAGCGGCTAAGAGATTTCAAATAGAGTTGAGAGGCTGTCCTGGAGGGTTACTCCTATGCAAGCTTCAGCTAAATATCCTAAAATGGCCACAGTATGATAAGCCTAAGTCAACAGTAGTCCCCAAAACCCTAAAGAATACCCGGGTCCCTATCTGAGACTCTATAAAAGTCTCACTCACTAAGTTAATTTATCAGAAACTTAAATCCTCCAGAGAGCTCCTATGCTAGCTAAATCCCCAAACCCAGAGGCAACAGCCTCTTTAAGAACATCAACCAGTTGCACCCCCTTTTCCTATAATGTTAACACCCCTTTTCAACATGAACAAGTTAGGGCAGTCACTACCTAGACATCACTGAAGATCGGGAAAGTGATTAAACTAGAGGAAGGGGTAGCAACAGACAAGAAAGAATTTTAACAAAGGATTATGAATACCTAATCTCTATATAATTCTCTTTGTTCTATTTGCTAGGGTATTAGAATAGCTAGAAGGAAAGAACTGAAATGGTAGAACTGTAACCCATAACATTCTCTGAAATTTTCTAACTACTTGTTAAACTGCAGTTGGAAAGTGATCACTTCTATGTATTTATGTTATATTCCACAATAAAAAAAGCTTACGCTGGAGAAATACTGACTAAATATTGACTAAATATTGACCCATCTAGATGAAAGAGAAATAACTACATTTGATCTGTTATGGGCTGTTTTTTAAGAAAAAGTCTACAAAAATCATATTTTCATTTAAAAATTTTCACCCATGGATGCTGGTCTAACTAGAAACTTTTTAAATGGATCACAATGAGGTGATAATCATACAGAAACTTTCTATTAATAGTACTATGACATTAAATGAGATAATGAAAATTTTAGCTCAGTATTCTGGAAAACTACATTTGAGAGACAGAATGTCGCTACTTCACAATACTGTTAGATTTCCATAAGTTGGTTTCAATGATTTTCATCATAGGAAACTTCAGATATATTGCTCTCCTGTTAATATTATAAAAATAATTAATTAATGCTTAACTATCACTAGAATCCAAACTAAGCACTGAAGAAATAACACCTTATATTTACCTAACTTAATTTTTCACCTACATTTGAAAAGGATTTCAGAAGACTTATAACATAAATCAGAGAGAAAGTAAAACCAAAACCCACATTACTAGGAGAATGAAAAAGACAAGAGCCAATTAGTGAAGGGGGTAAGGAAAGAAGTTTTATATTAAAAATAAGAATCTAAGTTTAGAAAAGCTACTGAATGTCAGTAAGAACACATGGTTTTTAACATATATATAAAGATAGATCTAGAAATAAAGATTTATGTCTTTACATGAAAGCCGTAAGAGAATTTAAATAGTTTTCTTTATGACGGAAGGTGTGAATCTATTTGGCAATTAGCAATTAATAGTACATACACGTTCAAAGTCTGATATACATTCATTAATGACATTTCCACCTTCTTCACAATCAGGTATTTGGGTTCTTGTCTGTGGAAGATATATTAACAAAAAATTAAAAGTAAAGATGAAAGAAGGAACTGAAAGAAAAGTTCAGGACTTTAATTTTGCTTTCAAGAAGCTACAAAGGCCTATGTGTCATATAGAATTATGTGTATACATACATTTCCTAGCACTGTCCAGAAAGAGGGCCTAGCATCAATGATGCAAGAATAGCAGTGAGCACGTGGAGCACCCTGATCTCGGTTTCTAAATACCATTCCTCAATAAAATTAACCAGGACTCTTTGGAAAGAGGTGAATTCCACAGCTGAGGAAAGGAAAATACACATGAGACTGGAACATTCTGTGATACCAGAAAATAAGAAAGTGCTCAGAAAAGGGTGGAAGCATGCCAAAAGGCCACAGGAGCCAAGTGGAAGAAGCTCCCACCAGCCACAGCTGAGAAATAAATAACTACAGTTTAGGATCATAACATATAGAACACAATAAATATGCCTGAGTCCATAATGATATAAATATATAAAATAAAATAAATAAATACATAGAGGAGAAAGGGGAGATATTCCTCACAGATGAATTCCAACTAATAAATATAGAAGGAATGAGGGATATTGCAAGCCACCATCAGGCAAACACCACAGTAATAATTGTTGCAGGTAAAATCCAGACAGATGCTAACAATTCGGTGGGCGAAGGTTGAGGAGAAACAGGGTGTTAGCATAATCTCAGAGTACCCCCACAGCCAAGATATTTATCAATTACAAAGGCAAAAGTGGTAACTTTGCAGCATAGAAACCCAGAAGACACCTTGTTAACCAAGTAATTGATGTTAACATCACCAGTACAAAGACATATCGACACCAGGTACCCCCTAATGTCATTCAATGAGGAGACAACATCATTTGTGTGCTTTTCTTGCCCAAAATGTATAATCTCAATCTATTCAAGAGAAAATATCAGAGAAACCAAAACTGAGAAATATTTTTACTAAATAACTAAACAGTACTCATCAAAAGCATTAACGTCATCAAAGACAAGGAATGACTGGGGAACTGGCACACATTCAAAGAGATAAAGGAGATGGGGTAACTAAATTCGACGTGGGATCCTGGATTGGATCCAGAACAGAAAAAGGACAAGGAGGAACAAAATGAAAAAATTCAAACAAGGACTGTAGTTTAGCTAATAGACCTGTATCAATGTTAATTTCCTGGTTTTAATAACTGAATGATGGTTATACAATCACCATAATTGCAAATACAGGCAAGTGAACATTAAGGGAAAACTGTGTGAAGGGTATTACACAAGAACTCTCTGTAATATTTTTGCAAATCTTATGTAAATCTAAAATTATTTCAAAAATTATAAAAGCTACTGAAATTGTGTATAACACTGTTCTCAGTACACTGTTCCATAAGGAAAAGAAACAAAATGGTTAAGCGCACACTGACCAGTGAAAGGACGCACACAAATTCAGAAGACAGAAATACTTCCTTGAGCGTGAATTCAGATTAACTCTAAGTATATGAAGGCCGTAAAAGAATTTAAATAGTTTTCTTTATGAAGGAAGGTGTGAATCTATTTGGCAATTAGCAATTAATATTACATACACGTTTAAAGTCTGATATACATTCATTAATGACATTTCCACCTTCTTCACAATCAGGTATTTGGGTTCTCGTCTGCAGAAGATTTATTAACAAATTAAAAGTAATGATGAAAGAAAGAACTGAAAGGAAAGTTCAGGACTTCAATTTTGCTTTCAAGAAGCTCCAAAGGCCTGTTTGTCATATCAAAGGATCTTTTCTTGCCTATTGCAAATACTCCAACTACATGAAAAGATGTACTTGCAGAAATGTTTTCTCATTAGCCCAACTATACTTAAGACACCATTTTCCTTTGAGCTTATCCCCTTATATACTTCAGGGTAGAAAAACTAGTCTAGTGATCTGGCACCAGAACTGCTTTAAAAACAAATATTTCTAACCATGAACAAAGAACCAAATGTTATGTGGCTTTTGATTTCCAAATAATCCAACAGTGCCACTTTGTGGACAAAAAGGAAACACTAAGTACCTATTTTTCTTTGCACATTAATCTATAAATCACCTTAAATCCTTTTTCTAGATTAACATAGGGCACAGTAAGTAAACAGACAGGAAATACCCATTACATTTCATTATAACTCTTTAGTCTAAGAATGAGTTATGGACTATAATAATTTTAATATAAACATACTAAGCAGTTATCTGTGTTTTTGTTTCAAAATACATGATAGAAAATTACCTGATTTAGTCTTGCACTGACTAATAGCATTGTATTACCAGTTAATAATCATAAAAATAATATGATATTTTTACCCTTGTATAGTACCTATGTTTTTCAAAGAGCTTTCACGTAATTATGTCAGAAACCATGATTCCTGGTAAGCAGTTATCGCTATCTCAAAGAATGAAAACACTGGAGCCGATAGAAGTTAAGAGAATTGCCTGTACTACTTAAGTGATATCAATAGTCACATCTTTATGTAAGTAAATGAATGCATTTTCTCTTAAGCCAAATTATATGTAGTTTAATAGTCTATTTTATTCAACTTCAGGGATTACGAAACATAGAATCCAATGCAAATATAAAACAATACAGCAACTTTGCAAAACCATATTCCAGTTAAACTTTCAACTATCCCAAGACCTACTATTTCCTCTCCTGGATATTTACCCAAATTAAATGTAAACATATGTTCACAGACTTCATAAGTACATTGGCAGCCACTTTATTCATAACAGCCAAAAACTGGCAACAACCCAAATATCCATCAAAATGGGAAGAGATAAACAAATTATGGATATTCATACAGTAGAATACTACTCAGCAATGAACAGGAAATACTGATACTCATGACAACCAGATAACTCTCCCAAACATTATTCCAAAGAAAAGAAATTATACACAGAAGAGGACATGCTATATGATTCTATTTATATGAAGTTCTAGAACAGGAAAAACTAAACTATGATGGAACAAACAGAATGGTATTTCCTAAGGGTTAGGAGGGATGGGGACTCACTGGGAAGAGGCTTGAGGGATCTTTCTGAGTTGATGGAAATATTGTTTATCTTGATGAGGCTGTGGGTAGATGTATTTGTCAAAACTTACCAAACTGTACACTTAAGATCTGTGCATTTCACTGAATGAAATTAAATTTAATTTTAAAAAGATGAAACAGAGTGAAAAGAACAAAGAAAGATTTCCACTTTAATATACAAACCATACTCTCCTCCCTTAGAGTAGTTGGTCGCCTTTTTTTGAGCAATGGAACTAACTCCATTTGCTGTGAGTTGGAGCTATTTCTTTTTAAATTTGCTGGACGATTCATTTGCGAAACGGTCTGGTCCCCTAGGACTGCTAAACCTTGAGTTCCTGAAAAGCAATGCATAAAAAGAGTTATTACACACATCTACTACCTTAATAGCCTTAATATGAATATGCTCTCAGAATGCCACCGCAAACCAAACTGGAGCCCTGGCTGAATTTTAGAAAGTGACAAAACAAGAATCCTTCCATCAAGGTTTTAGAGTAAATCTTTAACAACTGGAGGGCTATATTGACCATGATTAAGCACATGAATCAAAATCATGCATAATTCCAAATAGTGAAGTGAATGCTTTCACAACTTTAATTCTACAGAGTAAATGCTGGAAACAAATGAACAAGAGAACGTGATTCCTAACTGCTTTTGGAAAGAGCTCAGGAAGGCTTTTCACCTAGGGAAGCAGTCTGCTTGGAGAAGCAGTGCGGTCAGGAGTCTATTTAGGATTTTGTCCCTAGCACTTGTCTGGACAGGACACACTCCTTAAAACCCCACTTCCTCACCTGCCACGGGAAAACTGGTCGAGATGGTCTCTAAGGTCCCTCTCAGCTCTGAGATCATAATTGCTTAATTTGTTAAATCTTGTATTAAACCTAAACCAATGTATATGAAATATAAGCCAAAAAATTTGCTAGAATCATGTAGGTTTGGTTATGGTTCTGATTTATTTATTTTCTTAAACTGTGGAACTAGCAAAAAAGCTTGACTGCAACAATATCTTAGTTCATCCTTTAACAGAGATTTGAATATCTGCATTACAGTTACTGGGAGGGGCATGTTAATTAAAGAGTTATTTCATTTAATCCATCTTGAGCCACAGCAGCAATGAGAGGCAAAATTACATCATTTACCAGTATCCTTGATTCTTGAAGACAACTGTGTAACTGTACAGCTTATATAGTGTGACTGTGTGACTGTGAAAACCTTGTGGCTCACACTCCCTTTATCCAGTGTACGGACAGATGAGTAGAAAAGTGGGGACAAAAAACTAAATGACAGACCTTGGAGAGGAGGCGGGGCAAGATGGCAGACTGGTGAGCTGTATGTTTTAGTTACTCCTCCAGGAAAGTAGGTAGAAAGCCAGGAACTGTGTGGACTGGACACCACAGAGCAATCTGACTTTGGGCATACTTCATACAACACTCATGAAAACGTGGAACTGCTGAGATCAGCGAAATCTGTAAGTTTTTGCGGCCAGGGGACCCGCGCCCCTCCCTGCCAGGCTCAGTTCCGTGGGAGGAGGGGCTGTTAGCTCCGGGAAGGAGAAGGGAGAACTGCAGTGGCAGCCCTTATCAGAAACTCATTCTGCTGATCCAAACTCCAACCATAGACAGACGGAGACCAGACACCAGAGAATCTGAGAGCAGCCAGCCCAGCAGAGAGGCGACAGGCATAGAAAAAAAACAACACGAAAAACTCCAAAATAAAAGCGGAGGATTTTTGGAGTTCCGGTGAAAACAGAAAGGAGAAGGGCAGAGCTCAAGCCCGAGCTTAGGCCCTGAGGCACATATGCAAATCCCGAAGAAAAGCTGATCTCTCTGCCCTGTGGACCTTTCCTTAATGGCCCTGGTTGCTTTGTCTCTTAGCATTTCAATAACCCATTACATCTCTGAGGAGGGCCCTTTTTGTTTTTTTTTTCAACCTTTTTTCTTTTTCTAAAACAATTACTCTAAGAAGCCCAATACAGAAAGCTTCAAAGACCTGCAATTTGGGCAGGTCAAGTCAAGAGCAGAACTAGGAGAGCTCTGAGACAAAACGCAATAATCCAGTGGCTGAGAAAATTCACTAAATACCACAACTTCCCAAGAAAAGGAGGGTGTCCGCTCACAGCCATCATCCTGGTGGACAGGAAACACTCCTGCCCATCGCCAGCCCCATAGCCCAGAGCTGCCCCAGACAACCCAGTGTGACGGAAGTGCTTCAAGTAACAGGCACACACCACAAAACTGGGCGTGGACATTAGCCTTCCCTGCAACCTCAGCTGATTGTCCCAGAGTTGAGAAGCTAGAGCAGTGTGAATTAACAAAGCCCCATTCAGCCATCATTTCAGCAGACTGGGAGCCTCCCTACACAGCCCAGCAGCCCAGAACTGTCCTGGGGGGACGGCACTCACCTGTGACATAGCACAGTCATCCCTCAACACAGGACCAGGGGGTGCACGGCCTGGAAGAGGGGCCCACTTGGAAGTCTCAGGAGCCATACGCCAATACCAAGGACTTGTGGGTCAGTGGCAGAGACAAACTGTGGCAGGACTGAACTGAAGGATTAGACTATTGAAGCAGCCTTAAAACTCTAGGATCACCAGGGAGACTTGATTGTTAGAGCCACCCCCCCCCCCGCCCTGACTGCCCAGAAACATGCCCCATATACAGGGCAGGCAACACCAAGTACACACGCAAGCTTGGTACACCAATTGGACCCCACAAGACTCACTCCCCCACTCACCAAAAAGGCTAAGCAGGGGAGAACTGGCTTGTGGAGAACAGGTGGCTCGTGGACGCCACCTGCTGGTTAGTTAGAGAAAGTGTACTCCACGAAGCTGTAGATCTGATAAATTAGAGATAAGGACTTCAATTGGTCTACAAATCCTAAAAGAACCCTATCAAGTTCAGCAAATACCACGAGGCCAAAAACAACAGAAAATTATAAAGCATATGAAAAAACCAGACGATATGGATAACCCAAGCCCAAGCACCCAAATCAAAAGATCAGAAGAGACACAGCACCTAGAGCAGCTACTCAAAGAACTAAAGATGAACAATGAGACCATAGTACGGGAGATAAAGGAAATCAAGAAGACCCTAGAAGAGCATAAAGAAGACATTGCAAGACTAAATAAAAAAATGGATGATCTTATGGAAATTAAAGAAACTGTTGACCAAATTAAAAAGATTCTGGACACTCATAGTACAAGACTAGAGGAAGTTGAACAACGAATCAGTGACCTGGAAGATGACAGAATGGAAAATGAAAGCATAAAAGAAAGAATGGGGAAAAAAATTGAAAAAATCGAAATGGACCTCAGGGATATGATAGATAATATGAAACGTCCTAATATAAGACTCATTGGTGTCCCAGAAGGGGAAGAAAAGGGTAAAGGTCTAGGAAGAGTATTCAAAGAAATTGTTGGGGAAAACTTCCCAAATCTTCTAAACAACATAAATACACAAATCATAAATGCTCAGCGAACCCCAAATAGAATAAATCCAAATAAACCCACTCCGAGACATATACTGATCACACTGTCAAACACATAAGAGAAGGAGCAAGTTCTGAAAGCAGCAAGAGAAAAGCAATTCACCACATACAAAGGAAACAGCATAAGACTAAGTAGTGACTATTCAGCAGCCACCATGGAGGCGAGAAGGCAGTGGCACGATATATTTAAAATTCTGAGTGACAAAAATTTCCAGCCAAGAATACTTTATCCAGCAAAGCTCTCCTTCAAATTTGAGGGAGAGCTTAAATTTTTCACAGACAAACAAATGCTAAGAGAATTTGCTAACAAGAGACCTGCCCTACTGGAGATACTAAAGGGAGCCCTACAGACAGAGAAACAAAGAAAGGACAGAAAGACTTGGAGAAAGGTTCAGTACTAAAGAGATTCGGTATGGGTACAATAAAGGATATTAATAGAGAGAGGGGAAAATATGACAAACATAAACCAAAGGATAAGATGGCTGATTCAAGAAATGCCTTCACGGTTATAACGCTGAATGTAAATGGATTAAACTCCCCAATTAAAAGATATAGATTCGCAGAATGGATCAAAAAAAATGAACCATCAATATGTTGCATACAAGAGACTCATCTTAGACACAGGGACACAAAGAAACTGAAAGTGAAAGGATGGAAAAAAATATTTCATGCAAGCTACAGCCAAAAGAAAGCAGGTGTAGCAATATTAATCTCAGATAAATTAGACTTTCAATGCAGGGATGTTTTGAGAGACAAAGAAGGCCGCTACATACTAATAAAAGGGCAATTCAGCAAGAAGAAATAACAATCGTAAATGTCTATGCACCCAATCAAGGTGCCACAAAATACATGAGAGAAACACTGGCAAAACTAAAGGAAGCAATTGATGTTTCCACAATAATTGTGGGAGACTTCAACACATCACTCTGTCCTATAGATAGATCAACCAGACAGAAGAACAATAAGGAAACTGAAAACCTAAACAATCTGATAAATGAATTAGATTTAACAGACATATACAGGACATTACATCCCAAATCACCAGGATACACATACTTTTCTACTGCTCATGGAACTTTCTCCAGAATAGATCATATGCTGGGACATAAAGCAAGCCTCAATAAATTTAAAAAGATTGAAATTATTCAAAGCACATTCTCTGACCACAGTGGAATACAATCAGAAGTCAATAACCATCAGAGACTTAGAAAATTCACAAATACCTGGAGGTTAAACAACACACTCCTAAACAATCAGTGGGTTAAAGAAGAAATAGCGAGAGAAATTGCTAAATATATAGAGACAAATGAAAATGAGAACACAACATACCAAAACCTATGGGATGCAGCAAAAGCAGTGCTAAGGGGGAAATTTATAGCACTAAATACATATATTAAAAAGGAAGAAAGAGCCAAAATCAAAGAACTAATGGATCAACTGAAGAAGCTAGAAAATGAACAGCAAACCAATCCTAAACCAAGTACAAGAAAAGAAATAACAAGGATTAAAGCAGAAATAAATGACATAGAGAACAAAAAAACAATAGAGAGGATAAATATCACCAAAAGTTGGTTCTTTGAGAAGATCAACAAGATTGACAAGCCCCTAGCTAGACTGACAAAATCAAAAAGAGAGAAGACCCATATAAACAAAATAATGAATGAAAAAGGTGACATAACTGCAGATCCTGAAGAAATTAAAAATATTATAAGAGGATACCATGAACAACTGTATGGCAACAAACTGGATAATGTAGAGGAAATGGACAATTTCCGGGAAACATATGAACAACCTAGACAGACCAGAGAAGAAATAGAAGACCTCAATCAACCCATCACAAGCAAAGAGATCCAATCAGTCATCAAAAATCTTCCCACAAATAAATGCCCAGGGCCAGATGGCTTCACAGGGGAATTCTACCAAACTTTCCAGAAAGAACTGACACCAATCTTACTCAAACTCTTTCAAAACATTGAAGAAAATGGAACACTACCTAACTCATTTTATGAAGCTAACATCAATCTAATACCAAAACCAGGCAAAGATGCTACAAAAAAGGAAAACTACCGGCCAATCTCCCTAATGAATATAGATGCAAAAATCCTCTACAGAATACTTGCAAATCGAATCCAAAGACACATTAAAAAAATCATACACCATGACCAAGTGGGGTTCATTCCAGGCATGCAAGGATGGTTCAACATAAGAAAATCAATCAATGTATTACAACACATTAACAAGTCAAAAGGGAAAAGTCAATTGATCATCTCAATAGATGCTGAAAAAGCATTTGACAAAATCCAACATCCCTTTGTGATAAAAACACTTCAAAAGGTAGGAATTGAAGGAAACTTCCTCAACATGATAAAGAGCATATATGAAAAACTCACAGCCAGCATAGTACTCAATGGTGAGAGACTGAAAGCCTTCCCTCTAAGATCAGGAACAAGACAAGGATGCCCGCTGTCACCACTGTTATTCAACATTGTGCTGGAAGTGCTAGCCAGGGCAATCCGGCAAGACAAAGAAATAAAAGGCATCCAAATTGGAAAAGAAGAAGTAAAACTGTCATTGTTTGCAGATGATATGATCTTATATCTAGAAAACCCTGAGAAATCAACGATACACCTACTAGAGCTAATAAACAAATTTAGCAAAGTAGCGGGATACAAGATTAATGCACATAAGTCAGTAATGTTTCTATATGCTAGAAATGAACAAACTGAAGAGACACTCAAGAAAAAGATACCATTTTCAATAGCAACTAAAAAAATCAAGTACCTAGGAATAAACTTAACCAAAGATGTAAAAACCTATACAAAGAAAACTACATAACTCTACTAAAAGAAATAGAAGGGGACCTTCAAAGATGGAAAAATATTCCATGTTCATGGATAGGAAGGCTAAATGTCATCAAGATTTCAATTCTACCCAAACTCATCTACAGATTCAATGCAATCCCAATCAAAATTCCAACAACCTACTTTGCAGACTTGGAAAAGCTAGTTATCAAATTTATTTGGAAAGGGAAGATGCCTCGAATTGCTAAAGACACTCTAAAAAAGAAAAACGAAGTGGGAGGACTTACACTCCCTGACTTTGAAGCTTATTATAAAGCCACAGTTGCCAAAACAGCATGGTACTGGCACAAAGATAGACAGATAGATCAATGGAATCGAATTGAGAATTCGGAGATAGACCCTCAGATCTATGGCCGACTGATCTTTGATAAGGCCCCCAAAGTCACTGAACTGAGTCATAATGGTCTTTTCAACAAACAGGGCTGGGAGAGTTGGATATCCATATCCAAAAGAATGAAAGAGGACCCCTACCTCACCCCCTACACAAAAATTAACTCAAAATGGATGAAAGATCTCAATATAAAAGAAAGTACCATAAAACTCCTAGAAGATAATGTAGGAAAACGTCTTCAAGACCTTGTATTAGGCGGCCACTTCCTAGACTTTACACCCAAAGCACAAGCAACAAAAGAGAAAATAGATAAATGGGAACTCCTCAAGCTTAGAAGTTTCTGCACCTGAAAGGAATTTCTCAAAAAGGTAAAGAGGCAGCCAACTCAATGGGAAAAAATTTTTGGAAACCATGTATCTGACAAAAGACTGATATCTTGCATATACAAAGAAATCCTACAACTCAATGACAATAGTACAGTCGGCCCAATTATAAAATGGGCAAAAGATATGAAAAGACAGTTCTCTTAAGAGGAAATACAAATGGCCAAGAAACACATGAAAAAATGTTCAGCTTCACTAGCTATTACATGCAAATTAAAACCACAATGAGATACCATCTAACACCGGTTAGAATGGCTGCCATTAAACAAACAGGAAACTACAAATGCTGGAGGGGATGTGGAGAAATTGGAACTCTTATTCATTGTTGGTGGGACTGTATAATGGTTCAGCCACTCTGGAAGTCAGTCTGGCAGTTCCTTAGAAAACTAGATATAGAGTTACCATTCGATCCAGCGATTGCACTTCTCGGTATATACCCGGAAGGTCGGAAAGCAGTGACACGAACAGATATCTGCACACCAATGTTCATAGCAGCATTATTCACAATTGCCAAGAGATGGAAACAACCCAAATGTCCTTCAACAGATGAGTGGATAAATAAAATGTGGTATATACACATGATGGAATACTATGCGGCAGTAAGAAGGAACGATCTCATGAAACATATGACAACATGGATGAACCTTGAAGACACAATGCTGAGCGAAATAAGCCAGGCACAAAAAGAGAAACATTATATGCTACCACTAATGTGAACTTTGAAAAATGTAAAACAAATGGTTTATAATGTAGAATGTAGGGGAACTAGCAATAGAGAGCAATTAAGGAAGGGGGAACAATAATCCAAGAAGAACAGATAAGCTATTTAACGTTCTGGGGATGCCCAGGAATGACTATGGTCTGTTAATTTCTGATGGATATAGTAGGAGCAAGTTCACAGAAATGTTGCTATATTAGGTAATTTTCTTGGGGTAAAGTAGGAACATGTTGGAAGTTAAGCAGTTATCTTAGGTTAGTTGTCTTTTTCTTACTCCCTTGCTATGGTCTCTTTGAAATGTTCTTTTATTGTATGTTTGTTTTCTTTTTAACTTTTTTTTCATACAGTTGATTTAAAAAAGAAGGGAAAGTTAAAAAAAAAAAAAAAAAGAAGAACAAGGGAAAAAAAAAGATGTACTGCCCCCTTGAGGAGCCTGTGGAGAATGCAGTGGTCTTCGCCTACCCCACCTCCATGGTTGCTAACGTGACCACAGACATAGGGGACTGGTGGTTCGATGGGTTGAGCCCTCTACCACAGGTTTTACCCTTGGGAAGATGGTTGCTGCAAAGGAGATGCTAGGCCTCCCTATGGTTGTGCCTAAGAGTTTCCTCCCGAATGCCTCTTTGTTGCTCAGATGTGGCCCTGTCTCTCTAGCTAAGCCAACTTGAAAGGTGAAATCACTGCCCTCCCCCCTACGTGGGATCAGACACCCAGGGGAGTGAATCTCCCTGGCAATGTGGAATACGACTCCCGGGGAAGGATGTAGACCTGGCATCGTGGGACGGAGAACATCTTCTTGACCAAAAGGGGGATGTGAAAGGAAATGAAATAAGCTTCAGTGGCAGAAAGATTCCAAAAGGAGCCGAGAAGTCACTCTGGTGGGCACTCTTATGCACACTTTAGACAACCCTTTTTAGGTTCTAAAGAATTGGGGTAGCTGGTGGTGGATACCTGCAACTATCAAACTACAACCCAGAACCCAAGAATCTTGAAGACAGTTGTATAAAAATGTAGCTTATGAGGGGTGACAATGGGATTGGGAAAGCCATAAGGACCACACTTCACTGTCTAGTTTATGGATGGATGAGTAGAAAAATAGGGGAAGGAAACAAACAGACAAAGGTACCCAGTGTTCTTTTTTACTTCAATTGCTCTTTTTCACTCTAATTATTATTCTTGTTATTTGTGTGTGTGTGCTAATGAAGGTGTCAGGGATTGATTTGGGTGATGAATGTACCACTATGTAATGGTACTGTAAACAATCGAAAGTACGATTTGTTTTGTATGACTGAGTGGTATGTGAATATATCTCAATAAAATGAAGATTAAAAAAAAAAAAAGTAAATGACAGTTCCTTCGTGCTGCAGTCCCCGCTGTAGCCACTGCTGAGCCCGCCGCCACTGCCTCTGAGCAGAAGATGGCTGTGCCTCCAACATATGTTGATCTTGGGAAATCAGACAGGGATGTTTTCACCAAGGGCTATGAAGTTAGCTTAATAAAGCTCGATTTGAAAACAAAATCTGAGAATGGCTTGGAATTTACAAACTCAGGCTCAGCCAACACTGAGACCACTAAAGTGATGGGCAGTCTGGAAACCAAGTACACATGGACAGAATATGGTCTGACATTTACAGAGAAATGGAACACTGACAACACACTAGGCACCGAGATTACTGTGGAAGAGCTGCTGGCACTTGGACTGAAGCTGACCTTTGATTCATCCTTCTCACCTAACACTGGGAAAAAAAATGCTAAAATCAAGACAGGGTACAAGCAGGAGCACATCAACCTGGCTGCGACATGGATTTTGATATTGCTGGTCCTTTAATCCGGGGTGCTCTGGTGCTGCGTTATGAGGGTTGGCTGGCTGGCTATCACATGAATTTTAAGACTGCAAAGTCCTGAGTGACACAGAGTAATTTTGCAGGTGGCTACAAGACTGATGATTTCAAGCTTCACACTAATGTGAATGACTGGACAGAGCATGGCGGCTTCATCTACCAGAAGGTGAACAAGAAGTTGGAGATCGCAGTCAATCTCTCCTGGACAGCAGGAAACAGTAACACTCGTTTCAAAATAGCAGCCAAGTACCAGACCCACCCTGACGCATGCTTCTCTGCTAAAGTGAACAACTCCAGCCTGATAGGTTTAGGATACACTCAGACCCTAAAGCCAGGTATCAAACTGACACAGTCAGCTCTGCTGGAGGGCAAGAACGTCAATGCTGGTGGCCACAAGCTTGGTCTAGGACTGGAATTTCAAGCATAAATGAATACTGTACAATCATTTAATTTTAAACTATTTTGCAGCATTGCTACCTTCAGAATTTAGTGCATCTTTTAATGTTGTATGTCTAGGATGCAAGTATTGCTAAATATCATGTTAGACCTCCAGGTTTAAAGATGATTCAGCTTTAAAGTGTTCCCCTTTCAGAGGTACAAATGAAACGCAATTCCAAAAAAAGGTCCTTTAAGCTGTATACTGTGGGGGAAATTTAGTGGTCCCTCTAGAGATATCAGGTTTCTTTTTTATCTGAAACGGCTGCAAGTGGAAGCTGATAATGTGTAGGCACTCTGTAAATTCCTGTTGAATAAATGAATGAAACTGTGATTTCCTGAGAATTGAACCTAGGTTTCCTAACCCCAGTTGCAGACAGGCTCATTGCTTAATGGTGTGTACAAACTCATCTCCAATGGACTTTTTTAGACAGATCTTCACGACCTGTTTCCACCCCAGTCCATCACCTCTTTTACACCAAAAGTAGTCTGCAGGGCATGGTAGCTGTTTCTTTTGTGCCATTTTGGGGTAAAGAGGGTGGATGTGATAAAGCCTATAATTCAGGACTTAATTCCCTCTCGTGTTGTGATTTTGTGCCCTCGCACCACTACTAAATAACTTCCAGGGGCTCCATTTGCAAGCTGGGAAGAGTCTCCGCGACTGTAATCACATGGTGACAGCATTCGGAATCTAAATTGGACTTCTGTTGTATTCTTACCACTCAGTTTATTTTTTAGTAGTTTAATGGAAACATTTTAGAGTCTTCCATTTTGTGTGGAATTATACCATCCCTTTCAAATGCTGTAATTAACATCACTTAAAATAAAACTTGAATAAAATACTAAAACTGCAAAAAAAAAAAAAAGTAAATAAATAATAGGAGGGATGGGGGATGGGATACTTTGGGTGTTCTTTTGTTACTTTTATTTTTATTCTTATTGTTACTTTTTGGAGTAATGAAAATGTTCAAAAATTGTGGTGATGAATGCACAACTATACGATGATACTGTGAACAACTGATTGTACACTTTGGATGACTGTATGGTATGTGACTACATCTCAATAAAATTTCAGGAAAAAAATAAAAATAAACTAAGTGATTTAAGTTTCATCTCTTTCCCTGTTTCTCTTTTCATTCTATAATAGTGGAGATACTAATGAACAAAGGCCCCAAAGAGAGAACTCAAAGGAGATAAAGAACATGGGGGAATTAACCTCTTAAGACAGATAAATACAGACTAATCTTGGGTAAAAATTTCAAGTTTTAAAATACCTCCAATGTCAATTTTAACTTCAACCAAATTTTATTTTTTAAACTTAATTTTTCGAATTATAAAACTAACACAATCTGTGAATAAATAAATTGTAGTTCATTAATACAAAGGAATACTATGCAGCTATGAGAATAAATGACCTATTGCTACACACAAGGATGAATCTTACAGACATAATGCTGAGTAAAAAGAAGCCAACACAAAAGAGAATATTGTATATGATTCAATTTATATAAAGTTCAAAAACAGGCAAAAGTAATCTACAGTGGGAGAAGTTAGGAGAGTCGTTACCTTGGAAGAAGGTAGTGACTGGAAAAGGGTAAGGGGGTAGATTCTGGGGAACTTGTAACTTTCTATTTCTTTGAATAGGTGCTGCTTATACGTGTGTGTTAATTTGAAAAGCATTTAAGTTGTATATTTATGATCTGTGCTTTATATTTGTATGTGAAAGACTTCTATTAAAAGTTTACCTAGAGCATTGTCCACATACAGATAAATAAATCCTTCATAATTTTCTTGTGGGCCAAAAATTATTCTCCTTCTGTATAAAAATGAAGTATAGAGAGAGGCGGGGCAAGATGGCAGACTGGTGAGCTGTATGTTTTAGTTACTCCTCCAGGAAAGTAGGTAAAAAGCCAGGAACTGCGTGGACTGGACACCACAGAGCAATCTGTCTTTGGGCATACTTCATACAACACTCATGAAAACGTGGAACTGCTGAGATCAGCGAAATCTGTAAGTTTTTGCGGCCAGGGGACCCGCGCCCCTCCCTGCCAGGCTCAGTCCCGGGGGAGGAGGGGCTGTCAGCTCCAGGAAGGAGAAGGGAGAATTGCAGTGGCTGCTCTTACCGGAAACTCATTCTACTGATTCAAACTCCAACCATAGATAGACTGAGGCCAGACACCAGAGACTCTGAGAGCAGCCAGCCAAGCAGAGAGGAGACAGGCATAGAAAAAAAACAACACGAAAAACTCCAAAATAAAAGCAGAGGATTTTTGGAGTTCTGGTGAACACAGAAAGGGGAAGGGCGGAGATCAGGCCTTAAGGCGCATATGCAAATCCCGAAGCAAGGCTGATCTCTCTGCCCTGGGCACTTTTCCTTAATGGCCCTGGTTGCTTTGTCTATTAGCATTTCAATAACCCATTAGATCTCTGAGGAGGGCCGTTTTTTTTTTTTTTTTTTTTTTTTTTTTAAATCCTTTTTGCTTTTTCTAAAACAATTACTCTAAGAAGCTCAATACAGAAAGCTTCAAAGAATTGAAATTTGGGCACATCAAGTCAAGAGCAGAACTAAGAGAGCTCTGAGACAAAAGGCAATAATCCAGTGGCTGAGAAAATTCACTAAACAACACAACTTCCCAAGAAAAGGGGGGTTTCCGCTCACAGCCACCATCCTGGTGGACAGGAAACACTCCTGCCCATCGCCAGCCCCATAGCCCAGAGCTGCCCCAGACAACCCAGTGTGACGGAAGTGCTTCAAATAACAGGCACACACCACAAAACTGGGCGTGGACATTAGCCTTCCCTGCAACCTCAGCTGAATGTCCCAGAGCTGGGAAGGGGGAGCAGTGTGAATTAACAGAGCCCCATTCAGCCATCATTTGAGCAGACTGGGAGCCTCCCAACACAGCCCAGCAGCCCAGAACTGCCCTGGGGGGACGGCACTCACCTGCGACATAGCACAGTCATCCCTCAACAGAGGACCCGGGGTGCACAGCCTGGAAGAGGGGCCCACTTGCAAGTCTCAGGAGCCGTACGCCAATACCAAAGACTTGTGGGTCAGTGGCAGAGACAAACTGTGGCAGGACTGAACTGAAGGATTAGACTATTGCAGTAGCTTTAAAACTCTAGGATCATCAGGGAGATTTGATTGTTAGGGCCACCCCCCCTCCCCGACTGCCCAGAAACACGCCCCACATACAGGGCAGGCAACACCAACTACACACGCAAGCTTGGGACACCAATTGGGCCCCACAAGACTCACTCCCCCACTCACCAAAAAGGCTAAGCAGGGGAGATCTGGCTTGTGGAGAACAGGTGGCTCGTGGACGCCACCTGCTGGTTAGTTAGAGAAAGTGTACTCCACGAAGCTGTAGAACTGATAAATTAGAGATAAGGACTTCAACTGGTCTACAAACCCTAAAAGAACCCTATCAAGGTCAGCAAATGCCACGAGGCCAAAAACAACAGAAAATTATAAAGCATATGAAAAAACCAGACGATATGGATAACCCAAGCCCAAGCACCCAAATCAAAAGACCAGAAGAGACACACCTAGAGCAGCTACTCAAAGAACTAAAGATGAACAATGAGACCCTAGTACGGGATATGAAGGAAATCAAGAAGACCCTAGAAGAGCATAAAGAAGACATTGCAAGACTAAATAAAAAAATGGATGATCTTATGGAAATTAAAGAAACTGTTGACCAAATTAAAAAGATTCTGGACACTCATAGTACAAGACTAGAGGAAGTTGAACAACGAATCAGTGACCTGGAAGATGACAGAATGGAAAATGAAAACATAAAAGAAAGAATGGGGAAAAAAATTGAAAAACTCGAAATGGACCTCAGGGATATGATAGATAATATGAAACGTCCGAATATAAGACTCATTGGTGTCCCAGAAGGGGAAGAAAAGGGTAAAGGTCTAGGAAGAGTATTCAAAGAAATTGTTGGGGAAAACTTCCCAAATCTTCTAAACAACATAAATACACAAATCATAAATGCTCAGCGAACTCCAAATAGAATAAATCCAAAAAAACCCACTCCGAGACATATACTGATCACACTGTCAAACATAGAAGAGAAGGAGCAAGTTCTGAAAGCAGCAAGAGAAAAGCAATTCACCACATACAAAGGAAACAGCATAAGACTAAGTAGTGACTACTCAGCAGCCACCATGGAGGCGAGAAGGCAGTGGCACGATATATTTAAAATTCTGAGTGAGAGGAATTTCCAGCCAAGAATACTTTATCCAGCAAAGCTCTCCTTCAAATTTGAGGGAGAGCTTAAATTTTTCACAGACAAAGAAATGCTGAGAGAATTTGCTAACAAGAGACCTGCCCTACTGGAGATACTAAAGGGAGCCCTACAGACAGAGAAACAAAGACAGGACAGAGAGACTTGGAGAAAGGTTCAGTACTAAAGAGATTCGGTATGGGTACAATAAAGGATATTAATAGAGAGAGGGAAAAATATGGCAAACATAATCCAAAGGATAAGATGGCCGATTCAAGAAATGCCTTCACGGTTTTAACGTTGAATGTAAATGGATTAAACTCCCCAATTAAAAGATATAGATTCGCAGAATGGATCAAAAAAAATGAACCATCAATATGTTGCATACAAGAGACCCATCTTAGACACAGGGACACAAAGAAACTGAAAGTGAAAGGATGGAAAAAAATATTTCATGCAAGCTACAGCCAAAAGAAAGCAGGTGTAGCAATATTAATCTCAGATAAAATAGACTTCAAATGCAGGGATGTTTTGAGAGACAAAGAAGGCCACTACATACTAATAAAAGGGGCAATTCAGCAAGAAGAAATAACAATCGTAAACGTCTATGCACCCAATCAAGGTGCCACAAAATACATGAGAGAAACATTGGCAAAACTAAAGGAAGCAATTGATGTTTCCACAATAATTGTGGGAGACTTCAACACATCACTCTCTCCTATAGATAGATCAACCAGACAGAAGACCAATAAGGAAATTGAAAACCTAAACAATCTGATAAATGAATTAGATTTAACAGACATCTACAGGACATTACATCCCAAATCACCAGGATACACATACTTTTCTAGTGCTCACGGAACTTTCTCCAGAATAGATCATATGCTGGGACATAAAACAAGCCTCAATAAATTTAAAAAGATTGAAATTATTCAAAGCACATTCTCTGACCACAATGGAATACAATTAGAAGTCAATAACCATCAGAGACTTAGAAAATTCACAAATACCTGGAGGTTAAACAACACACTCCTAAACAATCAGTGGGTTAAAGAAGAAATAGCAAGAGAAATTGCTAAATATATAGAGACGAATGAAAATGAGAACACAACATACCAAAACCTATGGGATGCAGCAAAAGCAGTGCTAAGGGGGAAATTTATAGCACTAAACGCATATATTAAAAAGGAAGAAAGAGCCAAAATCAAAGAACTAATGGATCAACTGAAGAAGCTAGAAAATGAACAGCAAACCAATCCTAAACCAAGTACAAGAAAAGAAATAACAAGGATTAAAGCAGAAATAAATGACATAGAGAACAAAAAAACAATAGAAAGGATAAATATCACCAAAAGTTGGTTCTTTGGGAAGATCAACAAGATTGACAAGCCCCTAGCTAGACTGACAAAATCAAAAAGAGAGAAGACCCATATAAACAAAATAATGAATGAAAAAGGTGACATAACTGCAGATCCTGAAGAAATTAAAAAAATTATAAGAGGATATTATGAACAACTGTATGGCAACAAACTGGATAATGTAGAAGAAATGGACAATTTCCTGGAAACATATGAACAACCTAGACTGACCAGAGAAGAAATAGAAGACCTCAACCAACCCATCACAAGCAAAGAGATCCAATCAGTCATCAAAAATCTTCCCACAAATAAATGCCCAGGGCCAGATGGCTTCACAGGGGAATTCTACCAAACTTTCCAGAAAGAACTGACACCAATCTTACTCAAACTCTTTCAAAACATTGAAAAAAATGGAACACTACCTAATTCATTTTATGAAGCTAACATCAATCTAATACCAAAACCAGGCAAAGATGCTACAAAAAGGAAAACTACCGGCCAATCTCCCTAATGAATATAGATGCAAAAATCCTCAACAAAATACTTGCAAATCGAATCCAAAGACACATTAAAAAAATCATACACCATGACCAAGTGGGGTTCATTCCAGGCATGCAAGGATGGTTCAACATAAGAAAAACAATCAATGTATTACAACACATTAAAAACTTGAAAGGGAAAAATCAATTGATCATCTCAATAGATGCTGAAAAAGCATTTGACAAAATCCAACATCCCTTTTTGATAAAAACACTTCAAAAGGTAGGAATTGAAGGAAACTTCCTCAACATGATAAAGAGCATATATGAAAAACCCACAGCCAGCATAGTACTCAATGGTGAGAGACTGAAAGCCTTCCCTCTAAGATCAGGAACAAGACAAGGATGCCCGCTGTCACCACTGTTATTCAACATTGTGCTGGAAGTGCTAGCCAGGGCAATCCGGCAAGACAAAGAAATAAAAGGCATCCAAATTGGAAAAGAAGAAGTAAAACTGTCATTGTTTGCAGATGATATGATCTTATATCTAGAAAACCCTGAGAAATCAACGATACACCTACTAGAGCTAATAAACAAATTTAGCAAAGTAGCGGGATACAAGATTAATGCACATAAGTCAGTAATGTTTCTATATGCTAGAAATGAACAAACTGAAGAGACACTAAAGAAAAAGATACCATTTTCAATAGCAACTAAAAAAATCAAGTACCTAGGAATCAACTTAACCAAAGATGTAAAAGACCTATACAAAGAAAACTACATAACTCTACTAAAAGAAATAGAAGGGGACCTTAAAAGATGGAAAAATATTCCATGTTCATGGATAGGAAGGCTAAATGTCATTAAGATGTCAATTCTACCCAAACTCATCTACAGATTCAATGCAATCCCAATCAAAATTCCAACAACCTACTTTGCAGACTTGGAAAGCTAGTTATCAAATTTATTTGGAAAGGGAAGATGCCTCGAATTGCTAAAGACACTCTAAAAAAGAAAAACGAAGTGGGAGGACTTACACTCCCTGACTTTGAAGCTTATTATAAAGCCACAGTTGCCAAAACAGCATGGTACTGGCACAAAGATAGACATATAGATCAATGGAATCGAATTGAGAATTCAGAGATAGACCCTCAGATCTATGGCCGACTGATCTTTGATAAGGCCCCCAAAGTCACCGAACTGAGCCATAATGGTCTTTTCAACAAATGGGGCTGGGAGAGTTGGATATCCATATCCAAAAGAATGAAAGAGGACCCCTACCTCACCCCGTACACAAAAATTAACTCAAAATGGACCAAAGATCTCAATATAAAAGAAAGTACCATTAAACTCCTAGAAGATAATGTAGGAAAACATCTTCAAGACCTTGTATTAGGAGGCCACTTCCTAGACTTTACACCCAAAGCACACGCAACAAAAGAGAAAATAGACAAATGGGAACTCCTCAAGCTTAGAAGTTTCTGCACCTCAAAGGAATTTCTCAAAAAGGTAAAGAGGCAGCCAACTCAATGGGAAAAAATTTTTGGAAACCATGTATCTGACAAAAGACTGATATCTTGCATATACAAAGAAATCCTACAACTCAATGACAATAGCACAGACAGCCCAATTATAAAATGGGCAAAAGATATGAAAAGACAGTTCTCTGAAGAGGAAATACAAATGGCCAAGAAACACATGAAAAAATGTTCAGCTTCACTAGCTATTAGAGAGATGCAAATTAAGACCACAATGAGATACCATCTAACACCGGTTAGAATGGCTGCCATTAAACAAACAGGAAACTACAAATGCTGGAGGGGATGTGGAGAAATTGGAACTCTTATTCATTGTTGGTGGGACTGCGTAATGGTTCAGCCACTCTGGAAGTCAGTCTGGCAGTTCCTTAGAAAACTAGATATAGAGCTACCATTCGATCCAGCGATTGCACTTCTCGGGATATACCCGGAAGATCGGAAAGCAGTGACACGAACAGATATCTGCACGCCAATGTTCATAGCAGCATTATTCACAATTGCCAAGAGATGGAAACAACCCAAATGTCCATCAACAGATGAGTGGATAAATAAAATGTGGTATATACACACGATGGAATACTACGCGGCAGTAAGAAGGAACGATCTGGTGAAACATATGACAACATGGATGAACCTTGAAGACATAATGCTGAGCGAAATAAGCCAGGCACAAAAAGAGAAATATTATATGCTACCACTAATGTGAACTTTGAAAAATGTAAAACAAATGGTTTATAATGTAGAATGTAGGGGAACTAGCAGTAGAGAGCAATTAAGGAAGGGGGAACAATAATCCAAGAAGAACAGATAAGCTATTTAACGTTCTGGGGATGCCCAGAAATGACTATGGTCTGTTAATTTCTGATGGATGTAGTAGGAACAAGTTCACTGAAATGTTGCTATAGTATGTAACTTTCTTGGGGTAAAGTAGGAACATATTGGAAGTTAAGCAGTTATCTTAGGTTAGTTGTCTTTTTCTTACTCCCTTGCTATGGTCTCTTTGAAATGTTCTTTTATTGTATGTTTGTTTTCTTTCTAACTTTTTTTTTCATACAGTTGATTTGAAAAAAGAAGGGAAAGTTAAAAAAAAAAAAAAAGAAAAAAGACAAACAAGGATAAAAAAAAAAAAAACAAAAAAAACGATGTAGTGCCCCCTTGAGGAGCCTGTGGAGAATGCAGGGGTATTCGCCTACCCCACCTCCATGGTTGCTAACATGACCACAGACATAGGGGACTGGTGGTTTGATGGGTTGAGCCCTCTACCATAAGTTTTACCCTTGGGAAGACGGTTGCTGCAAAGGAGAGGCTAGGCCTCCCTGTATTTGTGCCTAAGAGTCTCCTCCTGAATGCCTCTTTGTTGCTCAGATGTGGCCCTCTCTCTCTGGCTAAGCCAACTTGAAAGGTGAAATCACTGCCCTCCCCCCTACGTGGGATCAGACACCCAGGGAAGTGAATCTCCCTGGCAACGTGCAATATGACTCCCGGGGAGGAATGTAGACCCGGCATCGTGGGATGGAGAACATCTTCTTGACCAAAAGGGGGATGTGAAAGGAAATGAAATAAGCTTCAGTGGCAGAGAGATTCCAAAACGAGCCGAGAGATCACTCTGGTGGGCACTCTCACGCACACTTTAGACAACCTTTTTTAGGTTCTAAAGAATTGGGGTAGCTGGAGGTGGATACCTGAAACTATTAAACTACAACCCAGAACCCATGAATCTCGAAGACAGTTGTATAAAAATGTAGCTTATGAGGGGTGACAGTGGGATTGGGAATGCCATAAGGACCAAACTCCACATTGTCTAGTTTATGGATCGATGTGTAGAAAAGTAGGGGAAGCAAACAAACAGACAAAGGTACCTAGTGTTCTTTTTTACTTCAATTGCTCTTTTTCACTCTAATTATTATTCTTGTTATTTTTGTGTGTGTGCTAATGAAGGTGTCAGGGATTGATTTAGGTGATGAATGTACAACTATGTAATGGTACTGTAAACAATCGAAAGTACAATTTGTTTTGTATGACTGCGTGGTATGTGAATATATCTCAATAAAATGATGATTAAAAAAAAAAAAATGAAGTATAGGGGGCGGGGCAAGATGGCAGACTGGTGAGCTGTATGTTTCAGTTACTCCTCCAGGAAAGTAGGTAGAAAGTCAGGAACTGCGTGGACTGGACACCACAGAGCAATCTGTCTTTGGGCATACTTCATACAACACTCATGAAAATGTCGAACTGCTGAGATCAGCGAAATCTGTAAGTTTTTGCGGCCAGGGGACCCGCGCCCCTCCCTGCCAGGCTCAGTCCCGTGGGAGGAGGGGCTGTCAGCTCCGGGAAGGAGAAGGGAGAACTGCAGTGGCAGCCCTTATCGGAAACTCATTCTACTCATCCAAACTCCAACCATAGATAGACTGAGACCAGACACCAGAGAATCTGAGAGCAGCCAGCCCAGCAGAGAGGAGACAGGCATAGAAAAAAAAAAAAAAAAAACACGAAAAACTCCAAAATAAAAGCAGAGGATTTTTGGAGTTCTGGTGAACACAGAAAGGGGAAGGGCGGAGCTCAGGCCTTGAGGCGCATATGCAAATCTCGAAGAAAAGCTGATCTCTCTGCCCTGTGGACCTTTCCTTAATGGCCCTGGTTGCTTTGTCTCTTAGCATTTCAATAACCCATTAGATCTCTGAGGAGGGCCCTTTTTTTTTTTTAATCCTTTTTTCTTTTTCTAAAACAATTACTCTAAGAAGCCCAATACAGAAAGCTTCACAGACTTTCAATTTGGGCACGTCAAGTCAAGAGCAGAACTAGGAGAGCTCTGAGACAAAAAGCAATAATCCAGTGGCTGAGAAAATTCACTAAACACCACAACTACCCAAGAAAAGGGGGGTGTCCGCTCACAGCCACCATCCTGGTGGACAGGAAACACTCCTGCCCATCGCCAGCCCCATAGCCCAGAGCTGCCCCAGACAACCCAGTGTGACGGAACTGCTTCCAATAACAGGCACACACCACAAAACTGGGCGTGGACATTACCCTTCCCTGCAACCTCAGCTGATTGTCCCAGAGTTGGGAAGGTGGAGCAGTGTGAATTAACAAAGCCCCATTCAGCCATCATTTCAGCAGACTGGGAGCCTCCCTACACAGCCCAGCAGCCCAGAACTGCCCTGGGGGGACGGCACTCACCTGTGACATAGCACAGTCATCCCTCAACAGAGGACCCGGGGTGCACAGCCTGGAAGAGGGGCCCACTTGGAAGTCTCAGAAACCATACGCCAATACCAAGGACTTGTGGGTCAGTGGCAGAGACAAACTGTGGCAGGACTGAACTGAAGGATTAGACTATTGCAGCAGCTTTAAAACTCTAGGATCACCAGGGAGATTTGATTGTTAGGGCCACCCCGCCTCTCTGACTGCCCAGAAACACGCCCCACATACAGGGCAGGCAACACCAACTACACACGCAAGCTTGGTACACCAATTTGGCCCCACAAGACTCACTCCCCACTCACCAAAAAGGCTAAGCAGGGGAGAACTGGCTTGTGGAGAACAGGTGGCTCGTGGACGCCACCTGCTGGTTAGTTAGAGAAAGTGTACTCCACGAAGCTGTAGATCTGATAAATTAGAGATAAGGACTTCAATAGGTCTACAAACCCTGAAAGAACCCTATCAAGTTCAGCAAATGCCACGAGGCCAGAAACAACAGAAAATTATAAAGCATATGAAAAAACCAGACGATATGGATAACCCAAGCCCAAGCACCCAAATCAAAAGATCAGAAGAGAGACAGCACCTAGAGCAGCTACTCAAAGAACTAAAGATGAACAATGAGACCATAGTACGGGATATAAAGGGAATCAAGAAGACTCTAGAAGAGCATAAAGAAGACATTGCAAGACTAAATAAAAAAATGGATGATCTTATGGAAATTAAAGAAACTGTT
Organism: Choloepus didactylus; assembly: GCF_015220235.1. Taxonomy (NCBI): domain Eukaryota; kingdom Metazoa; phylum Chordata; class Mammalia; order Pilosa; family Megalonychidae; genus Choloepus; species Choloepus didactylus. Next base: position 10,514,728 of record NC_051335.1, read on the forward strand.
GACCAAATTAAAAAGATTCTGGACACTCATAGTACAAGACTAGAGGAAGTTGAACAACGAATCAGTGACCTGGAAGATGACAGAATGGAAAATGAAAGCATAAAAGAAAGAATGGGGAAAAAAATTGAAAAAATCGAAATGGACCTCAGGGATATGATAGATAATATGAAATGTCCAAATATAAGACTCATTGGTGTCCCAGAAGGGGAAGAAAAGGGTAAAGGTCTAGGAAGAATATTCAAAGAAATTGTTGGGGAAAACTTCCCAAATGTTCTAAACAACATAAATACACAAATCATAAATGCTCAGCGAACTCCAAATAGAATAAATCCAAAAAAACCCACTCCGAGACATAGTCTGATCACACTGTCAAGAACAGAAGAGAAGGAGCAAGTTCTGAAAGCAGCAAGAGAAAAGCAATTCACCACATACAAAGGAAACAGCATAAGACTAAGTAGTGACTACTCAGCAGCCACCATGGAGGCGAGAAGGCAGTGGCATGATATATTTAAAATTCTGAGTGAGAAAAATTTCCAGCCAAGAATACTTTATCCAGCAAAGCTCTCCTTCAAATTTGAGGGAGAGCTTAAATTTTTCACAGACAAACAAATGCTGAGAGAATTTGCTAACAAGAGACCTGCCCTGCTAGAGATACTAAAGGGAGCCCTACAGACAGAGAAACAAAGAAATGACGGAGAGACTTGGAGAAAGGTTCAGTAGTAAAGAGATTCAGTATGGGTACAATAAAGGATATTAATAGACAGAGGGGAAAAATATGACAAACATAAACCAAAGGATAAGATGGCTGATTCAAGAAATGCCTTCACGGTTATAACGCTGAATGTAAATGGATTAAACTCCCCAATTAAAAGATATAGATTCGCAGAATGGATCAAAAAAAAAATGAACCATCAATATGTTGCATACAAGAGACTCATGTTAGACACAAGGACACAAAGAAACTGAAAGTGAAAGGATGGAAAAAAATATTTCATGCAAGCTACAGCCAAAAGAAAGCAGGTGTAGCAATATTAATCTCAGATAAAATAGACTTCAAATGCAGGGATGTTTTCAGAGACAAAGAAGGCCGCTACATACTAATAAAAGGGGCAATTCAGCAAGAAGAAATAACAATCGTAAATGTCTATGCACCCAATCAAGGTGCCACAAAATACATGAGAGAAACACTGGCAAAACTGAAGGAAGCAATTGATGTTTCCACAATAATTGTGGGAGACTTCAACACATCACTCTGTCCTATAGATAGATCAACCAGACAGAAGACCAATAAGGAAATTGAAAACCTAAACAATCTGATAAATGAATTAGATTTAACAGACATATACAGGACATTACATCCCAAATCACCAGGATACACATACTTTTCTAGTGCTCACGGAACTTTCTCCAGAATAGATCATATGCTGGGACATAAAACAAGCCTCAATAAATTCAAAAAGATTGAAATTATTCAAAGCACATTCTCTGACCACAGTGGAATACAATTAGAAGTCAATAACCATCAGAGACTTAGAAAATTCACAAATACCTGGAGGTTAAACAACACACTCCTAAACAATCAGTGGGTTAAAGAAGAAATAGCAAGAGAAATTGCTAAATATATAGAGAAAAATGAAAATGAGAACACAACATACCAAAACCTATGGGATGCAGCAAAAGCAGTGCTAAGGGGGAAATTTATAGCACTAAACGCATATATTAAAAAGGAAGAAAGAGTCAAAATCAAAGAACTAATGGATCAACTGAAGAAGCTAGAAAATGAACAGCAAACCAATCCTAAACCAAGTAGAAGAAAAGAAATAACAAGGATTAAAGCAGAAATAAATGACATAGAGAACAAAAAAACAATAGAGAGGATAAATATCACCAACAGTTGGTTCTTTGAGAAGATCAACAAGATTGACAAGCCCCTAGCTAGACTGACAAAATCAAAAAGAGAGAAGACCCATATAAACAAAATAATGAATGAAAAAGGTGACATAACTGCAGATCCTGAAGAAATTAAAAAAATTATAAGAGGATATTATGAACAACTGTATGGCAACAAACTGGACAATGTAGAAGAAATGGACAATTTCCTGGAAACATATGAACAACCTAGACTGACCAGAGAAGAAATAGAAGACCTCAATCAACCCATCACAAGCAAAGAGATCCAATCAGTCATCAAAAATCTTCCCACAAATAAATGCCCAGGGCCAGATGGCTTCACAGGGGAATTCTACCAAACTTTCCAGAAAGAACTGACAGCAATCTTACTCAAACTCTTTCAAAACATTGAAGAAAATGGAACACTACCTAACTCATTTTATGAAGCTAACATCAATCTAATACCAAAACCAGGCAAAGATGCTACAAAAAAGGAAAACTACCGGCCAATCTCCCTAATGAATATAGATGCAAAAATCCTCAACAAAATACTTGCAAATCGAATCCAAAGACACATTAAAAAAATCATACACCATGACCAAGTGGGGTTCATTCCAGGCATGCAAGGATGGTTCAACATAAGAAAAACAATCAATGTATTACAACACATTAAAAACTCGAAAGGGAAAAATCAATTGATCATCTCAATAGATGCTGAAAAAGCATTTGACAAAATCCAACATCCCTTTTTGATAAAAACACTTCAAAAGGTAGGAATTGAAGGAAACTTCCTCAACATGATAAAGAGCATATATGAAAAACCCACAGCCAGCATAGTACTCAATGGTGAGAGACTGAAAGCCTTCCCTCTAAGATCAGGAACAAGACAAGGATGCCCGCTATCACCACTGTTATTCAACATTGTGCTGGAAGTGCTAGCCAGGGCAATCCGGCAAGACAAAGAAATAAAAGGCATCCAAATTGGTAAAGAAGAAGTAAAACTGTGATTGTTTGCAGATGATATGATCTTATATCTAGAAAACCCTGAGAAATCGACGATACAGCTACTAGAGCTAATAAACAAATTTAGCAAAGTAGCGGGATACAAGATTAATGCACATAAGTCAGTAATGTTTCTATATGCTAGAAATGAACAAACTGAAGAGACACTCAAGAAAAAGATACCATTTTCAATAGCAACTAAAAAAATCAAGTACCTAGGAATAAACTTAACCAAAGATGTAAAAGACCTATACAAAGAAAACTACATAACTCTACTAAAAGAAATAGAAGGGGACCTTCAAAGATGGAAAAATATTCCATGTTCATGGATAGGAAGGCTAAATGTCATTAAGATGTCAATTCTACCCAAACTCATCTACAGATTCAATGCAATCCCAATCAAAATTCCAACAACCTACTTTGCAGACTTGGAAAAACTAGTTATCAAATTTATTTGGAAAGGGAAGATGCCTCGAATTGCTAAAGACACTCTAAAAAAGAAAAACGAAGTGGGAGGACTTACACTCCCTGACTTTGAAGCTTATTATAAAGCCACAGTTGCCAAAACAGCATGGTACTGGCACAAAGATAGACATATGATCAATGGAATCGAATTGAGAATTCAGAGATAGACCCTCAGATCTATGGCCGACTGATCTTTGATAAGGCCCCCAAAGTCACTGAACTGAGCCATAATGGTCTTTTCAACAAATGGGGCTGGGAGAGTTGGATATCCATATCCAAAAGAATGAAAGAGGACCCCTACCTCACCCCTACACAAAAATTAACTCAAAATGGACCAAAGATCTCAATATAAAAGAAAGTACCATAAAACTCCTAGAAGATAATGTAGGAAAACATCTTCAAGACCTTGTTATTAGGCGGCCACTTCCTAGACTTTACACCCAAAGCACACGCAACAAAAGAGAAAATAGATAAATGGGAACTCCTCAAGCTTAGATGTTTCTGCACCTCAAAGGAATTTCTCAAGAAGGTAAAGAGGCAGCCAACTCAATGGGAAAAAATTTTTGGAAACCATGTATCTGACAAAAGACTGATATCTTGCATATACAAAGAAATCCTACAACTCAATGACAATAGTATAGACAGCCCAATTATAAAATGGGCAAACGATATGAAAAGACAGTTCTCTGAAGAGGAAATACAAATGGCCAAGAAACACATGAAAAAATGTTCAGCTTCACTAGCTATTAGAGAGATGCAAATTAAAACCACAATGAGATACCATCTAACACCAGTTAGAATGGCTGCCATTAAACAAACAGGAAACTACAAATGCTGGAGGGGATGTGGAGAAATTGGAACTCTTATTCATTGTTGGTGGGACTGTATAATGGTTCAGGCACTCTGGAAGTCAGTCTGGCAGTTCCTTAGAAAGCTATATGTAGAGCTACCATTCGATCCAGCGATTGCACTTCTCGGTATATACCCGGAAGATCGGAAAGCAGTGACACGAACAGATATCTGCACGCCAATGTTCATAGCAGCATTATTCACAATTGCCAAGAGATGGAAAGAACCCAAATGTCATTCAACAGATGAGTGGATAAATAAAATGTGGTATATACACACGATGGAATACTACGCGGCAGTAAGAAGGAACGATCTCGTGAAACATATGACAACATGGATGAACCTTGAAGACATGCTGAGTGAAATAAGCCAGGCACAAAAAGAGAAATATTATATGCTACCACTAATGTGAACTTTGAAAAATGTAAAACAAATGGTTTATAATGTAGAATGTAGGGGAACTAGCAGTAGAGAGCAATTAAGGAAGGGGGAACAATAATCCAAGAAGAACAGATAAGCTATTTAACGTTCTGGGGATGCCCAGAAATGACTATGGTCTGTTAATTTCTGATGTTTATAGTAGGAACAAGTTCACAGAAATGTTGCTATATTATGTAACTTTCTTGGGGTAAAGTAGGAACATGTTGGAAGTTAAGCAGTTATCTTAGATTAATTGTCTTTTTCTTACTCCCTTGTTATGGTCTCTTTGAAATGTTCTTTTATTGTATGTTTGTTTTCTTTTTAATTTTTTTTTTCATACAGTTGATTTAAAAAAGAAGGGAAAGTTAAAAAAAAAAAAAGAAAAAGAAAAACAAGGAAAAAAAAGATGTAGTGCCCCCTTGAGGAGCCTGTGGAGAATGCAGGGGTATTCGCCTACCCCACCTCCATGGTTGCTAACATGACCACAGACATAGGGGACTGGTGGTTTGATGGGTTGAGCCCTCTACCATAAGTTTTACCCTTCGGAAGACGGTTGCTGCAAAGGAGAGGCTAGGCCTCCCTATATTTGTGCCTAAGAGCCTCCTCCCGAATGCCTCTTTGTTGCTCAGATGTGGCCCTCTCTCTCTGGCTAAGCCAACTTGAAAGGTGAAATCACTGCCCTCCCCCCTACGTGGGATCAGACACCCAGGGGACTGAATCTCCCTGGCAACGTAGAATATGATTCCCGGGGAGGAATGTAGACCCAGCATCGTGGGACGGAGAACATCTTCTTTGACGAAAAGGGGGATGTGAAAGGAAATGAAATAAGCTTCAGTGGCAGAGAGATTCCAAAACGAGCCGAGAGGTCACTCTGGTGGGCACTCTTACGCACACTTTGGACAACCCTTTTTAGGTTCTAAAGAATTGGGGTAGCTGGTGGTGGATACCTGAAACTATCAAACTACAACCCAGATCCCATGAATCTCAAAGACAATTGTATAAAAATGTAGCTTATGAGGGGTGACAATGGGAAAGCCATAAGGATCACACTCCACTTTGTCTAGTTTGTGGATGGATGAGTAGAAAAATAGGGGAAGGAAACAAACAGACAAAGGTACCCAGTGTTCTTTTTTACTTCAATTGCTCTTTTTCACTCTAATTATTATTCTTGTTATTTTTGTGTGTGTGCTAATGAAGGTTTCAGGGGTTGATTTAGGTGATGAATGTACAACTATGTAATGGTACTGTAAACAATCGAAAGTACGATTTGTTTTGTATGACTGCGTGGTATGTGACTATATCTCAATAAAATGATGATTAAAAAAAAAAGTTTACCTAAAAAAATTAAGCTCATAAAAAACTCGGATTCTATATAAATAAAAAATCACTGGCAATTCATCACCAATAGATATCATAACCTTTTAATATATTTCCTTCTCTTTTTCTTATGCTGCACATATTTTACGTAATTTGACTCATACACTACATTCTGAGTAATTTTGTATGTAAATTATAATTTTTAAAACACTTTAAAACCTGGCTGCATAATATTCCATTGCATGGATGTCCTTAGGTTACATTATCTATTTTCTATTGTTGGACATTTTATAATATTTCCAATTTTTTACTGTTCTGCTGTCATGGTGTATACACCCTCAAATGTAAATACTTCTGCACATTTCTGGATAGTTCTTTATACTGACTAAGAGAATTACTGAGTCAAAGGCTATGAACCTTTTGGGGGGCTCCAGATAGGTACTGCCAAAATGTTGAAAAATGTTGTATTAATTTACATTCCTAGAGAATAGCAATCAATGTTTTTTCTTCCATTATCACTAAAGTTAATAACATTATAAAATTTTAATAGATGAACATATAAAGTTTGTATCCTATCTTAATTTGCCATTTCTCATTACTAATGCAGCTGAACATTTTTCAGATATTTGAAATCAATGAAGATTTCCTGTTCTGTGAATTGATAATTTTCGTGTCCATTGTTTATTTCACAATGGAGTTTTAGTTGTTTCCTGTTTGATTTGTATGATGAGGTCTTGCTATCTTAAAAATACTAACTCTCAAAAATGTATATCTGTGACAAATACTTTTTTAGTTGGTAGCGTGATTTTAAAGTTTAATGTTTTTGAGAGTTTAATGGTTTTATGTAATCAATTTCATTAATATTTTTGTGATTTCTTAAACTGCATTTATACTCAATCTCACAAAGATTAGAAAAACATTCAACTTTATTTTCTTCCATACCTCCATTTATTAGATATTCAACTCTTTAATCCATTTTGAAACTATTTAAGTGTGTGATGTGAGGAGAAATCTAATGCGCTTTCCCCCCAAAAGTTAAGCACTTGCAAGCTAAGTAAACCATCAGCCTGATTTACTTTCCATCATTCCCTTATTAATATGCTATAGTATATTAACTCTAAATTCTTTATTCTGTTTATGAGCTTTCAATTACATTAAATCTGACTCCCTATTTCAGAACTAGTACCACAATATTTTTTAAATTGTACCTTTAAAAAATGTTTTAGTGTTTGATATGGTAAATTAACATTTCTACCTTAACTAGGCTTTTTTGCAGGTTTTTATTCCCCCTGAGATGTTCTGCACTGTTTTTTACACATCTCTTAATTTACTGAAGCCTTAGTTTAAGACCAACAGCAAAGTATTTATGTTGCTTTCATACAGATTCTGCTATTTCTTATTAGCTTATTCCTTACCATTTTTTATATTTCTTGAAAGCACTGTCAATTGGGTCTTTTTTCCTACATATTTTCCAACTGTTTGATACTGTTATATGAGAAAACCATTCTTTTTATCATCTAAAAAATTACCTAGACATCTTTTCTAAAATCTCCTATTCTGAGTTTTTCTGTCCATCAGATAAACAAAAGAGATCACACTGTAAGTGCTGCTCTGCAACATCCTTTTTACTACGCTAAATATGTATTCATCTTTCCAAACCAGTACCCTTAGATATACTGTAGTCATTTTAACAACTTCTTAGTTTCCTATCATGCAGGCAGGCCATGATTTATTTACTCATTCACTGATCCACAGATAAACACATTCCTTCTCAAGTTTTGCTTTTACAAAAAATGCTGCAGAATGGTCTTATACTTCTGCGAGCATTTCCATGGTATAAATTTGTAAAAGCAGAAACAATGGGCAAAAGGGTATCCACATTTGAACATTCTCTCTAGTTCTTCCCCACTAAGGAAGGCTGTTGAAGTCAGTCAGATATTCTATAACACACTAAGGTCTTGCATATAGTTTTAAAACCAGAAGAGATAATAAATGGCATCAAATAACTTCTTGGCATTAGTGAGACCAGGAGTAGGCTAACAAGAATGCTTTGGATTTTTTTTTTTTTTACATCTTTAAATGGTTGAAAAAAATCAAAAGAAGAATAAAAATTTTGTGATGGGAAAATTGTAAGAAATTCAAATTTTGGTGTCTGTAAAGTTTTACTGAAACACAGCCACACCCATCTGTTTACATACTGGCTACTTTTATGCTACAACAGCAGAGTCGAGTAATTGTGACAGAGATGGCACAGCCTGCTAAGCCTAAAATATTTACTATCTGGCCCTTCACAGAAAGTTTGCCAACCTTCAGTCTAAGCAATGACACTTTACATGTCAACGTTTTTTTTTTTAATCTTCATTTTATTGAGATATATTCACATACCACGCAGTCATACAAAACAAATCATACATTCGATTGTTCACAGTACCATTACATAGCTGTACATTCATCACCTAAATCAATCCCTGACACCTTCATTAACACACACACAAAAATAACAAGAAAAATAATTAAAGTGAAAAAGAGCAATTGAAGTAAAAAAGAACACTGGGTACCTTTGTCTGTTTGTTTGTTTGTTTCCTTCCCCTATTTTTCTACTCATCCATCCATAAACTAGACAGTGGAGTATGGTCCTTATGGCTTTCCCAATCCCACTGTCACCCTTCATAAGCTACATTTTTATACAATTGTCTTCGAGATTCATGGGTTCTGGGTTGTAGTTTGATAGTTTCAGGTATCTACCACCAGCTACCCCAATTCTTTAGAACCTAAAAAGTGTTGTCTAAAGTGTGCGTAACAGTGCCCACCAGAGTGACCTCTCGGCTCCTTTTGGAATCTCTCTGCCACTAAAGCTTATTTCATTTCCTTTCACATCCCCCTTTTGGTCAAGAAGATGTTCTCTGTCCCACGATGCCAGGTCTACATTCCTCCCCGGGAGTCATATTCCACGTTGCCAGGGAGATTCACTCCCCTGGGTGTCTGATCCCACGTAGAGGGGAGGGCAGTGATTTCACCTTTCAAGTTGGCTTAGCTAGAGAGAGGGCCACATCTGAGCAACAAAGAGGCATTTGGGAGGAAGCTCTTAGGCACAATTATACGGAGGCCTAGCCTCTCCTTTACAGCAACCGTCTTCCCAAGGGTAAAACCTATGGTAGAGGGCTCAACCCATCAAACCACCAGTCCCCTATGTCTGTGGTCATGTTAGCAACCATCAAGGTGGGGTAGGCCAATAACCCTGCATTCTCCACAGGCTCCTGAAGGGGGCACTACATATTTTTTTCCTTGTTTAATTTTTTTTTTCATACAGTTGATTTAAAAAAGAAAAAAAGTTAAAAAAAAAATACAACAAAAGAACATTTCAAAGAGACCATAACAAGGGAGTAAGAAAAAGACAACTAACCTTAGATAACTGTTTTAAATAGGAAATCCAATTTCCAAGAAAAGGGCAAAGTCAAATAGTGACTGAAAGAAATGTTCTAAGAGTAAATTAACATCTCTTTGCTCTCTGTATAAGTGAGGAGGTGAATAATCCCTTATTTCCTTCATTACTATGGTTGGGAAGCAACCATTGGAAGGACAAGTAGCTGTGACTGGTTACTGGATTCCACTTTCCATGGACTCTTGACCCAAGCTGCTTTTTTCCTCTAAGTTCAGTTTTAGCTTTTCACTTCTGCTTTGCCACCAAATAGTTACAATATAGTCATCGGGCATGAATAAGTTTTTGGAGTTGAAGAATGTATTTCCCCCAATGCTTTCAGAGGCTACCCTCTGTAGAGCAAAAAGGGAAAAGAAGACATGATAAAGCTTAAGTGAAGGGAAAATATAAGCACAAGTAAACATTTTGCTATTGCCATGAAAACTGGCACTCTGACAAGAACTAATTAATGTAAAGAATTAGTGAAAGAGAAAGTGAAATTTCTCACAGGAAGAAATTTAACAAAATTATCATACGATATTTGGGGTTGTTGCTGATAGTTACCACTGCTGCCTTGAGAATTTCGTTGTATGGTCGACCTGCCATTATTGGGAAATCTGTTATGAGTAGCTTCTGATTCAGAATCTTCTATTATCACAACATCATCATCATCATCATCGTCTTCAATAGTTATAACAACAAAATCTAAGAATAAGCAAAGAGAAAGTCTGGATAGGACATGATATTAAATAAGATGTTTCTAGAGAAAACTATCTTATAAAGTTATAGATTGTTCAACAAACATATTTTAAAGCAAATTCATGGAGACAGAAAGTGGACTAGACATTACCAGGGGCTTAGAGACTTAGAGGAAGGGGAAGGAGGTGTTTTTGCTTAATGGGTACAGAGTTTCTGTTTGGGGTGATGAAAAAAATACTGGAATGGTGATGGTTGCACAACATTGTAAAAGTAAAAATGCCACTGAATTGTACACTTAAAAATGGCTAAAATGGCAAAATTTATGTTACATATATGTCATCACAATTTTGTTTAAAAACATATTTTAGCTGAAAATTTTTGTATTAAATATATTTATACCCTAATTATTGCAAGTTAGCTAAGAAATCAATTATTTAGTATGACGCTCTGAGATATATATGTGCATGTATGTATACACACACATATAATATTATTTCTAATACTTCCAATTTTATAGAGCAGTTAAATTTCTTCTCTTGTAAGAAATGTGGGCACCTGTCCCACATTACCATGTCCTCAATGTTATGCTTTTAACTTTTAAATGATGCTATTGATGGTAGCCACACTTTTGGTGACCACAAATTTCCAAATTTCTCTAAAACGTAGTAATTTTTATGATGATAAATAATGCAGAAGTAAAATGCAAAAGTAAATGTCATCATGAAACAAACTAAATTCAAAATGAATCTCAACACGTAAAATAGATAACCACCAATAAACTAGATGTGAAATATCAACTCGGTAAATCATTTTAATGAAACGAAGAATACATTATGCAAATATATAACTAAATGGGCTTTCCTATTTCTTAAGATTGGCCTGAAAAAGAAAAACATTTTTAATCTTGAAGTATTCACTCAGCACGTTTACATCACATCACAACTTGGATTCAATATATCTGTTTCATATAGACCAAAGTAGAAGAATAAATTAGCAAATATGAGGGGCTGGTGGTGGTGTGAAAGTGGAACTAAATTAGGAATCAGGTGATGCGGGTTTCAATTCAGCTTCTGTCACTATACCCGGCTATGACCCTTGGACCAGATACATCTACTCTTTTGCCCCTGTTTCCTCATCCATAAAACACTAAGGTGGGTTTGGAGGGTCGTTCTGAGCTCTACTTAAGAGTCTTCAAGGAAAAAAAACATTAAAAAACATAACATCAGAAATGACCTAATTATCCAAACAAAACGAAATTAGTTAAATAAATTATGGTCCTTCCATCTGATGGAGTGATACGCAACCAATAAGAAGTACGCTCTCAAAGAACATTTATGGATATGAGAAATGCTTGTGAAACAATGTTAAAGGAGAGAAAATAATCCAAAGCAGAAAAACAGAGTATAATCATTCAAACTCTGACAACGGAAGGAAACCCACTAATGGTTATCTCCAGGTGGCTATCTCTGGGGGGACAAGATTATTTTCTTCATTAGACTTCTCTGAATTTGTTCGATTCCCTACAATAAACTTAGACTTTATCATCAGAAGAAAGCAATGAAGGTAATTGAAAATTTACTTTTAAGGCAAGCTTTCACACAGCAACAGATTTTTCATACTAGAGGTAGTAACGTTACTGACAACTCCATAAGGTTTCTCAGTAAATTTCTTGACTTTCAATTAGCTCCTTTAGCTATACATATAATCTTTACAACCAATTTTTAAAAACAAACTTTATAAGATTCAGAAGTTTCCTGAAAATTCTGCCCCAAGGCGCCGAATCTTGCCATGCACTTATCAGATAAATATCACAATGGTGAGGGCTGAAAACCGCACTTCACCCAAACCACTCCGAATACACAGCAAGAACAGCCAGATTACAATGGCCAGGCCGCTCTAATTTTTTTTTCTTGTAAACAAAACTGCGTATCGATACCCTGAACAATCACTTTCTAAATCTCCTGGCAGCACTCTCAAAAGCAGCCCTTCCGCCGCACACACCAAACTTCAGAGACTACAAAGTCTGCCAGATATGAATAATGCAGCCAAAATTTTATCCACCGTCCAGCACCTGCTGCAGGCCAGACGAGTCAGACTCAAAACTGAATCTAGCCCATGCCCTGATTTAAACGCGATCCGGAAAAGTTACTTGTAAAATCATGATACCAAAGCATTAAACCACAGTTTACCGCTTCGCCTTGGAAAACACTTATAAAAGCAATCCGAGTTCTGGGAGAGGCGGGGAGAGGAAAGAGAAGGCGGGAGAGGCGCGACCCCAAACAGCTTAAGTTAAAGCCTTTTTCTGAAACGATCGCGGTCAACCCACCGGGGACCGGCTCTGGGGCGCGCACGGAGGGGTGCCCCTATTTACGGGGAACCCCACATTTTGGAGTATTTCCTCACTCCAGCATCAACCTCCATGAAGCAAAGAGCAGGCTCCACATGCGGGGACTCGTCGACAACACACCTACACCCCTCTTCACTTCCTCCCCGTCTGCACCTTCACAATAAAGCAGCGAGGCTGCAGTGCCTGTCTTTCATCAACCGCGGTTACCCTCAAAGCCTCAAAACCAACGTCTCGGTCTCAAAAGCTGTTTTCTGAGTCGACTTGCCAGTCAATTCTTCCACCTCGAAATTCGGTTTTAATTCTCAGAGTCGCTGTCCTTCCTCGCCCCCTCCCTCCACCCACAAGGACAGGGGAAGGATGAGGATGGATCAGCCCGTCCCAGATAGTCGGCACCCATCAAAGACCGATCCAGAAAATCTGCACCCATCAAGGATCGACCCGTCCCAGAAGATATGCACTCGTCAAGGGTTGAACCGTTACAAAAAGTCGGCACCCAGGGACCGACCCGTCCCAGAAGGTGGTCACCCACCAAGAATCGACCGGTCCCAGACGGCTGGCACCCGAAATGAATTCACCCGTTCCACAAAGTCGGCACCTGACAGGCGCAGCACTGGCGTCCAGGGAGAGCCCGAGGCACCTCCCCCGACTACCACCCGTCCGCAGCGCCGCTCAACTGGAGGCTGCAAAGCAGGCTTGCTGCCCCGCAAGTCAAATCCTTGCCCCCCAGGAGTCCCCAACCCACCACGCCAAGGAGCCCTCTGGCCTTCAAGAGGATACACTTGGCCGGCCCACGTGAGGCAAGAAAGTTCAAGGAGAGGAAAAGTGCAGCTGGACAGACCTGCTTTGGAGCCAGAACCTGTCACGCCGCCTCCGGAGCGCGAGGGGAGAACGGCGCGTGGCGGCCCAGCCTCCCCGAGGCGGTTTTACGGCCACTAGTGGGGTGGGGGTGGGGTGGGCTGGGACAGCCCTTGCGCAGGAAACCAGGCCAGGGCCATCGACGCGCGTTCCCCGCGAGTTTCCGGAAGGGCCTGTCTCTGGAGTGAGGTCCCGCCCGTGGGCCCCCGGTTCCCACGAGGCCGGCTCCTAGCCGGCGGGGACTGCCCCCCTGACTAATCCGCGGCCTGCGGCCAGTGCCCAGAAGCCACCACCGGCCACACTCCGGCCGATGACCAGCCAATCCCGCGGCGCCTGTGCGGCCGTCGGGTCTGCGTCAAGGCGACCCAAACCCTGTCAGAACCTGTTCCCGCTACCCGGGCAAAAAACGAGGCGCAAGAGAACACCTTACCCTGCTCCTGAGGCATTGAGAAGCCGCGACGCCCGGCTCTGAGCGCCTCCGGCTCGGCGCGCCTCGGGCTCGGCGTCTGCGCTGCAGCGGAAACGTAACCCAACCGTCTAGGTGTCTGCGGTGGACTGAGGCGCCAAACGCCAGGAAGAGAAACTCCGGGCGGGATAGAGGGCTCTGCGGCTGCGCAATAGCGCCTGGCGCACGCACGAGGCTCTTTGCCAAGGGGACGCGAAGTTCGTTGAGCAGTTCCCCCCCACCGGCACGTTCTGCCTCTTTATTTTTTTCTAACTGTACTTTAAAAAATATTAACCGGTATCCAACAGTGTAGTTCTGCCCCCTCCCCAAATGCTCTTTGCACGTAGCGAGCCATTGAAAAAAGTATAATGTAAGAGTTGAGCTCAGCCTTTCTAATGTTTTATAGGGTAGCAAAGACACTCGCGTCCAATGTTGGCTCTGAAAATCTGTCTTTTTAAAATGTCAACCTAATGACACTAGCACAGAGAGTTGACAACAGAGGGAAAAATCTACACGTGGCATACCAGGGACTATAATTAATAGGAATACCATGCTAGTATTACACGAACACTAGGGATAAATAATTAAGGGCTGACAAGAGCTACAAGATGTTTTGGGTTATGAGAATTGTTTAAAATGGAGAGTGATAAGGATTGTACAACTAAGTGATGATAATGTGAGATATGGATGGATTATTGTGGATATAACATATACTATGTGAATTTAGGATCCCCCAACTTTGTAAGCTGAGCCTTTGATATTGAGACTTGCTAGGGTGAAACTTCCGGCTTTAAAGAGGAGGCTGAGCCCACCTGTAATTATGCCTAGGAGTCCCCTCCAGAGAACGTCTTTTGTAGCTCAAATGTGGACTTTCTCTCTCTAAGCCTAACTCTGCAAATAAATTCATCACTCTCCCCGCTATGTGGGACAGGACCACCAAGATGCATGAGCCTTCCTGGCAATGTGGAACATGGATTCTGAGAATGAGCCTGACCCTGGCATCAAGGGATTAAGAATGCCTTTTTTACCAAAAGGGGGAAAAGAAAGGCAACAAAATAAGGCTTAAGTGGCTAAGAGAATTCAAATAGAGTCAAGAGGTTGTCCTGGAGGTTACTCCTACACAAGTTTCACCTAGATATGCCAAATGGCCACAGTATAATAAGCCCAAGTGAACAGTAGTCCCGAAAACCCTAAAGAATACCCGGGTCCCTGTCTGAGACTCTAAAAGTTTCATTCACTAAATTTATTCATCAGAAACTTAAATCCTTCAGGGTGCTCCTGTGCCAGCTAAGTCCCCAAACCCAGAGGCAATAGGCTTTTCAAGAATATCGACTAGATGTATCCCCTTTGCTCATAAAGTTGACACCCCATTTCAACATGAACAGGCTAGGGAGGTCACTGCCTAGACATCCCTGAAGATCGGGAAAGTGATTAAACTAGAGGAAGGGGTAGCAACAAACAAGATGGAATTTCAAAAAGGATTATAAATACTGAATCTTTATATAATTGTCTTTTTCTTAGTTGCTAGGGTATTAGAATAGTTAGAAGGAAAAAATCAAAATGATGGAACTGTAGCCCATAGCATCCTTTGAAATTTGTTCTATAGCTACTTGTTAAATTGTAATTTGAAAGCTGTATCTTTTTGTATAAATGTCATATTTCACATTAAGGAAATAACTGAAACTATGGTACTATAACTCATAATAACTTTGGAAATTTCCTGTATATCTATTTGTTAAATCATACTTTGAAAGATATTACCTTTTTGTATATGTTATGTTTCATAATAAGGAAATAACTGAAACTGTGGAATTGTAAACTATAATATTGTTTGAAATTTGCTTTCTAACTGCTTGTTAAATTGCACTTGGAAAGTTATCACTTTTGTGTATATATGTTATATTCTACAATTTAAAAAACGATTTAAAAATGTCATCCTAATAACACCCACTAAATTCTTCCATGACACCCTGTCCTTCAGCCACGTTGCTCTTTACTTGCCATTGTCTGAACAACCACAAACCAGCCACTTAATATGTCTGACCTCATTTAGTCTCTCAAACCAATGCGTCATTATTATCCCATTTGTGAAAACTGAGGCTTAGAGAGTTTAACTCATTTGCCCAAAGCCACAAAGCTGTAGCAGAATTATGATTTGAACACTTGTATCTGCCTCCATAGCACATGCTCATATGCCCTGTGTTATTCTACCTGTCGCTCAGTTGCATCCTTCAAAGTCTGTTCCAGGACTACATCTGTTTTAATGATACCTCCACCAAGATGCTTTCCTATACCAGCCCTGTTGAGAATGAGTTACTCTACAATCCCATGACATGGTATCTTCACCTCCTTTTAGCACAAATAATTTTGCCTGATAATAGAAATCTTTGTCAACATGCCTCTCTCCTTCTATGCTCCCACAGAGCAGCACCATGGCTTATTTATCTTTAAATAGCACCTCTCTCACAAAGTTCTAAAAATTAAACCGTACAAAATATAGAGCACCTAGCGCAGTACCTGGAATTTTGGGTTCATTCCCTCACTGAGTCAGTTATACAATGATTCTTAGGACTGTGGAACTCTTCTTTTTGGGGAAAGGGTGAGAATTTCTTCACTGGTAAAAAGGAAAGGTGTGTCTTTTAGGTAGAAATACAGAATTGTTTTGTTGTTGTACAGGAGCATAAATGCATGTAATGGGGTGTATAGGGAAGCTGAGTAGATGAATGGATGGACTGTGCTGGTTACTGATGTATTACCTCTCAGCTCCCAATTCACTCCTTTTACCTGCTCTGTGAAAATGAATCTGGGCCCTTTAAATATTTTTCCTTTTGCTAGTGGCATAGTTTAAGCTTTTGTCAGTAGGAGGTACAGCAGAGAAATTGTAGAAGAAAGGGTTTTGCACAATGCAGCTTTCCCTGGCATTCTAGAGGGCAGATTTCCAGCAAGGTCTAGAGGGCAAGCTTCCGGTAAGTTCCAGAAGGGGTACTTCCAACAAGTTCCAGAGGGCTAGTTTCTGGAAAATTCTATAGGATGAATTTACAGAAAGTTTTGCCAGTGCAGAACTACACCGACTTGTCTGCCATTCATAGTTGTGTCCTCTTGGCTGCTCTGTCTAAGCCCTAGGGGTAGTGGCTGTTCCTTGCAGCTGTTATTCCTATATTCTTTAGAGTTCCATTTATTTCTTATTAGCTGTGAGAAACAAGCACTATTCCTAAAAGGAATAAACACTCACCCAATTGTGGAGAAGAAAAGAATTTATTCATGATCTTGCAAGAACAGACGCCCAACCAAAATGTGGGGGGGTTGGCGCACAGAACAATAGACCCAGCAGTATTTATTCCTTACACCTAACTGCAAGTCCCTCCCCTGTTTCTCCATTGGCTGGATACTTCAGAAGTTACATTCTACTCTACAACCTAACTAGCGCAGGCAAATTTGAAACATGCAGCCAGCCCAAATTGGAAACATTTGGAAAAAAAAAAAGTCTCCTGTGCAAACTTGGAACATTTGAAACAAGTCTCCACCCCTCTTTCCTTTGTTCTTGAACAGCAGAGCCAGTCTGAGCTAGTTTGGTAACCACTTATGAAGCTGTTTAGGGAACATCTACCTCCTCCCCCAGTCTCCACCTTGCAAAGACAGTGGGCGGATAAACAGGAGGACTGGCCATGGATTATAGCTTGGCTTCTTGACCCTCTGCCATTCCCCTGAGCTGCCCCCACCCTGTGTGAAAGCTAAACTTAATCTAATTCTCACATTAGCCAATTCCTCATTATTCCAGTCCTCTGTTATACTTAATAATTCTTTATATTAAACTTTCCCTGTTCAAATTACTATATGGTTTTTATCATCATATTGGACCCAGACGGACATACTCACACTTTTGGATTTTCTTCTGGCACCTAGTACTCAATACAGAAACAATGTTTGTTCCTGGACCATAATTGAATATCCAACAGATGCTCAGCAATCCTCTTTGGTTTCATTTCTAGTCAGTCCTATCCATTCATTTACTTAACCCCTCTTCTCCATGGCAGGGAGATGGTTTGGAGGGAAGAAACTCTTTCATTATTGGCACTTCTAAAGCTACTTTTCCTTTCCTGGTCTGCCTAAACTGCATTAAGCTCAGAAGGGCAGGATAATAGTGGCTTCAGGTAAGGGAGACTACTAGCTTGGCCACAGAGGCTACAGGCAGGGCAAGTGTTTCAGCCAATGGCCAGTGCAGCAACGGAAACCTGGAGTTCTGCTTCCTGCAACGGTGGACTAGGTCATGCGGACCAGCCATTCAGATACAGACTACTGAAAAAGCTGGATGAAATATTTTTAATATATTCTTAAGAGCCTCAAAAAGTGAGGAAAATAATGAGCGATTACTGGATTAAGATCTGGAAAAGACCAGAGACCCAGAGAGGTGTGAAATGCAGAGGACTGCTTTTGCGCTAAGCATTTACTGATCCAGGAGAAGCTGAAAGAGGCTGGCTGCACTTTTGTTGGCTTTGTGGGGCTGAGGGACAACAGTCAGAAGCTAGGTCCCACCAAAAGTGGAGAGCTAGTAAATCAGCCCCCCCCCCCAGTCTTGGTCTAGGACCACAAAAGTCATACCATAGGAGTAAGAGCTATCCAGAATTAACCCAACAGTTGAGCACATAGTCTGTAGCTTAGCCTCATGTCATCTGGGGTCTTGCATTTCTAGGAGCCTGGCAGGAGCAAACAAAAATTCTTTCCAGTGAAAATAATATCACATTATTTCTACAAATAATTTTTAAACACAGCATCCAGCATAAAGTCAAATATTACCAGGTATAGGAGATAAGACAGCAGGGAAAAAAAGCAACAAACTTCTATCCTGGGGGCAGGACTCTCCCCTGTGCCCCCTTCCCTATCCCCCATCGCAATAACCACAGGAAACCTCCCGATCTAGGGGCCCTGACACTGATCCTGCCTGTGACCTTGACCCTCTGAAGGAAGCTGGTGCTGTGAGCAGCTCAGGACAGCTGTGGGACGGGTCCAGATATAAAATCCTCCGGGGTCCGGGTTTCCAGAGAGGAACGTCTTCACTGTTCGTCGATGGAAAACGTTGGAGCAAAGCTTGGGGGCAGGAGCTCGCTGGTCTGGGACTTCCAGCTTCCATTCCGGCCGAAAAGAACCAAGGGACACTGCAAACCCTGAAGTGTGCAGAGCTGGAGCCAGAAGCTCTATCTTTTTGGGGACGGGGGAAAATAGACCAGGGCAAGGGGCTTGGGGTTCTTGGCAGGCCAAGAAGGGGGAGGACAGAAACGCGCGGTCCCCAGGGGCTTGGGAGAAGAGAAGGCGGTCGGCTGGTGGTCCCAGGCGAGCGGCGGCGGCCCGCGGCCACGAGGGTGGGCGGCAAGGGGTCCCCTCAGGGCGCGCGGGGGCTGCTCACGCCGCCAGACGACGCGCCTCCGCTCTGGCTGCACCCCGCGCTCCCCAGGGGAGCTGGGGACAGGCCCGGTGTTGAGGGGCTGCCCGGGAGGTTCTCCGGGCACCCAGGGTCGAGCGCCCAGGCTCGCTGCTCCACACGGCGGCGTTTGTCCCCGCGCCCATGGCACAGCCTCCTCCCCGCCGCCCGCTGGATGTGCGGCTGGACCCAGCAGCCGCGCCCGGCTCCCAAGCAGACGACGGGAGCCAGTGCCTCCTCCCTGCGCCTGCAGTAGCGCCACCAAGACGCCCAGAGGACACGTCCCTGATGCCCGCTTTTCGCAGGACAGTGTGCCATATACTCCCATCTTTTTATTCTACTCCATCAAAACCCAGGAACCGATTACACCGACGCCCATGGCTCCCACTTGCTGCGTGAAACATGGGACTCCAGCAGGGAGGGGCCGGACCAAGGGGCTACACCCGCACTTTGACCTAAGACCCTGCACTCTGTCTGGGCCCCTGGGGCCGCAACGAGTTCTTTTGGCCCCGAGGGCTTTCTGGATACTTCTCAGTTGTGGGGCAGGGAGGGACGGGGTGAGGAGCGACAGGAGCCAGAACACAGAGCAAGTTTGGCAAACCTATTTTTAAGGTCACTTTTTTCTTTATAAAGACATGGAAAGGCCCAGAGGAGCCCTAGAACACAGGGCTACTCCCTAGTGCTTGTGAAACTGGATTCACTGGTTCATTACCATAGAGACGTGTGCGTGTTTGTGACACAGAGAGAGAGATGGACAGAGAGAGACAGAGAGAGAGAGAGAGATGGGGGCTGATAGCGTGAAAGAAGAGTGAACTCAGATCAACAGGGGACAGAGGAAGAGCTAAGCCCTCAAGTTTTTGTCCTGCCTACAAAAAGGTAGCCCTTGGGGGAGGTAAATTGGCTGAAACGTTCCGTCCCATCCCCCAGGGTCAGTCTTTTCAGGAGAGAGGTCCAGAAAAGGGGGAGCTGCCGAGTGGGGTCACGGGGCAGGCAAGGAGGCATTTGGGCTCTGAGGAGGCCGTTCCCTGAGAAGCGCAGGCCCCCCTGGCCACCCCTGCCCCAGCCACTTCTGGGGCCCACTGGCGGCGGCCCTGCCTGTGCCGCTCTGCTGCATGGGACACCGGAACCTGCTTCCCACTTGGCTTGTTCTTCCATGGGGGAGCAAACCCTATGGCATTTTCTGCACGCCATGAGTGTCCTCATTGGGCACCTTGTGTTTCAAACAGTGGCCTCAGAGGGGACACCAGTTGGCACCATGTCACCCTTTGGCATCTCCCAGAGAGCATCAGCAGCGCGCTCTGCCTTCCCCGCTGCCTGGAGGCCGGCACCTGCCCCAGGCCTCACGCTTCCTGCCCCTGAGGCTGGTGCAGCAGAGAGGCTGCGGCCTCCAATCCTGGTACAAAACGATCAGGGGTTTCTGGTTGCCTGGTTGTCCCGGCCCGCGGGACGATCAACCGAGGCTCTGACTCCTGCGAGAGAAGAATGGTATGGGACAAGAGACACGAGGAATGACAGCAAGACAGGTTTCTGATCAAACTGCAAAATTTTATTGAGGAGGCTGAGCATATATACTCTAGGGTAGGATGGGGGTGGCTAGTAAGGACGGGTGGTGATCTAGGATTGGCTGCTGCTGTTGCTAGGGTGGAAGGCAGATGTAGGGGGATTGGCGGTTGCTGTTGCTGGGGTGGAAGGCAGATGTATGGTTAGTGCTTTTGGCGCGAACCGCTTCGGTAAAGAAGGCGGAGGGCAACCCAAGCTGTTGTTGCATCAGCCCTGGCGGCCATGTTTCCGGCATTGCTGAAAAGTGGACTTCATGCATGCTACCTTAATCGTCCCCAACACCTGGTTCTAGAAAGGGTTGCCTTTCTAGATTCTTAACCTTGACATTTTAATTCTGAGAAAGAAAATAGGAATGGCAGTCACTAAAAAAAAAAAAAAAAAAAAAAAAAAAAAAAAAAAAAACAAAACAAAAAACTGTCCAAAAGTTTGAGAGACCATTGCAAACACTAAGCTTCCCAGATCTTGGGCAATCTTTAAAGTACAGTAATTGCTTGCATCAGTTTAAACAGAAAGGGTGTTGTGCTTGACTGCTGACTATAATTCACCGGACAATTCGGGCTACCATCAGAGGGACACTTCTGAGAACAGCCCAGAGGAAGGCAGGATGAAAGCTCTGAAGCTAGCTCCAAGGAAGTTCTCTATATGGAATGAACATTATGGGACTGCTCACAGTGGAGAGTCAGCTCCTGTTTGCTGAGAGCCCTCCTCCCCACCCCCAAGAGCTGCCAGAATGATCTCTCTAGAAGGAAGATCTGATTGTGACCCACCCCACCCTTTACAATCATTTAATTGCCTCCCACAGCGCTTGGGATCCCATCCAAAGCTGACCCAAGGTTCCCCTTGTTCCGGGCCATGCTTGGCTCTCCAACTTCATTATGACTCTGCAAATCCATCTTGCATTCCAATCATAGCCAACAACTTGTGGTTTCCTAAATGCCTCTAGATTACTCAATGAAATGCAGGGCATCTGTGCTGCCCCCAGTGCTTTGGCAGTCAGCTGGATTGGGAGATTGATGAAGGACTTATACCTGAACCAAGGTGGGCTGAGGAAATGCTCCCAGGCAGAGCCAAGATTCTTCTTAGAAATTTCTTTGGGGTTTGCTCTACCACATAGATAAATAAGGGGCCATCCAAGATCCCAAGTTCCTTGAGCTGAGGCCCTATGCTGGCAGCAGATAGGCTAAATTAGGCTTCTAAGCGTATTTTGTTTGGCTGGTTTTTCCTAAATTTAAGCCTACATTTATAAACTGGGAGATTTCACATTAAAATCTGCATTTCCACCTTCTTTTGAGAAAGTTGGAAGGGCTGTAACGTAAGGCTCAAAATCTTATGTGGCAACAACTGGGATTACTACCCTCTTCAGGAGCAACAGGTGGACCCCAACCAGACGCGGCCCCTCCATTCACCCTTGCACACTGCCCTGCCCTGGCCGAAAAGCGGGGTCTGCTTAGTCAACAAAAATGTTGAAAGCCTTGTGGCTGGAACAATGCCATGTGCTCACCAAATCCTGTTTCATTTTCCTCTCCCTGGGCACTGAGGAAGACAAATCTTCCCAGCCCTCCTGTGGTAAAGTGGGGCCATGTGACTGGTTCTGCCAGTGGGCTGTGAGTGGCATCGAAAAGACTCAGAACTCCCCTCCAGCTTCTCTCTTCCCTTGACATGAAAATCTTGTTTAATAATCATAACCACATCTCAATCAGAGAATTTACTATTACCTAATAGTAAGACATTTCTTTGCACTGTAGTCATGAGTGTATCCATTTCACAGGTAATGCAGACATTTGGTGATATCTGGAAGGGGACTTGGTGCTGATGTCACCATTCCCCACCAGTGCCAGTGCCTCTGGATGGTCCCTTGATGTAGGGTTGCCCATGTGGTGCTGCCTGCCTCTGGCATTTCAGAAAAGGATTATGAGCCATTTCTTAACAACCAGAGTCATTTCTTGTGCACTTGCACCTCTGTGAACAGAAACATTGCTATTGATTTTGCAGACATCTATTCTAACTTATGGAATATATCGATATGCAAATTAATAAAGCAAGATGCAACATTAAAAACCAGTAATCCTCACTCGAAAATTTCTGAATGGTGGACACTCATGTGCTGATTCTACATGGTCGCTGAACTTCCCATACAGAAGTGAAGTATATACTTGTGGATAGAAAAAGCCGAAAACAGGAGAAATAAATCTACATGTACTTACATAACTGTCACCTAAAGCTTATGCAGGAACTCCTTAGTTGTCCTTGGAATTGACCTCATTCAGTCACACACAGGTTTTGAAAGACAAGTGCAAACAAGACCCAGGCACTCCGTTACAGAGAAGACCTAAAAATAGCTATCAGAGCAGGTTGCACATATCAACTACTTCATGCACCAGGAAGAGACTTTACATATTTTCCTTTTCGAGGAGGTGCATCCACTCTGTCAAGATCTCACTGGGCCTTTGGGCAAAGACTTCCAAAGTTCAGATTTAAGAGATAAGGACTTTAGGATCAGAAGGGGAGGCGGGGCAAGATGGCAGACTGGTGAGCTGTACGTTTTAGTTACTCCTCCAGGAAAGTAGGTAAAAAGCCAGGAACTGCGTGGACTGGACACCACAGAGCAATCTGTCTTTGGGCATACTTCATACAACACTCATGAAAACGTGGAACTGCTGAGATCAGCGAAATCTGTAAGTTTTTGCGGCCAGGGGACCCGCGCCCCTCCCTGCCAGGCTCAGTCCCGGGGGAGGAGGGGCTGTCAGCTCCAGGAAGGAGAAGGGAGAATTGCAGTGGCTGCTCTTATCGGAAACTCATTCTACTGATTCAAACTCCAACCATAGATAGACTGAGGCCAGACACCAGAGAATCTGAGAGCAGCCAGCCCAGCAGAGAGGAGACGGGCATAGAAGGAAAACAACACGAGAAGCTCCAAAGTAAAAGCAGAGGATTTTTGGAGTTCTGGTGAACACAGAAAGGGGAAGGGCGGAGATCAGGCCTTGAGGCGCATATGCAAATCCCGAAGCAAGGCTGATCTCTCTGCCCTGGGCACCTTTCCTTAATGGCCCTGGTTGCTTTGTCTATTAGCATTTCAATAACCCATTAGATCTCTGAGGAGGGCCGTTTTTTTTTTTTTTTTTTTAAATCCTTTTTGCTTTTTCTAAAACAATTACTCTAAGAAGCTCAATACAGAAAGCTTCAAAGAATTGAAATTTGGGCACGTCAAGTCAAGAGCAGAACTAAGAGAGCTCTGAGACAAAAGGCAATAATCCAGTGGCTGAGAAAATTCACTAAACAACACAACTTCCCAAGAAAAGGGGGGTGTCCGCTCACAGCCACCATCCTGGTGGACAGGAAACACTCCTGCCCATCGCCAGCCCCATAGCCCAGAGCTGCCCCAGACAACCCAGTGTGACGGAAGTGCTTCAAATAACAGGCACACACCACAAAACTGGGCGTGGACATTAGCCTTCCCTGCAACCTCAGCTGAATGTCCCAGAGCTGGGAAGGGGGAGCAGTGTGAATTAACAGAGCCCCATTCAGCCATCATTTGAGCAGACTGGGAGCCTCCCAACACAGCCCAGCAGCCCAGAACTGCCCTGGGGGGACGGCACTCACCTGTGACATAGCACAGTCATCCCTCAACAGAGGACCCGGGGTGCACAGCCTGGAAGAGGGGCCCACTTGCAAGTCTCAGGAGCCATACGCCAATACCAAAGACTTGTGGGTCAGTGGCAGAGACAAACTGTGGCAGGACTGAACTGAAGGATTAGACTATTGCAGTAGCTTTAAAACTCTAGGATCATCAGGGAGATTTGATTGTTAGGGCCACCCCCCCCTCCCCGACTGCCCAGAAACACGCCCCACATACAGGGCAGGCAACACCAACTATACACGCAAGCTTGGGACACCAATTGGGCCCCACAAGACTCACTCCCCCACTCACCAAAAAGGCTAAGCAGGGGAGATCTGGCTTGTGGAGAACAGGTGGCTCGTGGACGCCACCTGCTGGTTAGTTAGAGAAAGTGTACTCCACGAAGCTGTAGATCTGATAAATTAGAGATAAGGACTTCAACTGGTCTACAAACCCTAAAAGAACCCTATCAAGGTCAGCAAATGCCACGAGGCCAAAAACAACAGAAAATTATAAAGCATATGAAAAAACCAGACGATATGGATAACCCAAGCCCAAGCACCCAAATCAAAAGACCAGAAGAGACACACCTAGAGCAGCTACTCAAAGAACTAAAGATGAACAATGAGACCCTAGTACGGGATATGAAGGAAATCAAGAAGACCCTAGAAGAGCATAAAGAAGACATTGCAAGACTAAATAAAAAAATGGATGATCTTATGGAAATTAAAGAAACTGTTGACCAAATTAAAAAGATTCTGGACACTCATAGTACAAGACTAGAGGAAGCTGAACAACGAATCAGTGACCTGGAAGATGACAGAATGGAAAATGAAAGCATAAAAGAAAGAATGGGGAAAAAAATTGAAAAAATCGAAATGGACCTCAGGGATATGATAGATAATATGAAACGTCCGAATATAAGACTCATTGGTGTCCCAGAAGGGGAAGAAAAGGGTAAAGGTCTAGGAAGAGTATTCAAAGAAATTGTTGGGGAAAACTTCCCAAATCTTCTAAACAACATAAATACACAAATCATAAATGCTCAGCGAACCCCAAATAGAATAAATCCAAATAAACCCACTCCGAGACATATACTGATCACACTGTCAAACATAGAAGAGAAGGAGCAAGTTCTGAAAGCAGCAAGAGAAAAGCAATTCATCACATACAAAGGAAACAGCATAAGACTAAGTAGTGACTACTCAGCAGCCACCATGGAGGCGAGAAGGCAGTGGCACGATATATTTAAAATTCTGAGTGAGAGGAATTTCCAGCCAAGAATACTTTATCCAGCAAAGCTCTCCTTCAAATTTGAGGGAGAGCTTAAATTTTTCACAGACAAAGAAATGCTGAGAGAATTTGCTAACAAGAGACCTGCCCTACTGGAGATACTCAAGGGAGCCCTACAGACAGAGAAACAAAGACAGGACAGAGAGACTTGGAGAAAGGTTCAGTACTAAAGAGATTCGGTATGGGTACAATAAAGGATATTAATAGAGAGAGGGAAAAATATGGCAAACATAATCCAAAGGATAAGATGGCCGATTCAAGAAATGCCTTCACGGTTTTAACGTTGAATGTAAATGGATTAAACTCCCCAATTAAAAGATATAGATTCGCAGAATGGATCAAAAAAAATGAACCATCAATATGTTGCATACAAGAGACTCATCTTAGACACAGGGACACAAAGAAATTGAAAGTGAAAGGATGGAAAAAAATATTTCATGCAAGCTACAGCCAAAAGAAAGCAGGTGTAGCAATATTAATCTCAGATAAAATAGACTTCAAATGCAGGGATGTTTTGAGAGACAAAGAAGGCCACTACATACTAATAAAAGGGGCAATTCAGCAAGAAGAAATAACAATCGTAAATGTCTATGCACCCAATCAAGGTGCCACAAAATACATGAGAGAAACATTGGCAAAACTAAAGGAAGCAATTGATGTTTCCACAATAATTGTGGGAGACTTCAACACATCACTCTCTCCTATAGATAGATCAACCAGACAGAAGACCAATAAGGAAATTGAAAACCTAAACAATCTGATAAATGAATTAGATTTAACAGACATCTACAGGACATTACATCCCAAATCACCAGGATACACATACTTTTCTAGTGCTCACGGAACTTTCTCCAGAATAGATCATATGCTGGGACATAAAACAAGCCTCAATAAATTTAAAAAGATTGAAATTATTCAAAGCACATTCTCTGACCACAATGGAATACAATTAGAAGTCAATAACCATCAGAGACTTAGAAAATTCACAAATACCTGGAGGTTAAACAACACACTCCTAAACAATCAGTGGGTTAAAGAAGAAATAGCAAGAGAAATTGCTAAATATATAGAGACGAATGAAAATGAGAACACAACATACCAAAACCTATGGGATGCAGCAAAAGCAGTGCTAAGGGGGAAATTTATAGCACTAAACGCATATATTAAAAAGGAAGAAAGAGCCAAAATCAAAGAACTAATGGATCAACTGAAGAAGCTAGAAAATGAACAGCAAACCAATCCTAAACCAAGTACAAGAAAAGAAATAACAAGGATTAAAGCAGAAATAAATGACATAGAGAACAAAAAAACAATAGAAAGGATAAATATCACCAAAAGTTGGTTCTTTGAGAAGATCAACAAGATTGACAAGCCCCTAGCTAGACTGACAAAATCAAAAAGAGAGAAGACCCATATAAACAAAATAATGAATGAAAAAGGTGACATAACTGCAGATCCTGAAGAAATTAAAAAAATTATAAGAGGATATTATGAACAACTGTATGGCAACAAACTGGATAATGTAGAGGAAATGGACAATTTCCTGGAAACATATGAACAACCTAGACTGACCAGAGAAGAAATAGAAGACCTCAACCAACCCATCACAAGCAAAGAGATCCAATCAGTCATCAAAAATCTTCCCACAAATAAATGCCCAGGGCCAGATGGCTTCACAGGGGAATTCTACCAAACTTTCCAGAAAGAACTGACAGCAATCTTACTCAAACTCTTTCAAAACATTGAAGGAAATGGAACACTACCTAACTCATTTTATGAAGCTAACATCAATCTAATACCAAAACCAGGCAAAGATGCTACAAAAAAGGAAAACTACTGGCCAATCTCCCTAATGAATATAGATGCAAAAATCCTCAACAAAATACTTGCAAATCGAATCCAAAGACACATTAAAAAAATCATACACCATGACCAAGTGGGGTTCATTCCAGGCATGCAAGGATGGTTCAACATCAGAAAAACAATCAATGTATTACAACACATTAACAAGTCAAAAGGGAAAAATCAATTGATCATCTCAATAGATGCTGAAAAAGCATTTGACAAAATCCAACATCCCTTTTTGATAAAAACACTTCAAAAGGTAGGAATTGAAGGAAACTTCCTCAACATGATAAAGAGCATATATGAAAAACCCACAGCCAGCATAGTACTCAATGGTGAGAGACTGAAAGCCTTCCCTCTAAGATCAGGAACAAGACAAGGATGCCCACTGTCACCACTGTTATTCAACATTGTGCTGGAAGTGCTAGCCAGGGCAATCCGGCAAGACAAAGAAATAAAAGGCATCCAAATTGGAAAAGAAGAAGTAAAACTGTCATTGTTTGCAGATGATATGATCTTATATCTAGAAAACCCTGAGAAATCAACGATACACCTACTAGAGCTAATAAACAAATTTAGCAAAGTAGCGGGATACAAGATTAATGCACATAAGTCAGTAATGTTTCTATATGCTAGAAATGAACAAACTGAAGAGACACTCAAGAAAAAGATACCATTTTCAATAGCAACTAAAAAAATCAAGTACCTAGGAATCAACTTAACCAAAGATGTAAAAGACCTATACAAAGAAAACTACATAACTCTACTAAAAGAAATAGAAGGGGACCTTAAAAGATGGAAAAATATTCCATGTTCATGGATAGGAAGGCTAAATGTCATTAAGATGTCAATTCTACCCAAACTCATCTACAGATTCAATGCAATCCCAATCAAAATTCCAACAACCTACTTTGCAGACTTGGAAAAGCTAGTTATCAAATTTATTTGG
Source organism: Choloepus didactylus (assembly GCF_015220235.1). Taxonomy (NCBI): domain Eukaryota; kingdom Metazoa; phylum Chordata; class Mammalia; order Pilosa; family Megalonychidae; genus Choloepus; species Choloepus didactylus. Next base: position 10,543,114 of record NC_051335.1, read on the forward strand.
AAAGGGAAGATGCCTCGAATTGCTAAAGACACTCTAAAAAAGAAAAACGAAGTGGGAGGACTTACACTCCCTGACTTTGAAGCTTATTATAAAGCCACAGTTGCCAAAACAGCATGGTACTGGCACAAAGATAGACATATAGATCAATGGAATCGAATTGAGAATTCAGAGATAGACCCTCAGATCTATGGCCGACTGATCTTTGATAAGGCCCCCAAAGTCACCGAACTGAGCCATAATGGTCTTTTCAACAAATGGGGCTGGGAGAGTTGGATATCCATATCCAAAAAAATGAAAGAGGACCCCTACCTCACCCCCTACACAAAAATTAACTCAAAATGGACCAAAGATCTCAATATAAAAGAAAGTACCATAAAACTCCTAGAAGATAATGTAGGAAAACATCTTCAAGACCTTGCATTAGGAGGCCACTTCCTAAACTTTACACCCAAAGCACAAGCAACAAAAGAGAAAATAGATAAATGGGAACTCCTCAAGCTTAGAAGTTTCTGCACCTCAAAGGAATTTCTCAAAAAGGTAAAGAGGCAGCCAACTCAATGGGAAAAAATTTTTGGAAACCATGTATCTGACAAAAGACTGATATCTTGCATATACAAAGAAATCCTACAACTCAATGACAATAGTACAGACAGCCCAATTATAAAATGGGCAAAAGATATGAAAAGACAGTTCTCTGAAGAGGAAATACAAATGGCCAAGAAACACATGAAAAAATGTTCAGCTTCACTAGCTATTAGAGAGATGCAAATTAAGACCAGAATGAGATACCATCTAACACCGGTTAGAATGGCTGCCATTAAACAAACAGGAAACTACAAATGCTGGAGGGGATGTGGAGAAATTGGAACTCTTATTCATTGTTGGTGGGACTGTATAATGGTTCAGCCACTCTGGAAGTCAGTCTGGCAGTTCCTTGGAAAACTAGATATAGAGCTACCATTCGATCCAGCGATTGCACTCCTCGGTATATACCCGGAAGATCGGAAAGCAGTGACACGAACAGATATCTGCACGCCAATGTTCATAGCAGCATTATTCACAATTGCCAAGAGATGGAAACAACCCAAATGTCCTTCAACAGATGAGTGGATAAATAAAATGTGGTATATACACACGATGGAATACTACGCGGCAGTAAGAAGGAACGATCTGGTGAAACATATGACAACATGGATGAACCTTGAAGACATAATGCTGAGCGAAATAAGCCAGGCACAAAAAGAGAAATATTATATGCTACCACTAATGTGAACTTTGAAAAATGTAAAACAAATGGTTTATAATGTAGAATGTAGGGGAACTAGCAGTAGAGAGCAATTAAGGAAGGGGGAACAATAATCCAAGAAGAACAGATAAGCTATTTAACGTTCTGGGGATGCCCAGAAATGACTATGGTCTGTTAATTTCTGATGGTTGTAGTAGGAACAAGTTCACTGAAATGTTGCTATATTATGTAACTTTCTTGGGGTAAAGTAGGAACATGTTGGAAGTTAAGCAGTTATCTTAGGTTAGTTGTCTTTTTCTTACTCCCTTGCTATGGTCTCTTTGAAATGCTCTTTTATTGTATGTTTGTTTTCTTTTTAACTTTTTTTTTCATACAGGTGATTTGAAAAAAGAAGGGAAAGTTAAAAAAAAAAAAAAAAAGAAAAGAAAAAAGACAAACAAGGGAAAAAAAAAAAAAAAAGATGTAGTGCCCCCTTGAGGAGCCTGTGGAGAATGCAGGGGTATTCACCTACCCCACCTCCATGGTTGCTAACATGACCACAGACATAGGGGACTGGTGGTTTGATGGGTTGAGCCCTCTACCATAAGTTTTACCCTTGGGAAGACGGTTGCTGCAAAGGAGAGGCTAGGCCTCCCTGTATTTGTGCCTAAGAGTCTCCTCCTGAATGCCTCTTTGTTGCTCAGATGTGGCCCTCTCTCTCTGGCTAAGCCAACTTGAAAGGTGAAATCACTGCCCTCCCCCCTACGTGGGATCAGACACCCAGGGAAGTGAATCTCCCTGGCAACGTGGAATATGACTCCCGGGGAGGAATGTAGACCTGGCACCGTGGGACGGAGAACATCTTCTTGACCAAAAGGGGGATGTGAAAGGAAATGAAATAAGCTTCAGTGGCAGAGAGATTCCAAAAGGAGCCGAGAGGTCACTCTGGTGGGCACTCTTATGCACACTTTAGACAACCCTTTTTAGGTTCTAAAGAATTGGGGTAGCTGGTGGTGGATACCTGAAACTATCAAACTACAACCCAGAACCCATGAATCTCGAAGACAGTTGTATAAAAATGTATCTTATGAGGGGTGACAATGGGATTGGGAAAGCCATAAGGACCAAACACCACTTTGTCTAGTTTATGGATGGATGTGTAGAAAAGTAGGGGAAGGAAACAAACAGACAAAGGTACCCAGTGTTCTTTTTTACTTCAATTGCTCTTTTTCACTCTAATTATTATTCTTGTTATTTTTGTGTGTGTGCTAATGAAGGTGTCAGGGATTGATTTAGGTGATGAATGTACAACTATGTAATGGTACTATAAACAATCGAAAGTACAATTTGTTTTGTATGACTGCGTGGTATGTGAATATATCTCAATAAAATGATGATTAAAAAAAAAAAAAAAAAAAAAAAAAAAAAAAAAAAAAAAAAGAGATAAGGACTTTAAACAGAAACCAGCCAAGGAGAATGTCCTATGCACCCACAGGCAACAGACAGCTTTCCACCAGGTTTTGTGGTTATCATCAGTGGAGGTAGGGAGTCAGGGGGAGGCTGGACAGTGAGGTTTGGAGAAATGGAATTCTAATCAGACACAATTTTTGCCTTTAAAATTGAGGCAGAAAAGATAGGAAACCATTGTTTTGGTTAGTTATTGCTGCGCTAACATACCAAAGATTTATTGTCTCATAGTTTCCGTTGGTCAGGAATACAGCTATGGCTTAGCTGGCTGCCTCTGGCTCGAGTCTCCTATGGGGTTTTAGTCAAGCCATCAGCTGCGGCTGTGATCTCATCTGAAGGCTCAATGGGGTGGGTGGGCTGTGGTGATCACTTCCAAGCCAACAAAGCTGTTGGTGGACTTTGGACCTAGCACGTGAGACTCTTCAAGCACTGCCTGATGACATGGCAGCTGGCTTCCCCCAGAGCAAGCAGTCTGAGAGAATGCCTAAGACAGAAGCTGGAGCCTTTGCAATCTAATCTCAGAATTGACATCTCAACCCTTCTGCCTTATTCTGTCGACATGTGCAGGCCACCCTCAGGGGGAGGGGATTGCCCATGGGTGTGGACACCAAGAGGCAGGGGCACTGGGAGCAGCTTTGCTAGTCAGGAGGAAAGAGCTCCTTTATATATTTCAATTGGGTTTCCAGATGAGAGGAAGGCCTCGCAGAAAATGGCAATGGTGTAAAGATAAGGTGGGAAGCATGTGGGCCAGAGCACAGCAGGAAATGGGATTAGCCAGGTGAGACAGAGTCGTAGTAGAGTTCTGGGGGCCATGATTGTCAGTATGTATTCAGTCGACACGAACGTTTATGTTAGATGCATGGTGCATAATATCCTGGAGAAGATATAAATCACTGACCATGAACATAGGTAACTGGTGTTCATAAAATGATGCAGCAGGAGATGAGGCCAAAAGAGATGGAAAGAACCAGCTGTGACATGGGCAGGAAGCCACGGAGCCTTGCAACAACTGACTGTGTGCGCGCGTGTGTGCATGTGTGTGTGTGTTAGAGAAAGAGACAGAGATTGATTTATCAGACACCTGCTTACTTATTAGATACCTGCATTTTGGGATTTCCAAGGGGATTCCAGTAAATATCACCCCTCTTTACCCTGCTCCCAGGTTCTGTAAAGGAGAAATAAAAGAGAAAAGATGGAGGTTAAAATATCATCTCTCTACTCCTAGAGCTAAATTTGTGGACACAGCTTAGTGTGAGTCCAACGAGCCTGCTGAAGGATTCCGGAATAAGTTGGGCTCTCCCACCCACAAAACCCCACCATGCCAGCAGTCTTGCCCCCAAGGGGAAGAAGGCAGACCTGGACAGAACATAGCCGGTCATTCTTTCCAAATCCGCTGATTGGAAAAGTCCCTCCACTTTCCCAGGGATGGAGTGAACAAAGTGGGGAGAGAGGCCAATAATTAAGCTCCCATCACAGTCAGGGAAATGTGATCCCCCTAACCGAGGAAACTGAGGCAGGCGCTCTCTGTGGGCAGGATGAAGCGAGAAGGAGCCTCCCCTGAGGACATTCGTCCACTGACAGTGGCCTGGCCCCATCCTACCCACACGGCCTGCTCAGACACCTGGCATCAGGGTTCTGCACAATGCGCACGCGAGATTCTCCACCGGGCACTAAGGAACATTCTAGAACATCTACGTCTACTTCACATCACCCCTTCTTTTACAGTTCTGACGTTTGTCCTGTTCTGTAACACGTCTGGACCTGCATCCAGGAGCCCCTGGATTTCCTCTTCACCCGAGGTGAACCCCCGTCCCAGACTCCCTCCTCAGCTTCCCAGGGGCTGGGCCTCCCAGCTGCTGCTCCCACTGCCCTGAACCGCCCCGTCAAGCAATGCAGAGGCTAACTTCAGTGGGACCCTCTGCCTGTCGGGCCCAATCCGATGGTGATTTCCAGCGCTGTCCGTTTTTCTGAGTCTCTCGATTCCCACCTGTCTACAGGAGCAGTTCAAGTAGTGTGTCCCCCTCTCCCAGTTTACCAAGCCCAAGGCCACCCCAGTGTTCCCACCGCCTCCAGCCCTCCTGCTCTAAGCTGTCCTCCCTGCACGGCCTCTAAATGCCTCCCCGTGCACCTGGCTCTCCTTCCTTCCTTCCTGCCTGACAGAGACACTCCTTGTACTGAAGCCACAAGCCTACCGACTGCACACTGCAGACCCCAGTCCCTTTCTGTGGACTGAAAGACAACAGCGGGGTCAACCCTGCCCGGAAGACACACAAAGCCCTGGCCAAGGGCTTCCTTCACTGGATGCCCGCTTTAGGCCACGCTGTTTTCTCCCGAGCTACCCAAACCCTCATGTGGCTTTTCCTCCCTGAATTGACCACCAAGGCCCTCTTTTCCTGTCCCACCTGCTTCCACCTCCTCATTCTCCTGCAATCGCTGCCCACAGGGGCTCTGTAGATTCTCAATTCCAAATTCATAGGCTCGTCTCAGCTTTCCTGCTCCTGGGTGCCCCCCAGTCCCCCTGCTACTGGCCACACCCTGCCTAGCCTGTAATTACTCCCGGAATTCATTCATTCACTTAACAAATGTTTCCTCAGCATCGGGCACAATTCTAAGAGCTGGAGTATGGCAGTCAGGCAGCAGACCACATCACTGACCTCACTGTGCTTGCATTCTGGAAAAGGAAAGGACTGGAAACAGAGAAATGAATAAGATTGTTTCTGATGGTATTCACTGCTAGGAAGGAAATAAAACTGGATGATGTGGAAAATGATGCTGGGGTGGGGAGGAGGCGACTCTGCGGAGGTGACATTGGAGCTGACACACAAACTTACAAGGAGCCTGCCGTAAGATCTGAGGGCACAGACTTCAGGCTCAGGGGACAGCAAATGTAAGGCCCTGAGGCAGGAAGAAGCCTGGCATATTGGAGAATCAAAAAGATGGCCAGTGTGGCTTGATTGCAGTGGGCAAGAAGGAAATGAGCATGGGACCAGATCTCGTATGGGTGTGGATCACCTTGAGACAGAAAGAGATAGCCAGAGACCAGATCACGTATGAGCATGGATCACAGTGAGATAGAAAGAGATGGACAGGGGCCTGATCATGGGGAGGGATTTGGGGTTTTATTTGCAGTACAAAGCGAAGCCACAGGAAAGCATATTGGTGATGTGGTCTTATTTATCTTATTATTTTTATCTTTATTATTCTCTGTGTCCCTTGGGCTACTATGTGGGACCCAGACAGCAGTAAGGTAGAATGGATGCAGGAGTTTAGTTTGCGGCTGCTGCTGTGGTCCAGGCCACCGCTGATGTGGCTTGGACAGTGTCATAGCAAGGGAGCTGGGGGCAGGTTGTGATAGTGTGATTCACATCTGTCTCTAATTCCATCTGTGTTCCACTCACACCTTTGCTGGAGTCATTCCTGGAGTATCAGTGACCTTGTTTCCTTCCACTGGAGAATGGTGTTAGAAATGAATTATTAATTTTTAAAGTGTGATAATGGTCTGGTTACATTTAGAAAAGGTTCTTGATCTTTTAGATATACCTACTGACATATTTATAGATTAAATGATAAGTCATATTTGTTTCAGAATAATGTGTAAATGGTTGATGTGGGTCAGAGTGTAGATGAAACAAGATCTGTCATGAGCTGATAATTATTGAAGCTGGGTGATGGGTAGGGGATTCATTTTACAATTCTATTTTTGCAAATGCTGGAAATGTACCACAATAAATCAGTTTAAAAAGAAGGAAACATTTGATAAAGCCAATATTTGCTCATGGAAATATGAATCTTACAGTGGGTATCAACACTGAGCACAAGTCTGACCTTCTCTTTTTTATTGTTAAATTCCAACTCCAAAGCATGAAAAAGATGACACATATATGGGAGAGAAAAATGTTAGCTTGGCTCCATAAAAAATGGAATCACCTGGCAGTTTGTTTAGAGACATAAGATACAAAATGACTGCAGGATATAGGATAAGTTTACTAAAATTCATTTTCAGTTTTTACCTCTCACAGTTAGATCTTCAAATCCTATTTAAACATACATACACATACATGCCAAACACGGATCCATTCATTTGAAGTACTCAGTCTTTAAATGATCATGGGTTGTATTCATACTGAAAGATTAGGGTTCTTTCAATGAAGGCTTTCAAATATCTTCTACTACAAGGCCAAAATTTCTGGGTGTGTCTGCCCTTGCCAAAATGAGAGCGTCTGGGTTCACGGTCTTCTGTTACTCTTCAAATACATCTGAGATGCCTCCTGGTGGTGGCTGGGAGAGATCTTGGATTAAAGAGAGGCAAACATTGATGGAGGATACACTGGGAATGGCCATGTTTTTTAAAAAAGGATTTTTGCTTTTGTGTTCTTCAATTTATTTGACCAACCTCGGACAGTATCTGCTAGGTCAGAGATACTCTGCTAAATCCTTGGAATATAAAAATAAATGACACAGTGGCAGTGCTCCAGGTACTCACAGGGGAAGAAATAGCATTTCCAAAGTGTCAATCTGGCAGCAAACAGGGAGACAACAGCCAGGAGGGACACATAAGACATGAAAGGTGAGCCCAGGGCCACAGGGGCTGTGGCCCGTCAGGAGCTGAGGCTGGCAATGGGTAATATTTATTTTGGGTGAGTGGACGTGTGAGCAGTTGAAGGGGCTATTAACAAAGAGGGGACTGGGAGGGGAAGGTGGGCGAAGAGAAGAGGAGAAATGATTTTTGATGTGATGAGTACAGATGCCTGTGAGCCATGTAGACAGAGACCTCGGGAGCCAGATGGCCAAGCTGTGGCCCAGAACCCAGGGGGTGGGTTCAGGGAAGAAGCTGGGACTGGCAAGATACAGGGAGTATTGTTTTTGATGTTTTTAGCATCTCAGGGAAGTCTCCTTCAGTTCTAATTGTATATGCCAGACTGTGGCCTGCACTATCTCTGTTTTGTGTAATTTAGCAAGTTCTTTGTGGCTTACTCTGTAAAAATTCCATGATTTGGGGAGAGTTGTATGGATTCCTCAATATGATGTGCTGTCTTTTTTAATTTGATGTCTATTAATAATGGCTTTTTAATTAAATCAACATCTGTCACTTAATTTTGCTTACTTGTGTCAAAGCCTGAAAGCTATAACAAAATCTTTCATTTCTATCATGTTTCTACTAAATTATCTGTGTAGTCAATCTGGTTTGGCTTTTATGTTTTGATTCAATGTACTTGATCATACCCAAATTCATGGCCTGTCTTCACTGTACTTGAACCTCTTAGCAACGTAACAACTCCCAATGCAGTGACTTGCTTTTTGTCTATAATTCCACCTGGCCTGGATCAGTGATATCACTGTGGCCTTTTTTTGGCTTACTTGCTGAGTAATTTTTGTCCAGCTCTGTGTGTTTAATGTTTAAAGCAAATGAGACAAAGTAGGTAAAAGCATATAATTGTTTTTAAAACCTTTGAATCTTTCTAATAAGGAAGTTTAATCTATTTATACATAATATCATTAAATTAAGGTTCAGTCTGCTGACATGTTATGCTTTTTTCCTTATGCTTTTGCTGTTTTCTGCCTTCTGCTAAATGGCAATGTTCTCTTGCCTTTTATCTTGCACAGTGGTTTGGACATGATATGGCCTGTGTTTTTGTAATTAGATGATTATTATAAAAGCAATACACTGCAGAAAAAATCAGAAAGTGAAGATAAGCAAAATGAAGTGAAACATCCTCAGAATCCCACCCACCCAGAGACGACCACTATAAACATGTTTGTATATATCTTCCAAAACATCTTCTAGTCATGTAAACACATCTATATATAAACACCACACAATATAATCCCTTGAGGAGTAATGCCACATATCCATATGTTTTGTGACCTAGTTTGATCAACATATCTTGGATATCTTTCCATGTGTGAAGAAATACATTTCCCCTGCATAATTTTTAATGACTGCAATGTATATCATTGAATGGAGTTAACATGATTTAAACAGTCCCCATAGTGTGGACCCATTTTTTCTTTTTTTTAACTCCTTGCTATTACTAACAATATCTTGATAAATAGGCTTGTAAAAACCGTAATCTTTGAGCATATGGTTACTTCCTCAGGACACATTTGAGGTAGAGAAATTATAGAATCACTAGGCATGTGTATTTTGCAAGCTTTCTCTATGGAATGCCAAACTGCCTTCTGAATATGTTGTACTAAATTTATGTCCCATTAGTCTGAGGACTGAATATTGTTTTGACTTTTGCTAACTTTGTAGAAGGTGAAGAATCACACACACCCTGTTTTGCTTTGCATTTCTTTAATTGCATTCAACATCTTTCATTGTTGCCAGGCAGCCTCCTGGGGGTCACACCCTTGTGTGGCAGGGTTGGTCTGTATGGCCAAGCCTAGGTTAGAACAAACATCTTTTGTATTGTGTGATTCCCAGTGTTCTCACTATATAGTGTAATACGTGTTGGATTTTGTTTAAGGTCCCTGGATGACTCTCTCTCTCTCTGGGATCGCTTCTGCTGCTCTTCTGCCCCAATCTTGGGTTGCTTGCTCCAGGGGGCATTAGCTACCTCGTCGTGAGCGGTCCTAGGGCAGGAGAGACCCACATGGCAATGAACTGGGGCCTCCTGCCACCAGCCAGCTAGGAACCGGGGGTTCTAGTCAACATCTGTGTCAGTAGGGTGGCCAACCGTCCCACAACAGAAGGGTATGTTGGGACATGAGACTGTCACTGTTGAAACTGGGAAAGTCCTAGGCAGTGTGGGACGAGTTGGTCACCCCACGTGTGAGGGAGCCATTTTGGAAAGCAGACCCTCGAGCCCCAGTCCCAGCCCCCAGATGGCCGCAGCCCCAGCCGGCGGGTTTCGTTGACTGCTACCTCAGGAGCCAGAGCCAAGCCGCGAAGCCGCTCCCCAATTCCTGACCCCCAGAAAGGCTGAGATTGGAAATGTTGGTTGTTTTGAGCCACTAAGTTTTGGGGGTAATTTTATGCCACATGAATTGATAACTAACACATCATGGTTTAAAAACATTTTTATGAGACTTCAACATAGAATAAAGGGGATACTTTTACCATTTGTGACAAGATGGTTTATTTAGTAAACGCTGTAGGAGCAAAATTGGCTTACCATGTGGGGGAACGTTAAAGGTTTTCAATAAAAACGATTGCCAGGTGTACTGACAATGTCCTGAAAAGAAATCCATACATCTACAAGAAGAGGTATAGGGGTGCGTTTATAGATGCGCACCCCATCTCAGCCTCTCCACAGGTAAGGGTCACCTGGGGCATCTCTCCCAGCTACCTGGCTTTGGCCGCATTCCATGCACTTGCAGTAACTCAGGTATTTGTATGCTTTAAAATGCTACCTTTTCAGGTAGAAAGTAAACTTCCTAAGGCCGGGGATCTTGTCAGTTCTGTTTACTTACACGCTGAGTTCCTGTCAAGCATTGAGTGCTTTTATGGGGTCATTTTCCTCCTACCCTATTTCCTAGTTCTTTGGTGCTGAGTTTTTGAAACACAAAATTCCCAGCCTTTGCTCATCTCAGAGCTTCTCTTGTTTCAGCCTCCACCTACAGTGTGATAGCTGCAGGGCCTGGATGCACCCCCACAACCCCACCTCCAAGGACAGCGCCCGTCTTCCCCTGCCTCCTTGGCTAGGGTTGGTTAGGTGTTACCATCTCAGGCTTGACAAAAGCAGGAATAAAAGCAAGAGGGGAAGCGCGGCTAAGCCACTAATGACCATGCTTCATGGAATCTGAAGATGCTGTGGATTTTAAAACATATCCAGAAATCAGAAAATGTCCATGCATGGAGGGAAAAAAGCACATCTTAGAATTGATGACAAGGATTTTCTCGATCCAGTTCCGAGGGTCTTATAGTCTGATAGTTAGTAGAAGTATCTCCCTGATGCTACGAAAAGCTTGCCTGCCCCCCCTAGTTTTCAGGGGTACTGAGAGTTTCCATCAGTTTCTATTTCTTACAGATATTTAGTCATAAGCAGGGAGTGAGTGGTTCAATGGGTGCTAGTCAGAGGTCATGTTAAAGCAGGAGACTGGTTGGGAATTTTAGTTTTCAAATCTCTTCAGAACCACACTGTTTTCCAACAACCCACTCTTTCTTTCTTCTCGTTCCAATGTTTGGCAGTGTGTATGTAAATCATAGAAATAAAACCAACCAGAAGATAATCTAAAGACCAATGGCAATTCATGGCATTAACTCTCATATTTGTGGAAATGGCTCAGCATGTGTTTGGTGCTAAAACTCTTCCCATGATTCATGGCATTCCAATTCAGTCAACAAATATTGATTGAGTCCTGCTCTGTGCTGTGTGCCCATGTGGATGCTGAGGACCACAGGAATCAAGCCAATGAAACTCATCGTCCTTTGAAAATTTCATTCTAGTAGAAGAAGACATCGAATACACCAATCAATCAATATGCAATACATCAGGAAATGTATCCATTACATATTTCACCAATTTTTGAACTGTGGTAGTAAGTCCCCAAATCTCAGTAAGTTGTGACCACAAACATCTACTTCTTGTTCGTGTACTATGTAGGAGGCTACAGGATGGCGATGGGCCAGCCCCACACACATTCTTGTACCAGAACCCAGTCTGAAGGAGCAGCCCCTATTCGGAACATGCTGTTCTCTTAGCAGAGGGAAGTGAATAAGAGAGATGAAACTGCACACTTGCAAAGTCTCTGCTCCGACATGGTGTCGTTCAGGGCTACTAACATCCCTTTGGCCAGGTTTCAGAGTCGAGGGCCATGAGGGATGAGCAAGAGATTTTGTTTTCAGGGAGAAAATGCAAGTCCCTTGGCAATGGCAAAATGCACAGGGAGGGGAAGAGCCAGTCCAGCTCTCCATCCAGCTGATTGGAGCAGTAGTATAACCCACCACAAGTTTAAGTGGAATGGAGACAATAAAGCAAGGAAGGAGGATAAGCGGAGCCGGGAGTGTGAGTGTAATGGGTGTCATGGGGAAATGGACAAACTTGAAGTTGGTATTAATGTTTTATATTTTGCTATTAGGATCCTGATGTATGGTCGGGGGTATAGGCACATTGGCAACATTGCTAAGAAGGATTGAAGAAACAAATACTAGGCTGAGTTGTGCGATGTGGGAGGTCTGCCATACTGTCGAATGAAAGTACAGATGTTTCTAAATCATTTCAGCTAATGGCATAATCTGAGGGTGCTTTTTTGGAAGAAGCACTTGACAGAATGGGAGAACCCCTCATCTCCTCACCACCACTCCTATACTCACTCGCCTCCCCAAATTTCTCCCTCTTGAGCTAGTCACCAAAGATCCATTTCCTCCTCTTCCTGGGCACATGGCTTTTCTTCCCAGCTGCCATTACACTTAGGTGTGGCCACGTGACTGAGCTCCAGCCAATGAAATGGGAACAGAAGTGATATGTGCCATGTCCATGGCAACCTGCAATCAAAGGACCCCAAGGCCCTAGGGGATGGTAGTGCCACAAGGTAGAAGAGCCTGGTTCCTGAAGCGCCACATGGAAGAGGGACATCTGCATTGGATTGTTAGCAAGAAATATGCTTCTATTGTATTTTAGACATAAAACACTTTGGGGCCTATTGGTTACTGCAGCTTAACATATCCTGACGCATCATGCTTCCTCCCCAAATACTCTAACCTGGCAAATACTTTATTTGTAGCAAAAGAGGAAAACTTGGGGGAGGAGCACTGCATAGAAGCTCCAATTATAAAATCTGGTCTAGTTTATCATGTAACAGTGATATCAACTCCTACCAAGGTGTCAGGGGCTGATTAGGGCAGCTAAAGCAAAGGCCAGGCACTTAGAAAGGATGTAAACTCTCGAGATTCAAGCAGGTATTTTATATGTGGAAACCCTCCTGGTAGTGACATCATTCATGCTTCTGTCGACTTAAATAGAGTCTCCTGCGAGGGAGAGACTTGCAAACAAAGGGAACTGGGTATATGGGCAAATGTGTCAGAAGGGGCTTTCTTGGGTCCCTATAAGAGGATTACATATGGGAGGAAAATGGGAAAAGGAAAGAAATCACTTTCTCTGAAAAGCAAATATAATTGGGGGAACAACAACTGGAATAAGTTATCAACTTGTTATCAACAAATAATGAGTGGAATAAGTTATTTCAACTTGTTATCTAAATAAATTAAGAGTGAGTGCTAACATCTTTGAAACAACCAGGACTTACACTTGGAAGAGCTCACCAGGAGGCTCAAGAGGGAGAGATTTGGGGAGGGGAGCAAGGGGAGAGGTGGTGGTGAGACAAGGGATCCTCCCAATCTGACAAGTGCTTCTTCCAGAAAAGCACCCTCAGATTATGCCATTAGCTGGAATGTTTTAGAAACATCTGTACTTTCACTCAACAGTATGGCAGGCCTCCCATACCACACAACTCAGCCTAGTATTTGTTTCTTCGATTCTGTCCAATGCTTTCTATGTGCCTTCCAATACTATTTGCTGGCAAAGTAGGAGGTTTTCCTTTATACCATATTGTTTTACATGCATTGCTTCAGCCTTTTTTGCTTTCTTAACCATGTCAGGTAGAACAGGTGCTTCTCGGTGGTAAGTGGCTTAACTAACTTTCTGATATGAAGACTCTCGAGGAAGGTATCTAAATATTTGTCATTAATTTACCAAATTTCTGTGTAGACTGAATATTGCTTAACTTTGGACATCTCTGAAAATATTAGAGAGCTTTGTCTTCATAGTCTAGAGACTTATTCTTCCTTAAACCTTTTATTATGGTTCAAACACCTCCTTTCCACTGCTGGATGATTTCAAAGCAAGCAGTCCTAGATATCACACCATTTAATCTGTAGAACTTCCGTACATGTTTCTAAGACATAGAGACAACCCTCCCTTTAAAAAACATAACCAGTACCATTAGAACTATTGTCAGAAATCAGTAACAACTCTTTAATACCATCTAACATCCGCTGCATGTTCACCTTTCCTGGATTGTCTAAAAAATGCCTTATTATTATTTTTTTTTACTGCTGGCTTCTCTGAATTGGGATCTAAACAAGGTTCATGCTTTGCCTTTGGTTGACATCTCTTAAGACTCCGTTTATCCATAATCATTCCAACTCACTCTTTTTCTTCCTTTGGGTACAAGGAAATTGATAAATGGGATGGCTTCATCCTAGCATCAGAGAATATCTACAAAGTAAAATACACATTTATGCTAAGGTCTTTTATTTACAATGGTAGACATAATTTGACATTTCAAAGACTTCTTGATCCGAACATTTTGGCAGACCTGATTAGATTGTTTTTGTTTTAATTTGTACTGTGGTTGTTGCCAAACTCAAAGTAGCTCTGCTGTTTTCTTGCTATTCATTTGGGTTTACATTATTAGCCTTATCTTCAATTCTCAGTTTCTTTGCTGGGATCTTCTAAAATCACCTGTCCATTTGAGAGTGAACATTTGATATCTGTTACAAGCCATCCGTTTTTTTTTCATATTTTAAACCTATGAAGTCGGTGTGTATATTATAACCAATAGTGTGGGATTGTTTAATAGGTGGCATTTTTTTTCCCTATTTGGTTCATAAAACAATGGCACATTTTACAGTCAAAGTAGTCTGATGTGTGATGAAATACACCAGTTTGGTTAAAACTAGAGAATAGAGATGTCCTCTTGTGGAACTCCCTCTCTTCCCTCAAAACAGTGGGCCACCTCTACAGGACATACATCCTGAGCGACGGAGAGCAGTGAGGGCTTGATCAGGAGCACACAAGCCATCTTAGGTCTTCAGATCAGAAGTGGTTTAAGACAAAATCAGAAACTTAAATAGCTGCTGTGGAAGGCAGGGGTTCAAAGTGAGGAAGAAAATTTTTCAGATCCAGGAGTGCAAGAGTTGCAGGGACCTACCCCGATGGTCTCAGCTGCCTGTACGACTGGTGTGGGTGAACCTCAAAACGATATCCAGAGGTCCCTGGTGAACCCCACAGCTGCCTTCTGCTTATGCCCAGAGATCTGTCCTGGGCAGCCACCAGTGGGAGATCACTTTTTCTTTCCTTCCACCTTCCAAACTCATGACAGAGTGCCTCTCATAGCAGAGTCTTACCCAATTCTACTGGCAAGGGAGTGTGGAAAACATTCTTTCCATGTTTTAGGCCCCTAAGGCCAGGGAAGGATTTAGAAGGGCTGGGTGGTAGCAAGTAGCCACAATATCCAGCACTTCAAAACACCAGAGAGTAGTCATTTACATAAGATGGAAGCTCAATTTCTTTCATCTTACATAAATAGAAAAGAAGATGAAATCTATGCAACCTGGCCCCAGTGGGTTGAGTTCTGTACCCCTTGGAGTAGATACACCACACTCCTGATCCCGCTGCCCTTGAGCAACCAGATGGAGGGGTGAGGCCACAGGTGGAGTGGGGCTTGCAGAGGCCACGGCCTCTCCTTCCTCCAGCCCCACTGCCACAAGGACTGTTTCCACAAATGAGTGATGCCCTTCAGTGTTTCAATTCTTCGGCCAAGACCAGAACCCACAATTAATGAATTATGGGGACACTTACCATCAACTGGGGCTGACCTAGCATGCCATGTCCCAAACCTGTTTGAGGACCTCTTTTCCATGAATATTGGGTCACCTCAATTATGTTCTAAGCAGCTGTGAGGGGAGGATATAACAACAGAGCTGCCTGTGGAATAATAGGGAGAACGGCCCAGCCCAGTTCCAGAAGGAGCTCCATGTGGAGAGTCACTTTCCAGTTTGAATTGCATCAACCTGCTGGAGAGAGCAGGGCAAGCAGCCTGGAGGTAGGAAGGAAAGCTGGCCCCCATGCATTCCGAAGGCAAGTACTTGTTTGTACCCCATGCCTGCCTAGGGCCCCCCTCCATTCCCTGGGCCAGCAGCAGAGACCTTCTACTTGTCAGAAATTCCCAGAATCCAACTGTAGAAAGAGCCCCAGAAATTTAAACATACCTCATTTACTCAGTCAATTGCCAGTACCTTTCCCTTAAGTGGTTTGGAAAAGCAGCCCTTTTCCTAACTAGATTGCCAGTAACATTTGATTATTCATTTCTAATAATATCACAGAAGAGCATGACATTTTTCTGCTTACAGAGAGGGATGGATGGCTGGGTTTAAAAGTTTGGGAAATCCCACTCTAAAACGTACACTAGAAGACTTTCTAAAGATTAGAAATCACACAGCCGAAAGCCTGAAGCGAGTGCAAGGTGTGCCCAGAGGGGGTTAGAACTTGAATTGCAGCATTCTCCTGGCTGCAAAGGGTCAAAAGATGAACTGAGGCAAAACGAGAGGAGAGATCATTTTTAAAGACTGGAAAGTTCACAGGCAGGCTAACGTGGCGTGATGCCCTTTGGACCAAAAAAATTACGAACTGGAGAGTTAAAAAAAGTGGTGCGGGGAGCTCGGGCAAGATGGCGGCATAGAGAGGAGTGGAAGCTAAGTAGTGCCCCTGAAACAACTACAAAAAAACAGAAACAATTAGTAAATAATCCAGAATAACTGCGGGGGGACAAACGAGACCATCCACTCATCATACACCAACCTGAATTGGGAGGAATGCCCGAGAACACAGCATAAAATCTGTAAGTAAAACCTGCGGAACCAGGTCGGGAGAACCCCTCCCCCATAGCCGGAGCTGCAAAGCCTCATGGTGCCAGAGAGCTCTCTCCCAGCAAGCGAATACAGCTCAGCTGAGCTCCAACTGGGGTTTTAAGTAGGGAGTGTGAACTGCTCACTACAGGTATGCATCCCGAAAAAACAGACAGAGGCTTTGGGTGACAACTGACCTGGGAGAGCCAGAGGGTCGCCCTGGACTGGGTCTGAAGGGGACTATCTGTTTCTTTTTTGGCTCAGTGGAGAAAGCCCCAGTCATTTTCAGTTTCCAGGGCTGTGACTCTGGGAAGGGCGGAGACAGCACAACCAGAGAGCGAGACCATTGAAATGCTAATGACCTCCACATAGGGGGTCTGTCTTCTCTAGGAGGAAAGGGGTGGGGCCCTTTCCATTCAGAACCAGACCCCAGAGCCTGGGGGAACACGGCCATACCTCCTCACACCAGTCAAGAATTATAGGCTAACAGGCATCACCTGCTGGGCAGAAAAGCACAGTGACCCAAGGCATCAAGGGGTGGAGCAATTTTCTAAGACACACCCTCAGGGAAACCAGCTACTGAATATTTCTTCCCTCTGGGACCTGAGCCTGTTCTGGTCTGGGAAAACCTGATTTGGATAAACAAGGAAACCATGCCTAGACAACAGAAAATTACAACCTACACTAAGAAAAACAAAGTTATGGCCCAGTCAAAGGAACAAACGTACACTTCAACTGAGATACAGGAATTTAAACTAATATTAAATCAATTCAAAAAGTTTAGAGAAGATATTGCAAAAGAGATAGAGGCTGTAAAGGAAGCAGTGGGCATGTATACAGCAGAAATCAAAAGTTCAAAAAACCTACTAGTAGAATCTATGGAAATAAAAGGCACAACACAAGAGATGAAAGACACAATGGAAACATACAACAGCAGATCTCAAGAGGCAGAAGAAAACACTCAGGAACTGGAGAACAAAACACCTGAAAGCCTACATGCAAAGGAGCAGATGGAGAAAAGAATGAAAAAATATGAGCAACGTCTCCGGGAACTCAAGGATGAAACAAAGTACAATAATGTACGTATCATTGGTGTCCCAGAAGGAGAAGAGAAGGGAAAGGGGGCAGAAGCAATAATAGAGGAAATAATTAATGAAAATTTCCCATCTCTTATGAAAGACATAAAATTACAGATCCAAGAAGCACAGCGTACTCCAAACAGAAGAGATATGAATAGGCCTACGCCAAGACACTTAATAATCAGATTATCAAATGTCAAAGACAAAGAGAGAATCCTGAAAGCAGCAAGAGAAAAGCGATCCATTACATACAAAGGAAGCTCAATAAGACTATGTGTGGATCTCTCAGCAGAAACCATGGAGGCAAGAAGGAAGTGGTGTGATATATTTAAGATACTGGAAGAGAAAAACCACCAACCAAGAATCCTGGATCCAGCAAAGCTGTCCTTCAAATATGAGGGAGAGCTCAAAATATTTTCTGACAAACAGACAATGAGAGACTTTGTGAACAAGACACCTGCCCTACAGGAAATACTAAAGGGAGCACTACAGGGTGATAGAAGACAGGAGTGCGTGGTTTGGAACACAGTTTTGGGAGATGGTAGCACAACAATGTAAGTACACTGAACAAAGGTAACTATGAATACGGTTGAGAGAGGAAGGTGGGGAGCATGTGAGACACCACAAGAAAGGAGGAAAGATAGAGACTGGGACTGTGTAAGTGGGTGAAATCTAGAGTATTCAACAATTGCGATGAAATGTACAAATATGTTCTTTTACAAGGGAGAACAAGCAAACGTCAACCTTGCAAGGTGTTAAAAATGGGGAGGCATTGGGGGAGGGATGCAATCAGCATAAACTAGAGACTGTAACTAATAGAATCATTGTATTATGCTTCCTTTAATGTAACAAAGGTGATATACCAAGGTGAATGCAGATAAGAGGGGTGGATAGGGGAGGCATGTTAGACACTTGACATTGGTGGTATTGTCTGATTCTTTATTCTACTTTGATTTAAGGTTATTTTTCCTTTTGCTGCTTCCTAGCTGTCATTTTTTTTCCTCTTTCTTTTGCCTCTCTTTCTTTGACTCTCCCTCCTGCCTTGTGGAAGAAATGTAGATGCTCTTATATAGGTAGTGGTGAAGGTGGTGAACACATAAATGTATGACCATGCAGAAAATCATCGATTATTTACTTGGGATGGAATGTATGGGGTGTGAACAAAACCATATTAAAAAAAAATGGGTTGATGACAAAACCTCGTAGGCAATATACTGAGTGAAGTAAGCGAGACACATTAGGACAATTATTGCAGGGTCTCACTGATAGGAACTAATTATAATATGTAAACTCATAGACATGAAGTATAAGGTACCAAGATATAGGATGAGGCTTAAGAATGGGGAGTGGTTGCTTAGTATGAGCAGAATGTTCAATTAGGATGAACTTAAATGTTTGGAAATGGACAAGGGTGTCGGCAGCAAGATGTGAAAATAACTAACAGCGCCAAATGGTGTGTGAATGAGGTGGAAAGGGGAAGCTCAGAGTCATATATGTCACCAGAAGGAAAGCTGGAGGTCAAAGATGGGAATGTATAAAACTGAATCCTATAGGGCAATGTCCATGATCAACTGTACAAATACTAAAAATCACTTCCATGAACCAGAACAAATGTATGACAATACAATTAGAAGTTAATAATAGAGGGGCATATAGGGAAGAACTATATACCTATTACAAAATATATACTATATACTACAAACTGTATACTACAGTTAGTAGTATTTCAACATTTTTTCATAAACAGTAACAAATGTACTATATCAATACTAGGAGTCAGCAATTGAGGGGGGTTGTTTAGGGATAGGGGAGGATTAGAGTTTCCTTTTCTTTTTTTCTTTTTTCATCTTTCACTTTATTTCTTGTCTGGAGTAATGAAAAGTTTCTAAAAATTGAGCAAAAAATAAGTGTGCTGGATGCACAGCTGTATGAGGGTACCCAGGGGCAAGTGATTGTACACTTTGGATCTTTGGATAATTGTATGGTATCTGAACAATCTCAATAAAAAAAAAAGTGGTGCGGAATCACTCAAGCCCCCGAAAGCAAATCAACACCCCCATTCCACTAGGGCCCCAGTGCTGCCAAGAAACAGCCCTAAGAGTTTCAGGGTTCCAAGACACTGAGCATCAGCTCCTGGGGTGAAGGTGGGGAGGGGGTGGATTTTGGTAATTAAGATCAACAGGTCCTATGAACACCAACAGGACAAGATATCTGGGGGCAACAGCATTTTCTAGCATGCTCACACAACTGATGGCACTTTTAGTAACAAGTTTTGAGAACAGGCAAGGCTGATTGGTCTCCCTTCTTACTGGCCCCTCGGGGTCTTGTTTAAGGCCCCTGCAAGAGATCAGCCCTTTGCTCCTAGAAATGCATTTCCTGGTAGAATCAAGTCAAATTTTAAAACTCCATTATTTGGCCATACAAAACCACAAACTTACTAGAGTGGTTTTTTTCCAACTCTAACACATTCATACATTAATGTAATGCGGTAAAAGCAAGTAAAATCAAATCTGAGGCTTTGATGTTAATTGTTTTGGTTAACTTTATTATATTTTAAAATCTGAAAACTGGAAAACATATTATTTATACAAACACCTGAGGAATGTTCAACTGGGCACAGCATCTTTACTCAAACAATTTGAAAGAAGACCAAGTTTAAGTTACAATCTTGTATTACAAAACATGAAGAATAACATAGACGAAACCACCCTTCAAACCACATACACCTAAAAATAGCTGCTTTCGTATATAAAGTACATTTGGTTTTCTAAAAAGAAAATGTACATTAGTGCCTGTGGTGTACATCGTATTGGCATTTATAACATACAGTTTTAATAAATTAGTACCAACTCTCACAGCTTATAAACATTACACCAAAAATTATGCAAAGTAACAACAATGTAATAACAGAATAATAACAATGAATGTTTCCCTTGAAAGTTCTATCTTTGAAAATAAAGCCCAAAAATGACAAGTCAGAACTAGTGCATCTTCCAAAATTTAACAGAATAAATGGCTCAGACTAAGCAAATTAGAAACACTGCATAGGACAGAGGATTTCCTGCATGGAAAGCAATCTGCTGATTGTTTCTGATCCCCTGAAGAGCAAGTTGAGAGGTACAAGTGATAGTCAACAATGCACATATTTTGAGTAGAATAAAAGCATCTACCTATATATGTAGTTCTTCAATACCTCTGTATTGGTGCAAAGTGTCATTTAAATTCAAAAATAAAAGGTTTACTTGTGTGCCTACCTATAGATATAGAATAAAATATAAATATGGTATAATATCCATATGAAGAATAAACACATGCAATAAAATAAATATCTTTTCAAAATTTGGACGAAGTATCTTTTATAGAGATGAGAGCAATGAATGCCTAGCTAAATGTTTAAACTGAGTCAAAACATGGAAAGTTTTAAAATAATAGGCATTTCATTGAAAAAAATGTGTATTCAGACTCCATGCAAACCACCCTCATAGTATAAATATCTTCTGCCTAAAATGACTATTTCTATCTATCCTAATTTATAAAAAACAAAACATTGCTTCAGGAAAAACTGTAAGCTTACTTTTTTTCTTTAAATCCAAATAAATACAACATACAGAGAAATAAATAACAGAGAGGAAAATAATTTACATGGCTCTTCCCTTTCAGGGAACTGGTAGAACATGAACAGGATGTTGCAGCAATGGGCAGGTAAAATATTTGAGGAAGAGATCTATAGTTGCATCTTTAAATTTTCTTCTAAGGAAAACTTCTCATGGATTTAGAGAAGTTGTCAATCCCTGACATCTCCCCTTTGGGATTTAGATGTTTTGGTTCAATAAAGAAAGATCAATCAGAATCAGAGGTTTTTCTCTATTTCCTGCCTGAAGTCCATTTGTAAACTGTGCAATTTAAAAAAGTAAAAAGACATAAAGAACTAATGGCTAATTTGAATATTTAAGTACTAACACGTTAAACAGTTTTTAAAGAAGTAGATTGGACTGTCATGTGGTTCTACGATTCATAGAACGTATTTTTAAAGAAAACTTCTATAAAACAAGAGCAAAACAATTTTATATCAAGAAGGTATCAGTCTCCCCAGAAGTAAGCCCAATCTACATTTACACAAACATTTTTCAACTGTGGAAGTATTTTTCTTGTTTAAGCCTTTCAATGTAGTGGCATAGTTTCACAGCTGTCCCCAACGTCAGCCCCATATACTTCATCATCATGTCGCTTTTGAGTAGTAGCAGAGCCTTCCCATCAATGTCCTGCAGAGATAAGGAAATCACAATAATTAATAATGCTCTGATATTCTGTCGAAACAGTTATTTCTTTATACATAAGGACATGTAAGGCAAACTAGAGAGCAGATGTACATTTCAATATACATATATATTCTCTAAATATGTATCTATTTTATGAATACTATTAAAATATAATTTGTACAGTGAAGCATCATTTGATGATTTGTAAATTCACTTCAAATTTGTAGAAAAAGGAAATTTAACCTAGAATCTTCAGAAACATCAAACTACCTGATTTTCAATACTGTGCCTTGACTAAAATACTATACACCTCTCACAAAAAGAGTCAAAAACTATGAATGATAGAAATGAATTTCAGAAATTAATTAAGCTTTCTTAGGAGATCTGGGAATATATGTATGCCAACATCAATGCAAACTGTAAATGTGCTATACAGTATTGTCCTTAGGTGGAAAATAATCAGTTAGCTCTCTGAAGCTAATTAGCTGCTAAAACTAATCAGTGATTTTCTTACCATATTGGTAAGGGTATATCAGATATTTGTCCACTAATCTCATTTGTTAGAAAACACTACAAATATTACTTAATAGTCACAAGGCATCCTCCTAAAATTCTTGACTACCTTAAATGGCAACTTATGCTGCTGAGGCATATTTTTGGGTTTTCACAAATACCAGTTTAAAAATAAAACTGCACTTAATCATCCACCACCATCTGCAAAGACCTGATATCCCATACAGTACTACCTTTTTCAGACACCTCTCATACTTCTTCTACTAAGTGAAACTAACAAATCAGAACTTCCTCAGTTTTTAGTCCATAATGTTACTGGTACTTGGGGGTGGGGGTGTGTGTCCTTGTATCTGCCATTACAAAGGGGCAGTACACCTGTAGTGGCAATGACGAATCATCATCTCCAGAGCCCTGAGGACATTTAGTATATTAGGCACTTGGGTACCCATTTAAAGAACAGACCCAGCCCCGCCACTTCAGGATCTAACGTTAAGAAAAAAAAAAAAAAATCCTTTTTCACAGATGGAAAATCAGTCAGTCAGTACGTTCCCCCACCATCCACACTAATCAGTATTATCCAACTGAAGGGCCTGCACAGAGGTCATCAAAGGCATTACAGCAGGAAAACCCCACAAGAAGGTACATTACATGAAGTCGGAAGAGGTCAGCAAGGGGGGTGAATGTCTGAGAATCCATTTGTTCTATAAACTGTATCACTTCTTCCACTGACCAGTTGGAAGGATCCTTAGAGAAATTTTGTGTCGCTTCAAGTCCAACTGGTGAACTGGTAACTTCAGTGGGGAGGAAAAAAGACAAATCATATTGACCTGATCATTATCCTGAAAGAAGAGATGTTAGGTAAAGAGAAAGAGTCTCATTTCTGGAAACTTCAGTTGAGTAACCGCAGTGAGGACCCAAGCTCCAAGTGTAAAAACTAGTGAAAGCCTTTATAAAGATGACCTGAAGGAGACCCAGATTTGGTTTATTCTAATAGCTAAATACAGAGACAATTCCTCACTTTTACACCTTTATAATTACTTAACTTTGTAAAATTAATTAACTTTAATCAATCAATTTCAATAAGCCCATTATAATTATTTTAAGAACCGAATCAGTTCTTTTACTGAATATCTGCCATGTATTGAATATGGATATATATTTTAACATAATTTTATTGCGATACATTCCCACACCATACAATCCATCCAAAGTATATAATCAATGGTACACAGTATCATCATATATTTGTGTATTCATCACTGAATATGGATATTTTTGAGCATCACTTTACTTTTTAAATTCTCGTTTCTCATTGCCTAAAGCTTATCTGAATTTTGAAGAAAACAAGGTTGTTTTCTGGTTAGCTAGAGTCACAGGTAACTTTACCATTATATTTACCAGCTCTTTCAAAGTTTAATTGCATAGTAATAGATATTTCAGTTGAAGGTTTGCAAACTAATGTACATTTAAAAAAGAAATAGTTGAGACATTAAACAATTGAGGTGTTCACACCTTACAAAGTTTTAGCTGTGCTGTACACTAACTTGTGCTGAAACTTCTTTGTGTTCTGACAGGTATTCTCATTTACTCAAGAAGGGCACTCGACTCCCTAAAGTTAGTGTATGATAACTCACATGGTTTTTGTAATTAGCTAGAGATATCTGTTCCCCTAACCAAGGACCATTAACACAAATTTGGTCCTGTTCTGTGTGTGAGTTAGCCAAAGACTTATTACCCTGTCTTCCCTATCCTCTGATCTCTGGCTATTTCGGGAAGATTCTGTGTATTTCCAAAGGAAGGGTAAAGAAAAATAGAAAGTTCAAGAAAGAAAGAAAAAAAAACTCAAAAAGGTTAATTTTTGTCTCTGTAGCTCTGAATTTTCTTTCTTTCTTTTTCAACATTACAACTCTGATGTGAAATAAACACTTTTTACTAAAAGATGATCTCCACTTGTCAGAGATCAAAATGTTAGCCACATCTACCAAGAAATTTTGCTGGGCTGGATCAACCCCAGTAAAAATGATGATGCTACTTAAGGCATCCTGATGATTTAGACAGAAAACTCATCTCCTCTAACTACACAAATTCAATTTACTATTAAAACTTATTGGCAAGGTTAATCATATCTTTAAATTAACTTAAAATTTTTGTAGGACTTCTGGTTTCTGTCATCAGAATCTGGTACAGTTATGCCTTGAATAACATATATATCTAGTTTTACTGATTACTACAGATAAACTACATGTAAAAGATAGGCTTTCTGGTATAAAACTTTAATTTTATATATTTTTTTAAAAAAAGCAACTATAAGGTCTTCTATTTTTAGCCTATTATGGAAAAATAGTTTAATTGGGCCCATATCTTCAAAACAATCAGAAAAGGTTGCCAGGATTATATTAGCTATGCAACTGATTAGACAAAACAAATTTATCCCGTAAAAAGTCCTCAAAAACCACTCATGCTTTTCTCCTGAATGGCTTTGCATTACAGACACTGGGATGCCAACAAATATTTCTGAAATAAATAAAATGAAAGTGACTTGATCTCACTCCCAATGACGTTACTGGCTTTCTTTCCTACAATAAAAGTCAACAATTTTCTTCATTCATGGTATGGGAGAGGGCAGGAGGTCTGGGGTCAGAGGTGTGAACACCACTGACTATTACGGGTGGACTCAGCTTTATGCCACAGTTGCAACATCTTAAAGAAAACAATAGTCATGACTCCTCTAGACAGTTATTATAATTGTTTTTTTTTCTCTGTTTAAGGCATGATTTCTCAGCTTTGGCACTACTGACACTTTGGACTGGATATTTCTTTTGGTGGGGGCTGTCCTGGGCTTTCTAAGATGTTTAGCACCATCCCTGTTCTCTACCCACTAGATGCCAGGAGCACCCTCCTCTCCAGTTGTGACAACCAATGTCTCCAGTTTTTGCCAAATGTCCCCCGCCGGGGTGTGGGGGGGGGCGGGCAGAATTGTCCTGGTTGAGAACCACAGGTCTAAGGAAAAATGACAGCTGTGCATTTCTGAAGGGAATAAAGTGCTCAACAAAGCTGATGAAGGGGCCTAAAAGCTAAATTGATATGGGGAAACTCAACGCCCTGCCCCCTAACACCACCATCCCAAGAGCATACCAAGGTGGTAGTAGGGGGCCGTTCCTTCCCAATCGCAGGGATGTGCAAATGCTATTTCTCTTCAGAGGCAGGCCCCTCTGTTCTGGGAAGCTTAGGAGAGAGAGGAGCAGCACGAGGTGGAGGTTGCTAAGCACAGAACGTTTGGTGCTTCTACTTCCTGCTATGCCTTTCTTTTGCTATTTTCAACAAATTTATAAATGATTAATATACTCAAGCATTTTGAAGTCCTCAGCAAAGCACTTGTGTTTCTGACCCATGTATGTACTATAATTTCATCAATAATGTGCCAATTCAAGTGAAAAGGCTCTCCTTCCAGGACACTTATAAGAACCGGTTAGCTGCTCAGGAGGAGACACACAATGTGGCTATAACATATTAGGAAGGCTTGCACTCAGAGGCCCTAGAAACTGGGGTCTCCAACTCCGCTGACAGGCAATTCAGCAGACTGTTAAGATACATGAGCTTTGAAGTCAGGACTGGGTTAAGAGTTTCAGAACTGCCCCACTTTCCAGCTCTGTGACTTTGGGCAGGTTCCTAAAACTCTAGGTCACAGTCTCATTTTCCATAGGATGGGGATAATAGAAGTGCCAACATCATGGGGCCATTAGGAGTATCAGAGAAGAGGCATGCCGGTTGACGAGCTCAGTGCCTCACGTGTAAGTACTCAATGCATATCAGTCATTAGGAATAGCACCAAAAAGTAGCCCTCAGATCTGGAAACAAAAAGCTTCCACTAGCCTGCATTAAGGACACTTAAATTGCATTAAGGTTAAATGTGCTACATGTAATATGCGTCATTTCAAACTCACCAAAGCTGGGAGGACTGCCAACAGATGACGAGTTGGTTTGTTGGCCAAAGCTCTTATTTTCCAGTGAACCGTAATTTCCCAGGTCAGGGTTACTTGAAGGACTGCCTTCTCCAGTGGCCACCACTGTTGAAGCCACAGTTGTGGAAGCTCGGGCAGAGGAGAAAACACTGCCAGTGCTGGGAGCCCATGGGCTGGAGAAGCAGGGTGTTGTAGAGGGACCAGGCATTGGCTCCTCTGGTGAGAAATATGGCTTGAAGGAATACTCAAAATTGGGGGGAACCTGTGAGCTCTCCTCAAGGATCGGCTCCTCCTCCTCCTCCCCATAGAGTAGCTGCTCTGGTTCAGAAGGCACATCCGAATGAAAAGATGTATCTATGGGGTTGATCTGAATATCACTTTCATTTTCCTGCCTTCGCACTGGTAAAGTTGGACTATAACTTTCAGGATAGGAGAATATAGAGGGAGACCCCTTTTTTTTCATTTTCTTGTATCTATTTTTTCTAGAAAGTAGGTAATTATAATTTCTGTATGCATATCCAAGTGGTTTCTGAAATACACAAACCCAGTATAAATTGACTGAGTAAAAAATGAAATTAGTGGTAAATGCATTAATATCTATTTTCCATGCAACACTGCTCTATATTTTTAAAGATAAATGCTCTATTTTGATTACAGGATTTATCTTTATTCTTCCTCAACCCTACCTTTCCATTGTGTGTTTTTTTTTAATCTTCATTTTATTGAGATATATTCACATACCACGCAGTCATACAAAACAAATCGTACTTTCGATTGTTTACAGTACCATTACATAGTGGTACATTCATCACCCAAATCAATCCCTGGCACCTTCATTAGCACACACACAAAAATAACAAGAATAATAATTAGAGTGAAAAAGAGCAATTGGAGTAAAAAAGAATACTGGGTACCTTTGTCTGTTTGTTTCCTTCCCCTATTTTTCTACTCATCCATCCACAAACTAGACAAAGTGGAGTGTGGTCCTTATGGCTTTCCCAATCCCACTGCCACCCCTCATAAGCTACATTTTTATACAACTGTCTTCGAGATTCATGGGTTCTGGGTTGTAGTTTGATAGTTTCAGGTATCCACCACCAGCTACCCCAATTCTTTAGAACCTAAAAAGGGTTGTCTAAAGTGTGCATAAGAGTGCCCACCAGAGTGACCTCTCGACTCCTTTTGGAATCTCTCTGCCACTGAAGCTTATTTCATTTCCTTTCACATCCCCCTTTTGGTCAAAAAGATGTTCTCCGTCCCACGATGCCAGGTCTACATTCCTCCCCGGGAGTCGTATTCCATGTTGCCAGGGAGATTCACTCCCCTGGGTGTCTGATCCCACGTAGGGGGGAGGGCAGTGATTTCACCTTTCAAGTTGGCTTAGCCAGAGAGACAGGGCCACATCTGAGCAACAAAGAGGCATTCGGGAGGAGGCTCTTAGGCACAACCGTAGGGAGGCCTAGCCTCTCCTTTGCAGCAACCGTCTTCCCAAGGGTAAAACCTGTGGTAGAGGGCTCAACCCATCAAACCACCAGTCCCCTATGTCTGTGGTCATGTTAGCAACCATGGAGGTGGGGTAGGCGAATACCCCTGCATTCTCCACAGGCTCCTCAAGGGGGCACTACATCTTTTTTTTTCCCTTGTTTTTCTTTTTTTTTTCTTTTTTAAATCAACTGTATGAAAAAAAAAGTTAAAAAGAAAACAAACATACAATAAAAGAACATTTCAAAGAGACCATAACAAGGGAGTAAGAAAAAGACAACTAACCTAAGATAACTGCTTAACTTCCAACATGTTCCTACTTTGCCCCAAGAAAGTTACCTAATATAGCAACATTTCTGTGAACTTGTTCCTACTATATCCATCAGAAATTAACAGACCATAGTCATTCCTGGGCATCCCCAGAACGTTAAATAGCTTATCTGTTCTTCTTGAATTATTGTTCCCCCTTCCTTAATTGCTCTCTATTGCTAGTTCCCCTACATTCTACATTATAAACCATTTGTTTTACATTTTTCAAAGTTCACATTAGTGGTAGCATATAATATTTCTCTTTTTGTGCCTGGCTTATTTCGCTCAGCATTATGTCTTCAAGGTTCATCCATGTTGTCATATGTTTCACAAGATCGTTCCTTCTTACTGCCGCATAGTATTCCATCGTGTGTATATACCACATTTTATTTATCCACTCATCTGTTGAAGGACATTTGGGTTGTTTCCATCTCTTGGCAATTGTGAATAATACTGCTGTGAACATTGGCGTGCAGATATCTGTTCGTGTCACTGCTTTCCGACCTTCCGGGTATATACCGAGAAGTGCAATCGCTGGATTGAATGGTAACTCTGTATCTAGTTTTCTAAGGAACTGCCAGACTGACTTCCAGAGTGGCTGAACCATTATACAGTCCCACCAACAATGAATAAGAGTTCCAATTTCTCCACATCCCCTCCAGCATTTGTAGTTTCCTGTTTATTTAATGGCAGCCATTCTAACCGGTGTTAGATGGTATCTCATTGTGGTCTTAATTTGCATCTCTCTAATAGCTAGTGAAGCTGAACATTTTTTCATGTGTTTCTTGGCCATTTGTATTTCCTCTTCAGAGAACTGTCTTTTCATATCTTTTGCCCATTTTATAATTGGGCTGTCTGTACTATTGTCATTGAGTTGTAGGATTTCTTTATATATGCAAGATAACAGTCTTTTGTCAGATACATGGTTTCCAAAAATTTTTTCCCACTGAGTTGGCTGCCTCTTTACCTTTTTGAGAAATTCCTTTCAGGTGCAGAAACTTCTAAGCTTGAGGAGTTCCCAATTATCTATTTTCTCTTCTGTTGCTTGCGCTTTGGGTGGAAAGTCTAGGAAGTGGCTACCTAATACAAGGTCTTGAAGATGTTTTCCTACATTATCTTCTAGGAGTTTTATGGTACTTTCTTTTATATTGAGATCTTTGGTCCATTTTGAGTTAATTTTTGTGTAGGGGGTGAGGTAGGGGTCCTCTTTCATTCTTTTGGATATGGATATCCAACTCTCCCAGCCCCATTTGTTGAAAAGACTATTATGACTCAGTTGACTTTGGGGGCCTTATCAAAGATCAGTTAGCCATAGATCTGAAGGTCTATCTCCGAATTCTCAATTCGATTCCATTGATCTATATGTCTATCTTTGTGCCAGTACCATGCTGTTTTGACAACTGTGGCTTTATAATAAGCTTCAAAGTCAGGGAGTGTAAGTCCTCCCACTTCGTTTTTCTTTTTTAGAGTGTCTTTAGCAATTCGAGGCATCTTCCCTTTCCAAATAAATTTGATAACTAGCTTTTCCAAGTCTGCAAAGTAGGTTGTTGGAATTTTGATTGGGATTGCATTGAATCTGTAGATGAGTTTGGGTAGAATTGACATCTTAATGACATTTAGCCTTCCTATCCATGAACATGGAATATTTTTTCATCTTTTAAGGTCCCCTTCGATTTCTTTTAGTAGAGTTATGTAGTTTTCTTTGTATAGGTCTTTTACATCTTTGGTTAAGTTTATTCCTAGGTATTTGATTTTTTTAGTTGCTATTGAAAATGGTATCTTTTTCTTGAGTGTCTCTTCAGTTTGTTCATTTCTAGCATATAGAAACATTACTGACTTATGTGCATTAACCTTGTATCCCGCTACTTTGCTAAATTTGTTTATTAGCTCTAGTAGCTGTATCGTCGATTTCTCAAGGTTTTCTAGATATAAGATCATATCATCTGCAAACAATGACAGTTTTACTTCTTCTTTTCCAATTTGGATGCCTTTTATTTCTTTGTCTTGCCGGATTGCCCTGGCTAGCACTTCCAGCACAATGTTGAATAACAGTGGTGACAGTGGGCATCCTTGTCTTGTTCCTGATCTTAGAGGGAAGGCTTTCAGTCTCTCACCATTGAGTACTATGCTGGCTGTGAGTTTTTCATATATGCTCTTTATCATGTTGAGGAGATTTCCTTCAATTCCTACCTTTTGAAGTGTTTTTATCAAAAACGGATGTTGGATTTTGTCAAATGCTTTTTCAGCATCTATTGAGATGATCAATTGATTTTTCCCTTTTGACTTGTTAATGTGTTGTAATACATTGACTGATTTTCTTATGTTGAACCATCCTTGCATGCCTGGAATGAACCCCACTTGGTCATGGTGTATGATTTTTTTAATGTGTCTTTGGATTCGATTTGCAAGTATTTTGTTGAGGATTTTTGCATCTATATTCATTAGGGAGATTGGCCAGTAGTTTTCCTTTTTTGTAGCATCTTTGCCTGGTTTTGGTATTAGATTGATGTTAGCTTCATAAAATGAGTTAGGTAGTGTTCCATTTCCTTCAATGTTTTGAAAGAGTTTGAGTAAGATTGCTGTCAGTTCTTTCTGGAAAGTTTGGTAGAATTCCCCTGTGAAGCCATCTGGCCCTGGGCATTTATTTGTGGGAAGATTTTTGATGACTGATTGGATCTCTTTGCTTGTGATGGGTTGGTTGAGGTCTTCTATTTCTTCTCTGGTCAGTCTAGGTTGTTCATATGTTTCAAGGAAATTGTCCATTTCCTCTACATTATCAAGTTTGTTGCCATACAGTTGTTCATAGTATCCTCTTATAATTTTTATAATTTCTTCAGGATCTGCAGTTATGTCACCTTTTTCATTCATTATTTTGTTTATATGGGTCTTCTCTCTTTTTGATTTTGTCAGTCTAGCTAGGGGCTTGTTAATCTTGTTGATCTTCTCAAAGAACCAACTTTTGGTGATATTTATCCTCTCTATTGTTTTTTTTGTTCTCTATGTCATTTATTTCTGCTTTAATCCTTGTTATTTCTTTTCTTGTACTTGGTTTAGGATTGGTTTGCTGTTCATTTTCTAGCTTCTTCAGTTGATCCATTAGTTCTTTGATTTTGGCTCTTTCTTCCTTTTTAATATGTGCATTTAGTGCTATAAATTTCCCCCTCAGCACTGCTTTTGCTGCATCCCATAGGTTTTGGTATGTTGTGTTCTCATTTTCATTCGTCTCTATATATTTAGCAATTTCTCTTGCTATTTCTTCTTTAACCCACTGATTGTTTAGGAGTGTGTTGTTTAACCTCCAGGTATTTGTGAATTTTCTAAGTCTCTGATGGTTATTGACTTCTAATTGTATTCCATTGTGGTCAGAGAATGTGCTTTGAATAAGTTCGATCTTTTTAAATTTATTGAGGCTTGTTTTATGTCCCAGCATATGATCTATTCTGGAGAAAGTTCCATGAGCACTAGAAAAGTATGTGTATCCTGGTGATTTGGGATGTAATGTCCTATATATGTCTGTTAAATCTAATTCATTTATCAGATTGTTTAGGTTTTCAATTTCCTTATTGGTCTTCTGTCTGGTTGATCTATCTATAGGAGAGAGTAATGTGTTGAAGTCTCCCACAATTATTATGGAAACATCAATTGCTTCCTTTAGTTTTGCCAGTGTTTCTCTCATGTATTTTGTGGCACCTTGATTGGGTGCATAGACATTTACGATTGTTATTTCTTCTTGCTGAATTGCCCCTTTTATTAGTATGTAGTGGCCTTCTTTGTCTCTCAAAACATCCCTGCATTTGAAGTCTATTTTATGTGAGATTAATATTGCTACACCTGCTTTCTTTTGGCTGTAGCTTGCATGAAATATTTTTTTCCATCCTTTCACTTTCAGTTTCTTTGTGTCCCTGTGTCTAAGATGAGTCTCTTGTATGCAACATATTGATGGTTCATTTTTTTTGATCCATTCTGCGAATCTATATCTTTTAATTGGGGAGTTTAATCCATTTACATTCAGCGTTATAACCGTGAAGGCATTTCTTGAATCAGCCATCTTATCCTTTGGTTTATGTTTGTCATATTTTTCCCCTCTGTCTATTAATATCCTTTATTGTACCCATACCGAATCTCTTTAGTACTGAACCTTTCTCCAAGTCTCTCTGTCCTTTCTTTGTTTGTCTGTAGGGCTCCCTTTAGTATCTCCAGTAGGGCAGGTCTCTTGTTAGCAAATTCTCTCAGCATTTGTTTGTCTGTGAAAAATTTAAGCTCTCCCTCAAATTTGAAGGAGAGCTTTGCTGGATAAAGTATTCTTGGCTGGAAATTTTTCTCACTCAGAATTTTAAATATATCGTGCCACTGCCTTCTCGCCTCCATGGTGGCTGCTGAGTAGTCACTACTTAGTCTTATGCTGTTTTCTTTGTATGTGGTGAATTGCTTTTCTCTTGCTGCTTTCAGAACTTGCTCCTTCTCTTCTGTGTTTGACAGTGTGATCAGTATATGTCTCGGAGTGGGTTTATTTGGATTTATTCTATTTGGGGTTCGCTGAGCATTTATGATTTGTGTATTTATGTTGTTTAGAAGATTTGGGAAGTTTTCCCCAACAATTTCTTTGAATACTCTTCCTAGACCTTTACCCTTTTCTTCCCCTTCTGGGACACCAATGAGTCTTATATTTGGACATTTCATATTATCTATCATATCCCCGAGGTCCATTTCGATTTTTTCAATTTTTTTCCCCATTCTTTCTTTTATGCTTTCATTTTCCATTCTGTCATCTTCCAGGTCACTGATTCCTTGTTCAACTTCCTCTAGTCTTGTACTATGAGTGTCCAGAATCTTTTTAATTTGGTTGACAGTTTCTTTAACTTCCATAAGATCATCCATTTTTTTATTTAGTCTTGCAATGTCTTCTTTATGGTCTTCTAGGGTCTTCTTGATTTCCCTTATCTCCCGTACTATGGTCTCATTGTTCATCTTTAGTTCTCTGAGTAGGTGCTCTAGGTGTTGTGTCTCTTCTGGTCTTTTGATTTGGGTGCTTGGGCTTGGGTTATCCGTATCGTCTGGTTTTTTCATGTGCTTTATAATTTTCTGTTGTTTTTGGCCTCGTGGTATTTGCTGAACTTGATAGGGTTCTTTTAGGATTTGTAGACCAACTGAAGTCCTTATCTCTAGTTTATCAGATCTGTAGCTTCGTGGAGTACACTTTCTCTAACTAACCAGCAGGTGGCGTCCACGAGCCACCTGTTCTCCACAAGCCAGTTCTCCCCTGCTTAGCCTTTTTGGTGAGTGGGGGAGTGAGTCTTGTGGGGTCCAATTGGTGTGCCAAGCTTGCGTGTGTAGTTGGTGTTGCTGCCCTGTATATGGGGCGTGTTTCTGGGCAGTCAGGGAGGGGGGGAGGCCCTAACAATCAAATCTCCCTGGTGATCCTAGAGTTTTAAGGCTGCTGCAATAGTCTAATCCTTCAGTTCAGCCCTGCCACAGTTTGTCTCTGCCACTGACCCACAAGTCCTTGGTACTGGCGTATGGCTCCTGAGACTTGCAAGTGGGCCCCTCTTCTAGGCCGTGCACCCCCTGGTCCTCTGTTGAGGGATGACTGTGCTATGTCACAGGTGAGTGCCGTCCCCCCAGGGCAGTTCTGGGCTGCTGGGCTGTGTAGGGAGGCTCCCAGTCTTCTGAAATGATGGCTGATTGGGGCTTTGTTAATTCACACTGCTCTACCTTCCCAACTCTGGGACAATCAGCTGAGGTTGCAGGGAAGGCTAATGTCCACGCCCAGTTTTGTGGTGTGTGCCTGTTATCTGAAGCACTTCCGTCACACTGGGTTGTCTGGGGCAGCTCTGGGCTATGGGGCTGGCGATGGGTAGGAGTGTTTCCTGTCCACCAGGATGAAGGCTGTGAGCGGACACCCCCCTTTTCTTGGGAAGTTGTGGTGTTTAGTGAATTTTCTCAGCCACTGGATTATTGCGTTTTGTCTCAGAGCTCTCCTAGTTCTGCTCTTGACTTGACCTGCCCAAATTGCAGGTCTTTGAAGCTTTCTGTATTGGGCTTCTTAGAGTAATTGTTTTAGAAAAAGAAAAAAAGGATTAAAAAAAAAAAAAAGGGCCCTCCTCAGAGATCTAATGGGTTATTGAAATGCTAAGAGACAAAGCAACCAGGGCCATTAAGGAAAGGTCCACAGGGCAGAGAGATCAGCTTTTCTTCGGGATTTGCATATGTGCCTCAGGGCTTAAGCTCGGGCCTGAGCTCTGCCCTTCCCCCTTGTATGTTCACCAGAACTCCAAAAATCCTCTGCTTTTATTTTGGAGTTTTTCGTGTTGTTTTTTTTCTATGCCTGTCTCCTCTCTGCTGGGCTGGCTGCTTTCAGATTCTGTGGTGTCTGGTCTCCGTCTATCTATGGTAGGAGTTTGGATCAGTAGAGTGAGTTTCCGATAAGGGCTGCCACTGCAGTTCTCCCTTCTCCTTCCCGGAGCTGACAGCGCCTCCTCCCGCGGGACTGAGCCTGGCAGGGAGGGGCGCGGGTCCCCTGGCCGCAAAAACTTACAGATTTCGCTGATCTCAGCAGTTCCACGTTTTCATGAGTGTTGTATGAAGTATGCCCAAAGTCAGATTGCTCTGTGGTGTCCAGTCCACGCAGTTCCTGGCTTTCTACCTACTTTCCTGGAAGAGTAACTAAAACATACAGCTCACCAGTCTGCCATCTTGCCCCGCCTCCTCCATTGTGGTTTATACATTTTGGTTCCAAACATAAGAATATTCGTTATTACATTTGTCAAATCTAAACTTCAGCATGCTTCTAACAGACTTTTCATCCCCCATCTAGTACTACAGCAAGTAGAGATCTGCCTTGCTTATCTCAGAGTTATTAGTTCCCTAGCATTTCTAACTGACTGGAAGTAGAGGTTTATCACAGCCATGAAAATATTTTTATATCACTTACATGATTTTGCCACATAGTTTTCACATGTAAACGGTGGATTTTTGAAACCTTTCCATGCATCCTATCAAGCTTCTTATCCATGTTTTGAATAGCATCATATATGACCTATGACATATACAATACAAAATATTTTAGTAGTTACTACTCCAAAACAAAACTAACATACATGAAAATACCATTAAGCCAAATTCCAACTGCTAGAAACAAAGGCAGTTCTCCAGCTGTCAGAAATTTCTTGTTTCCTCCGTGACACCTGGCTGGAGGTGACACAGTGCCCGAGTGGCTGAAATGACGAGCCCCCAAGTGTCTGTTAACTGACCCTGTTTCCCATAGGCATTGAGGGAAGCCTTAATACTAGAAACTAAATGTACTGCACTTCCTACAACCCATCACATTTATGATGGAGTCATTTTGTATCAAGGAAGGTGCTACTTTAGGAAAGAAATTTCCAAGTGTGCTAACAGGCCAGAGAGTCTCTTTCCTCACAATAACCACGTGAACTAATAGGCAGTCAGCACTCGCTTTGGAAAGAAGATTAAACCAAATATAACAGTTGTCTCTTTTGGCTTCAAATTATTTTTAAATAAAGCAATCAATAGTTATTCTTACCAAACCTTTAAGTACATTATCATCTACATGCCAATCAGGTACGTGATGAATAAGGGTGGAGAATTCTTGAAATACACAAATTTCATTCAGGCAAAAAATACACTTAAATAAAAGGCCAGAGATTAAACAAAATAAAATGTCAGAACTACTTTGCTAGGTGGTAGGAATATGGGACATAAAAGAAACAGTTCATGCCTTAAAGGAGCTCCCACTTTAGTTGGGGAGAGAGAAGAGAGACTATTCCAATAGAGAAAATGCTTAAGAGCCTGGAGCCATGGCTCTGGTGGCACGGACTGGGAGCATCAACATCACCTGTGAGCTTGTTGGAAATGCAAAATCTCAGGCCAGGAACTCTGTGAGTGGGGGCAACGATCTGTGTTTCAACCAGCCTTCCAGGGGATTCTGATGCTCGCGAAGTGGGAGAACCACTAGCCTATAGCATTGAGGTGCTGGAGCTTACCACTTTGGAGCTGGGTGACCTTGGGCAAGTTACTTAAGTTCTTTGGGCTTCCATTTGCTCATGCCTAATCGGGATGAAAATACCTCTCAGGGTTCTCTTGGGGACTAAAGGAGTTGCTATAGGCATGATGACTGGCCAGATGGGGTTCATTAGTTGATAATGATGGTGACGATGACAATGAGTGCCATGACAGGTAAGGACAGGAAGTTAAGGCACACAAAAAAGTGGGACCTAACCCAAGCAGGCAGTCATGGAAGGCTTTTCAGAGGGTGATGTCTGAGTTGAGTACTACAAGATGAGACGGCATTCCCCAGGTGAAGATACATGGAAGAGCATGCAGGGCAGAAGGAACAGCAGGTGCAGAAACAGCAAGACCAAGAGGACAGGAAGCCAGATGTTTTGAGAGTGAACATAAATGATATGCAAAGAACAGGATTATTCAGGGAAGGAGGGAGAGAGATGACTGCTAAAGAGGGGTGGAAAGCCAAGAGAGGAGATTATTTTCACGTGTAGGAGAATATGCTGAGGGGAAATAGTGACAGAGACAGAGTCTGGAGACAGAGGACAGGGAGGGATGGCCAATGGAGGTGGGAGGGGTGTCTCTGAGCAGAAGGAAAGGATCCCATGCAGAAACCGGTGAAGGAGTTGGCCTTGGACAGAGGAAGACACCTTTCCCATTGGAATGGTCGGGAAGGTGGTCAGAAGAGGGACAGATTCAGGCAAGTTTGCTGGCCGTGGGGAGAGGAATCAGGACTTGGAGGAATTACTGCTCCATGCCCTCCATTTTCTCTATGAAATAAGAGACAAGGATTAAGGAGTCTGAAGCTAAGTGGGATGGGAGAGGGAGGTGACTAGAGAGGTGCTGAAGGATTACAGGGCAATGTCCAGGGGCAAGCAGAGGTCCTTCCCCTCAGTTTTTCATAGCCCCAACAGAACTGGGAAAAAGAAGAGGTGGATTGGTCCAAAGAAGGGGTTTCACCAAAGAAGAAGCTGGGAAAGTGTAAGGGGGCTCAGTTGAGAAAAGTGCAAAAACAAAAAAAAATGGCTGGAGGGCTGCACCATGTGTTCTAGAATGGTAACGGAAGGGGGTGAAGAGAAGAGAGGTCAGCCTATCTGGAGGAATGGAGAGGACCTGTTCCCGCCCATGTCAGGGGTGTAACTTTGAAAACTGGGCGTTTCTTAGCCTGTATGTAAATCTTGCCCAATTGTTTGGAGGACCCTAGCAGATGAGAGTAAATCTCAGTGGCAATAGATGGGTGGGTATTTTGTAGCCCTGCTCTACACCTGCCCCAGTGCCCCCTGGACACCACCCTCTGGACATGCTCTCCCCAGAGGCCATGATATGTTCCTTCTAAGCATTCCATTTCGGTTCTCAATAGTAGTAATGACAAAGACTCATAAACATAAACATATTTTTACTTTTCAAAGTGTGGTAGCCCATTTTATTCAAGAAACATTCACTTTTTACAAACTTTCATCACCTCTGGGATACGCAGCTCACAAAATCCCTGGTAATCACATGTCTTTATTGATCTCTACCACCATGCTAATTTTTAAAAAATCCCCTCAATGTTTTAAAAACATTGTGGACTACCATTTTGTTTCCATTGAGATGTCTTGCTATGCATTTAGGCACATAACTAAATTTCATCCAAATCAGCCAATTTCCTTTAAATATCATACTGGATAAATTAATTAAATATTGAGTAATCTAGATGAAAAAGATATAACAACATTTGATTAGATATGGACATTTGAGAGAGAGAACTTTCATACCTGGCAATGGGAAAGGATGTTCAACACTGCTTTTTGTTGCTCCTCATTGTTGGATATGTCAGATACAACACTGTCCTGCTAATATTTTAAAAGCAAATATTTAATGCTTTATATCTGTTAAGAGCCAAATTGACCATTAGAAAAAAAAGACACTTTAAATTTATATATTTAAATTGTTTTATTTTTCTCCAACTTTTCAAA
The DNA here is from genome assembly GCF_015220235.1 of Choloepus didactylus. Classification (NCBI taxonomy): domain Eukaryota; kingdom Metazoa; phylum Chordata; class Mammalia; order Pilosa; family Megalonychidae; genus Choloepus; species Choloepus didactylus. Next base: position 10,580,960 of record NC_051335.1, read on the forward strand.
AGATTTCTACAGACTTAATAATACAAAGCAGAGCTAAAATAAAAACATTAATATGAGAATGAAAACAGTAAGAGCCAATTTAAAAAGGGGGTAAGGAAAGAATTTATTAGATCAAAAGAACTTAGGTTTAGAAACGAACTGCATCTTTTATTGAAAACGAAGACAAAACTGCTCTAAATTTTATAAGGAATATTATATAAGGAAAAGAGGGAAACAAAATGTTCAAGTGCTCACTCCCTAGGGAAAGGAAGCATACAAATTCAGGTGACAGAAATAAATTCTGGATTGTGAATTCAGAGGAACTCCACAACATGTGAAGGCCAAAAAAAAAAAAAAGAATTTAAATTCTTCTCTTCAACATGGTATTTGGCAAAGAGCAATTAATGTTACTTACATTATTGACTTGTATATTTGGTTCATATGCGTAAAGGACAGTGTTATCATCGTCATAAGTGGGTATTCGTGTTCTTATCTGAGGAAGATTTATTAAGAAATTAAAAGGAAAAGATGAAAGAAAGAATTGAAAGAAAAGTTCAGGACTTCAATTTTGCTTTCAAGAAGCTCCAAAGGCCTATTTGTCATATTGAAGAACCTTTTTTTTTGCCCATTGCAAATACTCCAACTACATGAAAGGATGTACTTGTAGAAATGTTTTCTCATTAACCCAGCCACACTTGTAAGACACTTTTCCTTTGAGCTTAACCCCTTTGGTACTTTATGGTAGAAAACTAGTCTTCTGGTAATCTGGCACCAGAACTGCTTTAAAAGCAAATATTTCTAACCATGAACAAAGAACCAAATGCTCTGTGGCTTTTGATTTCCAAATAATCCAACAGTGCCACTCTGTGGACAAAACGGAAATACTTAAGTACCTATTTTTCTTCACATAATAATCCCTAAATCGCCTTACAACTTTTTTTTAATAAGACAGGGTCTAAATAAGTAAATAGTTAATTATTGCATTTCATTATAACTCTTTATTCTAAGAATGCAATATGAATGAAGAGAATAATTTACAAATAAACATATCTAGTAGCTATTGGTGTCATTTCAAAATAGATGATAGAAAACTACCTGAATTAGCCTTGCACTGGTATATGGCATTGTATTTACAGATCAGTTATAAAAACAACACTGTCTTCTTACCCCTGCATGGTGCCTAGGGTTTTCAAAACGCTTTCACACAATGTCAGAAAACATGACTCTTGTAAGCAGTCAACACCATCTCCAAGAATGAAAATGTTGGGAAGGTAAGAGACTTGCCCATTCTCCTCAAGTGCTTTTAAGCTGCACTTCCTCATGTAGGTAAATCAGTGTGTTTTCTCTTAAGCCAAATTATATGTAGTTTGATAATTTATATTTTTATTTAGCTTCAAGGACCAAGAAATACAGCAGAATGTGACAGAAATGTAAACCAGTGCAACCACTGGGAAAGCTGGTTGGCTGGTATAAAGTTGAACTGACATTAACTCCATAAGCAATTCAACTCCTGAGTATTTAATAGAAACGTAAACATCTCTTCACAAAGAGACTTGTGCACGAACGTTTGCAGCAGCTTTGTACATAATAGCCCCAAACAAGCAACAAACCAAATGCCCAACAAGAATGAACAAAATGTGAATATTCCTAAAATGGGATAGTACTCAGCAGTAAAAGGGGACAAGTTCTTCACACAGCCAACACAGATGAATCTCAAAAACATTTTGTAGACGTAAGGGAAAGAAATCAGACACAAAAGGGTGCATGCTGTATTATTCCATTTACAGGAAGTTCTAGAACAAGCAAAAACTAATGGATGGTGGAAAACAAAAAGGTGCTTTCCAGGGGTGGAGGGACATGAGATAACTTTCTAGGGCGATAAAAATGTTCTGTATCTTGATAGGGGTGTGGATTACATAGGTATATCACTGTCAGAACTCATGAACTGTACACTTAGGATCTGTGCATTTAAATATATGAAATTAAACTCAATTACAGAAAGACATACAGCATGATAAAAATAACAAAGACAAATTTTCATTTTGAAATACAAACCACATCGTTTTCGCTGGATCCACTAGACATCTTTTTTTTTTTGTGCAGTGGAATAACTCCACTTCCTCTGAGTTGCACCTATTTATTTTTAAACTTGCTGGCGGGTTTATTTGTGAAACTGCCTTGTTCCTTAGGACTGCTAAACCTTCCACTCCTGAAAAGCAACGCATAAAAAAAGTTACTTCGCATTCTGATTACCTTAATAACTTACACCTGTGCTCTCAGAGAGAACTGGAGTCCTGGCTGAAGTTTAGAGTGACAGAACTGGAATCCTTCCATTAGAGATTTAGAGGACATCTTTTAAAACCGAAGGGCTATACTCATAGACCATGACTGGGAATATGAGTCAAAATCAAACAGAATTCCAAATTATGAAGGGAATGCTTCGCAACTTTTAATTCCACAGAGTAAATGCTGGAAACAAACGAACTCAAGAGAACCCGATTCCTAACTGCTTTTGGAAAGGAGCTCAGAAAGGCTGTTCACTTAGGGAGGCAGCCTGCTGGGAGAAGTCCCCAGAAGAGAGCCAGCAGTCTCTTTGGGATTTAGCCCTCAGCACTGTGTGGACAGGGCAGACCCCTTAAGACCCCACTTCCTCACCTGCCAGGGGAAAACCGGTCGAGATGGTCTCTAAGGTCCCCCCAGCTCCAAGATCATGATTGCTTCATTTGTTAAATCTTATATTAAAACTAAATCAATGTCCATGAAATATAAGCCAAAATGATGAAGGATTCAAGTTTCACTTCCTGTTTCCCCTTTCATTCTGTAGTAGTGGAGATACTAATGAACTAAAGCCCCAAAGAGAGAACTCCAAAGGAGATAAAGATGGGGGAATTAACTCTCAGGTCAGATAAACACAGACTAACGTCAGGTAAAAATGTCAAGTCATAAAAGGCCTCCAACTTGGGATGTACCTTCAACCAAATTTTGCTTTTTAAACTTTTTTTCTGATTATAAAACTAATACAAGGTACAAATCATTAAATTTGGTTTACTCAAAGGAACATTATGCAGCAATGAGAATAAATGAACTACTGCCTCACACCAGGATGAATCTCACAAACATAACCAGTGAACTAAAGAAGCCAGACACACAAGAGAATATAATGTATTCATATAATATAATATATTCATATAATGTATCCATAGAAACTTCAAAAAACAAACAAATGAACTCTATGGTGGAAAAAGTCTTTCCAAGCTGATACCTGCAGTCATTTTAACACCTTCTTCATTTCCTATCACTGAGATGGGCCACAATTTGTTACCAGTACCTGATTCATGGATATTCAAGTTACTTGCAAAATTTTGCTCTCAGAAAGAACACTACAAAACAGTCTTGCATCTGTGCAAGTAATTCTATAGAACAAATTCCTACAAGTAGAAATGATGGGTCAAAAGCTATCCTCATTTTATTCTCCTCTAGTTCTTCCTCACTAAGGAGGGCTGTTGGAATGAGCTGAACAGATACCAAAAGAGTTGATACACACACACATTCTCTTCCTCTATCTATCTATCTGTCTGTCTGTCTGTCTGTCTGTATATACTCGACACACTAAGGCAGTAATAATCTGTTGGTCCTGCCCATAGTTTTAAAACCAAAACAGGTAATAAATGGTATCAAATGATATTCTGGCATCAGATATGTGATTAAATGACTTTTCACCTTTGATCTACTGATGCAACACATTCATATATTTCTTTATTTCTTGGAGTGGGGGATCCAGCTGATAATGGAGAATAGCATTCATTTTGTTGGTATTTTATTTAGAAATCTTTTGCATCTACATTTCTAAGTGAGCGCATACATCAGTGAGATGGGACATTCCTCCCAATTAATGAACCAGTACTGATACATTTTTAATTAACTCTTGGCATCAAAATTGCTCTGTAAAATTAACTGAGAAGACTTCCCATCTCTTTCTATGTTCTGAAAAAGTTTACATGAGAATTTCTGTGCCTTACAGGTTTGAAAGAGTTTATCTGTAAGAACTATCTGAACCCAGTTTTTATAACATTTTCTAAGTTCTTCCCTGGTTACCGATTTATTCAAATCTTTTTACTTTTAACTGAGTTGTTTCTGACAAACTATTTTTATCCAGACAATCATTTCATCATAATAACAGATTTTGTTTTTTAAAAAATCAGTTAAAAATCATTCACTATTTCAAATTTCACTTACATTTTCTATCTTTTTCTTGAGTAGGTATTCATCTTAGCTTTACCAAATAACTAAATTACTTACTCTATTTGTTTTCTACTTGAACTGTCACAGACTGAGAATAGTGAGTTAAAGTTTCCCAACTAAAACTTTCTGACACTCGCACTGCATTTCTATTTTGCTTTATAGACGTACATACACAATTTCTCTTTTACCATAGTTCACTGCAGAAGATTTGGAATATACCTCAAAGTACAGATAATATTATCTAACAGTTTTTAAAACTGCTTACTCTATGCCAGACAATATTCTAAGTGCTCTGTATGTAGTCACTCATTTAGTATTCACGCTACCCTATGGGGTTGGTACTATCATTATCCCCGTTTTCCTTATGGGAAAAGAAATGAGGCACAGAAAGAGTTCACCAGAGTAATTTACCCATGTCTCAGAGCCACCAAGTGGTGGAGTCTGGCTCTGGAGTCTATGCTCTTTGCCTCACGCTACCAAGATCACCTGGAATACCCTTCACTAGGAATAGCAAAATAATCAGGACCCTGCCACCTCGCAGAGGTCACCTCTAACCACCTGCCCCTTTCATCTAAGCCTAAAATATTTTCTATCTGGCCCTTTACAGACAAAGTCTGCTGATCGCTGTTGGAGACTCTTACATTCCTCATCAGATTAATTACAATGGCCGCAGCCAGACGCACAACAGCAGTGTGCACTAAGCCCACCACTGAACTCCCAACAGTTTTACTTCTGTGGCACACCTGCAGATCACCACCTCCTACCATGCCCTCTTCCCCCAATACCCCGCTGGTTCCCCCTAGGGAAGCCTAACCAACCTCAAGGCTTAATACAAATCCCATGTCCAAAAAGCAACAGTGGTAGGTCAGTGAGCACACCACCTAGAAGTGACACTGCTTTCCCCCAACTACCAGAATACTAACACTTTAAGGCTTCTACATGGGCAATTGTCACCCATCATCTTCTAGTTACATGACAGGTAGCATCAAATTGCATTAAGACTTTAGGCTTGGTGCCAGAATACCTGGGTTTGGGTCCCAGCTCCCCCACTTACTAGCTTTGTGACTGTGGGTAAATTACTGAACTTCTCTGTGCTTCTGTTTCTTTTAATCTTTAAAATGGGGGATAATAACAGGACAAACCTCATGGACTTACTATGAGATTAAATGAATTAATACATGTCATGTACTTCGAACAAGACCTGGCACAAACAGCAAGGGCACTCACGGCTAACTACCATTATTTTATATGGGACTTCACCACAAAGTCCCAACAGAACCATTCCTCCTGGAGCACACGGACAACAAACCCTCAGAGCCATAACAAGTATACTTTCCATTCACATTGCACCTGTACCTGGCAACTGTTTCTTGTAAATGAACCATTACATCTTTTAATTACCAGGGCACCAGGGCAAAGAACTGGGCTTTAGTCAAAAAGACTTGAATTCAAGTCCCAGTTGCAAAATTAACTTTTTTCACTTCAAGCAGGTATTTAAACTCTCTGTGCCTCAATTTCCTCACCTGTAAATCTGGAGTAATATCTCACATAACTGTATAACACAAAATTACATAGTAAAGCACTCAACATCATACCTGATTCATTGGAGGCACACCAATTTTAGTTCTCTCCCTACCTCCCACAAGGTAAATAAAAACATCTTCTACAACGTTTTCTTAGCACCAAACCACAACCAGATTATGTAAAACTAATTCATATATTTCTTTAAACACAAAATCCTGCAAATGACTTTACTAAAAATGAAGCTCATTTACATTTTTAACAAACAAATCTGTCAATAACAGCACAAGAAGTTACATGAAGTTTTAAAAGACATTAGATGTTTTAAAACACATTTTTGAAAACTCATCTGCAGATTCTGCCGCCAAGATTCTGCCCAAACACACAAGGCATTCACGTGTCACCACTTACCAGATAAAACACAGCTTACAGTGGTGAGGGCTGAAAATGGCATTTCAGCCAAACCATTCCATAGCACCCAATGGTGAGGGCTGAAAACGGCATTTCACCCAAATCACGCCGCAGCACCCAATGGTGAGGGTGGCTGAAATGGCATTTCAGCCAAACCACTCCACAGCACCCAAGGGTGATGGCTGATAACTGCACTTCAGCCAAACCATTCCACAGCACCCAGTGGTGAGGGCTGAAAACGGCATTTCACCCAAACCACTCCACAGCACCCAATGGTGAGGGCTGAAAACGCCATTTTCGCCAAACCACGCCACAGCACTCAATGGTGAGGACTGAAAATACCATTTTGGCCAAACCACGCCACAGCACCCAGTGGTGAGAGATGAAAACGCCATTTCGGCCAAACCACTCCACAGCACCCAATGGTGAAGGCTGAAAATGACGTTTCAGCCGAACCACACCACAGCATCCAATGGCGAGGGCTGAAAATGCCATTTCACCCAAACCATGCACGCCATAGCACCCAATGAATGGTGAGGGCTGAAAACGCCATTTTACCCAAACCACGCCACAGGACACAATGGCGACGGCTGAAAACGCCATCTTACCCAAACGATGCCACAGCACCAGATGGTGAGGGCTGAAAACGCCATCTCGGACAAACCACGCCACAGCACGCAACGGTGAGGGCTGAAAACGGTATTTCACCCAAACCACTCTGAAAAGGGCCAGATTACAACCGCCAGACCATTTTTAATTTTTTTTTAATATTTGTGGATACCCTGAACAACCACTTTCTAAATTCCTGGCAGCACTCTCAAAAGAAGCCTTTCCTCCGCACACATCAAACTTCAAAAACTACGAAGTCTGCCAGAAAGGAATAATGCAGCCAACTTTATCCCGCCTCCAGCACTTATGAAGGCCACAAGAGGGAAACTCAAAATGAATCTAGCCCATGCCCTGATTTAAATACGATCCAGAAAAGCTGCTTGTAAAATCACGATTTGTAAGCATTAAACCACAGCTTACCGCTTCGCCTTGGAAAACAGTTATAAAAGCAATCCGAGTTCTGGGAGAGGCGGGGAGAGGAAAGAGAAGGCGGGAGAGGCGCGACCCCAAACAGCTTAAGTTAAAGCCTTTTTCTGAAACGATCGCGGTCAACCCACCGGGGACCGGCTCTGGGGCGCGCACGGAGGGGTGCCCCTATTTACGGGGAGCCCCACATTTTGGAGTATTTCCTCACTCCAGCATCAACCTCCATGAAGCAAAGAGCAGGCTCCACATGCGGGGACTTGTCCACAACACATCTACACCCCTCTTCACTTCCTCCCCGTCTGCACCTTCACAATAAAGCAGCGAGGCTGCAATGCCTGTCTTTCATCAACCGCGGTTACCCTCAAAGCCTCAAAACCAATGTCTCGGTCTCAAAAGCTGTTTTCTGAGTCGACTTGCCAGTCAATTCTTCCACCTCGAAATTCGGTTTTAAGTCTCAGAGTTGCTGTCCTTTCTCGCCCCCTCCCTCCACCCACAACGAAGGAAAGATTAGCCCATCCCAGAAGTCCGCACTCCAGAAGGTTCGCACCCACCAAAGGTCGACCCGTCCCAGAAAGTTCGCACTTGACAGGCACTGAATCGCCTTGAGGGAGAACCTGAGGCAACACCCGTCCCCAACCACCGATCGGCAGCGCGGCTCAACTAGAGGCTGTAAAGTGCAATCTCGCTGCCCCGCAAGGCAAACCGTGCCCCTCAGGAGATCCCAACCCGCCACGCCAAGGATCCCTCCGGTTTTCAAGCGGATACACTTGGCCGGCCCAAGCGAGGTAAGAAATTTCAAGGAGAGGAAAAGTGCCGCTGGACATACCTACTTTGGAGCCACGCCGCCTCCGGAGGGCGCGGGAAGAATCGCTCGCGGTCGCTCAGCCTCCCCGATCGCTGATGGGACCGTTAAGGTCACTGGCAACTTTGGAATGCCTCTCGTGCCGGAAACTCCGACGCTCCCGCCTCCAGCGCCCCCCGTGCCCCCCCCCCCCCGGCGCGTGCTCGCCGCAAGTCCCAGGAGTGTCCTGGACCCAGAGCGCAGTCCAGCCCGCAATTTCCGGTTTCCCACGCGCCCAGGGGCCCACTGGCCAATCGGAGGCCGCCGTCTGACACTCCTCGGCAGTTGACAGCCAATCCAGTGGGTGACTGAGCGGCGGTGAGTCGTGTTGCTAGGGCGTCAGCTGAGGGGAGGGGCTTTGCCTCACCCTGTGAGGCGGCGGGGCCCGGCTCCAGAGACGCAGTTTTCTGTTTGCCGAGGGTGGGGGCTATTGGAGTGGAGTGCTAAACCGACGGGGCGCGAGACCCCAACCGACAAGACGTTTCTGCGACTGCGCAGTAGTGTCCGAGGTGCGAGCGTGGCCTTTGCTGTGGCGGCGGCGGCGGCAGGGCTCTTCGGAAGAGGTTGTTTGGCATGTGGCCTCCCCTTTGTTTTGTCATCTGAAGCCTTTTTTTGGTTTGTTTTAACGATTACCGTTAGCGGTTAGGGTTATCCCAACCCTCCCCCTCACGCCCCTGACGCACTACAGACGCTGACATAACTGGTCTCGGGCCTCCCTCCGCGGGCTTACCTTGAAGGGGGCGGGGCTGGGCCTTAGGGACCTACCCCAGCAGGGTTGAGGAGAAGGAGGGGAAAGTCATTGACCGTCTTGGGCAGCCACCTGTGGGCTTCAGAGGTGGCACAGATCCTAGAGTCTGGAGGCCTGGCTTTGAATCCCAGCTCCTATGCGTGGGATTCGGGCGACTTCCTGACAGGCTCTGGGCTTCAGTTTTCTCTTCTGTAAAATGGGCGTCCTGTGGGAATTACAGGAGTTAATGTATGCAAAGCAGTCAGAACATTGCCCGGCCCCTCAATTTGCCGCGTGAATAAAGGGTACATGACACCATCTGGTGACTTAGGAAGCAGGCAAAGGCTGGGTAATGACCAGAAACAGAGCAGGTAGGTATTTTTTTTATTAAATTCAGTTTTATTGAAATCCATTCACACACCATACAATCATCCATGGTATACAATCCACTGTCCACAGTATGATAACACAGTTACGCGTTCATCACCACAATCTATCTCTGAACATTTCCCTTACATCAGAAAGAACCAGAACAAGAATAAAAAATAAAAGTGAAAAAAGAACACCCAAATCACCCCCCATCCCACCCCATTTGTCCTTTAGTTTTTATCCCCATTCCTCCACTCATCCATACACTAGATAAAGTGGGTGTGATCCACAAGGTCTTCACAATCACACTGTCACCCCTTGTAATCTACATTATTATATAATTGTCTTCAGGAGTCCAGACTGCTGGGTTGGAGTTTGGTAGTTTCAGATATTTACTTCTAGCTATTCCAATACATTAAAGCCTAAGAGGTGTTATCTATATAGTGCATAAGAATGTCCACCAGAGTGACCTCTCGACTCCATTTGGAATCTCTCAGCCACTGAAACTATTTCATCTCATTTTGTTTCCCCCTTTTGGTCAAGAAGATACTCTCAGTCCCACGATGCTGGGTCCACATTCATCCCCGGGAGTCGTACTCTGCGTTGCCAGGGAGATTTACAACCCTGGGAGTCGGGTCCCATGTAGGGGGGAGGGCAGCGAGTTCAGCAGGTAGGTATTTGAAAGTAAAGTCATGAATCTTTTCCTGCCACAGGGGGAGATTTTGCTGGACATTGGTGATGTCTTCTTTTTCTCTGGAGTACAAAAGTAGATTAGAGCACATTATAGATACTGTATTTATGTTTTGTTTGTGCTTTTGCCATCACAGTTCCCACTCCTCTACCTCTGCTTGCATGCAAGACACCGTTTCTGTTTGTCAAACCCCAAGAATGCAATTGCATGACAACGAAGAGAGAAAGGGATCGTTTAATTGCAGTCACGTTTATTTGCAGTTTCTATTACACACTTCTAAGTAATCAAACTTTTCTGGTACATTTTTTTGAGAGGGGTTCACAATGAAACTGTCACCATTTTTACTAAAAATAAATACAAGACTTAAAGTGTTGCACAGCTCTAAAATATACAAAGGCTTGGATTGAATGTAAACGTTGAAAACATCTTACAAAAGAAACCATCTTTGCACCAATTTAAAAAGTTCATATTTACAAATATTACAAAAATACAAAATGGATGCAAGTCCATAAACCATTGTCTTTTCGGCCAGCATGAACTGGTTCTAGTACCAAAATAATTACACGATAACCTTCCTGATAGTTTTAAATCTTCCTCAGGAGCTAGTTCTGTCTGCCAACACTGCAGCAAATGCATTCACTCACTGACCTTCAGCAAAAGCAAACAGTATGTTGTGTTTGCTACAACTAGTCCATGTCCTCTATTTAGCCAAAAAGAAAAGAAAAGAAAAGAAAAATCAGAATCAAAAAGTAAAGAAAAAAAAAATTCCCCCACATGACATAGATATGGTTATAAAAACATGAAAGAACAAAAAACTAACGTCAGTGCAAACAACAGAAGAAAAGTTTGAATCGATGTTCACAATACCTAATGTGTGTACCCTGCTTCAAGATGGCAGTGATGTTAAAGTCAGCCCTAAATCTTGGTCTTGAGTGTTTAAAAGCCAGTAGAATATTCCAGATTATATAAGGAATTTCTTGCTTTTTACTCAGTTTGTTACTGAATACTCTTTTCCACAGTGAATTTAAAATCCATCTTTATTTGGGTTTTTTAAAAAATCTATGAAATATAAAATAGAGAAACTCTGCTATAGGCTTTTAGAGTAAACAAAATAAGTAAAACTATATTATAAGGGTTAGTTCTGTGACCATTCCATATAGAAGGTACCTTATTGTCTCACAATTCAAGTCAATATGTATTTTTAAATATATGTGGTACCAGTACTTAATGTCAATAATAAAAAGGTGATATTTTTATTAAAGCCAGTTTGTGTGTTTTTTATGTCAAGATTTAGAATCACTTTTAAAGCCCACATACCTTTCTTTAAAAAAAAAATCCTGACTACACAAAAGCCAATACTGCAAATTAACTGCTTTTATGAAAATTACAAAAGATCACCTACTGTGACCAGAAATGACTGTTTCTTATCACATTTGTCTAAAAACTTTATTTTTAAAATTTTTCCAAGTGTACTTTTCAAAGCATGAGAAAAATTTATTCCTGTTCCCATGTGGGGTCAAATCATGCTGGTTTTCTTAACTAAATGGGTTCCGATGAGAAATGATGGTCCAGTTTTTTCAAACCCCAAAACATTTTTCTTTTAATAAAAAGTATAACACTTTGTAAATGTTCAAACCCTTTACCAGATATCTTATCTATCCCAGCACTAGCACCCATACACACACACACGCACACACACACATCCTCGATTCCTCTACCCCTCCACCCCCCCAGCACCCATTTTACATACAAGGATGATGAGAAATTAAGAAATACAATTTGGTAGTGAAAACAAAACAGTAGAAAAAGCCAGACATCTTTTTTTTTCTTTCCAAACGAACAGATCACCAACAGCAATCAGATTCTCTAATTCTTAATCTGTAACATTTTATTAGAAATGTTCCTATCGAAAGATAGTGTCTTCTTAGACCTAGCTTTCTCACTTCATTTTACATGAGTTGAACCCAAACCATAACCCCCTTTTCACACATCCTGCTTTCCCAAATACCACTTGCATAAGCTTAAAGCCAGCTTCTTATCAATTTCTTGGTAACTCTGGTATGTTCTGTCATTCTAATCACATTCTATTCTTTCACAGGCCATCTCCCTTCTTAACTCTCTCTACTTTCTACCTTCTCCCATTCAAAACATCTAAGTACAGAGCTGCTTATATTTCTGACATACTATTTCAGACAGTATTAGTTCATGTTAAAATCAGAGGTGGGAAAACCATTTGCAGATTTCAACTTGTAAGTACATTTTCTTTCAGTTTTAAGACAAGAAAATTCAAGTAACTTCAAGTAATCAGCTTGTTTCCCTGCCTTCGTTTTGCCAGAGCATAGGGCCTGACATTTCCTTCCGCACCCACCCATCCCCTCCCCTTTTGCCATCGAGCAGATAGAGTAAGACCAGACCAAATACAGTTGTATGTAGCATTGTGGACCAAAGCTGTTCCCCGTTCCCAGGTTAACAGTGAATATAAATAATGCATATACATACCTGTTGCCCAGCTACATTTTTCACAGTGTCATTTCTATTAATTTTTAGGTAGCATGAATCTCATCAGCGCAGAGAGAAAGCTTCACTGAAAACTCATTGCAGGTACTTACTGATAAATCAACAGCCCTGTGACATGCTTGTGGTTTTATTTTCCTTAGTTTAAGAACCTGGGGCTAATTGCTAAACTGCTCCAGAAGTTGAAGATTCTAGTCATTACGTTATGACTGTGTATTTCCCCAGTAGCCTAACGTAAAGCATAACCTAAAATTAACTACTGTTTTCCCTACTCATTCTCTTTAAAGCAATCTATTGAAAAATTAAAGACTAAAGGACACTGTCAAATGCTGTTGTTCAGGGCTTTGTGTCGAGAACAATGACTTTGCTCATTGATTTAAAAAAAAAAATCAAAGCATGCTTTTCATTCTGTCCAAATTACCACATGGCAAATCACAGCCACACGCTGCTATGAGCTTGTTTGGTGCTGAAATTTGTCACAAAAATGGTTAGGTCTGAATTCGTTATTGTAAATTCATCACCTTTCAGGACATGACCTCAAGATTTCCTTTATTTCACCAGTTTAAAATTCAGATTTGAGGTTTATCACTGAGAAATCATATTGGTGGACATTCAAATATGGTATTTGATATTAAAATGGTATTCACGGAATACAATTATTACATTTTCTTTTTGTTTTGTATAAACGGTGTGTGGTAAATAATTGGCCACATGTCCACTCGTCATTGATAAATCTATGTACACATTCTTATCAAAAATGTGGTATTTACATATGTGTAGTTCTCTCTTCTAAATTTTGCTTTAGTTCATTTTAATGTAAAAAAAATACCAAACCTCCAGAGTAATTTAATCTTCTTACAGAGTCGTGAAAGCGAGGGGCTTGATTTTCTGAATAGGCAGCTCTGGGAAAAACCTTTTGTAGGCTTCGTGAAAACGAGAGCTTTTGGAATTCTTTTTTATCAAAAGGAATGAGATTGGGTAAATCAAACTAAGCTGAAGAAAAACATGACAGAGGGTACGGCTACTTATAAAAAATGTAAAATCATAAGGGAATGACTAAACTACCTTCCGTTTCTCCAGCATACATTTAGAAGTTCATTGATCAGCAGTGATGGTAGCCCACAGCTTTCGGCCTTCTCCTGAGCCCTGGGTTCCATTCCCAGCTCCTTCTATGCTGGAAGGTTCTGACGTTTGCCAGTCAGCCTGGTCCGGGCAGCCTATGTTGAGCTCTGCGAGGAGCGGTCATCGTGCGGGCTCCCATCGGAATTTTCCATCTCTCCCTCGGAGATGGCCTGCATGGGAGTATTGTAAAGCCAGCAGCGGACGCTGTAATGGCTGCTGCTGGCTGCAGGGAGGGCCCAGGACCGTCCAACCCTGGCTGAGGCCGAGGTGGCAAAGTTCTTGGAGGAAAACCCCTCGGCGTTGATGCGCAGGGAACATGGAGAGAGCGGGGACAAGGCCTCAGCCCCGGGAGACCCCTGATGGGCCTCATCAGGGCTTGGACGGGAGTCCACAGTGAGATCCCTGAGAGGTTTGGGCAGAATGGGGCTCCTGAGGATCTCAGTGGCAGACATGTGGTAACTGGGGTTGGAGCAGCTGCCTTTCTTGAGAAGCAACAGCTTGAACTCTTCGTTTGATGTGTTGGACTTCTTGGCATTTCGGTAGATGAGGCCAGGAGACCTCTGGCTGTTTGGAGTTGTCCCACTGCTGCTGGGTGATGTGACAGAACTGGCACCACTGCCACCACCACCCAGGGAGACTTGCGATTTGCTGCGCACGGACATGTCCCCAGAATCTTTTCTTCCCAGTACTTTCCTCTTGGATCTTTTAAGAAGAGGGAAAAGGAGGTAAACGTCTCAGTCCACATACATTTTTTTGTGAAACTAAGAAGCCCTAGACCACATTCACTCATTTATTTAGAGGATTTTGAGGGCACCCTATTTGGCAGGATGCTATGCATCAGGGCTGAGAGATGAGGGGGAACGCATGGCCTGGGGGGCATCCCCTGATAACCAGTGCACGTACATTAGGTTCTGGAAACAGCCATGTTAAATAACAAGTAACCTGGAGGCCAGAGGTTCTAGAGGAGGACTCGCTGGGAAGTACTGCAAAAGGACAAGAAAATAAGCTCTTTGACTCCCAGTTACTGGGCAGGTGATGACAGATGATAGGTTTTTCTGATTAAATTTGTCTGTAGAATACAAATGAAATGCTCTGATGTCTGGGATTGCCTTCCAAATAACATAGGAGTGGGGAAGCAGATGGAGGTGTGGATGGGACAGAATTGACCATAGGTCAATGGCTGATGGGCTGGGGGTGATGGCTATCTGGGGGTACGTTATACTGGTGTCTCTACTCTTTAAATTCCTCCACACAGTCTTTAAAGTGATGTTTAAAATAAATCAATCCATCTTTGGCTGCAAATACCATTTTCCTTAGCTACCTAAGAATGCCAACAGTGTAATAGCCATAAGCTAACATTCTGTGAAGGACTGAAAACAGACCATCTTGGGTGCTCCTAAAGCTTTGTCAGCTCTCAACAACAACAACAACAACAACAAAAAAAACTAATGTGGCCACACTGGTATAAATAAATAAATTAGCATATACTATACAAATGCAAATCTAAGTTCTCCAAACTCAATAATCCTCCGAACCTAGACAGGCATTATCATATTGGTAATCTTCCCTGGATGAGTAAACAGGCGTAAATTCAATGAATCTCCAGCTTTGGTTGAAAATTTAACTCGGTTCATTGAGAAGTCTTGGCAACGTGCTCTCTCACCAACTCAAAAATCTGAGAGGTAGAGACAGTGTAAGGTTTGAAACAGGAGATCAGCCTGATTTGGGTTTACAGAAACCTCTGTGGCTGTGATCCTGCATGGGCTGGTGTCTGGCACTCCAGTAAGGTCGGTGTTTCAAACAAACATTTGCTTTTAGCATCTATATGTTCTAGACACTAAAATGTTATATTATCATCAGAATCAAATATGGGGGCTCTAGGTGTCCCCATTTACAGTAAGGTAGTAGCTACAGAGGCTGTAACTTATTTAAGACTGCACAGAAAGTGGCAGCCTTGGGATTCAAATCTAGGTCTTTCTTACTCCATTACTTATGTCCTTTCCTTTATTGCAAGCACTAGCATTTGGTTCTTTGGGGTAAGAACTTGGCTCTTTAACATACAGAGCATTTTAGTAATTTGTCCTAGGGTTGAGGATAAAGTAAGGGGTGTGTATGAGGGATAATATCAAAGTGTAGACCAGACATGGGGACAAAGAAGAAGAAAACAATGATTCCCCACACCCAGAATGGAGAAGTCATCCTGCTAAAGTATACACAGCAGTTGCTGCCAACTGGCTCCTTAAAAAAAAAAGTTGTTAAGGAGTGGTGCTCTTTCTTTGTGAGAGAACCACATCAACAGAAAACAAAGTTCCCTTAAAGAGAAGAATCCTAGGGGGAAAAAAAGATTTTTAGCTGCTTGCAAAGAATTTGCCTCAAAAATGATAAGCTTATGAGGTAGAAAAGGTAATCTCCAAATTTTGTCCCTTGTGATTTCCATTGAGTCACCGAGGCCTGGTATGAGAAGGAAATAGATTTGTGAAAGGAACTATGCACATCATGATTGGATTGCTCAGTTTGAGATGCTTTCAGGGCTAGGTCTTGCTCTGCTCCTTGGTCACAGGCAGTAAGGAGTCTTCTTGCAAATACGGGCCATTGATTGCCAGGGGGCAGGGGGCAGATGAAAGAGTCTGAATGAGCAGTGTCGACACAACACTGTCCTGGAAAAGCGACCCAGAGTGCATCCACTATTGGTGGGACATGGGCATGAATTTTAGAGGTGAAGGCCAGTGCTGTTAAAGAAATTTTAAGTTTTAAAAGAAGAGGGAAAAAATAGAGCAATGATTCGTTGTTCTGATATATGAAATGGGCAGGTAAATACAGTGTTGTCTCAAACTTGGGCCTCTGATGGTTTTGGTGAAATCAGCTTATGTTTGTCTCTGCCAGTGTGTGATTGCATTTTCAAACCAATTCAGAGGAATAAAAAGGTTCGAGGGTCAAGAAATTATTTAAAAGTGAAGGATTTCACTAGAGTTTGAGTTTTTACTCTAAACTACTTAACCCCAAATTGCTTTCAAATAAAAACTTGTTCTTGAATGTTTTTCCTGGGGAGAAAACCTCTTCCCTCAGCAGTTCTTGTGAAAGTCTCGCATATGTGTTCTGTTTAGCGCTATGTAAAGATTCACATCTCCTGACCTGAATAGTGGCTTACCCATGTGATTTGGAAAAATAATTTTCTTTGCTTGGCCTTGTTTTTGTGGAATATATTACAGGTAGGAAAGGCATTCCCGCATTTGCATTTGGCAGGGGACATTTTCAGAAGCAAAAGCTTTGTTGGGCCTTTTGTTTTTTGGGACTTAACATGTTCTCACCTGTGAATGACTGTGAATAAATCCTCAGTTGTTCGAGGTTTGTTTGGAGACACAAACACAGCTTCCACTTCAGTTCGAGAGTCTTCACTAAGTGGTGAAATGATGGAGTCATCACTTGGTGACGATTCTTAAAATAAGAACAGAAGCAATGACAAAAAGCTCATATCTCGATTTTTCTTTTAACAAGTGAAAAAGAAATAGTGGAAAGAAACCAACACCCAGGGTTGTACAGTGTTATGGGGAATGGAAGTAAAAAGAAAATCGAGGCCACATCATGAGACATGTCTCCATTGTGACAAAAATATCAACAACTGACCTTTCAATGAAGCCTCATCTACACTTGCTTGGGTTTCCTCTGCTCTGCTGTTATCAGAGGCACTTTTGGTTGAAATACCTGAAGCAGTATTTTCCTGCTTGGAACATTTGTCAGGGAATAAATTGACAATTGATATCTCTGCTTCACAGCTGATATTCCCAGGCACTTTGTCACGGTGCAAGTTGATGCTTAAGTTGATTGCTCAGGTCAGTTGCTCTTGTTGGTGAGTTTGACTGAGATGTGATGCCATGCACGGATTCAGGTTGTGCACCTTCCTCCCAATCAACAGAGATTGCGTTCTGTATCTGCTCTAGGGTTCCATCTAGCCCAGCCCCATATGGGATGATTTTACCCTCAAACTCATTTGGGTGGGCAGTAGAGACCCTCTGAAACCCTTCTGTGGGAAAATCACAGTTTTTACTTGTGTTTTCTGGAGTAGGCTCATTCTCCATATGTATTTGGTCCTTTGTGACATTTGCTTATAGAAGATTGTTACCAGCTGAGGTGACAGTTTCTGGATCACAATGATTCTTCACATCAAAAATAGGTCTTTTTTCTAACTGTACTTTATCTGGTCCAATCTCACCCACAGAGGAGTCTAAAAATGACAGTATGGTGTCTCATTAGCATGAGGGGCTGTGTTTAGCGACAACTCCGAGTCACAGTGCGAAGAGCCAGTGAGGGGAGGAGAAGCTGCAGGAGGGATGGTCTCTGAGGTCTGTGAGGGGCACGTGGAGCTGCCCCCTCTCCAGTTCCCACTGGACGACTGGTGGTTGTCTTTCTGGTCCATGTGGCTGCTGAGGAGGACGCCAGCCGCGGAGATGCAGTGGATGGGGCTTCCAAAGGTGTCCGAGTTGGAGGAGATGTCACAGCTGCCAGAGTCAGTGGCCATTCGGGCCAGCCGTGACCTGCCTCTCTCACTTAACTTGTGCTGGGTGCTATGAAGATGTTGGGAACAGGCCAGGCTCAGAGCAGGCTGGTGTTCTTGCGCGCTTGGGATGCTTGGGGCCTCACTGCCGCCATCAGGGGTCCTTTCACAGTTGCCCATGAAGGCCTCCCCCTCTTCATCCGCTGAGAGCTTAGCACCGACCTTGGGCTCAGCATCTCCGCCTCTGTTACCCTCCCGAGGAAGGCTCTGAGACCTCGTGTGGCTGCTCACCTCAGCGGTGAACATGGTGTCACCTTTGTCTGCCAGCGCGGAGATGTTGCCAGCAGAATGAGAAAGGGACGCAGCGATGCTCTGACCCCTTTCAGCTCTGATTCTCCTTCTGGACGGAGCAGCAATAAGAATATCCTCAGTCTGGCACTCGGAGTCCCTGGTTCCGGACCGCCTGTTAGCAGCGCCAGAGGGGTCTGGATTGGTGTGCACAATCACGTTCCTTTCCCTGGCCACTGGCAATTCGTCGGAATCTAGGGCACACGGAAAGCACAGTGAGATATTTCATATGTCAGCAGACTACCAAACACTCGGAGAGTTGCCCACAAATAAATGTGCACATTGGCAGGTCAGAGCTTTTTCTTATGGAAAATAATCCTGTAAAATTAGGAGTCTCTCTCTCTTGTCTGTCTATCTATCTATCTATGCATACATATTCTAGGGGAAGATATGCTTTCAGATATTTCGTGAGTTATTTCCTCTCTTTGCTATCAAATTACTTTGCCCCAATAAGTGACTACTATATTTTTTCTTTAACTAAAGTACACTTTGTCTTTTCAGTACCACTATAATGTGCTCTTAATTTTTATTTTGCAATATAAGCATAATGATATAAAACCCACAGAGCTCATGATAAGAAATACAAATCTTATTTAAAATAAATTTTATTTATTTATTTAAAAAACATAGGTATAGAGAGTCTAAACACTTTGAACAGAAAAAATGTCACCAAGGGCATCCTATTACCAATATTCAATATTTAATTGGGTATGCTTGAAATTTACCTTTTTAAATACTTAATACCGTAAAGTATATATCTCTTCAAATAAAGTTATCATTTACCCTCCAAAATCTTTCACTGAATCTTGTTACTTTTTATTCACAATTTCTACCTTAATGCAACTTAAAAAATTAGCAAAAGATTTACATTTCAGCCATCAGACCTGAATTTACATGCCCAGACCCATAAGGCTAAACCTTCACAGTCAGAGAACAGCAATTTTAAAAAGAAATACCACCTGGCTTGCTGAGTACAAAACAAATACACACCGTTTGAAAATTCCACAAGTTAAAACATTCAGTATTTTCAAGGAAGCTAGTTGAAGGCCGGCTTCTATTTCATCTCCTTATAATCCTCATTAGACAGAATGTTAACCATTAACATTTTTTATACTACACCTATTTCTTGTTGGCCTCTTCTGGGGATACCCGAGATGGTTTTCCTTCTCCTCAATTTTTGTCTGTGCTGTAGTACGGATTGTGAATGAACAAGAGAGCAGCGTAAGCCTCTCTGTCAAAACCAACTCCTGCAACCCGCAAATAGGTCTCATTAGACTTTAGAAATGGCAAACAAATTTTCGTTTGCTTGGAACACAGTGAAATTTATTGATCGGAAGTCAAGGAAGAGTTTGGATTAAGTCTGTGAACCAACATAAGGGAGCCCTTATTTGGCTCTTGTTGAAATTATGCTGCAGTACATTAAGCTTTACTTCTAAATGCAGCTCTCTGCAATGGCTTGCAATGCCAAAAGTAACAAACAAAGAAGGAAAATCAAAAGAAAAAGAAGAGAAAAATAACATCGCAAAAGCATTCTCCCACACAGAAATGGCCACTTCAAGACTTATTACTTTTAGTTCCTACTATTCACTGGTCTGTTTCTGTGCTCTTTGAAGCCGATACCTTTCCGTGGTAAAGCCAGAGCCAAGGTGTTAATCTGACTTAGTTCAGCTAACATATCCTGACCCATTTCTTCATTAAAAGCATCTTTGTGAGGTTTCTCCCCCTTCACCTCCTGGGCCTGAACCACGACAGACAGACAGACAGACAGACAGACAGACAGACGGACGGACGGACGGACGGACGGACGGACGGACGCACGCACGCACGCACGCACGCACGCACGCACGCACGCACGCACCTGGAGGAAACTCAACAGGCAAGAGATTTGTTTTTTAAATCATGTAATTCTGTCTACTTTCTCCTGCTGACTAAATGCGATGATTTTTATTTTAGCACCAGGCATCTTATCAATATAAAATAAAAATAACAGGGTAGTCCCCAATCCTGCACTTAAATGGATCCACCTTCTGTACCGACTATAAAGCCGGAATTCCCAGTCTTAACAACATTTGTTTGTTTTTGTAAACACGAGACAAACCACAATGCTTGTTGATTTTCTCTCTGTGATCACATTAATGACACTACATGCAGTCCTAGAAGAACTAGAAGGACGGGTAGGGTGAGAGCAGTGGGGAATTTGGAACTCAAACTCTTATCTGACACAGGCATACACCATGGATTTTTGAGTGAGCTTCGCCTCCGAAAGCCATAATGCTGATTTTGGAATTTGGCCGCCTCATCATTTATCCTGATTGCTAGTCACATGGCGTCAGGAGGCAAATGTCATGCTACGGCTGTTTTGAAAGTTTCAATCTACAGATAAGTTCAGATGTAACTGTTAGAAATGTTTAAAGAAGGCCCAATGGATCTTTGAATTTCTATATTTGAAAGAATATTTTCTAACACTGTTTTACTTACAATTTACAGGATTATCAGATCCAATTCTTGAATTTGACATTGCTGCCAATAAATTTTTGAAGAAAAGTCCAGACAGTCTTCCATTCTACCTAGACTAATACTCAGACTCTTCATGCACAGGAAGAAGAAAGCAGACAGTGAAAGGAAGACAAGCTTGCTGGTTTTAGAATAGAATTCAGCCTTCATCTATGTATCTATAAATCGTTTCATCAGAAATTGCTGAAATCAATACACAAGGCTACACAGCCCCTAAAAAAAAAAAGCCTCCCTTCATCCAAGGAAGCATGAAAACAGAGTTTATAGTTGCTCTGAAGGACCGTTACTTGCAGATTTAGAAACCTGGGGTTTGCTGTTTTCTGTCTTGCAGTGTCACACGGCATTATCAGAAGATTAATCACTGCCACTTTTGCCAATTATTTCAGGCAGCTATGGTCAAAGAGCTATTTGGTGATTTTTTTTTTCAAAGAGAAACTGTCATTTACATAACAAGTGACACAGCACAGCCTGTGTAAATTAATGGTCAAAACCTGACAGAAGCATACTGCACATCTTCAGGACTGCATTTTGATGAAAATGGTATTACTTGTTTACAAAGCAATATTCTTAACTGAGTAGGCCCAGCAACCCAGGCTTTGGACATATTTAGTACACAGAATATTCGGACCCGACCACCCCTAAGGAAAAAACAGAACGGTACCAGTGACATTGATGGGAATAATGCAAGAAGAAATCACTTGGGCATCTTGTTTCATCTTCTCCTCTGGCGTTGGGAGAGGCAATGCTTTGCTCCAGTTGGTCTGCTTGTCCAGTGTCGAGGCGATATTGTGTATGGGGTTTTTCGGCCTCTGCCCTAACATGACATCTGTATCTTTGTCCTCCAGGGGATGGGACTGCAAATGAAATACATTCAGACTCAGCCACCATCGTTTATCCATAAGCACACATATAAGGAATTCCATAGTTTAGCTGAGAGAAATGAGGTCAGAAATAAGTCTTTAAGACAAAGGAGAATTCCTAGAAATAGTAAGCACAGTAGTTCAAAGTATTGTTTCAATAGACAGGCGATACAAAGGAAACAACAAAATAAGTAACAAACATGCTTTTTAGGGTAAATGGAATTAAGAGGAGAGACAAAGGTAGCCAAACTGAAGAAAAATGTGCATCTCCAATCTAGTGAAAGGTAGGCCCATGATCTGGATATCTAATTCACCACAAATTCCTATGACAAGTTTTGAGACTCTAGATGACTAGGATCAAAGGAAGAAGATGATTTAGATGCCTGTGAAAAAGTTCAGAAACCAGGTCAGAAAACCTGGAGTCAGGAGACATTCCAGAACACGTCACCTGCAGGAAAAGCCAACCACCTCGGAGAGTCCAGATTAAAACACAAGGAGTTAATTTAACTGCAGGACTACATGTGTGAAAAACATTTTTAAAACTCCATTTCATTGATGTTGTATACACACGGAGAAGTAAAAATGAGGATTTTCTTCCACCAACTCTGGTAGAAAATTCAAATGTTATTATTGGGGAAAAGATTCAAATGTGTTCTTTATCAAATTTGGAAAGGTACAACAGTCCAAGCTTATGTCTTTCAGCTTTGCAGTGCGAGGCTTTTCTTCCAGCTGTGCAGTTAGAGGTTTTTACTTCTATGTGTATGACATTTGGAAATTCTCCATCCAAATCTTTGATAAATAATTAATGTCTAACTTTTATTTCAGAATTGGGCTCCTAGCCCAGATTAGTAAAAAAGACTCCACTCCAGCATTTATTTTAGGGTTGGGTTCTTAAACCAGATTTTTAAAAGATTCTGTTTTTACCACTGAACCTAGTTTTGTCATTTTATACATTTGGAGAAGGCAGGTATTTGTATAAAATAAATATTTTTCTCCTCCTATGCAAGTACAGTTTTAATAAAATTCTGTACTAAAATCAGCATTAATTTTTTTTAATTTCTCTTCCTCACATCATGCCCTGTTGCTTCAGAGGATTTCCCAGATCATCAAATTACCACATATTGTCAAATGAGCTGTTCTCAAGTCCCCTTAAAGAGCCGATTCCAAAGCCATTTGTTCAAACTAACCCACGGCATTTGCTTACCTTGTCAGAGGTTTCTGCAAGCCCCCCAACACACCCAAGTGGATATGATTCCCCCCCTTGAGAGAAATGTGTTTGCCATGAACTTTTTAGTAAAACATTGCAACCTTCTTTCTCTCTTCAGCCTTTGTGCAGATTCCCAGCGAAGCGAATAGCTCAAATAAAGTTCGAGCACAAAAGACTTTGTTTCCTAGGTAACTTTGAAAGAGTGAAAAAAAAAGTTTGGTGCATGCAGAGAGAGAGAGAGAGAGAGCAAGAGAGAGAACAAGAGGGAGGGAGGGAGAGAACTGGAGAGAAACCCCCACCACTAGAGGCCACACTTGGTATTTAACAGTGACAGGGACAACTGGCTGCCAGAGAATCCTTTTGACCTGTTCTCTTTTTTGACTTGAGAAGCTGAACCTTTACAGCTCTGGTAAATACAGGACAGGTCGGAATTGCTTTCCTCCCAACCCCAAAGGCCAGGAGCAGCAAGCATTAGGTAAGGCCCATCTGGAACTGAGGAAAATGGAGGAAAAAGCCAACGGCATGGCTGCATAAATTATATTTTATTTCATTCAAGTTAGGAAAATATCACTCTTTAAATTGATTTAAAAGAAAAAAAACTATTAGAAACAGAGTTTGTGATAAAGTTAAAAGAGACGAGAAGGCGAATGTGTCTCCAGAGAGTGGGCTAGGGCTGTGAAGGAAGGTTCTCAGAGCCAATACCTTTCTACTCCATGGGGTCATGTGGCAACACTCAGTGGGAAAGGGCGAATGGGTGCTGTGAAACTATGAACATGAAATGCAAAAGAAGAAAAAAATTAAAAAGACATGCACACACGAACACACGGTCCACCCCGGTGAAGCCAGATTGATGATATTACTGAGTGAATGTGCTGGGGCAACTTCCTCCTCCCTCCCTCGCTCTCTTTTGGGGACAATTAAGGTAGCATATATAATATTCACCTTCAGCGATACCGGTAACATGCAACATGGCCGCCAGGGCTGATGCAAGAACAGCCTAAGCTATAATTAGCCTTCTTCAAGGAAGTAACAGTAGTTCCCGCCTAAGCAGTAGCTAGTTCGCGCCTAAACAGTAGCCGCCCATTGGCCATCCACCCCAGCAACAGTTACCACCAATCCCAGGCCCCCAGCAACAGCAACCGCCAATCCCCCTACATCTGCCTTCCACCCTAGCAACAGCAGCAGCCAATCCTAGATTGCCACCCGTCCTTACTAGCCACTCCCTCCACCCTTAGAATATATATACCCTGCCTCTTCAATAAAATTTTGCAGCTTGATCAGAAACGTGTCTTGCTGTCATTCTTCGTGTCTCTTGTCCCATACCATTCTTCCTTCGCAGGACTTGGAGCCTCCGCTGATCGTCCCGCGGGCCGGGACAGCTCTCTTCCTCCTCCCTCCCTCCCTTCTTCCCAACCTTCCGACCTGCCTTTTCAATGAATATTTTATGCAAGGTAGCAGAAATCATGGTGGAGCTTGAGTGTCTGGGTTCAAATCCTGCCTCCACCACTTATTTGCTGTGTGACAAGGGCAATTACTCACCCTCTCCAAGGTCAGTTTCCTCATCTGTAACATAGGGAAATAGCCCCTCCAGGACTGTTTTGAGGATTTAAATGAGTAAATATATGTAATGCATGTAGAAGAATCCGAGCCCATCTTAAGCTCTATGCATCAGTGACTGCTGCTATTATACTTCCCTTCTAGTTGTGCACTATCTGTGAAACTGTCTTTGCAAATCAGGATTTCTCTGTCTTTTAGACCCCAACCCTGTTTGCTAATTTGGGAAAGACTGGCTTATTTTGTTTCCTTGGAGTGATTTTATTTTCCTGTGCACTACTTAAAAGGAAATTTCTTGTGCTTAACTTCCTCCTCTGGACTTCTGAAACTTGGCCTCTTCCTCGTATTCTTAGGCTAACCATATTCAGAGACAGGGCTGATTTCTTGCAGCCACACAGGGCCCGGTGCTTGGAAAGGCCCTACTAGGCTCTGCTGAACTGTCTTGAAAGTCTTCATTGTTGAATAAGGGGTCCTGCATTTTCATTTTGCACTGGGCCTTCCAAATTCTGTGGACAGTCCTGTTTGGAGAATAATCTGGTAACCAGAATCCCCTTTCAGGATCTACTGAGAATGACATTGATATTCTTTTAAAGTCTAAGCCTTGTCAGCTTTGGATTCATTTAGATCTCTATTATAGCACTGACCCTATAGCACTGCTTTAATGCCACAAGAATTACTCCTGCATGTATTTTTCATCTATTAGACAGTGAATTCCTGGAGGTCAGGAGCCATATTTAATTTTCCTTTTGGTCTTCTTCCATAATGCCAACAAAGTGCCTTTCTTATTGTAAGAGCTCCACACAGTATTTGTTCGTTCAGCAATACCAGTTCTGTGTGTTTTAACAGTGGAAACCCAAATAAAGCCAGGGTCATGCTCAAGATCTTCGGAGGAAGCAGACACCGCAGAATCCAAGGGTGTTTACCATCCTAGCACAAATAGGTGAATAACAGGTATAGGAAACCACATCTAACTCTTGGTTCCATCAGAGACGCAGTCTTGGTGAATGCTGGGCCTCATTATTCTCAGACGGGCATTTCTTTTGGGAAGGTTCAAGGGCTAATTCTCTTCCAAGTTTCTAGGTTTTAACTGACAGAGTTGCTCATTCATTTTTTAAGCAAAGAGAAGGTCATCTCCTCAGGCCCAGTTACCTTTAATGTTGACCTTCATTGTGACAGATGGTATTGGCAGGTCTATGACTCCCTCGTTGAAAGTGCACATTCTGACAGATGTGGTGTATGCGACCCGAGTTCCAACACTAACCAGCTTCTTTCATAAGAGGCAGTAACAGATAATGATGTGGAGATATCAAGTAAGGTACCGGCATGCATAAAATAGAGAGAAAACTCATGCAAGTAGGAAAAAGAGATCCTAAATGCAAAGCCTATGTGGGAAAAGGACCTACTTCAAAACTTTGGTGCCTCGTGAAAGGATTTTCAAAAAATTACACAGTAGGAAACTTGCAGATCAGAAAACCTATCAATCATATTAATATGTTAATTTTGGTAGTTGTCTTAAATCTCCTAAATCTGTTCTCCTGTCAAATATCTTTTCCAGGAGTGGGGCATGGGGAGTGGTTTTATTTTTCATCTATTTGTGAAAACTGTCCACCCCATTAAACAAGCGTGAGGTAACAACACCTGGAAATGAGTAAGAAAGGCAAGTCTAGAGAGTTTGCTGAGACTATTCAGTTGTGGTCCCCATGATTACATCGAGGTCCCCGCAGTGGGTTTTTTCACAGTGGATGCCTCCTCAGCTCTTCAGCCTCTCTGCTGTGTCAGTCGTAGTTCCAACTTCTAGTTCATGAGGGCCAAAGCTAGGTTCTCTGGACTGTATTCTTTGGTTCCGCCACTTAGACAGAAGCACTTGAGTCCCTGTGGGTGGTCTGTAGATTTAGAGTAGTCGCATTTATAAAATTAACTTGGCCCAGAACCCATGAATCTTGAAGATGATTGTATAAAAATGTAGCTTATGAGGGGGTGATAATGTGATTGGGAAAGCCATATGAACCACACTCCCCTTTGTCTAGTTTATGGATGGATGAGTAGAAAAATAGGGGAAGGAAAAAAAAAAGGCACCCAGTGTTCTTTTTTACTTTAATTGTTCTTTTTCTCTTTAATTTTTATTCTTATTATTTTTGTGTGTGTGGTAATAAAAATGTCAAAAATTAAGTTTGGTGATGAATGCACAACTATATAATGGTACTGTAAACAATTGAATGTACACTTTGTTTTGTATGGCTGCATAGTATGTGACTATATATCAATAAAATTGAATAAAAAAATTAAATTGGGCTATGGTTTTAGTTCAGCCACGAATTAGTAACTGCCTCAGTGTAGTGTTTTTAAAGCGTTCTCTCTCCTGGGTATCTGGCTGAAGGAAGTAAAATTGTTCTGATTATCACTGATTAGGCTTTTGTATGGTGAATGCAATCATCAGTTCATAGAATTTTTTTTTTTCTAAATGGCCTAAGGATACTGCAAGAGAATGGATACTTCAGGGCCTGTCGGCATGACCCAGCATGTCACTCCTTAGAGGGTGCAGATGGAGAAGGTTAGGACAAGCTGGACGCTGACCAAACTTGTAGGAACTAAATCATTCTTTAAAGTCCCTATTCAAACGAATCTTATTGCTTATTCAGAGTAAGACTTGTAAAGGCAGGAACTGTTTCTTATTCACAACTGTATTCCTCCCCCCTCAATACTGCTCAATAAATATTTGTTGTGCTGCTCGCACTCCTGGGTGCTAGGCATAAGCAAATAAAAATCTTCTCCTAAAGAAATAACATCAAATTATCTCTGCATATGTTTTTCCATACAACATCCAAGACCAGATCAAAGATAAGACACAGGAGGAGACGAGATGGCGTGAGCAAGAAGCATCCAAAACAAATATCAGAAGCAGACCCGTAGGGACTGCTGGTTTTGGAATTATTCATCAGTGCAGGGGTGACAGAGAACCACCTTGGTTTCCCTGGGGTAGGTGTGGGGGAAGACTGTTAGATGAGCACTCAGTCATTCATTCAAGAGCATTTCTCTGAAAAGGGCAGAAATCAGCCCCGGTGGAAACAAATGGTCAGATTAAAAAGGATTCCTCCCTGGTGGGCATATGGTTGTTTGCCAGACAATTCTTTCAACTTTTCTGTATTTTTGAAATTGTTCATAACAAGATGTTGGGGAAAAAAAAGCAAGAGTAAAAGGCCCAGTCTGGCCCTCCAACCACCAGTTTTGAGAGGCTTCAGACTCCAAGTTGCACCAGTATAGAATCAGCCACTACCAGTCATGCCCCATCTTGGCCCTGACAAAAAGATGCTTCTTTGACACCTTCACCCCATTTCCTGTTGGTCCCATAAGTAATACCCTCAAATCCTTTTCTGTAGCTTCCCATGAGACTGCCTCAACAAAAGCTATAGTCCTATTTATGACCAGTGTTCAGAATAAGAAATAACAGGATAGTCAATAGTGAAAAGAATATTTTTCAAGCCCCAATCTTTCTTCAAGTCTACATATGAGAAAAGTTCGTTTCCCTGCTTTTGTGGCTCCAAACCAGCATTTCTCCAAAGATCTCAAGATTTCCCCCAATCTTTCTCTTATTGCCAAAAGAAAAAAATATCACTTTCTTTTAGGTTTTATTTTATATGCCGATTGGGGGCTCATTTTGCTTCAAAACTTTCCAAAAGACATCTGTCAGAATGTTGTGCGTATTCCAGCAGGAAATGTTTTTAAAAATTGGCTTTGGTTTGTGATCTAATGGATACCACATGGCATTTATAACAATGGACTTTCGGAGCTGATTTTTGTAC
Source organism: Choloepus didactylus (assembly GCF_015220235.1). Lineage (NCBI taxonomy): Eukaryota > Metazoa > Chordata > Mammalia > Pilosa > Megalonychidae > Choloepus > Choloepus didactylus. The sequence goes on from NC_051335.1 coordinate 10,609,187, forward strand.
TATCTTGTGGTCTTAAATGTGAGAAATACTTGAAACTGGGTGTTGTATTGCATTTGAACACAGGAATAAAATCTGAGAGTGAAAATGTCCATTGCAAGCCACACTGAGTTCCTAGTCCCATGACCTGGCCTCTTATTCTCACCCTACCATGGGGCTTCTTTGTCCTTAGACCAAGTCCCTTCATTTCTACACCTACCCTGGCCTGTCAGTGAGATGGAAGGGACCTGGTCTGCCTCAGGTTTTCTTCATACGAGTGGGTGTACCTGTTAGACGTGTGTGAATGCTTTGGTCTTCATGAGAGGAAGCTAGCAATGCCTTCTTCACTTATCACTCTTGCCATTACAATTACATAGCACTTTGATTTCCTTGCGACTGCCCCCAAATCTCCCACTAGCTGGCACTGTGCTCTTATCATACAGACATGTTTAATAACCTCATTTTTATTTCATACTGTGCTTCCCCCTTCCCCTCCCTTCAACTCCGCCATTTACTAAGGTGAACAGGGTATGAAAACAAAATGATAAGTTCTATTTCCAAAACCCTTCTGTCCTTTCTGGATTTGTCCTTTGGCACCACCCTCCCCCAGGCATTCAGGGTCTTCATGCTTCTTTGAGGGGCCAAAAGCAGCACCCCTGCCTGGCATGCCCTCTTTCCCCCAAGTGCCCAAACTCTTCCTGCCCTCCTCTTAAACTCCCCCATCACACTGCATCCCCAGCCAGCTGTGAAGCGAGAAGGACACCACAAATTCATATCATTAAGGAATCTGGAACTTCTAGTGCCAAGCCCAAAGGAATCAATCTCTATAGCAAAATTCTGGACAGTGGTGGCAGGCTGGAGAGGGAGATATCTGGGAACAGGTGCCTAAGGGGTTCTTCTTTTAACTATTCTGTGCATTAATATCTACTTAAAACACCAAAAAATGCGTAAACAGTCAGGACTGGGGAAAAAATCCCTTATTATTGATAAGTCTGCTTTTCCAAATCATACCTTTATTTTTCTTCCTGGACAGATACAGCCACTACCACTTCCTCAATTCTCTTTTGGGGGCATTTTACAAAAGAAAATATGCAAAAGGCCAATAAGCATACACAAAGGCAGTTGACATCATTACTTTTTAGGAAAATCCAAATGAAAACTACAATGACATACTACTACTTTATGCTAAAGGGACTAAAATTTAAAAGGTTGGTAATACCTAGTGTTGGCAAAGATGTAGAGCAACCGGAACGCTCATAAATTGCTGGTGGGAGTGTAAAATGGTGCAGCCTCTTTGGAAACTGTTTGGCAGTTTCTAATAAACTGCCCCTTTAATTTCCTCCTAGGTATATGGAAGTAAGAAAAATGCACAGGTCCACAAAAAGGCTTGTGCATAAATATTGATGGCAGTTTTATTCATAAACAAAAGCAATAAAACCCAGCAACTCCAAAATAGCAACAGGCAACCAAACAACTAGAAACAACCCAAATGTCCCATCAACAGAGGAATAAATAAACAAATTTTGGAATACTGTAACCATACAGTGGAATACTACACGGTAATAAAAAAGAATATGCTATAGAGACACACAATATAGACTTCAAGAGAGTATACGGAGCAAAAGAAGCCAGACACAAAACAGTGCATGCTCGTTCACTTTGGAATCCCATCCTGTTGGTGAATGTTTTGGGTTTGAGACCTACACCTAATGAGCAAAGCTGTAGTGACAATAGTAATGGTGCACTTTTCACCCAGAGAGATGCTTTTTGAAAGGGAGCATGGACCCACAGAGAATATGTCTGTCCTTCTGATCTTGGCTAGAGTTCAGCAAAAATTCTCAGGTGATGGAATGTGAAATAATTTCTGTATTTTAAAGTTCAAGAACACTTTTTGCTTAATCACATTCTATTAATGAAGCATTTTAAGTGTGCAGAGCATTAATGAAGTTATATATTGAGGCCTTTGTGGCAAGTAGACTTCCCATAAATGGTAAAAGAGGGGTACAGGGAGCCCAGGATGGAGAGTACTTCCTGCTGGCCGGTCAGCTTGGGCATTTATTCATGGGAATTGCTCTGTATTGTCAAGAAGAACACCAAACAGGCCCACTGGACCATGATGGCCATGACGTTGATGCCAGTGAGGAGCTTATTCATCCCCAGCAGTCAGCTTGGCTAATTAGTGGAGCCACTGCCAAGGACCACTCAGTTCCATCAGTCCTCAAAGGTTGCTAGCACCAAATAAAAGACAAGTGTGGGGAAAAGGCAGGCTGGGCCTTGAAGTGCAGGGAAGAAAGAGTCTTTGAACTGCAACAAACAGCACAAATATCCTCCTCTGAATCAGAGGAGCTGGCAGTGTGAGTCAACAGACTAGCCCAGAGATGGGGGAGAATTTCTCCATGGCCCTCCAGGCCTTGCCCTCAGCTGGGGGGCCTAAGGCCTGTGGTAACTGAGGAGAAGTTGCACTTTCAGTTGCTCTCCAGGTTCAGTTTTTCACTGGGAACTCAGGCCAGGTGTGACAAAAGCCCAGTGGGGTCATATTTGACCTTACTGCAGCAAATTTTTTAAAAATGAAAAAGAGATAAGACCTTTTCACACACAAGCCATACACATTCTGCTTTTCCCTTTTCTGTTTTTTTTTAATTGACTTTTTTTTTAGTCCTGTCTATGAATTTTATGTCATGCATAGACCCATGTCACCTCTACCACAATCAGGATATAGAACAGTTCTATTACCCCCCAAACTTCCTCTTGCTGGCCCTATGTAGTCACAGCCCCCCCACCCCCACCCCCGCCACTCTTGACTGGCAACCACTGCTCTCTTCTCCATCACTATCATTTTGTCTTTTCGAGAATGTCATGTAAATGAAATCATGCAGTATGAAACCTTTTGAGACTTGTTTCTTTCACTCAGCATAGTGCCTTTGAGATTCATCCAAGTTGCGTGTATCAGTAGTTTGTTCCTTTAGGTTGTGAGTTGTATTCCATTGCCTGCCTATATTTTGAACAGTGAAAACATCTCAGGCTACTTCCTGTTCCTCAGTCCAATCAGAAAAGTATGAACCATTGTGATGGTCTGTGGACGTCAGGATGCTAATGATGTCTGAAAACATTCTCTAATGATGTGTACAGACAAGTAATTTTATAGGCTGTTCCACAGCCAGGCTAACATTTAAAAAAGGAAGAAGGAAAGAATTTCCAAACTGACATCAGCAACAAGGAAACTTTATTTCTCACAGTGTTTAATGTAAGCCAGATTCCTTGGCTAATGCTTTCATTGGTTTTTGTGCTAGTTATTAAGCTATGGTCTCTCAGTTCCCAACCTCTTCTTCTACGCTCTGATGCTGGGACTCTGAAAACAACATTTCTCATTTGCCAGCTGCTCCCTCTCTTAGGTCCTGCCAGTGAGGGTGCAAGAGGGAGCCCCAAAGGCTGCAAGAGAAAGAAGGGACTGATTTCTCCCTCACTGCTCCTGTTAGCCTCATCCCAACATCGGTTCCTCATGCCAGTTGCATGATTGGTTTCAGCTATCATCTGTCCATACCCCTAGAACCAGCCTCCTTATTCCCCCTGAGAGGTACCAGTCAGTTCCAGCCACCCAGGGCCCCCTTCTCAAAGATCTCTGTGTGGTCCTTGTTTTGTGCTCCTGATGTAACAGAGGTCTCTGTCCCAGATCTGCAGGGACTCTCTTCTGAGCTCCTGGGACACCAGCACCAGCCAGGCGGGGACCCCTCTTTGGAGTTCTGGGTTTGAATACCCCAGGGCCACTCCTCCAAGCTTCCAGGTTCTGATAACCCCACCTTCTTCCTTTTGTTCCACCAGCACTAGGAGTGTTAGCTGCTTTCTGGAGTTACTAATTCTATGTCACCTCAGTTTCACATTTTACCTTTTCAGTCTTACAATAACTTCCCTATATTCTCTCTGTTATCATAACTGGGATGGTTTCTGTTTTCCTTACTGGACCCTGACAAAGTACATGGTGCCAGGGGTGCTGTTTCTCTTTCAACCTCTGGCTTACTGTGTCTAAGGCATCTAAAGTATTTGCTACCTCCTGTTCCTCAGTCCAATCAGAAAAGTATGAACCAGTGTGATGGTCTGTAGATGTCAAGATGCTAAAAATCTCTGCAGCTTATGTTATGGTAGAAGCAGGAGAGCCGATGTGCCTCACAAGCAAACTGCCTCTGGTGATCCTGAAAACAGGTATAGGGGAAAAAAAGTATTTGCGGTGGTCAATAGTTGTGCCATTCTACATGCCAGGTGCTGTGTTGATTTGGTCCAATAAAAATGCCACATCAGAAGTGCAGCCACAATTAGTCACCAGCTACTTAACTTTATGATAACATGGCAACCAGTTTCCAAGATCTGTCTTACTTCTGCAAAGACCAAACCGGTGAGTTAAATGGGGCGTGCACAAGGTATCCCCACTCCTGCAGTCTTCTATTTGGAACTAAAATCAGGCTCTCTTCTCCCTATGACACAAAGAACCTCTAGAAATTGAGGAAATTATTGCTGTACACATAGTGCCTGATAGCTTCAGAAAGCACAGCTCTTTCTGATCATGTTATTTCCATGCTCAAAACCTTTCAAGAGTATCCTCTACCTGTGGAATGAATTCACACTCAAACTTTGTGGTCTGACATTCAAGATCCTTCAAGAGCTGGTCTACTAAAGCATTACAGTCAGCACCCTCCATTCACACATCCCATGTACCAACCAAACCAAATTATTTGGATTCGCGTCTAAGCATTCCATTTTCTCCTGGCTCCGTGGGCTTGCTCTCATGGTTTCCTCAGTCTGTAATCCTTTTCCTCCACATGTTCATATCAAAATCCCTCCCCATCCTTCAAGGGCTTCTCAATGCTACCTTTCTTCTAAGTTTACTCCTACCACCCCACCCCACTCTAACACCTCACACTAGTCAGGTATTAATACCTGATACTGACTACCAAAAAATTTCCTCTACTATTTATCTACTCTGTATTGCAAGATCCTGTCTCACAATTTTTGCATCCCTTTGCTATTTATTAGTAGTAGGTGCTCAGTTAATTTTGTTTCACAATGAAGGAATAAATGATAGGCAACAACAGGAAAGAGGGTATTCCAAGGGGTCATATTATTTCAGGAGTTCAGAACATCTTCTAGAGAAGCATGAGTAGTTTGGTTTCGCTGAGGTCTAGGGTCTGAGCAAGGGATTTATGGGAAATACATCTGGAAAGGTAAGTTAGGATCAGATTGTAGAGAGTTTGAAGAGCCACACTTAAATATGATTTGAACTTATTTCTTTAGGCAGGATGGAGTAATTGAAGGTGCAAACGATAAGAGACAAAGGGAAGCACCTAAACTGAAGCAAGAGAGACTTGATTTGGATGGACAGACCCATTTGTAGACAGAAGCGCACAAAACAACGAAGTATTTCTGAGGGAGGTTGCAAAACCGTGAAGATCTTTTATAAAAATAAAATAGACTTTTCCAGGATAGAGTGGGTATGTTTCATTCTTTTCTAGCAAAGGAAGGGCTTGGTCATTGTTTCTTGATCCCAACTCTATTGTCCAACAGTAGAATATAAAAAATCTTTAACACAAACCCATGTAGAAAGGGAAGGAGGGAGAGGATGGATAAGAGATAAGTGAGCTGGGGATGGGAGAGAGAGTGGGGCAGTGACATGGTCTTTATCCCAGGGCTACTTGAGTGCTATTGAAATGCCCCTCCTTCCAGCGCCAGCCTTCCATCCTCTCTCCTGGCTCAGCGCTTCATTCTCAGTCTTCTAATTCCTCGATAAGCTAGTTTTGTTTTTCTCAGGAGCTACCTTCTCGTAAGACCCATCTTTTCCTTCTTGATAGAAAATGGAAGAGGGTGTTATAATCCATCATCATCATTGTTTATTTTATTGCTCAAGCCATCCCAGATTTGGCCATGGTGGGGGGGGGCTCCTGCAAGTTGGCCCCCTTGTCCTCTCAACATGCCCCCTACTATTTTTGAGCACTTCCTTACTTTCTGGCACCACAAGATATTCCAGGATCAGCATGTATTTTCCCTGCCCCAGCCCTGGAATAAACTATTTCTCTAAGGAGTCCAGGTTCCTTTCATTAGAGAATGGTATTTAGAAAGATGATGTGGGCACTGGATGTGTTCAATATTGCTAGAGTATCATTGCTTCTAAAGCTCTCTCAGTTGACAAAGCTAGGAAATATATGTTTGCATATACACACATGCATATACAGACACCTTTATTTATTATATATATATCCAGCTGCATGTATAAATGTGTATGTATGTGAATAGATATATATGAATTTGTACTGGTACCTTGGATAAAATCCAACACCAGAGAGTTCATTCTAGACTTCTTCCTTTCCTTATTTGTGATTCCTTCTCCCAATGAGAAACTGGCTCTCATTATCCACAATATATTTATTTATTCACTCAGTCTTAGTATACACAGAGTAGTTGCAGAATTGCTACATCATCCCCCCACCCCCACCCCACGAAAAGAAAATTTACTAACTGGAGCACAGTATTTGTGTACAGTTCTTTTCATCCTTAGCTTTATGGTCAAAATACAGCTTTCCACCCTCCCAATGCTGCTGCTTCAGGTGTTGCTGCTCCTGGAGAAGCTGTTAGCTTAGGATGGGGGTTCCAGGCTTCCACATTACTATGAGACGAAGTGCTCGAGGAGATCAAGATGGAGACTGTCTTTTCCCACAATCAGATCATCAGACTGTACAGCCAGTTCACTAGCTTGGACAAAAAAGGGAATGGGACTCTCAGCTGGGAATATTTCCAGCAGATTCCAGAACCTGTCATCAACCATTGGGGGACAGGATCATCAGTGCCTTCTTTCCAGAGGGAGAATACCTGGTAAACTTCCATGGATTCATAAGAACTTTGGCTCATTTCTGACCCATTGGCAATAGTGAGAAGAGCAAAGAGGTGAATGGACCTGAACCACTCAACAGCCAAAAGAGCAATTTGTACTTTGCGTTTCAACTCTGTGATTTGGATAAAGATGACAAGATCTCCCACGATGAGCTGTTACAAGTGCTACGCATGATGGTTGGAGTGAACATCTTGGATGAGCAGCTGGGCAACATCACAGACATAGCCATCCAGGAGGCTGATCTGAATGGGGACAGCACCATATCTTTCACCGAGTTTGTTAAGGTTTTGGAGAAGGTCGATGTAGAACAGAAAATGAGCATACAATTTCTTGACTAAAGGACCGAGACCAAACTGTTCCTTGCTTTCTAGTATTGAAGAACTGGAACTTCAAGTCCTCTTGTCCATCTGCCCCACCTCCAGCCCATCATCCCCCTGCTCTTGGAGCACTGCTGCTGATACATATGCTCTTATGGTCTGTCAACACAAACCTGCCTTTGGTGTAATGTAAACAGGGCATTAGAGAATGGCACATCTGGTCTATTTCCTTTTGACATCCATTCACTGGTTCTCTGTTTATAAATATCATCTTCCCCTGTTATGCTGTTGAATGCCACTTGTCCACCCCATCTGAGACAGCGAGAGGGGGATTTATGCCAGGACCCAGACAGCCAAGTGCTTTCTCTGGATGTAGACTGGAGCCATGTTGCCTTTCCTCCAGCTAGGCTTCGGTGTGCCCATTTGGCCTTTCTCATATGGCCTTGGTGTCCTCCTTCTCTGTCACCCAACACACCATTCCCTTGGGCTTTCAGTCTCCTTGCTTGGTATTAAGCCTCCAGGTCCCCTCTGATCTATCTCAAGCTATGCCTGTTAAATAGATTTCCAACCTGGCAAGATAGTTTGGTGGTCTGGCAGTTTACCTGCCCTCAGTCTTAAATGGGTCTTAGGTTGTTGCCTCTCCAAGGGCCTTTCAGTAACCAACACGTCTCTTAGAAGAATGTGACTGTCTCTTGGTCCCCTGCCCCCTCTGTTCTGTCAGCAAAGGGCTGCTAGGTGAAGTGTTCTTCTTGAAATGTGCAGTGCCAAGTCTTCCAAGTGGCTTGTCCAGTTTACTCTACCTCTGGCCTCTGATCCCCAACACACGTACCTAAGTAGCTACCTTGTGAGCCCAGCATTGGCTCTTGGAAAATGACCATATGCCTGGGGCTTTGCTTAGTTTGGGGCCGCCATCACCACCAGAATGACCGCTCTGACAATGTGCTTGGGGACTTTCTCATGGCTTTCTTGAACAAGGAAGCCAAGTACCTTGTATAGCCTCCTGAGTTCACCTTTCTGCAAAATGGTTTATTCCTTGGTGTTACGTGCACTGGAATGGTTTTCACTTCATATTTCCAAGTAGAAAGATAAGTGTTGAGAGACTTAAAGATCATCCTCAGTGTCTTGAAGTTTTGCACAGAATTCTCCAGGAATTTTACACTAAGTGGATGATTATGCTGGAAGCCACACTCAGCAACCAGTACAGTTCCAGAGCATTGAATGGATTCTAATATTAGCTGCCTGGTTCTACTGGCTTCCTAGCTCCTGGTGTGCTCCTGGTGTGCATTGGCCGCATAACTTGAGGTGGTGGTATAGACGTCTGAGCAAGCTTCTCTGCCAAAGACAACTTAGTTTAGGCCATATTGCAGCAGTCTGTTGTCAGCCTGATGTCTGTCTGTATGAGTTTATTCATTACCATATCTGCCCTTGGCTGACTTTCTCTGACTCATTGCTTGCTGGCCTTGTTTAGGAAGGCACCCAATTCTCTTAGGAAGGAAATTGCTGCAGAATAGCATTGTAGAGGGAGGGGGAACAGAGGCGTGGCCAGGCAGGATGGTGCAAGTATAAATGAGTGATGCGTTCTTCATGAAGTATCAGTCTGCCTTTGTGATCAAGTGATGTAACATAGGAATTGTATTAAAAGGGAAGCATTGTCTGATGCTGATCTGCTAAAGGAGTACTTCAGAGGCTCCCTGACTTACATATTTAAAGTTCAAAGTTTATGGCTTTTCCCCCTTTTCAGTGTATAACAAACTGTTTTAATTCATGGTTGTACCTGATTGTATCATTAAAATTATATTATTTGATCCATCAATAAATCCTTGTGGTTAAAACAAAAATACTGTTTTCCAAAATTACTGAAGGTAGCTATTTTCTTCCCCACCTCCTTCAGTGTAGTTTTATTATTCCTGTGTGATATAGTTTGGTTCATCCGTTGCTGTTGGTTTTCCACTTGGGGATCTCCTCACATTCTGGTTGATTTAAATGATTTATTTACCTTGGGGATATGTGAACCATTACCTTGGTTCTAAGAGTCAGAGCTACACAAAAAGGTATCCTCTGAGAAGTGTCACTCCCCTCGACCCTACCGCCCCTGCCCATTCCCCCATTCTTCCCATCCGCAGGTAACCAATCTTAGTTTCTGGTTTAGCCTTCCTCTACAGTCAGTTTTGCTATAACGCTTGGTTTGGAAGTGCAAATATTTGTTCCAACGTGATTGATGTATTGGAGAGCAGTTTAAGTATAATGTGAATTTCATGTTTCCTTGTGCGCAATTTCATATGTGAGAAGCACTTGGTAAAGTCAGAAAACTGTGCCCGGCTGCACTGAGCTGTGTTGGAACACCCAAAACCTGCACACCTCAGACAATTACCAGCCACCTCAGCCCACTTCATGTTAGGAGCCACACCTGTCCACACCTGGGGGTACAGCTTTCCTATTGAATTCACATGGCCCCCTCTACCCCTTCACAATAACTTAATTACCCTCTCAATGCCACTTCCACAAGCAAACTTCAGTTCTTTTTTCAAGGGAAAGTGCCATGTTTATTGTAGTATTTACAAATTTCTTAACCATTTAACATGGGTAAAACTGTACTATGTTTTTTATTAGGTTCCTATCTTTTTTTTTTTAATGTCTCATGGAAGAAGTTTTTGAGGGTTGTACCCTAAACTCACTTTCTCCATAAGCCCTTTGATTTTTACTGTGCAATTTTGCATATTGAGGAGATTTCTTGCAGATGCATCTGTTGCATTATAGCAGAATTGACTGCATTTCTTTTACACAAATAAGCCAATACCTGTGCAATTTCTTATATACCTTCTTTCTAACGTGATAGGTGGCATACTATAGACACTCTTTTGGGCTTTGCTTTTTCACTTAGAGTATGTCCTGGAAATCACTACTTATCAGTTTATAGAGATTTTTCTTATTCTTATTCTTATTAATTTTTGTTACAGATGAATACTACTCCATTGTGTGGATGCCCTGTAGCTTACTCAATCACTCTTCTATGTGTAGGCATTTTGTTTCTTCCCAGTATCTTGTCATTGCAAGTGATGCTGCAATGAGTATCCTTGTGCAAATGTATTTTGTAATATTGGAGATATACCTTTAGTGGGATTGCTGAGTCAAAAGGTAAGTGCACATGTGGTTTTGTTAGATATTGCCAAATTCCCCTCCAGATGGGTCGGGCTAAGTTGGCATTTCCACCAACAGTGTATGATAAGGCCTGTTTCCCCAGTTTTCCCAACAGATATGCTGTCATATTGTTTAATTTTTTGCCAGTCTCAAAGGTGATTAATGGAATCTCATCTTTGTTTGCATTTCTCTTATGATGAGTGAATTTGAACATTTTTTCTTAAGTTTGAGAAACATCTGTATATTATATTTTCTGAATTGCCTGTTCCTGTCTTTTTACCATTGTCCTATCAGGTGTTTGCTCTTTCATCCCTCAATTTTTCAGAGGTCTTCATCCATTAGAGATATTAGCCCCTTTTCTATACAATATGTTGCACATATTTTCTCCCGGAATTTTGGTTGTCTTTTAACTTTGTTTATAGTGTTTTGGCACACATAAAAATACTGTGTTCAAATTTACCAATCTGTTTCTTTTATTGCCTCTATATTTTGAGTCAGAGTTAGAAAGCCTTTTCCTAGACTGAGGTTAAAGAATAATTCACCCACATTTTCTTCTAGTATTTACATTTAGGTTCCTGCTCCATCGGGAGTTTAATCTTGTGTATGGTGTGAGATATGGATCTAATGAAATGGTTCTCAACCAGGGGTGATTTGGGCAGCATTTGGAGACATTTTTGGTTGTCATGACTGGGGAGAGAGTGTGTTACTGGCATATAGTGGGTAGAAGCCAAGGATGCTGCTAAATATCCTACAAAGCACACCCCCCACCCCCCAAAAAGAATTACCAGCTCAAAACATCAATAGGGCTGGGGTTCATTGTCATTATTTTTAAGAAATTGTGTAATTTCAGTTTGTATTTTTCCTTTCACCCAAGATGAATTTAATAGAAGGTTTAAAATTTTTCAGGTGGAAGGAACCTTTTTAATGTTTTTGTTAGTAATCTCTAGTTTTATTGCATTGTGATTAGAAACTGTTGTTTGTAATATTTGTACTTTATGGAACTTACTGATATTTTCTTTGTGACCTGGTTTATAATCAATTTTTGTGACTGTTCCAAGGGCGCTTTGGAAGAAAGTGTATTCTTTATTATCTGAGTGTAGAGTTCTATTGATTATGTTGTTTGGGTCCTGTCTCCTTATTTTTTGTCCACTTGATCTGTCTTGTATCGTGAGTAGTGTATTAAAGTCTTCTATTATTAGTGTGTTTCTCTGTGTGTGTATTTGCTTCTTCTGTAGTTTTTGCTTCAGAAAGGTGGTGGCTGTGTTATTTGGTGCATAAATATTCCTGAGTGTTACACTTATTTGTGAACCATGACTTTTAGCAGTAAGAGTGCCCTTCCTTGTCAAACCTAATGCTTTTTGGCTTGATTTATTCCTTGTCTGATATCAGGATCACTATCCTTGCCTTTGTCCGATGCATGTGTGTATATCTACACACACATATACACTCATAGATATTTTTGACACTGTTTCATAAAAACCCTTACGAAAAATCATATACATTTTCCATGTTATAAAATATTCTTCTATAACACTGTTTTTGATCTTGTATTCTATGTTGTGGATATATCAGGATTCATTAAACTAATCCCCTGTTGGACATTTAGATTGTTTGTAATTATTTTTCTTATTGTAAATAGTACTTTGACAAACATCTTAGTGAATAAATCTTTGAATACACACTGATTATTGCTTTGTGGTAAATTCCTAAATGTAGAATTACTAGATCAGAGGGAATGAATATCTTACAGTTTTGAATAAATATTGTCAACTTGCCCTCCAGAAAGGGTATAATAATTTATACTTTCCACAGTCTTATATGTGAATAAATGCTATAGGCTTTTCATTTAATAGTAAGAGTTTTATTATAAATGATTATAAATATAGATTCAGATATGCAGGTATTTCAGCTACTGTGCTAGGCACTTTTAACTCTCCCTGAAGATTGAAGTTATATATTTCATACATATTCGTTTTTCATAATATATAAAATATCTCTATATTAAATTATATACATAATTTAATCTTATGAAATCATATGAGGTCTTCTTAACAATCTTTAAGAAGTTAAATTATCACCCCCATTTTACAGACAAAGAAACTGGGGACAAGAAAGGTAAAATAATTTTTTTCCAAATCACACAGCCAATAGGTTGTAGAGCTGGGATCTAAACCTATGATCTTATCACTATATCACAGATGCCTCGAGGACTTGACTGGCTAATAATAATAATAATATCTAATACTTATTGAGTGCTTATTATGCATCAGGTATTGTTAACACATGTTGATACATTAAACCCTCACGCCAAACCTATGAAGTAATATCTATTATTATTTCTGAGATACTGAAATGATTAACTTGTCCAGGGTCACACAGCTAGTAAGTGGTGGATCAGAGAATCAGATACAGGCAGTTTGGCTTCCCAGTCCCTGCCATTAATGACTAAAGTACAGTATAACAGCCTGCAGAGTTGTGGATGATTGAATATCAGAATTCCATCATAAATGCTTTTATGAAGGAAGAAAGAAATGGCTTAACTAAGTCTCTTAGATGAAAGAAGGAGAGTTGCTGTCTAAGAAAATGTCTCTCCAGCAATTTGTAAGTTTCCTGCAGCTTTTCTCTTGCAGCAATGCCTAGCCCTTGTAAGCTTAATGCATAGAACCATGTTCTATTCTGAGTCAGCTCCAGGTCTGAGAGATGTTACTTCGATGGAAAATCTTCCCTTGGTGACCAAGCTCAACTGAATAAATGAGACAGTTAAAACTTTTCCCAAGTTACTTAGTATTTCCACACTGTCATTTGAGATGGGCAGAAGTTCTAAAGTTTATGTAAGTGTGAACCGGAGTCCTCTCTTCTTGATGTTTGCTGGGCAAATGAAACACCCTCATTGCTATGTATGATTTTAAGCCTTTTCCTATAGTCTTAGTTTGGTATACATATGTTATTAAAATTATGCAGATTATGACAAAGGGTTACATTTTTATATCATTTCTGTGAAAGCTTGAAATTCTTCTCCCCATCCCCCTTCCCCCAAAAAACCAACCTAATGAGCCACAAAACATGTCACAATGAATGGCAAAAATAGTTTCAGCATTTTTATACAGAAACTGCCTCATTAAAAGCAAATGCTTCAGCAAGCAGATTTGAGCTTAATAAGAACTTTCATGGTGTAAGGGCCTTTTTGACAAATCACTATGTGTATATATAAAGAACTAGAGAGCTGTAAACAGCTCTTCCCTCCCTTTCTTGTTCTTGTGCTGCACACATTGCAGCAATGGAGTGATTGCCACCTGGCACTTAGTATGTGCTTGCTAAGCTTTAAAGCACATGGCACCTACCATCCAGCTGCAAGTAGGGAAAACATCAATATGTTATCCAAGATTGCTCAGTGTTTTGCCTGCATATGTTATATCATGTGGATTCATTTAGACAAAGTCCTCTATTTTCAGCTGGATGTTTGGCCTCGTGTGACTCAAATGTTTTGTGTGTCTTTTGCATATTATAAAAGCCCTGAGGATGAAGGGTTGGTAGTCATACACAAATTTAATTTCAAATGAAAACCTCAACTTGTACTCCCACTGTTGAAACTACTACAGACTTCGGGTCTCAAACCAGAATGACCACAAAGCAGGAATCTGCCATTCAGGCAGGTGGTGGGTGGCTGATTTGATCTCAGAAACCATAGCCCCTTACTTCGCCAACACTCTAGTTAGTTGCCCAGGGTGTTCACTTGTCCCCACTGCGGCCCCAGAAGGCAAACTGGGATGATGGTGTTTGCTGGAGACCCAAGCTGGGCTCGGCTTCATCCCCTGCGATCTAGACTTGGGGCCCTGACTGAGTTACAGCCACCCTCACCCAGGTCAGGCTGGAATCTACAGTAGGGTGGCCACAAATTACTCCAAAGAACTAGTCTCCTTCATGGAATGGGGAAGCAGGAGGTGATGAATGAGTCTTCTTTAAGGGGTAATTTTGGTTTTACCTTTCTGTTCTTTCCAGCTAGCCCCAACCACCAAGTCGGCCCCTCTGTCACTTGAGGAATAATGAATAATAATAGTAATCCTAGGAATAGCTGGTATGTGTTGAGGTCTTATTCTGTCCCAGGCACTGTGCTTAGCTCTTGACATGCCTTCTATCTTTGAATCCTCAAGCCCTATAAGCCAGGTTCTATTATTATCCCAATATTACAGATGAGGGAACTGAGGACAAAAAAAGGGCCATAACCCACCTTAAATCTTTCAGCGTGTTTGCAGAAGAGCTAGGATTTGAAACCACATTTTTTTTTTCCCCTCGATTTTAGAGCCCTTGCCTATGATTGCTTTTTGGCATTGTGCTGCCAATTAACTAAAAATATATATCTGCCTCCCCATTCTATTCCAAGAAGAGGGATTTCATTCAGGATGGAAAAGGGAAAGATGAATTCTGTTCTCAGGAGCCCATTACTGGGCCTCTCAGCTGGCCCAGCCGCCCTCACCGAGAGGAGGGTGAGTGGACGCCCCAGCTGTACTCACGGGCCCGGGCGAGTGCTCCCGGCGCCAGGCTTACCGTTAAGAAGTGACGGTCCTTGACGTCGCGCCGCCTCTGGCTGTGCGCTGGCGGGTAGGCGGGCAGCGGCGGGACTGCCACAGCCGGGGGCGCGGCGCGCTGCTCTCGGCGGTCGCTCTGGCTCCGGTGCTCTGAGGGCAGACCGAGCAGAAATACTGAGATGCCCTGGCCATCTGCAATTTCTCTCTCGCTCTCCTCCCCACCCCCGGGTGTGTCAGCAAAAGTAAAGAAGTGAGGGATCACTAATCAAGCTCATCTGTATCCCGGATCGTTTTTTCGGAATGGTTCCTGGCGAAACTTTGCCTCCATAATAAGATGGACGACTACATTTCAGCGGGTCCATCTCATCATCTCTGTATACAAGATGGCTCACTTCTGGGGTTCAGAAAGGGCCGTATATTCCTCAATGGGCTTCATTTCAAAACCACACGATCCTAGGCGGGGAGAAAGGCTCAGAACAAGGCTAGGGGGTTTTCTGGTGGAGCTGCTGGAGCGGAAGGCCGACCTAGACGCCCCGATGCTGCCCGGTGCCCCAGACAAACGCTCCCAGGCCGCCTGGGGTGCTGGTGCCAGCTCTTTCTGGCCCAGGAGAGCTAACTGCCCTGTGTTCAGGAATGTTCTGAGCCCACTGTTAAACTGTTGGTGGCTTGAAATCAGCCCTGCAAGCAGTGTTTACAACACAGAAATTGGCAAATACTATAAAGCAGGGCTTTAATTAATCATTAAAAAAATTTTTTTTTAAAATTTCTCTCCGGAGTGCCCCTTGACTAGCATGTCACTACACCTGTCTAAGTCCTGCCCCCCGCAACACTCAAGGGCATCAGAAATGAAATCCTGGGATCCCAGAGAAAGTAAAGTCAGCCCAGTGACAGCCTGGATTCAAGAATACAGCTACCCACCTGGAAAAGCCAAGAATTATCCCTCTGGATGAAGTGGTGCTGAGGTCAGGACAAGAGTCACTGGGACACCCGGTGAGCCCCCAAGCACAGCCTGCCCAACACCCTGGCCACACCAAAGGCCATGCCCCCTGCCCAAATCCAGCCCCTATTCCTGCCTGGGGCCTGAAATCTCGAGAGACCCCCTCGTGCTCTGGGTACCAATTTGTGCAGCAGGGATTTTTTTTTCTTTTTTACATTTTAATATACACTTCATTTTTTTTAACTTTACCAAAAAATTAAAACCGACAAACAGCAAAACACAACATTTCAAACAAAACAAAGCAAAGGATTAAGAAAAACAACCTAAAATAACTACTTTGCTTCCAACATGTCCCTACCATACCCCAAGAAAACTAACAAACCCTAACAGAACAAAGGAATAAGAAAAACAAATAACCTAAGATAACTGTATTGCTTCCAACATGATCCTACCATACCCAAGAAAGTCTGCAGCAGGGATTTTAATCCGCCTGTCTGTTATTTAAAATCGCCATTCCTCAGCCCATCTGTAAGCATCACCATAATGCCCGCCATTTACTCAGCACTGGTCGCCTGCTAAAGCTCGACGTGCACCATCTCCACAGCCTCATGTCGCAGGCCCTAATACCATCCCTCCTTTGCAGAGGCCTCCACAGGCTCAGGGAGGACGAGCCACCTGACAAGCCATCAGGGGTAGAGACTTGTTCCTGGTGGTCTGTGCACTCAACTGCTTACTTCTGCCTAGTGGCACCATGAGGTCCTAACACACCTCCTCACTCAGCAGAGCCAGGCTGCCCTGGGAGTGACAGTGTTTGATTATGATTCTATTTTATCACAGTCTAATTTGCCGAATATCAGTAATATATAGAATGTATGTTAACTACAAGCCAGAAGATTTGGCAGCTCAAAAGGCACGGCTTATCCTACCCACATTAGGAAACAGAACTTCTCCTATGCTGACCCCCCTCAGGTGAGGCCAGATGCCCCTTCTCCAAAGCCCCCACAATGCCCAGTGCCCAGTTCATCTCTATCACTGCATTAATAAAAATAACGATGTGCCTCTTTATGTCTGCCTTTTCCACTGGAAGTCAGCTCCTGGAGGATAGAGGCTATGTTTTATTCAGCTTTGGGTCCCAGAGCCTGCAGTGCCTGGGACATAGTGGGTTCTCAGCAAATGGCTGTTGAGTGAATGAAAGAAGGAATTACTGCTTTTGTGAAAGCCTAGTCTTTCAACATTGGAGCACATTCCATATCCCTGTATTTCTAGTGGGCCGTGTCGTCATTGTCCTCGCTGTTAGGTGCAGGGAGGCCCTGTCGTTGCTTTTTGACCAGCCTGCCCAATGGTGGCCCCTTTCCTCTGCGCTTTGTTTGAAGTGCTGCTCCCCAAACTGCTAACTGAGCACCCTCGAGCCTTCCCACATCTACCCATGTCTGATTTGGCACTCTGTGGGCTTCACTGCCTCACCTCTGCCAACTTTGTCTTTGTCAGGAACATATGGTTGTGTTCCTCACCTTCCCTTGCTGGGGCTTCTTTAGATGAATGTTAGCTCCCATGCGCAACCAGGGAAAGGGCCTCATTGCCATGTAGGTGGTCTTTGCTACGTGGCCCTCCAAGTCAGTGTTTATCAGGAAGACTTTTTGAGATAAATGACTTCCTTGTTCAAGTGCCAGCCTGGGGCCTACCTTCAGTGCTACCCTCATTTTTCTCTGCAAGCAAACAGTAGGATTTTCTAAATGGGCAGGATCAGTAGAAGCTTTACATTCTTAAATCCATCAAGAAGAGCAGAAGAATGAGGCAGAAGGAGGGGAGGAGTCAGAAAGGAGACAGTAACACAGTTTCCCATTCAACCACTTCCCTCCCACATTTTCTGAAATATCTCCTCATTTGCCCCAGGCTGGGAGGAGGCAGGCTCGATTAATGACATTATCTCTAATAATATCTATTTTTTTCTGCTGGTAGGGTGGGGAGAACTTTGGTCCTTATTCTCTTGGACCAATGAAACTTAGATTCCAGCCCTGAAACTTGAAAAGAAAGGAAATATAAATATATCTTTACAGTCACTTATTTCTCTCTCCCTGACTTACAGACATACACATTGGCAACACTTAAAGCCATTTTTGGCTCTGAACCTTGTGTAATGACTAAAAATTAAAAAAAAAAGGTGGGGGTGGGTGAGAATTGAATGCTAAAGAACTTGAAATCCATTTAGGTGCTACTTCCTCCAGGGACCCTTCCCTGAAGCTCCAGGGCATAATTAACTATCTTTCCTCCGTGTTCCCACATCACTGTGTTGAAATTCCCTGCTTACTTGTCTGTCTCCTTCACTAGACCAGCAATTCCTTCTGGGCAAGGAACATATTTTTTTGCTCTTTGAAAACTAGAGTCTAGCACAGTGCCTGGTCCTCAATACAGTTTGTGGAGGGGTTTGTATTGAGTAGCTCTTGAAGGCAGCCAATTTATAGGTCCTCATGTCAATCCCCCAGCCCCCTCCTTATAGCCTCGTCTCCAAAAGGAGCCCAGAGCTGCTGCCAGCCCGGCCTCACTTGTTTGGGCTCCACTTTCCACTCCCTCCTGGTGGGAGCCAGTGTTTTCCAGCTGTCCAAACAGAGAACCTCCAGGGAAGGCAATGCAGCATTTGCTGAGCAAGGCATTTGGCTGATGGGTCAGTAATACTCAGTGCCATTAGATGGCAGAAGTGGATTATTCTGAAGAATACGCTGTTATACTACTGTTATTGCTTAGATGAGGTTAAAAAAAGTCACTTTCTAATTTTAATTCTACTCTGCATGTTTTTAATTCTATGATGCCTATAATTCCTGTTTGTGGCTCTCTATAGTGCCATTAAAACTACTACACCCAAGATTTGCTCTTGAGCCAACCACAAAGCAAGCTAGTCTGTGGCAGGCAAGATACAGCTCCACTGTCTTCTTTCCAAACCCCAGGAGGCCCCCAGTCCCTCTCTCAGCCCCAGGAGGAAGTTGAGAGAAAACTGATATTGACACTTGCTGTTCTTCGGTTCTGCCATTATGTCCCTACCTGAAAAAGCTCTGAAATGTCATCACTTGTGAGTGGTTTAGTGTTATCTGGTTGAATCCGTCAAAATTGAAATCAGGGGTAACACTAATAATCGTAAAGGGATAAAAATAATTATGTCTAAAGGGCTAATGTCACTCAGGCTCTCTGATGATGAGATGAGAGAGAGTATTTAGTTAAAGTTAATCAGATTCTTCCATAGTCATCCTGTTCCCTCAATGTTCAAGCAGTCTTCTGCAATATTTGATTCAGTCCCTCAAGCATTCATTAAGGAACTACTATGTCAGGTTTCGGCTAAGTGCTTTGAAGAAAAGAAATTAATAAGGTACAATCTTTGTCCTTGAGTTGCTCATGGATTAATGGTGAAAGACAAACCCCATGAGTGGTTAGTTATGATACCAGGTTGTTAGTGTCATGATGACAGGATGCACATGATATTATGGGAAGGGCACCTAATCCAGGCTGCAAAAGAAAGGGGAAAATCACAAGAGATTTCCAAAAAGTGGCTTGAACTAAAAATTAGTTCAAGGAGAGCTTTTTAGTCAACTGAAGTGAAGAGTAAGTATGCTGGAGAAACTTCTAGTAATACCGATCATCACTCTATAATGTGGCTGTTTCACAGTGGCTGTCATTAACCCTCAAGGAAAATGGTTTAGGAATCATTGCTTGAGTAATATTAGTAGGTTAGCTCTTTCATTTAAAGGAAAAATGATGAGGTATAGGGAAAAATGTAGAAACCATACATACATGGAAGAAAATAAGGTGAATACAATATTTTTCATTTTATTTCTTCATCTTGATACTGACATTGATATATTTCATTTGAATTTTAATTATTTGGTGAAGCATCATTCCCTAAAAGAGTGGAGGGAATTTGGAACCAAGGCATTGAATAGGCAGATACCATGTATCTCCATAATAAAAATCTAAAGGCCGATGAAGCTGGCAAGCCAACTCCTCATACCCAGTTCAGGGGGTTCTAAACGGATGATGTTAGTTTTAATCCTCTTGACCACATTAGAATGGTTTTAAGTCACTGAAAAATAACCAGCCCAAGAAGAGGCAGTATCTTCCATCTTGACTGACAGGTGCCTGTCTCTGGCATTCTCAGGACTGTGAGAGAAATAGAATGATAAATATAGATGTGTTTGTTTATTTCCCTTGGACACATTGTAAAAGAGTTCTGACTGGGAGCTTGGAGGCCTGTGTCTGGGTCTTGACTCTGCCCCTGACCTGCTGTGTGCCTCCGAACAAGTCTCTCAACCTCTCTAGGTCTCCACGTCCTTCTCTAGAATGGGGCGCTGGACCCCATCACTGGTTCTCGACAGGAGCAGAAGAGCCCCCCAGGGGTGGGTCCAGTTGTTAGACTGTTTGGGTGGAAGCCCAGGGTGAAGGCCATCTTGTGATGCACAGGACGGTCCCGACCCAGGGAAAAGTACCCCAGGTCCAAGGCAATATTCAAATGTCCACCTGACATTCTTATAGGAGAAAAGCCTAGAGCTGAATTCCAAGTCAAACCTAATTCTCTTTTAATTATAATCCCCCCCACCAAAAAGTAATTTTTTGGCTCACATTTAATATACCCTGAATATACCAGCCTTTATGGCAGTGTCTTTCTGCCCTTCTGCTCCTTCAATTGCCTTCTTATTCATTTGGCAGGGCTTCTGATCGTCTTTGCTTCTCAACCCAACCCTACTCCTGAGAGGTAAAAACACCTGCCTGCTTCATTAGGGCTTCTAGTGTAGTTGTGCCTGGGCAACTACATTTTGAAGTACATATTACAGGCATACCTCAGAGATATTGCGGGTTCAATTCCAGTCTGCTGCAATAAAGCCAGTGTCACAATAAAGCAGGTCACACAAATTCTTTGACTTCCCAGTTCATATAAAAGTTATGTTTATACTACACTGTAGTCTGCTAAGTTTGCAATAGCACAATGTCTAAAACACAATGTACATACCTTAATTGAAATGTGACATAGAGACACAAAGTGAGCACGTGGTGTTGGAAAAATGGTACCAATAGACTGGCTCGATACAGGGTTGCCACAAGCCTTTGATTGTCAAGAAAGGCAATATCTGCGAAGAGGTGCAATAAAGCGAGTACGCCTCTATGTTGTTATAAATGATTTTCCTTCTAATTTCTCTTATCGTTATTATCAGAGTTAGGTCACCATGCTATTTTTCATTATGTGCATAGTAGGCTATATTATCCATGAATTTCATTTCAGAGTAGAAAGGGAGTGTGTCAAAGTACTAGGTCTAATAAGAGGGGGTGGAGGTTGGGACTGATGGGACAGAGCACCTCTCGATGAGACAACCCGAGTCCCCTGCCAGCTCCTGGGCCAACCCAGCAAGCCCGGGATCAGTCACCTCCGTGCAGGGCTTGCAGGCTCTGCCGGGCGTGGCAGTGCAGCTCCTCCATGCAGGGCAGTCTCGTGGCCGGAAGGAAGATGTTTCTCTGCTGGTGCCATGGCACTCAGTAGTACACACTCAGCTTACTCTCGATGTCCAGGTTGGAGACGGCTGCAAGGGAAAGAGGGAAACAAGTGTTAAGTTGTGCATTTGGCTGACTCCGGGTGGGGGAGGGGTGGAGCGGAAGTTCAGACTCCTGCGTGCTCATTAAGGATTACTTCCTGGCCAGAGAAAGGTTGGAAGTTGACAATACACTTACTGACAACCTTTGCCCAGAGCCAAGGAGCGGGAACCCCCAGGACACCAGTCACCTGCTTGTGACCCACTAATTTCACAACTCATCAACCTTGGACAAGCCCCTGGCCGGCCATGTTTGGGGTTCGGGGTAGGGATCCTGCCTTCCGAGAGAGGCAGAAGTTCGGTGGGCAGTCCCAGAGATAGAAGGGGTTCTGAACAGCCCTCCCCTAGGTGCATCCCTTCTGGAAGGCAGGAGCCAGGATGTGGAGCTGTGCCTGGGTGGCTTGGCGGGTAAACCAGAAGGCTCTTGAAGCCCCTCACGTCCTCAGTGCTGCCAACCAAAGCTCAAGGTGGTAACTGTTGATAGCCCCTCAGAAACCAAGTCAGGTGGCCCTGGCTCCTCCAGCTCTGGGTGAGGAAGTGCTGAGCTCCTGCTGCTTATCTCAGCGTCCATCTGAAGGAAAGATTTATGGGAAGTGCTTGGCAAAAACCCAGTTTCCTGGGCTCCAACCTAGACTTCCTGAACCAGAATTTCTAACAGAGAGGCCTAGTAATCTGTATATTTGGAAAGTGCCCCCAGGCTATTATTAATCTTTTTAACATCAGGCAAGTTTTGAGAAATGCAAAATGTTATCTGATAATGCCCGGGGATCTTGTGGGCAACATGGGGGAAGGGAAAAGGCTGCTGAAAACAGAAGCATCCATCCACCCATAGCACATTTTCCAAGTCAGTATTTTGTCTCAGACACAGTGCCAGGTGCTGCATGACAGCCCAGAACAAAACACATGTTGAGTAAAAGAAAGTGGTCGCTTGCATTGGGCCTTACCGGGAGGGACCCCTTTTCAAGAAGGGCTTTTCCAGAAGACAACAATTGATCTGCAGAGGTTTTTGAAAAAAATGGAACCCCCCGCCCCTACAGAACTGCAGAGAAGCAACACCTACTGATAAAACTAGTTTTGGTCCAGGAGAGGGAGCTTATCAGAATGGGCAAGCATACTATGCTAATCTGCGTCTGTCTTCTCCCCACTTTGTAAGACCCACCCCCCATGTAAAATGGAAACCGACATCAGCCAATCATAACATTGCCTTGCTTGCCTCCATGTTCACCCTATTTGAGCTTCCCCTTCCACGCCCTCTTCTACTTTCTGAATGGGAGGCTGCCTGATTCATGAATCACTCAATAAAGCTGTGAGATGCTACACTGCATGAAAAGTTTTTGCTGTTATCACACACAAGAATCCCTACTCTCTGGTTCTGAGAGACGATGGTTTCAATGTGATTTTGCCTGGAAGCAGTGGATTAGGAGAAATGACTCCTGTTTTGGTCTTACACGATTCTGTAGGGGTGGTAGAGACCTCCAGCCTCTAGAGGCCCTAAACACCAAAAAGATTATAGTCCCTGTTCCTCCTGCTTTCTGCAGTAGCTAATTCTAGATTAAAGAATAAATTGGCATACCATGAAATGAGTGTAAAGTTCTGCAAAATTCTCCTTTCTCCTTATGAAATATTAACTATCGGTTATTTGAGACAAGCATTATTTTGGCCAACCTTGCCTTGCGGATGCCCTGAGCGTCTCCCTGCTGTGCCAACCCGGCCATCCAGCGTTGGGTTTCTGGGCTGCTGAACTCCTGCCTGCTGCTCAGCACTGCGCATTTGCAGATGCAAAGACTACCATGTGCATTCCAGTGAGTTCCAGCGCCAGCAGCTGAGTTATGGTTCCTGGGAAGATCCACCTCTCACAGTGACAGCTTCAGGGTGAGGAATTCACACCTCTCCCCATCCAAAATCTTTTTCTTTGTCTGCTTAGAAGCTATAATGGATTTCTGCCATACATTAGCGGGGAACATTTCCCTCATCAGGTGCCACCATAGTGTTTATCTCTTGGACGGGAAAGAAAGGAAAACTCTTTGATGCCTTTGCTCCTCTATGCTGGGCTGTGCTTGCCGGGCGTTAACTAGTATGAGGTGTCCACTGGAGGCAGACGGACAGGTGCTAATGGAGCTTTCCCAGGGAAAACGAGCCCTTTCTCCTACTTGAAAAAAAATCTATTTATTTTCCTAAGTCACAGGTCGACCCACGTTGAACCCTCCCATTCATAAGCACATGGTGCCGCTGCATTGCAGAGCTGTCCCGCATCTGTCCCCTTTTTCTTCTCTTTGTAGCAATCTCACCACGCCTGAGCCGTACCTGGACCCTGCAAGAGAGTGGGCTTTGTAGGCCCCGTAATGTTTGTTCTTATAAAAATGGTATGGAGGACAAGCAAGAAGGCTTCTCCTCTGCTCATCTGGAGAGACCTGGGGCCCCTCTGTGGTCAGCAGGAAACTGAGATGGTCTCCAGGATTCCTGAGCCCTAGGGTCCCGCCGTCACCCCTTCCCGCAAGCATGGGTAGGACCTCTGAATTATGTTCCGTTAAAAGGCGAAAGGGATTTCGAAGATGTAATGAGGGTCCCTACTCAGTTGACGTTGAGGTAATCAAACAAGAGGTTATGCTGGCTGAGTCTGGCCCACCCAGGTGACTGTTAAAAGAGATAAGTAGCAGCGGAGATATGCCCCTGTAGGCCTTGAAGGAGCCAAGTGCCGCATTGTGGAGAATGGCAGGCAGCTCCTAGGCACTGAGGGCCTGGGTCCTACAACCCCAGGGAACTGAATCCTGCCAACAACCAATGAGCTTGGAAGAGGACCCTGGGCCTCGGATGGGATCACAGCTCCAGCTGCCCCCTCGACTTCAGCCTGGAGGGACCCTGAGAAGTGAACTCAGTTAAGTGGTACCCAGACTTCTGACCCATGGAAACAGCAAGATAATAAATGGGTATTGTTTTAGCCTGATAAATTTGTGATAATTTGTTATGCAAAACAGAGAACTAATACACCTTCACTCTGTTTGATCTATTTCTCTAGAGCCAGGTGTTTGCCTTGCCCAGTACTTGTCAACTTGTCCCCTCTGTTACCAGTGCCCCAAGAAGGGGACAGGTAATGGCAGAGGTTACAGTGGGAAATAGGGTATCACTTCTCATTTGTATCCTCTTGAGCAGGAAAAAGGGGCTGTAGATGGATCGTTTCTCTCCTCCACCACTGTAAGCTCCTGAGGGAGACTCCCAACCGATGGCAAGCTCTAGGCTGGCGCATTATAGAAGGAATATCATGGGATGCTCACACAACCCAACGAGACAAGTCTTGTTCCCATTTATAGATAAGGAGACAGAGGCTCAGAGAAAGTCAGTAGATTTTCAAAGTCATACACCTGGTAAATGGAAGATCCAGGATTAGAAACCATATCTGGCTTCCAAGCAACTGATCTTCCCCAAACCAATATTAAAATACGTCTGCTTAAGCTAAGGCTGATTAGGGAGCCTATCTACCATGTAAAAGTTACCTAGTGCTTCTCAAAATCAAAATAAAGCATTCAGAACAGCTGCTTTTTGCAGCATCTGTAGCACTAGGTGTAACCAAGATTGGAGTGAAGCTTTCAGAAAGTACCTAGCCAGATTTGTGGAAGATATGCCACATTCCAGAAATATAAACAGCCCTGCAGACAGATACCACAAAACCAAGTGGCTAAAAGAAAATGCTGTCATAGGAAATGCCACTGGGCAGCAAAAAGTCTTTCTAGACTGATCTTGGTTCACTCCCCTGTTGAACTCTCGGGCACAGTGGACTTGCCTAGGCCTAGGTTCACAGTGATGTCCTGAAAACTCTGGGTTCATCTGAAATGAGCTGACTTGGAAGTCGAGGAAAACTACTGGCCACCAATCTCTTGGAAGGGCCAGGCCCATTTCTAAGAGGAGACGTGGCTTTAGGAGCTGTTGGAAAGAGGCAGAAATCAGAAGCTTGCCCCGAGCATCTCTAGCCCGTCTCCCCGTGCCCTGCTGGGGCTGGTCCTTGTGGAAAGCTGCCTTTCCTGGCCCAGCGACTCCTCACTCCCCAAGGGGAGGGCAAAATGCTCCCAGGAGGCCTCCCCTCCTCAAGGCTGCACCCCCTGCTGGCCCTCTCCCAAGCCACTCCCTCCTTCTCCCAGGTGCTCAGGAACTGAAAGGGCGGGAGGTGATGGCTGACATCAAAGTTTGAACGAGGCATGTGGTGAAATTTTCAGAAAAATGTGCAGAGTGACTCAGAGATGGAATGTCTACCCCTCCGGGGGAGAGAAGGAATTTGTTAAATGACCTTAAAGTGCCTACAGACAAACTTACTCACATCTACCTTGCTAACCTTCCTTCCTGCCTGTCTATCCATCGCTCCTGCTTTCTTGCCCGGAACACATCCCTCCACAAACCACCCATCCTAATGCCATGAGGAGAGTGTTAACACTTCAATATATTAAGAAGCATTGGAAATAGTATCACAGATTTGGAGCCAGTCCACCTCCACTGATCCCTGCTATGCAGAAGCCAATCTTCAGTAGGCGCCAGCTGGGGAAGCAAAATGGAAATCCTCTCGGCATCTCTTGCTGCTGCCTGAGTTCTCAGATCTGTTGGGAGGATGGCAAAGGGATTTCAACAAGTGAAACCCTTCATCCCCCCACCCTTCCTTCCTTGGCAACCAGCCCCCTGCCTGCTCTGCTTGGCAGCCTGGAGGGGGACGCAGGGTGGGGTACAGGTCCACCTATGGCCAGAGCCACCAAGTCTCCCACCACCTGCAGGGCAGCCTCCTAGATACCTGTCCCTGCTGGGCTTCCTTTTCTATAGAACTGCAGATAATTCAGATTCGTTCCCCACTATGAACAAGCATCTAATGCTGACCCCTCAACATCAGAAACATCTGGAGGTGGCCTGACAAGTTTCAGTACCCTAAAACATTCTGGTATCTACAGAATAGGAGAACATGTCTATGTATTTATTGATACACTAAAATAATCTAGAATGAATGATGCTCTATACCAGGAGGACTGGTTCAGTATTATTATTATCACTGTTATTGTTGTTTTAATGGCTGACATTCTTTGGAAAGATTTCTAGAAGCCCAGGCTCCAGTCTCAGTTCTACCACCACATGACCTTGTGTGAGTCACTGAACCTTCGCAGGACTCAAGTCCCCCATCTTCACAAATGAGGGGCTTGGACTTCCCGATCTCTGAGTCCTGTCCTGCTCTAAATTTTGATGCCTCAACTTTTTCATGCCAGAAAAACTCTGGATTCAAGCCATGGCAGGATGGGCCGGTAGGAAGTCCCTGGGCTCTGGGATCAGAAAAACGAGGCTTCATGCACACCTGGCCCTGCCACTTTGCAGCAGTGGGATCAAGAACAAGTTAGTGAACTCTTTGGGCCTCTGTACCTTCCCCTGTAGAGTGGGAATCATAGAGCTTCCATAAAATAGTCCTGAGGATTCAGTGATGTGATCAAGTCCTTGGCAAGTTACTGCCTGAGAAACACTAGTTCCTTCTCCTGGACTAGGAACAAAAGAAGACCAAGAAGCAAGGATTGGGGCCAAGGTCAAAGGAGGGAACTCAGGAGCTCTCTGTGTTGCTTTTTTGTTTATTTCTCCTGTCTCCTTGGCAATTGAAGTGTAAACAGATGAGACTACTAGAGATCACCCTTTGGGTGAGTGGGGTTGTCTTACAATCTGACGAGTCAGATGTCCCCCACCTCTGATGGCTGTTGGCTTTGGCTGCCCTCCGTGTAATGATGGGGAGAGCCTAACTCTCTAAGTCACTGTCAGAGTTGTGGTACTATACATTCTCCTTAGAAGCTGTTAGTAATTTACTTGTTTATCTTCAGGTCATGCTGCTGCCATGTCCTACACCATGCCTTCCTCCAGACCGGAAGCACACAGTTATCTGTCACAGCTCAGCTACTGTTTTCCAACATTCCCTTAGGCTCCTAGCAGAGTCATTGGATTCTACTGCTGGAAGGGACCTCGGAAATTATGGACTTCAGTGTCTTATCAGACTGCAGGGCATGATCCATTAGTGGCTTGTGAAAACCATTTATCAGGGTAAGACTAGCATTTTTATAATAATAAAATAGAACAGAGTAGAACAGAAGATACCAAAGTACCTTGCATGTAGTGAGTATTGTTTGGAGAAACTAGTGTTTCTGTTATGTGTGTGTGCAGGTGTATGTACAGGCAGACCTTGTTTTATTGAGCTTCACTTTATTGTGCTTTGCAGATATTGCGTTTTTTGCAAATTGAAGGCTTGTAGCAACCCTGAATTGAGCCAGTCTGTTGGCACCATTTTTCCAACAGCATGTGCTCACTTCGTGTTTCTGTGTCATATTTTAATTAAGGTATGTACATTGCTTTTTTGTAGACATTAAGCTATTGCACATTTACTAGACTACAATATAGGGTAAATGAAGATTTTATGTGCACTGGGAAACCAAAAATTTGTGTAACTCACTTTATTGTGACATTCACTTTATTGCGATGGCCTGCAACCGAACCCTCAGTATCTCTGAGGTATGCCTATAGGGGTGTGTGTGTGTGTGTGTGTGTGTGTGTGTGTGTGTACTGGGTTGTGACATCAAAATGTGTTTCTTACAGTGAGTAGCAGTCAACACACCATGAAAGCCACTGTTTTAGGCCACCTGTCCAGTGTGCTGATTAGGAAACTAAGGTTCAAAGAATTTGACCCAAGATTGCAGAGCTAAATTTTGGCAGAGGCCTAAACGGAAACCCAGGTCTCCTGACCCCGGGTCTCTGCTTCCCTTGGTGGATTCTTCCTCCCATGCCCACCATCAGCCTGGCTTGGTCAGCTCTCTCAGTTTTTATTTCCTGCCTATCACCCTTATCAGTTGTCTTTAGGAAAAACAAAACAAAACAAAACACCTCTCACCTGACCTCTAAGAAACCAGCCTTGGTTATTTTAGGATTCCAGAAGTGCTTCAGCCCAAGGAACAAACCTCAGGATGAAGCAGCCACAGAGGCTAAAATTTGCCCCAGCATCCCCTTGCTGAGCCTGGGTGCCCAGTAGACTGTGTCTGCCAGAGCTGCTGGGAGGGTACCTTGCAGCCATAACACCCTGTCCCGTTCATCAGAAAGAAGTGTGAGCCGCTTTGAGGCTCCGAGTGTACATGTCATCATGGAGAAATGGTGTTGATGGAAAACCTTTTTTTACCAAATAAGAAAAGTCTGCTCCACTTTCTCCTTGTCTCTCAAAGATACAAACTTGGGAAACATTCAGGTATTCCACATATGAGATATCTGGGCTCCTCTCCTGTGTTCTGTCCCTTCTGCATTCTAAGCTTCCCAGATCAAGCACCCAGATGAGGATTGGGGTTCAGGGGAGAGAAGGAGCGCAATGTATTTACTCTGGTTGACTTTTGCTCCTAGAACGTCTTCCCTGCTTCACATCCATCCTCAAAGCCCATCTCCAGCAAACCCATCCTGCCTGCCCACTTCCCACTACTCCTCCTCCCTCCCCCGCCTCCCTCGGCGCTGCTGTGTGAGCTCTGTCCCCACACTCCTCCGCGCTTGGCACCACCACCTTGGTTTGCTAACCCCCTTGCCATGTCTGTGTGCCCTGGCTCCACGAGCTGTCCGTGGACCCCTGGCAAGAAGGGGCCCATCTTCTATCCCCAGAAAAAACACTGTCCCAAGTGAATGCTGAGAGGAAATCTATCTGCTTGCTTTCGTTGCTTGTTAAGGGCTCCTGTCAAGTTGGGCAGGGAAATGAAATTGGCACAAACAGCTCCAGTGAGGGTTAGATCTAAAGAAGGAGCCCACAGCCACAACAGTGTAGGGGAGGTGACAAGAGTGTATTCTCAGAGGAGGTTGGGGAGGAGAGTGTGGTGGAAGAAAGAACAAAGAAAATTTGAAGGGGTGGGGAGAGTTAGCAGGGGAGGGCCGGATCCTAGGGAGATGCTGCACATTCTGAGACCTGAAGATCTTTTAGAAAGATCCTCTAATTTAGAGGCAGTTCTGGCTTAGGTACAGTACTAACTTGCCTTTTAAGCAGGGACGTTTCTTAGATGAAGCTGACATGTCTAGCAGCCCCAGCAGTCAGCTCGTTCACCCCCACCCACCCATTCTAATTGAGCAGCAACTTTTGCCAAGCCCTGGGCTACTAACCAGGGGTCACAGCAGTCGAGGACAGGATCACTGCCATCCTGGGCTTACAGCCTAATATTCATCCACTTACATTCATTCTTTCTTCCCTTCAAGCACTTAAACATGCCTATTACGTATTAAGTGAAAGGGCTACAAAGATTAAAACACACATACATCAGTCCCTTAATAGAATATACATTTCTTAAAGGTTTCTCCTCCTACCCCCATTTTAAAAAGTGGCATATTCTGTGGAAAGTTCAAAGAAGTCTGAAAGAGCCGAACAAAAGCCACCTGCAATCCTGTCACCCAAAGCCACTCTGAGCGCACTGCCATGATCTCCAGCAGTTTCCTTCAGGTGCGTTTTTATAAGTTGAGATGGAACATAGAAACGTGCTTGTACACTGCTTTTTAAAATTAAAAGCATTTTCCTTTGTGAACCAAACTCTTCATACAATTCTTTAGAAACTTTGTTTATAAATGGATGCATAATACTCTATCACCCAAGAATGTTGTCTTTCCTCATTCTCCCATCATTGGACGTTAGGCTAGTTCCAATTCATAAAACACACTGCCATGAACATCCCTCTTCAAAAGCTTTGTCCTGGCTACATTCTCCATGGGATTGTGAATGTGTCATGGGTTGGGCTGGAAATGTTGCTGTCCCCAGCATGAAGGGGGCTCTTCTGTCATCGGCCAGTTCACAACAGAAGTCGTCAAAGCACTGCTAACCCTAAGCCAGCTCTCTGGAGCTTCTCTAATCAAAGGACCGGGAGCAGACTCCATGGCCCAGTACTTGGATATGCATTACAAAGCCGCATCCTTTTGAAAGAACCCGATACTAGGGTGGCAGGTGCTTGGCAAAGAGAGAAATGAGACTGTTGAAGCTATCATAGCCACAGTTCATACACACAGGGAAAGGATTCATATTTGTTCTTGTCAAGGCGTCCCATCCTGGTTCAACCATGCTGGTGGAAACATTTGTTCTTATCATTAACAAGGAGCCGTCATTGTATACGAGGCTGTTTGGATGCAAGCCACACCAACAGGGAAGGCAGCCCTCAAAGGCAGGCCTAAATATTCAGGTCATAGTTGAAAGCAGTGCTTCTCAAACTCGAATGGGCAAGAGAATCACCCGGAGAGCTTGTTGAAACGCGGATTCCTTCCCACTCCTGGAGATTGGGATTCAGGAGGTCTGGGAGAGGGCCCAAGGATTTACATTTCTAATGAGCTCCCAGGGGAAGCTGAGGCTGCCTGTCAGCAGAACACACTTTAGAGTAGCACTGGCTTAAAGAACCAAGACCACGAGGTATTAGATTGAACCATAGTAAATGGCTGATGATCAACCATTTTGGCCTCCAAAAAACAATTTCACTTGGTTCATTCTAATAATTAGATCACTGCCAAGGTCAACTTTACCAGGGGAGCAAATTATGCTCTTAGAAAGTGGGAAAGTGCTGAAAAATGACTAGCCCATCACCAAGTCCTGAAAACCTTGCAACACTTTTCAAGGCTTTCCTGCTTGAGCTTAAACCTAAATAGGAGGAGGACTGGGAGACTGGCTTGAC
Organism: Choloepus didactylus; assembly: GCF_015220235.1. NCBI lineage: Eukaryota > Metazoa > Chordata > Mammalia > Pilosa > Megalonychidae > Choloepus > Choloepus didactylus. The sequence continues at coordinate 10,640,187 of NC_051335.1, forward strand.
CCTAGCTTCATCAGCCCCACACCCCCTAACTACATGGGCAGTTTTACAAGTTTGCATGCAGATTAAAGTATATGGACCCCCAGAAGAGCCATGATCTTTTAACCCAATCTTGTTTGGATGGAATTTTTTGATTTGGTGTTTCCATGGAGATGTGACTCATCCAACTGTGGGTGAGACCTTTGATTAGATTGTTTCCATTGATGTGTGGACCCCACCCATTCTGGGTGGGTCTTAATTAGATCACTGGAGTCCTTTAAGAGAAGCTGAGAGAGACATTTTGGAGAAAAGCTAAGATATATAATCCAGAGTTTGCCCCTGGGAGAAGCTAAGAGCTAACACAGACCCAGACTCTTGGAGACACTGGTTGATGCAGACAAAAGGATATTTAGAGATGTTAAGCTAAGAGATGAAGCCTTGAGTTTGCCACGGAGAAGCTAAGAGAGACATCTCTGGATGCTTAGAGAGAAATGCCCTGAGAGAACAAGCAAGGATGCACAGAGGCTGAAAGAGAGAAGCTAAGAGAGACAGAAGCCCAGAGACATTTTGGAGGAAGCCATTTTGAAACCAGAGCCTGGGAGCAAAGGACCAGCAGACACCAGCCATGTGCCTCCCCAGCTCACAGAGGTGTTCTGGATGCCATCAGCTTTTCTTCAGTGAAGGTGTCCTTTTGTTGATGCCTTAGTTGGACACTTCTATGGCCTTAGAACTGTAAATTTGTAACCTAATAAATCCCCTTTATAAAAGCTAATCCATTTCTGGTATTTTGCATAACAGCAGCTTTAGCAAACCGGAACAGTACAGAAAAGCTAATACCGATTAGAAATAAGGGATTTGATCTTCTGGGAGTGCCAAATGGATAATTAAGAAATACTTCCAAGATTCAGAAATAAAACCCTTTGTGAATGTCACGAATCTGTTTTCATTAGTTGCAAAGAACCTGGTGAGGTTGATTACAGGGAAGCCCCTGAATGCCATACTTTGATACTCTCAGTTCTGTGAAAGCAAGTTTTCCTCATGGAAAAATTGAGAGGAAAGAAATCACTCTTCCCCCAAAGAGGAAAATGCTATTTTAAAGTCCCTTCACTCCTTCTCAACTTGCAGATGAGATGTCATAGACATGGGAGCCTATGACATTCCAGGGAAGAACGTGAAGCTGGAGTGGGAGAACCAGGTCAGAAAAAGCATTCGAAAAATCACCTTTCCATTCAGGAAACAATGCATACAACCACTGGATGTAAGAGGGAAAGGGTCCAGTTTTCCAATATGGTCCACAGAGCTTCTCTGGTTCTCTTGGACAGATGCCCTTGGCTTGGTTATCTTGTGAAGCAGCCAGGTAATTAGCACATGACATCCAATTATATCTGCTAATAAATATCTTCTGCTAGGTAGAGGTTATTCTTTTAAAATTTATTTAGAGATCATCTGCGACGATGGAAAAAATTTTAAATACTTACAAAAGGCCCCATGTACCACCTCCACTGCACTTACTTAGAATTATTACTTGCTAATTGGTATCTTCATAGGTAGAGGAGAAGGGATGCCCTTTATTGAGCCAACAGAGAGGCTATAAATATGTGAGCCTGTGAGCAAACAGCATTCTTTTCCAAGGACCTTTCCACCCCCAAAGCCTAGATATTTACAATGAGTTCTGTGCTATGTATAAAAAGGCACAATAGGAGCCAGATGAGGGGAATACTTAACCCATGCCATATTGCCACTGAAGTCAGAAAAGATTGGTTTTCTTGTGGCTCAGTAGACTAAGTCTGCAGTGGGGCTAAGGGAGGCCTGCTGTCCATTGTCGATGGCTCTTTCCCTTTCCATCTGCCCATGGAAGGCAGCCTCACAGAATCAAAAGAAGCGCCCGGTTTTCCCATAATAGGTGCTGAGACCAAGACTCAAGGACAAGTAGTTTATGTAGGAGGTGATGCTAGGAAGCTCCCTGTAGGGGGACTGGGGAAGTGAGAGAAGGGAAAGAAGGGAGCCAGTAAAGGGTGGTGTAATGAGCAGCTTATCGCTGTGGGACTGAGACTGGATTCCATTGGGAGCCAGTGTAGAACACACACTTTAGAGGCGGGATTGGGATTATTTATCTCCCCTTCCTGTTGGTATTGGCTGAGGGCTGCTGAGGCATAAAAGGCTATTGTTTCTCCATTACTTCTAGAAAGGCAGCCTCCAAGACCAGAAAAAGCTCTCAGGTCAAGAACAGAGGTACTGTGAGGTGCGAGTCAGGCCGAAGCACACTGAAGTGGTAAGAGTGAGGAAGTATGGACAGGACCCCAACAGACTTGGGGGTTTTAGGAATGTCACCACCACAGCATGCAAGCACATGCATTTCAGATGTGGGATTTCTTGATTATGCAGTTGGCTAATGTTAAAAGCTCTCCAAGATCAAAATGGCTTGGAATGGATTTGTTGTCACAATCCCCCAAATGTGGCTGTGAGGAACTCTGGTTGGATAGCTCTGGATCCTGGTTCCAACACTGGCTGGGAGGGCCATGGTCTGGAGGCTTGGCTGAGGGAGGCCACATCTTGGAGGGGCATGGACCAGGCACTGTGTCACTGAACGTCTCCAGGTCCATTTGCTCCTTTGTCAGAGTTTCAGGCATGAGGAGACATCCCAGATGAACAAGATGTACAAGATGAACATTTGCTGCCCCAGACCTGGAATCAGTCCCTTTCTCCAAGAAGTCCTGGTTCCTCTCAAAGGGAAGTGGACTTTTGAGACCACAGCCTCCTGGGAGGGGAATTTGTTGTTACTCGGTTGCCCTCGATTCTAGGCATATTCAATAGACAGAGCTAGAAAATACAGAAGGTATACAAGGTGAAATTGAATCATGAGTTCAGACCGCTATTTCCAATTCAAATCTAAGACTACAGGCTTTAATTTAATGTCCTTGATTTTATATGTGTTTGTTTTTTTTTCTTATGCTGAAAATCTTGGTTCCTTATGGTGATAGCAAAATGACTTATTTGCATAGTTTCAAAACGACTGCTATAAGACAACCAAGTTCACTTTTAGATTTCTTTTTGTTTTTCTTTTGTCTTTAGGATATTTTCTACTAGAAATGTACTATGAAAGGTACTTTATCTTAAAGTCACATGAAATGGGTCAAGGTGTGGAACAGATGATTGCTAATTTCCCATGCATTCCCCTGCATACATTAAATTAGAGACCTATGAGAAACTCCAAGCCACCCCATTCTGGTGGGTGAATCTAGTTCATAAATAACAAATCCGTCTAAAGTTCCTGCATTCTTTAATTAGTGCTCATTTGAAAAATTACGCAAGCCTTCTTGCCCTTCACACTCATTGGCCCCGTGTGTTGCAATATTTAGAAAACAAGGAGTCCCCTGCCCCCCTTCCATCCTTGTCTCTTGTGAACTCTGCCACTGGCCCTTGGAGTAGCTGGGTTGGCTGAGCTGTGTAACAGCCCAGAGAAGCCCACGTGGTGAGGAGGGGAGCCTTTGATCTCCAGAAGACTTGAAAACTGGAGCCCGGAGGTCTTGGCATTTATCCCAGAGATCAAACACGTATGTTGGCACCTGCAGGGAGAAGGGAAATGAACTAGCCTTTCTTGAACCCAAAACCTATGATAGAAACTCCACAAGCAATGACAGACTCTACCAAAGGCCACAGGCCCATCAGATGCCACGAGCTCTGTCTCCTAAGGGTGGAGCTGAGTGGACCACACACAGGGATCAGATGGCTTCCTCTATAAACTGTAAATGAGCCGGACACCAAGAGACATGGGGATGAACATTTTGAAATTGACATTTTTGGAGGTCAAAAATGGTTGGGTGTTGGCAATTTCATATGATCCATCTTTATAGCTCTTTAAAAAAACACATGAGGATGCAGAACTGCAAGAATCTTTCAAAACTGATAAATGACACTCTACGATCCCTTCCTGGTTTCAAGGAACTTCTGTCATGGGTGCTGCTCAGGTCAATTTGCCAATGAGAGACACAGATGCGAGGGGTGAAAACAGGAAAAATTGTAGTAGGAAACTGTTTCTAAAGAGACACACTGGAGAACAAGGACTGCAGGCACTGGAGCAAGCAGGCAGGGCTCAGAGGGCATTGGCAGAGCTCCACCCAACCCACTGAGGGCAGCAGGGATGCTGTCTGTGGTCCCCAGTCCCTCTAAGTAGACGGAGCCCCTGTCTATCGTCACCAAGCCCCCTGAGTGTGCCGAACACCTGCGCATTGTCCCCAATCCTTCTGACTGTGCTTCAGGCCCTGTCTATTGTCCCCAATCCCTCTGAGTATACGAGAGACACTGCCTACCATCCCCAAACCTCTGAGGGTACCAGAGCCCCTATCTGTTGTCCCCGAGGCCTGATAGCTACAAGACTCCTGTCTATTGTCCCCAATACAATTAAGTGTGTCAAATACCCTGTTTATACTTCCCAGGACCCCTCTATGTAACAGAGACCATATGGTCCCCAATCCATCTGAGTGTACCAGAGCCCCAATTACAGTGCGTGTACCCGAGACAGCGTCTAAGGACCTCCAATCGCTATCATTGTACCGGATTCCCTGCCTGAAGTCCATGATGCCTGAAGTCCATGATGCCACAAACCCCTTTCTATTGTCCCCATACTATTAGTGCTCCAGAGCACCCATTTATAGTTCCCATACCTCTCAATGTACCAGACCCCCAATTGTCACCAATCCCTCTAAATGTACCCAAGAGGCTGTCAAACATTCCCAAAACCTCTGAGAGCAGGGCATGACTGTCTATCACCCCTCAGCACTGCGGGGTGGAGCAGAGCCCATTGAGCCTACCTGGTTCCTCTGAGTGTACCAGAGACCAACTGTGTCTTCCCCAAATCCTCTGAATGTACCACAGCCACTGTCATCCCTGCTGTCTCTGAGTGCACTGGAGGCCCTGCCTGTTGTCCCCAATCCCTCCAAGGGTCCCAGAGCCCCTGTCTATCCTCCCCCCCGCCCTCTCTGTGTAGGGAGTCCCTGTCTATTGCCCCAATCCCATTGAATACAGTACAGTGAAGCCTCTGTCTGTCGTCCCCATTCCACTGAGCATACCGTCTACCAGCACCCGTCTATCATCCCCAATTGCTCAGAGTATGCAAGAGACCCTGTCTGTCATCCCCTATACCTCTGAGTGTATGAGAGAACCTGTCTTTCCTGATGCCTCTCTGTGTACAAGACCCATCTGTTCTCCTCAGTAATATTCTTATACCAGATCCCCTTTTTAGTTTGCATTATATTCCAGCATTCCAGAGCCCCCATGGTCCCCAACCTATCGGAATGTACCAATCCCCATGTCAGCCACCTCCAATGTCTCTGAGTGTACCTGAGACTGCTACTAAGGTCCCAATACCCCTGAGTGAACCAGAGTTCTTGTGCCTTCTCTTCATGCCTTCTGAGTGTAGTGCTGTCCGTGTCCATTGTCACCATTGTTCTGAGTGTACCGGAACCCCATTTATTGGCCCCAATACCTCTGAAGTACTGGAGTCCTGTCGATCGTCCCAGTTCCTCTGTGTTTCCTAGAGCACCTGGGTGTTGTGCACCATCTGAGTGCACCAGAGACCCTCAATGTTGACTTCAAGCCTTTTGAGTGGCTTCCAAGTCCTGCATATCATCCATAATTGTGTGAGCGTACCCACACCTCTGCCTATTGTCCCCAGTCCCTCTGTGTGTACCAGAGTACTGTCTGTGGTCCCCAACCCCTGGGAGTGGATCTGAGCACCTATCTTATCATCTACAACTCCTCTGAGTGTACAAGACACTGTCTGCTCTCCAACGCCTCTGTGTGTTTGGGATCACCTATATTTCATCCCCTATCTTTATGGGTATGCAAGAGCCCCTGTATATCATCCCCAAATCCTCTGAGTTACAAGAGTCCCTTTTGTCATCCCCAATCCCTAGATATGTACCAGATCCCCTGTCTATCATCCTTAATCCCTCAGAGTGTAATATAGCCTCCTCTTTCAGCCCTATACCCTGAGTGAGCCCTAGCCCCTCTCTGTCAGTTCCTAATCCCTCCGAGTGAACCGCAGCTACTTCTGGCATCTACAATCCCTCTGAGTGTCCCCTAGACCCTGTCTGTCCCCAATCTGAGTGAACCAGAGCCCCTGCCTGTCATCCCAACCCCACTGAGTGTACCAATCCATTTCTGTCATTCCCAATGCCTGTGAGTGTAGCGGACCCCATTTCTTTTGTCCCCAAATCCTCCGAGAGAACCAGAATCTCTTTCTTTTGAACTCAATCCCTTGACTGTACCTAAGACCCTGTCCGTCATCCCCAATCCCTCTGAATGTAGGGGGTCCCTTTTCCTTTATTTCCAATTCCTCTGATTGGACCAGATCCCCTGTCTTTTGTCCCAGTCTCTGTGGTTGTACCAGACTGTCTATCGTCCTCAATCCCTCTAAGTGTGACAGGGGAGCCCCTGTATTTGATCCCCAATCTCTCTGAGTTACCAGATCCCCTGCGTGTTGTTTCCCATCCCTCTGGGTGGACCTCAGCCCCTGCCCTCACCCCCAATCTGTCCGAGTGTACCAGATCCCCTGTCTGTGGTCCCTTGTCCTTATGAGTGTGCCCAAGCTCCCATGTGTCGTTTGTTCTTCTGAGGGTACCAGAGAGACTGTGTCAGCCCCAGTCCCTTGAGTGTCCCTGGACCTCTGTCTGCCATCCCCATCCCTCTGAGTGTACCAGGGCCTCGTGTTTCATCCTTATAGCCCGAGTGGACCCCAGCCCCTCTCTGTAGTCCCCAATCCCTCTGACAGGACTGCAGCTACTCTCTGGCATCTCCAGTCCTCTGATTGAATCAGAGACCTTGTCTGTCATCCCCAAATCCTCTGAAAGTAGGACACCCCTTTTATTTGCTATCCAGCTTCTCTGATTAGAATGGAGCACCTGTCATGACCAATCTCCCTGAGTATACTGAAGCCCCAGTTTTTCATCCACAATCCCCAAGCATATCAGAGACATTGTCTTTTGTCTCCAGTCCCTTCACATGGACCCCAATGCTTATCTGTCATCCCCAATCCGTCTGAGTGGACCAGAGCCCCTGTCTCTCATCCCAACCCCCTTGAGTGCACCAATCCCACTTTTGTCATCCCCACCGCCTGTGACTGTAGTGGGCCCCATTTCTTGAGTTCCTAAATCCTCTGACAGAACTGGAGTCCTTTTCTTTCATCCTCAGTCCCTCAAATAGACCAGAGCCCTGGTCTGTCATCCTGAATTCCTCCAGGTGTACCAGAGACTGACTGTCATCCCCAGTCCCTCTGTGTGGGCCACAGCACTCATCTGTCATTCCTAATCTGTCCAAGAGTCCCAGATGCCCTATCTTTGTCCCCAATCCCTCTGATTGTACACACTCTCTCTATCATTGCAATTTCTGTGAGTGTCCCACAGCCTCATCTGTTGTCCCTGTACCCTGTGACCTCAGCTCCTCTATGTCACCCACCCCCCAATCCCTCTGAGGAGACAGCAGCTACTGTGTGTCACCCCCAATCCCTCTGATCATAGAAGACTACTTTTCCTTCATATCTACTTCCTCTGATTGGCCTGGAGCCATGCCTGTCATCTCCAATCCCTGTGAGTGTACCAGTGCCTCTACCTATTATTCGTAATCCATCTGAATGTACCAGAATCACTCAGTGTCTCCAGTCCTGAGTAGACCCCAGTGCTTGTCTCTTGTCCTGGATCCATCTGATTGTACCAGATGCCTTTCTATCACCCGCATCTGTCTGAGTGCACCACACCTCATGTATCCTCCCTGTGACCTGAGTGAACCCCAGGCCCTTGCTTTTGCCCCCCAATCCCTGCCAGCAGACTGCAGCTCCTGTCTGGCATCAGCATGTGCTCAGAGTATACCAGAGACCCTGTCAGTCACCCCATTCCCACTGAAGGTAGAGGATCCCTTTCCTTTATCACCAAACCTTTGAGTGTACCAGAGCCCCCGTCAGCCAGCCCCAACTGCTCTGTGTCCCAGAGCACCAGTAATCACCAGTGAGTATACCAGAGACACCGTCTGCTGGCCTCAACACCCTGAGTATACCAGAAAACTGCCTGTCATCCCCAACCCTCATGACTGTACCAGAGCACTGTCTGTTGTCCCCAATCCCCAAGACTGTACCAGACGGCTGCCTGTCATCCCCTAATCCCTCCAAATGTACCAGAGCCCCTGTCTACTGTCCCCAAACCCTCTGTGGGTAAGAGAACCCCTTTATGTCAGCCAAAATATCTTGAGCCTACTAGAGCCCCTGCCTGTCTATCTAAACCCTTTGAGCATAGCAGAGTGTCATCTTTCATCCCGATCTTTCGAGAATACTAGAACCCCTCTCTCTTGTTCCCAATCCCTCTGAGTATACTACAACTTCGTCTGTCATCCCTATACCCTTAGCGAACTTCAGCCCCTCTCTGTTGTTCCCCCACTTCTGGAATCTCCTCTTCCTCTGAGTGTATCCGGGACCCTGTCTGTCATTCCCCAGTCCCTCTGAATGTAGGGGACCTCTTTTCCTTCACCACCAGTTCTTGATTGGACTAGAGCCCCTGTCTGTCAGCTCCAATCCACATGAGCAGACCAGAGACACTGCGAGGCATCTCCAATCCCTCCGAGTGGACCCCAACTCCTTTCTGTCAGCCACAAGCCCTCTGAGTGCACCAGGGCCAATCCCACTGTGTGTGCGTCAGAGACCCTGTCTATCTTCCTCACTCTCACTCCAGGGGGTCTCTGTCTCTTGCCCTAATCCCACCGAGTATACCAGAGCCTATCTTTCACCCCCATCCCTCTGCATGGACCCCAGTGCTTGTCTGTCATTCCCATTGCGGGTTAGTGTACCAGATACCCGTCTGTCATCCCCAATTGCTCTGATTGTACCAAAGCCCTGATTTATCATCCCAATTTCTCTGAGGGTACCAGGCCCCCTTTATGCTGCCCCCATCTCCCTGAGTGTACAGAATACCTTGTCCTTTGTCTCCAATCCCTCTGAGAGCACCAGAGCCCCTGTCTGTCATCCTCAGTCCCACTGAATGTGCTAGAGCCCCTGTCTATTGTCCCGGCCCCTCTGATTGTAAGGGTATCCCTGTCTATCCTTCCCATTCCCCCTGAGCATACTGGAGCCCTGTCTGTTGTCCCCATCTCTCTGAGTATAGGGGAGCCCCTGTCTATCCGTCCCAGTTCCTCTGAGTGTACTGGCAGTCCTGCATATCATCCTTTTGCCAGGGAAATCAAATGTTTCTCCTATCATTATGTTCAAGGTACTGTGAAAGTTAGGTTAAAGAGAAACTAGATGCCATCTGTTCCCTCAACCAATTACTATCCTGGTAGTTTCCTTGCACAGATTGGATGATAACCCACGGTATGATCAAATGAGCCACCTGTCAGAGGTATAGAGTGCCCCTCGGGTTAAAGAGGAACAGCCTGTGTTCAGGCCAAGCGTGCAGGGAGGCACAACTCTGAGGTGTGGGAGGTGTGAGGTGATGGATGGGGTTGGTAGGTAAGGAGGAAAGCGCTGAGGGGGAGCAGCATAAGGTAAAACATTTGGTCGAAATTTCCATTTTTTCACACAAAAAAAAACACCCCAAACAAACAATTTGACTGTGGGCAATTTCCTATGAGCTGGCCTAATAGGAAGGGTGGAATGAGCCTGTTAGTGCGAGGAGCCTGGGGTAGTTCCCTTGGGCTGCACTGGTGGTTGTGAGAGGTGGATGGGGGCAGCTGTGGGGGCCTCCGAGGAAGAGGACACACACAGCTGGCTGAGCATGTACGTGAACCAGGTACCTAATTAGGCTCAGACACAGGTAATCACCTTTGGTTCCCACAATAAACCCATAAGGCCCATTTTATCATCTCCAATTTACTGAATGGACACAGAGAGGTTAAGAACCTTGCACAAGTACCCAAATCACCAGAGCCAGGACTTGGAGTACATCTGATTCCAAAACTGGGATCTTTCTACCCCACACCACTGCCCTATAAAGTAGCAGATACCCATGGGGATTCCACGTTCATCCCAGGAAGGAAGACTGAAGTCATTTGGTGGGGAGCCTTGGTGGCTGGGGTGAGGAGCCCCAGCCTGACCTGCTATAGAAAGGAGAATGTTTCAGTTGCCCCCCAAGGGGAGATTGAGACAAGCTGATTGAGGATAGAGATGGGCTTTCCTGTGTATCTTTTGCATTTTCCAGCTAAGCAGTGGTTTAGGGCACTGACCTATATCTACGTCTCAAGTATATGGGCTGAATGGACGCGGCTCAACTCCATAATTGACTTTCTGTCTCCTTCTAATCTGCCTTCTTTCTTTCCCTGATCTCTTCTCCCAGACAAATTCTACTCAGTGCTCAAATAGTGCCTCCTCCATGAAACCATGCCAGATCCCCAGTGCCCAGTTGGTTCATTCGTTCATTGAGCAATGAGTTAGTAAGGCCCTCCCAGGGGCCAGGCACCATGCTAGGCATTGGAGATGGAGACAGTCCTTGCCCTCGCGGAGTTCCATCCAGGCAGGAGAAGGCCAGCAAGTAAACTGATGGACAAGGAAGGATATAATCAGGCAGCGATAAGCACTCTGATGAAAACCTCTGGCTGATGTGAGACACAACAAGGCTAGCAGGAGGCCCAGCTCTGAGGGAAAGCCATAGAGACCCAGTGCCCAGAAGGTCTGAGATTCTGAACTAGGCCCAGGAGATACGAAGGTAAAAGAGAGAGAAAGTCCTTGTCTGTGAGGAGTGAGTCTCTAGTGACATGGCCTCTTCGTCTAGCTCAGTGTGGTAGTCTGGCCTAGCTGCTCAACAAAGCCATTTCCTCTTCTTCCTGGGCACCTCTCTGACTACATTTCCCAGGCTCCCTTGTAGTTAGGTGTGGCCACGTATTGAGTTGTAGCTTGTGGAGTCTGAGCACAAGTGAGGTACATCCCTTCCCACCCAGCCCATAAAGTCCCCTCCCCCACACATTCTCCTCCAGGTTCTTGACAAAGACAAGCATAGCAACCTTAGAAACGCTATACCAAAGATGGTAGATCCATAAGATGGAAGGAACTAGGGTCCTTGAATTCTGGTTTGGAGAAGAGCTACCTGAATTTTATTCAGCTGCCGAGCTGTTGGGGTTTATTTGTGCCAGCAGTTGGCATTACATGAACTAATTCACTGAGGTCACTGTACCACTGTCATTGCTACACATTTAGCTCCCGCTCAGCCTTGGGCGTGGTTCCATTGAACTTTGTACTCTTAGTTAGCTTTTCTTGCCTGCAGGCCCCATCCCCTCAACTCGGGTGGCAAGAGTGCCATCAGAGGCTTGCCCTTTTCAAGAGAATACTTTGATACCTACTCACTAAAGTGGCCTTCTGCTTTCACTGCTGTGCTATCTGGTGTCACTGGATGCTTTCATGTCCCTCTAAGTCATTTGTCCTTTTAGATAGCGGAACGATCAGTGCTTTTCTTGTCTAGTTTGCTTAGGAGATGTTTTCTAGACCATCCCAAGTGCAATCCTTATTTCACCCCCTCCCCAATTTATGACCAACTCTGCATTGGGCTGGGGGGTGGGTTGGATTGATATGGCAGGGCCATGCAAACACTGATTCGGTTGCTCCTTTCCCTGCCAGACCATATGCTCTCTCAGGACAATGACCATTTCTTCTCCGCAGCCCGGCCCCAAGCCCAGCAACGGAGTGACTAAGCTTATTTGATGTTGCTGAATACGCTGGTATGCTATGGAAATAATCTGCAACAGTTTTTGTTCTTCTGAAAACATCTCTAAAGCCACCCCCTCAATTTACAGTCAGCAGGAACAAAAGCTTTTCCTTGAAAACCAGATGCCTAGGAGTCAGGCTGAATTACTAGCGGCTTCGGGGCACCCACAGCAACACAATGAGGCAGCTGCGGTTTTTCTACTGTGGCTCTGCTTAGCATTGGCATTTTTTTCCTCTCTTTTGCTTTTTCTTTCTAAACTCTACCTCCAGATGATCTCTAGGAATGTGCAGGCAGAGTAACTCTTCGTCATAACCCACCTCTTTCTAAGTCAGCTCTTGAGACTAGCAGTGAAAACTATAACCCCCCTTCAGCCAAGGCACTGAGTGCGAGTTCTCTTCAAGGCCTTTCCGCAGGCGATGTCAGGGGAGCCCTGGGTGCCAGGCCCATGCCCAGATGCCTTCCTGTGCCCGCAGCTCTAGATACTGTCTGTCTTTGAAAGTCATGATGCAGTGTGCTTCACTGGCTCAGTGATAACAAGGCCAGACCAACTCAGCAAAACAACCAGAACTATCTGCAGTGGAATGGGCGGCTTCATCCGCCTCAAGAGTAAGGAGGTTCTTTTTTGTTGCTGCGTTTCTTTTATAGCCTCAGACCCATGCAGAAATGGGACCAGAGGTTAAAACACCAGCCCTGCCAACCTGCAAACCGAATGGAATGAGTCAATGACATCAGCCCAGAGGCCTGTTTTGAGCCAGAGCAACGGGCCAAGTTGCATGGAGGGTCACTCACCTTGCTCGGTTCTAACAACTGGTCAACCTAAGGAAGAGGCACTTTGGACAGAATTTCACACTGCAAAAACAGCTGGCTAATCTGGCCATTCTAGTAATAAACAAGAGCCGTTAAATATTTCATTGCACTCACACAACCCATAAACCCTCCCTCTGACTGGCCATTTCCCAAAAGTTGCCAATGAATTCAATCAGAGGTGTAAAGTCAGTGCTGTGTAGACATGAGCAGACCCCTTTTAGTGCACCATTATGGAGCCTCTTCTGTCCGTCCTGCCGGGGATTAGATACTAGGGTACGGATGTTTACATGAAGAGGGAGGTGAGGACATTGGAGAGAAGGCAACTGGGACCTAAACACAATGTGGGAATTTCATCTTATTTAAGATTGAAATTCAGCTGATGGTTCTACTCTTTTTTTTTTTAACTTTCCTTTAAAGGCTGTCAAACCAATAGCTTTGGTGAGTACAACATTTATTTGCCTTTTATCCAACCAGGGAAAGGTTTGCTCTTTCCAGAACAAAAGTCCCCGGGGACAGGTGGCACCCAGATATGCCCAGATTCCCATCCCTCTACCTCAGTGCCAGCCTACCACTGTGCCCTCCCGGGTCTTTTTCAGATACTGGCTATTGGCTGAAGTCAGTTGTAGAAATGGCAATGACCTTCGTGGTAGGGTTTCTGCAAACCCACATACAGCAGGATTCACTGGGGCTGTCCAAGCAAGCTGCCTTTCTGGGGATGTGGTAGGTTGAATTATGTACCCCAGAAAAAATAAAGATGTCCTTAATCTTAATCCACTCCAGTGGGTGTGAACCCCTTGTAAACAGGACCTTTTAAAGGTATTATCTTTAGTTAATTTATGGCCAATGGAATCAGGTGGGGCTTTAATCTGGATGACCAGAGTCCTTTATAAGCAGACTGAAATTCAGACATACAGACAGAAAGCCACAGGAAGAAGCTGGAAGTCAATGGAAACCCGGAAGAGAAAGGAGAAGACCCCACCTTGTGCATTGCCGTGTGACAGAAAAGCCTAGAATCCAACATCGCTGGCAGCCAGCCCCAGAACACCACCATCTCCAGGGAGACAGTGTTGCTTTGCCAATGCCTTGATTTTGGATTTCTCCTGGCCTCAAAACTGTTAGCCAAGAAATTCCCATTGTTTATGCCAACTTGCTGCATGGTATTTGTTTTAACAGCTGGAACACTAAGGCAAGGGGTAACGCACATTGCAAGTTTCCTCCTCCTGGGGTGAAGTCAAGCCAGTGGCCAAGAGCAGACAGTTCACCATGGAACACTGGTGTACTAATGGCATTTTTAGTAGCATGTCAGGATCTGGGACTGGGGGATGGTTTGTGTTTACTTGGACAGGCCCCAGAAGGCTCATCTGAAAAATTAATAAAAACCCAGTTGAACGTCTTATTTTAGTGAGGACTTGAAGGTTGCCTGTCAGTCCCTTCTTTTTTCTTTTGCTTCCCTGGACCTGCCCTTTCTCCATCACTCTCTTTCTCCACTTCCCTCCTCTGCACCCTTCACACTTCCTTCCCTGTTGTCTTTGGCGAGGGCCTGAAGTCCATAACAGACCAAGATCAGCCTGCCCTTTTTTGGAGAAATTACATTTTCCAGGCTATAAAGAAACTCCTGGGTCCCCACCACCACCACCACCACCATTTGGTATATAGGACAAAGGTATTAGCTACCATGGCCATGACAAGAATGAAATCCTTTAGTCCCCAAAAATCAGACCAAGAAATTAGCATGACCAGTGGTTCTCTGGTCTTCACTCTTTAGCCATTAAAAAACAAAAACAAAAAACAACTTGCTTTGTTCACTCAGCAAACATTAATCAGGCACCTGCCAAGGCCACCCATCATGCAGTGCTTACCTCTGCTCCTGCAACTTGTGTCTGCCCCCTTCTCCCACACTTCCACCTGCTGAGGAGAGTCAGGATGTCAACACCAAGCAGCCATCTTTCTCTGCATAGTCCCCATTTGTTTACTGAACAAATAATTACTGGGCATCTACTGTGTGCTGTCCCCGAGGTATGTCCTCCTGGAGCTAACTCTAGTGGGAGAGACAGACAACAAGCAAACAAAAGATTTGATGGATGGCAGGTGCTTTCAGTTCCGTGAAGGGGTGAGAGTAGGTGTGGGGTAAGGAGGGATGGGGTTGCCATTTTGGAGAGGGTGGAAGAGTTGATGCTCCACAGTCATATGGACACTCGAAAGCTGCTTCCTGGGACCTCCTGTTGCAAGTTCACGGGCCAGGGGAGTGTGCTTGGCCCATGAGCAAGGCCAGCAAGAAGCGTGAGAGCTCACATGCTCCAGGGGCCACTGTTGAGCAATGGCAGAAGGCATCTGGTGAGGCCCGGAGAGCTCTGCAGGGTGTTCCCCTCCATCTCGCCGAGCTCCTTCATCAGGACTGGGTTCCCGCTGACTACAGGGGTGGCCACTTGAGCGCTGAGCTGTGATCTCTGCTTTCCTCCTTTGCCTCGCACCCTCACTCCCCTACAGGTGCTCCTTGGGCTCCTCTCACAAACAACGTGCCCTCAAATCCTTGCCCCAGAGTCTACTTCTGGGGGAACCCAACTCAGGCAGTTAGGAAAGGCTTCTCTGCCAAGGTGACATTTGAGTGGAGACCTGATCTGGTGAAGGGGTGAGCTCTGGGAAGATCTGGGGTTAGAGAACTCCTAGCAGAGAGAACCCCCTGCGGGGTCAGGCTTGAGTGTTTGAAGAACAAGGAGCCAGTGTGGATGAACAAGGGTGAGGAAGCAGAGGCAGAGCAGACGCCTTCCTTCCCTTCCCCATTTTATAAGTCTCCTTTAATCCTCTCTTGTACCATTTCCTCCAACTGGATCACTTCTCCTGGCTCTGAAGGCTCGTTTTCTGAGAGCTGGGCCATTTTATTTGCATTCTTGATTTTGCTCTTTCTAAATGTGTCTTTTAAAAGAAAAACAGTAAAGCAGAAAAATCTCCACCAGTGCCATTGATTGGTGCAGGGGAGCCGGGAGACGGCCCATGATGGCCTTGCTCAGAGGGGCAGCGTCAGGGAGAAGGCAACAGGCTCTCCCATCGGTACCTCCCAAATTAAAAAGGAAAAATGGGAGGCTGACCCATCATGCTCTCCTCCTCTGTTACCATCGGTACCCCCACCAGCACCCCCTCCCAAGAATCCATTGTGTGCCAGGTGTCCTGCCCACCTCTCATCCTCCCACCAGCTCTGCAACCTGGATGGTAACTCCAGCCCAGCCCAGGGAGGTCACTTGTTCCTCCCATCCTACCCCACCAGTGGCAGGCGGGGTGCCTTCCCTCCCACCCAAGGGGGTAACACACCCCGGCAGCATTCCCCAGGCGCCTGGGCCTTCATCATGCCAGGCAGCCACTTTGATCCTGACCAGGAGACTCCAGGTCACAGAGGGTGTGGCGTTCTCCTCAGGCAGCTGGCACTAGCTCGGCACAGAGGCCTCTGGAACCGCTTTGCTAACTTCTGGTGGGGTCACCATCGAAACTTCCTGCGCTGACCCTCGCTGGGCCTCTCTCAGTCGTGCTTCCGGCTACAGCGACAGGCTCACTGACACCCAAGTCTCTTAGCACTTTGCTCCGCTCACAGTTCCTTTTGGAGGAGCTGGCTTCTGAAGACTGGTTGGCAATAAGTGACCCCAAGGTGATGAATGCAAAGGCCCACAATGTGGAACTGGTCTGTGGCCTGTGCAGGCAGGCCTTTTGCCCCCTTAAAGTCTCGAGGAATTAGCTTTTTCCCCAGGCTGGTAGCAGTAAGAAATAGATTTTAGGGCTCCCTTTGACTCCATTCCAACTGTCTTTCTCAGGGCTTACGAGACATCTGTGCCCTCGTTCTATATTTCCCAGGTTCCTGTGTGGTTAGAATGGAGCTGAAGGACTGAGCTTGGGCTCAGGTGATGTGGGTGGAAGTGACTGGGGGACACCCCTTCTTGGCCTGGCCCTTCCAACACCTCCCAAGAGCCTTGGCGCTCTCTCCTCCCTTGCCTCTTGGGAGCTACATATTCTAGGCTTACATCAGATCTTGTGTGAAGAAGAAATCAAACTTTGTGTTAAGCCACTGGGCTCCATTGGTTTATCTGTTACCATAGCATAGCCTGGCCTATCCTGACCGGCACAGTTGTCCTTTATTCTGCCCGTCGAGTCGTTGATTCACTGACTCACTCACTCATACTTTCAGCTTCCACTCAGTCACTTGGTGTTCACTAGGCATCTGCCATGTGCTGGGCATTGGTTCTTTAGCAGGAATAAACCTTGGGCTCTTCCCCTGGAGGAGCTGGAAGTCTAGGTGAGGAGATGGAGATGGAAGCCGAGACAATAATAACTGAGTGTGGAAGTGTGAACTAGGTGTGTAAACTATGTTACGAGCAGAGATATAAATACTCAGAGACCTGTGCCAATGGAAAATTTTGAATACTGTTCTCTGTTCCAGCTCCATTCTTTATCAGACTCCTTTCCTCTAGTTAGTGCTCAACTGTGCATACTGCACCAGTTCTAAACAAATTACAATTACCTCTACTCTCACCCTTCTACCAGCTCATCATTCCAATGTCAATCTTCCTGAAGGGCCATCTCAATAGGGCATAACCCTGTTTGAAAATCATCCAGGGAGGCTTTCATTTCCAACATGAGATCCAAGCCCTTCGATCTGACATTGCTCTGGCTCTGAGCTATCTTTCTAACATGATTTCCCACTTCTCCTTTACCCAGAACCTCCCTCTCAACCAGACTGGCATAATCCATATCAACGAACCACACTACTGGTGGCCCCACTGCTGCGTCCCTTCTCACACCATTGTTTCCCCCAGGACTCCCCTCCTTGTCTATCCAAGTCCCTTCTACTCTCCAAAGTCCCACCTCAAGTGATATCTTTGGCCTTTCTACCCACTCCAGTCTACAGTAGCAACACATTCAACAACTTAGATGAAAAGGGCAAATTCTTGGCGGGAGGTGAGGGGACTTAGCAAAAGGCACACTAGGAGAAATAGAAAATCTAAATAGTCCTCTATCTCTTAAAGAGAGTGACTTTTTAATCAAAACTCTTCCCACAAAGAAAATCCCAGGCCCAGATGGCTTCACCAATGACTTTCATCAAAGGTTTAAGGGAGAAATAATACCAGTTTATACAAACTCTTTCAGAAAATAGAAGAGGAGGGAACACTTCCCAACTCTTGTATGAGGCATGCAAAACGCTGATATCAAAACCCTATGAAGGGCATCTCTGAAAAAAAATCTACAGCTAACATCATACTTAAGGATGAAACCTTAAGTACTTTCCCCTATGATTGGGAAGAACACAAAGACATCCATTACCACCAGTGTAATAAGACATAAAGATAGGAAAGGAAGAAGTAAATACTGTCATTATTCACAGACAACATGAGTAGGTTAAAAACCCTATGGAATCTGCAAATAACTGCTAGAACTAAGAAGTGAATTTAGAAAAGTCACTGGATACAAGGTCAATATATAAAAATCAATTGTATTTTCATATACTGGTAATGAAAAATGGGAGAGTGAAATAAAAAGGTATACCACTTATAATAGCATCAAAATATCAAATACATAGGGATAAATCTAACAGAAAAGGTGAAGTCCTTTATGCCAAAAACTGCAAAACATTGCTGAGAGAAATTAAAGGAGATCTAAATAATCAAAAGTTCCTCCATATTCAGGGACTGGAAGGTGCAACCTTGTTAGTCCATTTTCGCCAAATTGAGCTACAGATTCAACCAATTCCCAATCAAAACCCCTGCATGCTTTTTTGAAGAATTTAATAAACTGATTCTAAAATGTATATAAAAATGTATAGGTACTAGAAGAGCCAAAACAATCCTGAAAAAGAAGAAGAAATTTGGAGGATTTGTACTACCTGATTTCAAGACTTACTATAAATCTACAGAGGTCAAGACAGTGTGGTTTTGGCAAAAGAGTAGACGTATAGATCAATGGAGCAGAATGGAGAGTCCAGAAATAGACCCACACATGTACAGTTGATTTTTTGGTAAAGGCATTAAGTCAATTCAATAGGGGAAAGAAAAGTGGTTTTTACAAATGACTCTGGAAAAACTGAATATATGTATGGAAAAAAAATGAATCTCAAACCCTACCTCACTCCGTACACAAGACGTAATTAGAGGTGGACGTAAATATTAAAACTCGAACCATCACGCTCCTGCAAGACAATGCATGAGAAAATCTTCAAAAGCTTGAAAGAAGAAGATGTCTCTGACAGGATACAAAAAGGCCAAACCATTAAAGAAGATACTGACGAATTGGATTTTGTCAAAATTAAAAATTTCAGCTCACCAAAAGTATACCATTAAAAGGTAAATTGGCAAGGCACGGACTGAGAGTAAATATTTTCAATGCATACATCTGACAAAGAATATTGATTCGGAGAATATAAAAAACTACTACAAATCTATAATAAAAAAGACAAAGAACCCAATTAAAATGGGCAAAAGGCTGAGCTAGACACTTCACAAAAGAAGATATATGAACGCCTAGTAAGCACACGAAAAGGTGTTCAGCATTACTTGTCATCAGAGAGACGCAAATTGAAAGCACAGTGAGATGCCATTTCACATCCACTGGAATGGCCCCTGAGATAGCAAGTGTTGGCAAGGGCGCTGAGCAGATGGAACGCTCATACATTGCTGGTGGCATGTAAAATGTTACACCATTTTGGAATAATCTGTGCCAGTGTCTTATAAAACTAAACATGCACTTATCCTATGACTAAGCAGTTTCACTCCTAGATATTTACCCAAGAGAAATGAAAACATAAATCCACAAAAAGACTTGTACAAGAATATTCTTAGCAACTTTATTCATAATAGCCCCAAACTGGAGGCAGCCCAAATAAATGGATAAACAAACTGTGCTATATTCTTACAATGGATTGCTACTCAGCAATAAAAAGGAATGAAATGCTGATCATTCAACGTGGGTAAATTTCAAAAATATTATGCTGAGTGAAAGAGGACAAGCATTTAAAAAAATATCCTACTGTATGATTCAATTTATATGAAGCTCTTGAACAGGCAAATCTAATCTTTGTGATAGAAATCAGAATAATGATTACCAGAGAGGGGAGGAGATTGACTGGAAAGGGGGTTCAAAAGAACTTCTGGGGTGATGGAAATGTACTATATCTTGTTTGGGGAGGTGGTGACACAGATGTGTATGTCAAAGGTCATAGAATTCAACACTTAAGACCTGTGCATAATGTAACTGTATGTAAATTATACCTCAATTAAAAAAAGAAACATTGTCCCCTTCCCCTCTCCCGCCAACAAAAGCCATGTTGGGAACCCCTATCTTGTATTGTTATTTATTATTTTCATATATGACTATCCAAATTAAATTCTCATAGGTCCCTCATCAGGACTCACACAATACTAGAAACTTCTTATTTGCTGAATGAATGAATGAATGACTAATCACCACACAGGATAAAAAGGGAAAGGAAAAGTAAAGACCAAAGTAAAATATGATATCATACAAATTTCCACTGTTTCCATTTTCCTGGGAGTCCACACCATCGCAAACAAAGGTCCCTATCTCCCAACACAAAACACCACCACCAAAGCAAAGACATCTCGCTCTTATTTACAATTGAAGAGAAGGCAAGGAAATAAGAGAAAGCTTTTGTTCCCCAGATTTTGAGGTCGCACCACATAATTATTACTGTATTGCTTAACTCCTAGGAGATAGACCAAAAGAAATCTGATGAGTCACCTTTCCATTCATAAAACCCTGCCTGTATCTTTCATTGCTTCCCCCCTCCCCCCAGAGTAATAGCAGAGAAACAGGACTTGATGGGCTTGCATTAGCAGACGCTTTTGGAAAGGTCTAGAGAAGAGTGCTGAACCACCTATTAGTATTCTGCATGCAAACCCTTCTCTATAACCCAGAGTCATCTGTAGCCTGGCAACCCTCAAAATTTCATTCTCATTGAATTGCTAGATCTGTATCAAAATATAATTATAGCCTTAATTTGAAAGATAAATTTTGATTGCTAGTGCCATGCCCAAAGGAAGAAATAATCAGGTGGGAGAGCACTTAGGCACAATTGTTAACCATATAATCAATGTCATGGATTGCCCATCCCCTGAAAAAGAGCAACTTTGGGGGATGGTGTGAGAGGTGGAGTAAGGAGGGGAAAATAACCACTGAGGCAGCAAAGCTCCTTAGGATTTGGTTATTTTATGTGTTCTGGGCTTCTCGTGTTGCTGCTCAAGGGCTTGTCATCTCTTTCCAATTGGAAGAGTTGGGCGAAGGTCCCAGCTGCGTGTCCTGCATCCACATGGGCCGACCTGGCCCAGCCTCCAGCTGGAAGTAAGGTGGCCCCAGCCTCCCCCCTACCCCTCGCAGATCAGGTGCCCTGGAAATTTATTAGGAAATGCTCTCTGGACCCTCACCTGTGGGGAATGAAAGAAGCAAGACTGGGCAGAGAGAGGGCGGGCTGTGATATGGTCACAACAAAGGCTCGGCCGATCCCCTGGGGAGCCCTGGAGCTGGGCTGGCCCGGCAGATTTGGCCTGAATTGAGGCGAGGGGGCTGGGCCTTCATAGCTCTGCTTGGGCCAGTCACGGGATGTAGCTACCCTGGGCAGGAGCGGGTCCTTGGACAAGGTGGTTCTCTTCAGCCAAGGACAGTTCCCAAAGAGAGACTGCTGAGAGCTGTCTGCCGCCAGCACCCAGCTCTGGTCAGTGAGTCCTGATGAGAAGGGGCCTGTGGGAGGTGCTGTCAAAGTGCCTGCTGCAATGGAACTCTGACAGATAGAGCCCATACCCATTCCTGCAGTACAGCGGCCCTCCCTCCTGAGGCCGCCAGGGCCTCCCATGGGGCATGCTGTCACCACGGAATGTGTGGCTTGCCAGGGGACAGCAGATGGAGACCAGAAACAATCCTGCCTCCTCGTCCACTTGGTACACTGTTGACTTTTCTGAAATGATGCTTAGTTTAACGCAAAGGGCAGGTACTGATAAGATAGATGAAGAGATAGATAGGTAGACAGATAGATAGGTAGGTAGATAGGTAGGTAGATAGATAGATAGATAGATAGATAGATAGATAGATAGATAGATAGAAACCTTTGAGGCCCAGCCTGTGAGGTCAAGAGGGCAGGAGCCACACACAGCTGCAATGCCCTTTGGTGTCGCATCCACAGCCTGGGTTCTTCCACGGAGCATCAATGGTTCTTTATTTGGGGGATAGAGAAAGAACTAAGGGTGCACGACAGTCTTTCTCCATTGGAGTAGAAGGAATAGGTTTTTATTTAATTTGTATTTTACCATACAGTAAACTCGAGACCCCTGGGAATCCTTTGTAAATACAGACACTTCTGACTTCACCGCACTGGCCGTCTGCTCCCATGTTTCCTTAACTTCCTTCCCTGGGATCTGTTCTGGGCCTGGGAGCCTTTGCATTCTTGGGGGCCCTGAGCCACCATGTAAGTGGTCCAGTTGCCCTGCTGGACAGACTGTGGGGACAGACCATGCAGCCAAGGGAAGCCCTGGGACGACACTGAGAGATAGAAGCCCAGTCTTTCTGGAGCCCTGGCCCACACACTGAATGACGGACCACCAGCCAGACTAGCAGAAGAACTGCCTGGTTGAGCTCATCTCAGATTGCGGAATCCTGAACCAATAGACTGGCCGTTGTTCCTGAAGCCAGGAAGTTTGGCAGTGGCTTGTCCTGCAGCAACAGACAACTGAAACAGCCCCAAACAGCAGCTCCCTCAAGGGTCAAGTGACTCCACTTGCCTCACCCACCTCCACCAAGTCAGCTCCCTTTTAACCTTGCACCAGAGTCCTTTCTCACCTGATGGTGGCTTTTCACAAAGAAAGAAACCATTTTTATTACTTTACAGGAGTTACTGCCTGGACAATGACGAGCAGACCAAAAATTTTTAAATGGGGGAGGGAAAAAAGCTTCACTGGGCTTTGGGGGCTGGGGATTGGGGCTGGATGCCCTCACTAGCTAAGTAACTCAGTCCTCTGTATGAATTTGCTAAGCTGGAGGTGCAAATTTACGCTCAGCAAATTGACAGATGACCCCCTGTCATGGGCCTTCCAGGTCGCTTGGTAAGAGGGGAAACTTAAGAATTTTAATTCCTGAGCATCAGGGTATCTGCCCATTGGGCAGCCCAGAGAGGGGCTAGCTCAGAAGTCCACCAATCAGTCAAGGAATCCAGGGCTGGATTCTGGAGCCAGACCACCTGGGATCAAATCCCTGAGCTGCCACTTGTTGGCCATAAAACCATGGGAAAATTACTTCACCTCTCACTACCTCAGTTTTCTCATCTGTAAAATAGGGCTAATAGCCCCTACCTCCCATGGTTATTGTGAGGGTTAAATGAGTTAATATATGTACAGGGCATAGACCAGGGCCTAGCTATTCTGTGCCTTGACTCTAAGTGGGTGCAGGCCTAAGAACTGGAAACACTCTCCCATGGATTTCTAACTTAAATTTTCAGTGACTCAGCTATATAATGGTACTGTGAACAATTAAATGTACGCTTTGTATGACTGCATGGTATGTGAATATATCTCAATAAAAATGAATCTTAAAAAATTTTCAGTGACTATACACTATGAGAGGTCAGCCAGGGACTGTTTTAACAGCTTTTTGAAACTCTATTCTATGTAATTGCTTTCATAAGAGGGTAGGGTCAACATAGCATGGTGGAAGGAGCATTAAACCAAGGGGATCTAGGTGCTGTTTCTGGCCCTGCCGTGAACTAGCTGTGTGACCTTGAGCAAGTCATCTGTAAAATGGGGACAATGATACTGATCCTGCCTAAAAGGGCAGTCAGAATTATCACCACTTTTAAGAAAGAGACCTGCCTTTGGCCCCATGACTTCTCCAGAGCCTCACTTAAAGCCCAAAGAAGAGATACAAAGAGCTTCCTCCATGCCAGAGTTCATGCCAGGGTCCAGACTGTCCACAGACTACATTTCCCAGCCTCCCTTGCAGTTAGCTATGGCCATGGGATTGAGTTCTGGCCAGTGGAATGTGGGTGCGGATGAGGTGTGCTCTTTCAAGACAACCCCTCCCCCTTTCTGCTGGCTAGATACAGACAGACTGAGCAGGGACTCTGAGGGGATGGGAGAGCCACAGAGGGGAAGAGACTGGGTTCCTTCACAAGCCAAAAAGTTGATGAGACTTTGAGTAAGAAATAAACCATTAGGTTAAAACCCTGAGGCGTGGGGCTTATTTGTGACAACATTTTGCTTTCTCTGGCCAATACACTTACTGTGGCTCTCTTCTTAATTACTGACTCAGGTTCTGAGCTTCTGGAATAAGCAGCCCCTTTTGTTTAAGAGGAACGGATCACTGACAGCTTATTTGCTATAAGCAGGGCCATGTCAACAACATCCTTTATGAAATCTGAATCCCAATTTATCTTTCTATCCACTCTTCTAAACTGGCCAAAGTTGGCTACTGTTGCACTGGGCCCTTTGGCTACATTTAATGGTCATTAATCCTGCATCTTCTGTGGGGAAAACAAAGATGGGGGAAATTTTACAGATAAACCAGCAATTTTACAGATAAACCTGGGAAGATCAATGGGTTTCCAGCAGGTGCTTTCTGTTTCCCAGTCTCTTCCTTCCCCCAAATCAAGATTTCTGTCTTAATATTTGTCCAGTGATTATATTTGTGACCCATGGAAAATAAAGGTAAAATTTTAAAAATCAAAATTCACTTTGAAACAGAGAAGAAAATCATCTAGTAGATTCTATCTCGACTAGAGAACTGGTGGAGAGGATTCAGGCCCTCTCCCCTTACATCTCCTTGCTCTTTAGTTTGTCTTTTTCACTGTAGAAAAAAAAAATAGGCATTTATATTTTTTTCTGCAATTACTGATGCATTTTACAAAAAAAAAAAAATTCCCATTCAACCAATTCAAGACCAGAGGGGACCTGTTGCTGTCAAGCTGGACTTGACCACCATGGCCACCAAAGACAAGGGGGAAATGAAGGCTTTTGAAAATAAATCCTGGGAGGGGCTCCACAGTGCCCTCGAAGCAGGATCCAGGACCCACAGGAGAAGATGTGGGCGCCCTGCCATCCACTGCTGTCACTGAGAAGTCCTCAGGCCCTGCCTGTCTCCACTGTGTGAGGCCCCGGGGTGGCTGCCCTTCAGAGTTGCCCGGGTACCTCTCGCTCAATGGGGCAGAGGTTCCCCATGCCAATGTCTAGGGCTTTCCATTTGGGGAGGAAGGGGCAACCCCCCAGCCGCTCTCTGACCCCAGGAAGCCCACCTGGATTCTGGGCCCTCTGGGTTCTGGGCCAAATTCCTTTGGGGGCCAAAGCCCACTGGCTCTGGAAGAGCAGAGGAGGAAGCCCCACCTTTACAGCCGGGGGTGGGGGGTGGGGGGAAGGGGTCCCTCCCATTCCCACCCCCCAATCTTGCAGCCCCCTTGCTTTGGGCCTCACAGAGGAATGAATGAGGTGCCTTCTCACACAGGCTGGCCCTCCAGGCCCCCTGCCCTGCCCTGACCCCTGGGGTTGAACTGTTCGGGAGGATGTGTGGCCCTGGGCTTGGGCTGTCTGAGGGTCCGAGTTTGGTTCACCTGCAGACAGCTGGGAAGGGAGACCCCATCCTTGTAATAGTGGGGTCAAGCCAAGCTGCATCTCAGCTGCAGGGCTATTTTTAGATGCTGTTATCTTTGCTTTGCTCACAAGCAGCTGTGGAAAACAAACTGGTGACCAAGAGGCTCTGGAACTGAAAAATTAAAACCTCATGAAACAAGAACTCCAAAACTATAAGAGCAGACCACACTGTGCTCCCCGGGTATGCGGCCGTCAGGTGAGGTAGGCATGCGTGCCGGCTCCGCAGCGAAGCAGCAGCTGGCAGGGGCGCTGGGCTCGGGGTCTGCCTCTTCTTCCTCTCTCCGCAAAGGAGAGGCCTCTCGGGGGGTGCTTTCCAGCGCCTTGTTGCGTTAGGACCGCATTCCCCCTTCCTTTTCCCTTTTATCTTAGTTTCTCCTTCAGATGCCAAAAGGCAGAACGCAGGAGTCCATGCCCAGCGCCTGCCTAACTCGGTCCACAGGCAGAGAGAGTATTATGAATGGATGCTGCCTTGTGATGAGGAAGTCGGCTGGAGAGGTCTCTGCGCCCGGCGCGCTCCATCAAAGCAGGGGCATTGGCTCCTCCACTGCTTCAGTGCTGCAGGCTGAGACACCTAATTGACCACTGGGAAATCAGGTGCCCGGAGACCTGGGCGGGACGTAGCCCCAGGGCCACGCCGGGATCGAGCGCCTTGCCGGCGTAGACAGCTTCGATTTACAGCTCAGTGAATGGAGGGGACTGCGGCAGCCAAACCTCTCGGGCAGCAGGCACGGTTGCACCAACGCTCTGCAGACAGCCGCCCGGCTCCGCGGGGCTAAAGGGAACCTGCTAAAAATAATCCGTCCCCTGCCGCCAGCCGCAGTGAGCTGCAGGACTCGATCCTCAGCCCCAAAACTCGGCAGCGCGCGGGAGCCAGCCACAAAGCCGGGGCTGTGCGCTTGGACAAGCCGCGGGCTGCGGAGGGCTCCGAATCCGGATTTCTGGTCCCTGTGCATTTCCTTCTCCGGTAGCGCGGCGGCCGGTGCAGCGCGTTACTCATGCCCGGAGTGGCGGCGAGCTTGGCACATCACCAACAGGCTGGACCCACCGCGGCTGCTCAGCCCCGCACCCGCGTGGCTCCCTTCTCACCTCCCTCGTCCCCGGGCTCTGGCCAACAGCAGAGGGAGGAGAAACGCCCCCCGCGCCGACCCCTCCGGCCGGGGCAAGAGGGAGGACAGGCGCTGGCGTGGAGCAGGTGCCCCTGCGTAGCACTAATGGAACGGCCAGGAAAATGTGGCCCCGTGACACTGCGTCCCCTCCCCCATTCACCTCCGGCCGCTGAAGCCTCACATCCTAGACACCAGCCATCCCGCAAATCCCTGCAAGGACAATGCCTTCGCAGGGATGCATTCATCTCCAGGGACGCGCGATGCACTAGCCCGGCTCTGAGCTGGGACCAGGGTTACAAACCCTGGCAGTGGGTGCCCCTGCCTTACGCGGACAGGGGCTCCAGACCACAAGCTGGTGCAGAAGGCAGGGAGGGGTGCAGGGCCACTTACAGCACCCCTCTTTGGAATATGCCCTAATACAGAGCAAGGAGAAAACACGGAAGGAAATGATCCAAAGATGCCTTGTGGCCAGCAGGTGTTGATAATTTGTCCCAATGCCTCTAAGACCCGTTTAGGGAAACCTTGACCGTTTTCCAACGGGTCCACCTATTTTCCAATGGGAAGATTGACACCAGTGGGCCGCCTTGCCTGCATGTGCAGGGCCGTGGCCATGAGGCTTGTGACTCCCCCCTAATTCACAACTGTAGCGAAACGACACGGGAGTGGCTCACCAAGGTCACAAGAAATCACAAGGTTTGTGCCGTCCCTGGTAAAGAATGTTCCCCAAATGGCGTCACTACTCTTCAATGATCTGGCCGCGATAAGCATCACATTGGGCTGAAGTGAGAGTGGGCTGGCTGCTTTCCTGCTACCCCACTCGCACCAGTCTCCTCAGAGAACCGCCAGCAAGGACGCAGAACCTGGCTGGAGTCCCCACAGGAAGACACAGTGTGGCTAGGACAGGAAGGACGAGGCGGGAGGAGATGGCCTGATGGTGCAGTCACTGCCCCTTGAGGGTGAGAAGAGAACCGTGAGCCCCGAGGCCCAACAGGCAGGAGGGCAAAGGAAGAAAGAGGGGCCACCAGAGGGAAAGTGAGGGTGAGTCAGGGAGGTGGGTGGAGACAGGGCGGGAGAGAGGGACTGGGCCCATCTCAGAACCAGGGGAGGAAAGGGTTTCCAGAAGGCAGGGTCAAGAATGCCACATGTCCCCGAGAGGTCAGCAGGAGGAGTTCTGAAGGCAAATGACCCTTCTTAGGCAGAGAGGTAAGCCAGATGGAGGGGGTGCTGATGGGAGGGTGGGGCAAGTGAGGGGCTCAGACAGAGCTGTTAAAAAGAAAAGGGGAAGTCTTTCCCTTGGCCTCACTAGTCCAGAGCCTGTGGGAGATGTGCATGCTCGGGCCCCACTTGGACCTGCTGCATCAGACCCTGCGAGGTGAGACCCAGCTGTCTGCCCTCCTCTGGAGCTCACCCTGGTGCCCCAACACATGCTGCCTGGCTCGTGGGGGTTACTGCACTGGCCCCGGGAGGCCAGTGTGGGGGACCCCCTGGCCTCCATGTTTGCCGCCTCACAAAACATAGTTCGTTGGCAGGCTGTTCCATAAGTGACCTTTTCCCAAGATGGTAAGGTTCCAAGTTATAGCATGTCACTGATATGTGGGAGAATGCAATGCCGGGCCCTCATGGGATGGGTAAGATGGGGAGTGGGGCACCATATTTTGCAGGTGGGGATACAAAAGCCCTTTTTAACCTGCAGCCCTCCCTCTCCCGCAGGCCCACTGCAGGCTCTGACATTAAAGTCCTTATAAGGTAAAAAGCCCCAAAGATATTTTACCTAAAGTTGAGTTTCCTCAAACCTTTCATAAAGTTTGCCCACTAAAGTTATGGTAGCATGTCTAGTACAGACCATGGCACAAACTAGCTGCTCAACAAATCAAGATAGAAACACAAACAAGACAAATATTTGCATCAGGGTATAAATAGCCACACTACCCTAAGCCCATCATTGGGGTAATGATTTTGTATCAGTGCTTTAAGTTTTATTTTCAAAGTACTACTATCACAGTAATAAGAGCAACAGGTCATCAGACGTTATTAACAGGTCTGTGTTGTGGACCAACCTCCCTTGGGGGGCCAGGGCCCCACCATATGTGGATTCAAATCCCTCAGGCCTTGAAAGGAGAGTTCGTGGCAGGGCAAGCAAAATGGCTGCTCTCTGGGGAGTTACTGGCACGATGATGTTAGCTTGTGGCCAAGTCACTGATTGCACATCCCAGGGAGATGAACGGTATTGCTTGGGGTTGGCAGGGCTGCTCTAGCGGGGGAGAGGCTTGGCAAGGAGGTCCATGGGACTCCATAAAGCTATGAAATTGTCAGTTCTCCCCCTTCATATTGATCTTTCCAATAACGAGGTTGTTAATAATGACCCACAAAGACCTGTGTTTGAATCCTTGGTCCCCCAGTTCTTAGCCACGTGGCCTTGAGGAAATGATTTAACTTCTCTGAACCTTGGTTTCCTCATTTGTAAAATGGAAATAAGAATACCTAATTTATAGGGCTGTTGGGGACAGTAGATAAAATAGCTGGAAAGCCCCATGGCAGTGCCTGGCATATATAATAAAAGCCCAGTGAAAGTAGTTCTTTTCTACCTTTGTTTGAGGTTTCCACACACAATTGCATTGTATTTTCTGGGGTGGGGTGGGGGTGGGGTCCCTATTGCCTATGTGACGTTTAGGGAACCTCACTCTTCTCATGGCCCAAAGGTTTGGACAGAAGCAGTAATTGAACATCTGTTAGATGCCGGGTGCTGGGCTGGCTGCTGGCAGGGAAAGAGCAGAGTCTGGGCCCTGTGGGAGCCGCCATTCTAAGGGCAGAGTTTATGTTCCAGTCCTTGCATGTGCCCTCCTTGTTTTAACTGGGAGCCGAAGGGATGAGATCCCAGGAAGAAGACAACAGCAAATTCAGTGATGATCTACAGCAGGGGTCAACAAACTTGTACTATAAAGGGTCAAAGTAAATATTTTAGGCTTTGCAGGCCCTGCCGTTGCAAATATTCCACTCTGCTGTTGGAGCATGATGTTAACCAGTGAGCAGGGCTGTGTTCCAATAAAACTTTATGTACAAAAACAGGTGGAGGATTGGAGTTGGCTTGCAGGCCATAGTCAGCCAAACTCTGCTCTCTGGTGTGGCTTACAGCATAACTATTTCCTTTAGCTGCGTTTGCCAGGAAATGTGGAAGTCTACATAGGTGATTTTTCCATGTAACTAAAGTTCATCTGATCAAGAACACTTTTCTGAAACCCCTCGTTGGTGGAAATTGTTCTAAAGCATATTGTATGCTTTCCCTAGCAGAAATGGCCTGTTATTTGTTCACCAAACTGTTATCCCTCTATCTCCTGTAGCTGGACTACATTTCCCAGCCCCCCTTGCATTTAAGCACCGGCCAATAGAATGTGGGCAAAAGCAATGTCCAGGTTGGGCCCATAAGTTTGGCCCATTCCTCCACCCGCCCTTTTCTCGTTGGCCTGGCTGAGCACAGAGGGGCTAGTGAAGGACTTCAAGGCCCTATGGGGTGGTGGGGCCCCCAGAGGGAAGGAGCCTGGGTCCCCAAATGACCACATGCTGAACTGCATGAGATTGCAGTGTACGTGAAAAAGAGGCCACCGAAATTTGGGGGGTTTTATTACCAGAATTAGCCTATCTTGAGTAATTCACTTTCCTATCTCTTTAATCAGATGAAACAAAACACAATTTAATGCTTTGCTGATTGCTTAGGGTCTTTATTAAGAATGCTTATTATTGGTCTCTATGGTAACACATTTCTAAGACTCCTTTTTGGATCTCCAAGCTCTTCCTTGATATTTAATTCTCGACTGTCATTCCTCTCTTGCCCTCCTATCTCTTTCCTCATAATTTGAATCCACAGTGGGCTAAAGAAAACAGACACCCACGAATGGGTAGCATCTGCCCATTAAAAAAAAAAGTCACTATTGGTCTAGGCAAGAGCCTAGGGGATAAAGCACATGGGCTTGGTGACAACTATTTGCAGCCTTGGAAAGCTGTTTTCACTCTCATTCAGGTTTATTGCTGTGTTCCAGAGAGCCGAAGTTACTGGCAGATCAGAGTCTCTGAAAAGAGAGGGGTATTTCAGTGTTGTCAAGGCTACTACCACACATTTGCAAAGCTATAATCCTTCTACTCGACATCTGTGAAGGGTCCATAATAAAGGTTCTGGTTCTATCCTTTAACATTCATGGATTTTTCAATTTTCAGAATATCACCACTTCCTGATTTTCTACTTATAGATTATACCCATTACGTGCTCCAAATGTCAGTTTTACACTCGCCATTTCTGCTCAGTTAAGTCCTTTGTTGACACCAATGGATTTTAGTTGTCGCTAATCTTATAGAAGCTGGAAGAAGGGACTCTAAAAGGTGAAACAATTTTAGCCAAGTTCCAGAGGTGCTGAATCACCTTTATCTCTTGGGGTAGTTTACTGAGAAAACCCAGCTGTGATTTAGACCTGAGTTTTGGATTATTCGGATAGGTGGAGACATGGCCCTTTCCCAGCATGAGGTGGGAAGCAGGAGAGGAATTAGAGTGGGGGGGGGGGAATCAAGGGGAGGGAGACTGGGGGAGTTGAGAATCTGATTTTACTTTTTTAATTTAAAGAACCAAGACAACCATATTGAAATACTCCTCTGGATCCATTTCTTCATCTATAAAAGGAGGAGGGTGGAAATGATCTATAAGGGTTTCTCAAGGTCTCTCCGTTGGTCTCTGGTTCTATGCCATCTGGGACCAAAAATACCTTCTGAAATGATTTTGGATCATCAGTGCTTATTTATTCTTCCCATCTATGCTGATCATCCAGAACTGACCATTCTGCATGTAAACTTCTGGATCTGCAAGGTCAATGATGGGTTCTGTGATCTGTACTGGGCTGGGTAGCTTTTTTGGCCCCCAGCCAACTTTGCTGGTGACCTTGAGGATACAATTCCAGTTCCACTCTCTTTCCACCATATACATTCCTTCCTACCGAGGGTAGCATTCCTGCTTTTTTCTCTTTGGCTCCAATATGTACAAAGCCCCAATGATGGACGTCCAGCCCTGCCTCCAAGACATACTTTTCTGGAGCAAGTTCAATGTCCCCTCCACAGCTATGGATGTAGCTGAACTTTTATTCTCATCTACCCTAGCAACAGCACATTTACTGCTGCTGCTCTCCCACCACGTCTCACAAGAGACCCCACCATTTCCGGAAGAAATTGCTGCTGTAAAATAGATCACTCGTTCACAAGGAACTATGTATTTATTCATATACATTTCATATCATATGAGATGTAAATTAATTTAACAGAGCGACTACCCAAGCTAGTATCTATATGGCTGCCTGTATAAAATTTCTCTCTCAAAATTTTCCAAACCATCTGGCATAAACTACTGTATTGTGACCTGTCAAAATAAGTAACAGCTGTGATAATCCCTCTCGATTTATAGCAAGCTATAAAGCTTTGCATATACTGGCAATGCACAAAAAATGATAAATAAAACCATTATCATTCTGTGCTGCCTTGGTGGGAATTGTGATGATTTAGCCAAAATGGAGCACTATGGAATGCATCTGAGGAGAAATATAAACAGAGGTTTTTCCCAACGTCTTAGCCCCAATGACCAACCTCACTACTTAGAGCTCCTGGATATGTCTGAAAACCTTATCCAATGCAAACACTTCCTTTCTGTGCCAGTTTGAATGTATTATATCCCCCCAAACGCCATTATCTTTGATGTAATCTTGTGTGGGCAGACTTGGTGCTGATTAGATTTGCATGGAAGTGCGCCCCAACCAACTGTAGGTGATAACTCTGATGAGACATTTCCATGGAGGCGTGGCCCCACCCATTTAGGGTGGGCCTTGATCAGTGGAGCCATATAAATGAGCTGATGGGCAGAGGGAACTCAGTGCAGCTGTGAGTGACATTTTGAAGGGGAACTACAGCCAAGAGGGACACTTTGAAGAAAGCACAGGAGCTGCAGATGAGAGACAGTTTGAAGATGGCCATTGAAAGCAGACTCTTGCTCTGAAGAAGCTGAAAGAGGACAAATATCCCAAGTGCAACTAAGAGTGACATTTTTGAGGAACTGCAGCCTAGAGAGGAACGTCTTGGGAGAAAGCCATTTTGAAACCAGAACTTTGGAGCAGATGCCAGCCACGTGCCTTCCAAGCTAACAGAGGTTTTCCGGCCACCATTGGCCATCCTCCAGTGAAGGTATCCGATTGCTGATGTGTTACCTTTGACACTTTATGGCCTTAAGACTGTAACTGTGTAACCAAATAAACCCCCTTTTATAAAAGCCAATCCATCTCTGGTGTTTTGCATTCCAGCAGCATTAGCAAACGAGAACACTTTCTGAAAGAACAGAGTTCCCATATATTGTTGCCCAACTTCTATTATTTCAAAGCCTTCTTTTCTGATGGTGAGCTTCCAAAATTCAACTGTATATCCAGACCATACAGAAAAGCCAAGCTATGCACAACTCAAAGTTGCATAATTATTTATAGCACCAAATCTAAGAATTGTGTTGGAATTGTTAACTCTAAGCTTATGTTTATAAACACTGCCAAGATCCCAGGTTGAAAAAACTACTGTATCGAAGTCATCTCTCAAAGATATGCAACATGTGAAAAAGGAGAAGCTGGTATCTGGCAGGGAGAGGGAGTGGGCAGCTTGGATACTGAGTAAAAGAGAGTTACTACGCCCACTACATGTGAATTAAGGGGTCAGGAAAAGAAATTAGCATGCAGTGGCTCCTTACTACGTGCTGGGCATTACACCAAAATCTCCTTTCAACCTCACAACCACCCTAAGCCATAGGTAGTGTTTCCTGCTTTAGTAGAGGAAACTGATACGCAGAGATGTTCAGTTGCCCAGGGCCATCTGGCTCATGAGCTGAGGAGATGGAGTTTGAACTCAGATCTGCTGGATTCCAAGGATCAGGCTCTTTCCAATTTACTGCACTGCCTTTTGGACAGCGCTTCTCACCCACGTGATGCATGGTGTCTTCTTGGACCACTCACTCTCATGACCATGGGCGATTCCCACCCCTTTCTCTACCACCTAATGAAGCCCATTTGAATTCAAGTGAGAGCAACATTATTATTGGAAGAACCTCAAATCCATCCTAACTTATATATATTTTAAAATTTGCAAATAAGGGAGTTTGGTCATAGTGGGGGATTTCATAGATAGCCACAGGACTTTTCAGCTCCTGCCATGAAGAGGTGGCATCTGTTACTCCACCTTGAATCTGAGCCGACCTTATGGGTTGCTTTGGCCAACTGACTGAAGTGGAAGTGACACTGGACATGTTCCGAGCCTGGACGTCAAGAAGCTTTGCAGCTTCTGCTTTTGCTGACCTTGGAAACTACCCATGCTTACTGCCATTGTACGAAGGAGGCAGGGTTGGCCTGGTAGATGATGACAATGAATACACGTGGTCCAGCTGTCCCCACCCTCGTCCTGGCCCATAGCCTGCTAACCATCATACATGGGAGTCAGGCCACCCAAGGTCATCCAGCCCAGGTGACCTGCCAACTAACTACAGATCCATAAGCAAGCCCAGCGGAGCTCAACCCAGCCAGCCCATATTGGAAGAACCCACCCACTAAATTTTTAAGCTGGTAAGTTTTGGGGTGATTTGATATGCAGAAAAGGGTAACTGATACAGTTCTTTAAAATAAATTTCTGGCCACATGTCAGAAGAGACACTAATGGTTGAGAATTGTTGGTCTGAGCACAAGAATCATAAGCTGAAGGCATCTTAAATGCCGGGTAAATCCTTTCTGATGACTCAGAACATTGTCACAGCATCTCAATTATGTCCCTGGAAGTGCCAGTTCGAGAGGCTCCCTATGGATACAATCCCAGAAGCCCACCCTCCTTCCTCCAATCCTGGGCTTGTTGGGGCTGATGTGGGGTCATGCGGCTTGGGGGGAAAGAATCACCAAGATGAGTGGCCCAGAGACACCCTCAAGAAACAATCAGCGGATGAAAGGAAGAGGAGAGATGTGTTTAAAGACTAGAAGGGTCAGTCCCTAACCCTTGAACCCCCTCAGGGAAATAGATGGCTAATATTGGAGGATAAGAACTGTAATTTGTCTTAGAATGGGGTGTCATTTTTGTAATATTCAACTTCAATTGTTATGGCTGTCTTTTTAAGAAGATAAGGTATCCGAAGACACAAGTAAGAGAGGGGGAGGAGATGTCCACCCTCCTCTTTCCACGCATGTGGGGAACTTACATAATAAGTGGAGAAAGGAATAATAGCAAACTG
Organism: Choloepus didactylus; assembly: GCF_015220235.1. Lineage (NCBI taxonomy): Eukaryota > Metazoa > Chordata > Mammalia > Pilosa > Megalonychidae > Choloepus > Choloepus didactylus. Next base: position 10,674,640 of record NC_051335.1, read on the forward strand.
AATTGGGGCTAAAATGAATTACCTGAGAAAGGAAGAAATAATGGTTATGACTGAATTGCTAGAGCAGTGCTTCTCAACTTTGACTGTACTTTGGAGTTTCAACACGGTGTAATCAACTCCAAAGCCTGCACTCAGTCACTACAGTGGATGCCAATGTTATTTAATAGGAAAAAGTGTGCAGTTTCTACAAAAGCCACTTCTTTTGAAGAGAATGCTAGTGGGTAACATACTTGTTGATTGTTCAGCTATCTTAGCATAGTTGGATTTGTATTTTCTTACTAAATCTGGGAGCCTTTGAACTTTGAATAATTTCTTCTTTCTCTCAGTGCCCTCTAGTTATACAAACAAACAAAAAAATAATTACAGAGGCAGGATTTGCATCTGCACGTTGATGGCTTTCTCATTTGGCATTTACGGTGCTGAGTGAAGGAATTAATTTAGTTCATTTTGCTTCTTGGGAAAAAGGGTCTGTCATGAAAGGGAGTCCCTTTCAGTTGCCTGTGGCAAGGTTTTATAAGGAGCAGAAAAAGGAGAAGGAGAGAGAGAGAAACCTTTTTGTAGTCCTGAGAAAGTTTGTTGGTCTGTACCCTAAACAATTTTTCTACAGTTGTGGTTAAACACGTACTAATCATGCTCCAGAAAAGGGAATGTTTAATTATGCAACTTTATGATTTTTTTGATTTTCAAAAGTTTATTTCAACATAATATGATTTTTAAAAAAATGAACTCTCTATAACATTATTTGCAGTCTCTCCCAGTTCCATCTCTGAACATTTTACTTTTCCCAGTCTGTGCAAGTGGCGAGGACACTAGATTCAGGCTCTAGGCTGGAATCAGAAACGAAAGTTCTGTATCAGAGTAGACATAAAAATAGTATTATTTGACCAGTCAGGAGGAAAAGTTTCAATATTCAAAGATGAGAGTGGAAATGAATGGGGTGGGGGGTGGGTAGGGAGAATCAGGTCCTCATGATGGACGTGCCATGAGCTACACTAGAGAAGCCAGTTACAGACCCTTCATGTGAAAACTCTTTATCCATGTTTCCCCACCGCCATCCCTGGGGTGGGGCATGACAAAGAATCAAGACATGGTTGGGCCTGTTCTTGAAGAGTTTGATTTTAGTGCAGTTCATTTCTAAAAGGAGGATGAGGACATAGTGGAAAGTTTCCTAGGAATAATTTCATAATAAATGGATTATGTTCTAGAAAGTTGCTTTGCCCACAGGAACACCTCATAAATATTTCTTAATAAACGTAAGATTATTTTTTAATTGATTTTTTTAAAAGGAGAGGCAACAGATGGTTCAGGTGTGCATTTGTCTCAGAGAGGGAACAGTTTTAGGAGTGTAGAGAAGCAAATCTCCATAGGATACATAAGGAAAAATTCCTCTGGCTTCATGTGAAGGTTGCGAAGCATCCCAAGAGGCCTGGTGACACTGCTGGCAGGTCCCTGCTCGAGCCTGGGGAAGGACCACTCTGAGGCCCTCGCTGCCACTGCAGAGGTTCTGGAATGTCACTCTGTGCTTCTGGGCCTTAGGCTCTCCCCACATCCCACAGGCTGTGAGCAGTAAACTCTATGAACTGAGGCTGTGGGATGTGAGATTTTTAATGCTTGAATACAGCCAGTCTCCAGCCTTACAAATTGGTTGTGTTCCCAAAGTTCATTTATAAGTCAATTTTTCCTTGTAATTTGGGACACATTTTGTCATGGAAAAAAAAGTTACGAATGGTGTTTAGAATTCTAGGTTTGCCCATAAAGGCTTATTTTATCCATGATATTGCTGGGAAGATACGCATCCGCAGTGCGTGACAGTGGAAAACAACACTGGTACAACAATAGTGAGTAAACAACATTAACATAATTCAAGAAGATGGTTTTAAAAATTAATCATAAATGCCAGGGCCTGATGAAATGCAAGAAAAACTAGAGGAAGAGCAGTGGCTGATGGAGACCTTGGGGTCAGCTGATGGAATCGCAGTCTCTTTGAAGATTAATGACACCATTCATTCTTTATTATGCCCAGCATCACTTGAAAGAGTCACTCCTTCCAAAACATAATATTTTTGAGTATCTAAAATCCACTACGAAATATTGTAGCAGAGCAGAAAGACCGAGCCCCTACCCCTTCCCATATAATGATCAGCTAGAGAGATACTCTACTGTACGTGGTTTTCAAAGGGACTTACACGTACTCCTGAGGTACATTGTATTGTACCTGGGGGTTCTGGAAGCCACCAGATAGATGTAGGGGTGGGTGGAGAGTCTTCCTGGACCACTAGTTTGACCCAATAATTGTTTGGGGAGCAGATTATTTTATAGTACACAATGCAGAGAATATTGCTAATTTTATAGGAATGGTAGGATGAGGCGCAAGATTACAAAGAGATTTGAGGAAAATCTTATAGAAGGCTATTTTGGGTCATACCCTACTCTACCCCTCCCCACCGTCTCCACCCACTGGTTCAGATCCCCTTAGGGATACTGGTTCATCCTCTGCCCTTGGAAGTACTGCAGTTCACTAAAATATAGGGATGCCCAAGGAAGATGTCCACATCAGGCAGGGCAGTTTCAGGGAAGGCATCCCAAAGAAGGTGATGCATAAGCTAAGACTTCCAAACTGACTAGGTGGTAGCCAGGTGAAATAGATTTTAAAAGCGTTCTAGAGCAGGAGCAGTGTGCAAGAGAGCATGGCGTGATGGGAAAAGGCAAGCAATTTTGCATGACTGGAACAGCTAGTTGGTGGAGGGAACTTCAGACACACATGCATCATTGTCCCCAAGCGCAAGAAAGGAGGTGGCAGGAAAAAGATATTGAGTCTGAGAGTTCTCTGGTCCAGACAACATGTGGTGCCCAAGGCAGTTTGGTGGCTCTCCAGAACAAGTGGCTTTGGGAAACTCAGGAAAGCAGGCAGTGGTATGAAGATGGCCAGTTGTAGGAGACGTTTAAAAGTAGGTTTTTATAACTCCAGAAAGAACTTTTATCATAGCTACTACTTGTTACTTTGCTTAGAAACTTGGAATGAGATCAAGTATAATCCCTGCAAGTATCTGTACCAGGGATGCTGAAATTAAGGAATTAGAAGACAAACTACCTTCTTTGTCACCACTGAAGACACACTCTCTTCATGCTGAACTGCCAACCCATCCGAGCCATGACCTCCAGCACTTGTTAATCCATCACCTTTTATGATCCCAGAAGACATTTACAACCCGCTCTGAGGAAATGGATATTTGAACAATATGGCACTGATAAGCAGTGCTGGGCAATAAATTTATCAGTTACAGGCAGTCAAGTTAATTACAAAAAAAAGTTCTAGTGTTATTATTGCAGTTGAAAGAGAAAGTTACAGGCCTTCCCTCACCCCCTACCTCCCAAACAGGACACCGTTGGTTCTGACCCTTGTCTAAGTGACACCTCTTCTCAACTCAGCTTCATATTTTGGTGGAGACCATGTCTGCTGATGGCATTTTGCTTCTCCAAATCAGAACCAAGTCCCCTTCAATTTCGCATGATGCAGACAGGGAATGTAGCATAGGCAAGAGAGTATCTTTTAACTCTTGACCTCATTGAACACTCCCACTTTCCATGAGTTCTAGTCCTGCCTCAGCAACATCCTAGCAGTAATCTTGGGCAGGCTATATAAATGCTCTAAGCCTGGGTTCCCTCATCTCTGGAATGGGCATCAAAATTGTACCTGCCTCAGGAGGTTGTGATGAGGATTAATTACAACAGAGTGATCAGCACGGTCCTGCCCAACATGGAATATGGGGTCACTGAGTGACTTTGAATATTAACACCCTGGTTTTCTCCAACCACCAAACCCCCAAATCTCCTCAGCCCCCAACATCAATGGACAAACCCCTCTCAAGCGCATTACATCAATCATTTATGACGCAACAATACTTCTTCCACCTTAACTGCCAAATTGAAGGAGAAATAAGTTTCATTGCTTCTTCTCAGAAACACCTTTCCTTTGTGATGCGAATGAAACCACTGGAGGATGGACAGCTTAGAAGGAAAAAAACTGGACTGAGTGCTTTTTGAAGTTACTAATACAAATTGTTGAAAACAAACACCCAAGAGAAACGATGCCATAAGCTACTGGTTTTATATTTACACCTTCATGCAAATATCTACCCATGACTGAAATAGTAAACCACGGTACAAGATGTTACATTGGCAAATGGAGTAGGGTTTAAAAAAATCTTTTGATACTTGGTTGGGTCTGCTTTCATTTTGCCAAAGGTGAACTGATATTAATCAAAGTATGCAAAGACATGAAAGATGAGAGTGAGCCTCGGAAAGAAATGGGGTAAGATTAGAGGGAAAGAGGTTAGAGAAAAGACGTTTAATTACCTGAGACGGATAGCCTCATTTCCCTATAAAGGACCCTGAAGGTTTTGCTCACATATTCCCCAGGCCACCTCCTAATAAGAATAACGACAACAACAACCAGCCCTGGGCTTTATTTTCATCACGTCAATCAGTCTGCACAATAACCTTTTCAGATTTTGAAGAAAAAACAGAAACTTAGAGAGGTATAACCCCAGAATGTTTCTCCTGGCTAACTAATTCCTACCAATCCATCAAGGTCTTGCTCAAATCTTACCTCCTCCAGGAAGCTTCTTTCCCCTTCCGTTGTCACCTCCTGCATCCCACATCCACTTTTTCTTTCCCCTATTGTTTTTATTTATTTATTTACTTATTATATATATTTTTATTGAGATTGTTCACATACCATACAACTACCCAAATATCCAAAGTGTACAATCAGTTGCCCATGGTACCATCATACAGTTGTGCATCCATCAACACAATTAAATTTTTTTAAATTTTTAGAACATTTTCATTACTCCAGAAAAGAAATAAAGACAAAAAAAAAGGGAACTCAAATCCTCCCATACCCCTAACCACACCCCTCTCCATTACTGATTCATAGTTTTGGTATAATACGTTTGTTACTGTTGCTGAAAGAATGTTATGTATGTAGTATATAGTTTGCAATAGATATGTTTTTTCCCTATATACCTCTCTATTATTAACTTCTAGTTATAGTGACATACATGTGTTCTAGTTCATGAAAGAGATTTCTAATATTTTACAGTTAATCACAGACATTGTCCACCACAAGATTCACTGTTTTATACATCCCCATCTTTTAACCCCCACCTTTCCTCCTGGTGACATGCATGACTCTTGAGCTTCCCTTTTCACCACCTTCACACACCTTTCAGCACTGTTAGTTATTCTTACAACATGCTAGCATCACCCCTCTCCATTTCTAAATGTTTAAGTTCATTCTAGTTGAACATTCTGCTCATAATAAGCAACTGCTCCCCATTCTTGAGCCTCATTCTATATCCTGGTAACTTATATTTCATGTCTATGAGTTTACATATTATAATTAGTTCATATCAGTGAGACTCTGCAATATTTGCCTTTATGTGTGTCTTATTTCACTCAATACAGTGCCCTCAAGGTTTCTTCACCAACCCATTTCTTTTAAGATGCTTTTGTTCACACACCATACATTCTGTCCTAAGTAAACAATCATTTACTGTATAGTCAGGGAATGAATTCAGCACCATCACCACTATCTATATAAGGATGTCTCCCCTATTGTTTTGAAGTCTGTGGCTGTTTTGGTTTTATGTTGTTTTTCTTTCTGTTTTAAATAGACCAAGTAGAAGACATAATCAGATGCCAGGTTGGTTGGACTGGTCTTTCATGGAGTGCTGGGTGGACTGAGTCGCTAGATGTGGATGGAACCCTTTAAAAGGTAGGGGGTCTTCAGCTTTGCCCCCAATATGGGGCAGTACGTAGGGCTGATTCTGCACCTACAGAAGCTGATCAAGGCCTAGGTATCTGTTAAATTACAAGGAATTGGATGTTTGCCCTTTACCAAATTTCAGATTTCATAGCTCTTTTCTGCTTGCTACCTTGGACGAAGGACAGAGAAACGTTGTCGTCCTACAGGGAGCTCCGGCCATAGGAATGCTGTGAAACAGGAAAGGAAGTCAAATTGAACTCAAAAGCTTGCTTTTTTATGTGAATCAAGGGTGTATCTTATCTCCCAGTTATTTCTTGAGACCATCAGTGGCTGGGGCTGCCATCCTCCTATAAAAGGAAAGTAGACAAAGAGAAGCAGAATGCGATTTGGAGGCAAAGAACATTTTCCCCCAGCAGAAAATGGAGTGACTTTTAGCTTATCTGCTGTCACCTTGTTAATGTGATCATTGTTCTTCAAAATAAAATCTCCTCTTCTTAGCCATGATGTCTTTGGTGTGGAAAAAAAAAAGAAAAAAAAGAAAAAACAAAACAAAACAAAAAACCAGGAGCAACTAAAAACCCAATAGAGAGAGGCAGAAGGAAAAAAAAATAAAAGCCTAATCAAAAGATACTACAAATCAACTTCTTCTCAAGGCAAAGCACTCAACACACAATTATCTTAATGCTCCCAGGCGGCCATTTTGCTTGCTTTCCAAGGTAGGTGCGGAAAGCACTAGAAACTTGGGGCTCCTGTCATCACTCCTGGTTTTCCAAGGAGGAGCCATAGCCCTGCATTAGTGGGGACATGCAATTTATCGTCTGTTTGAGCCAAGGGCTGTGTGGTTGTTGATGTGTGCCCCTGGCCTGCACTCAAGCACATCCTTATTTCAAAATTAATCATCCAGCTGGAATTTGCCGGTGAAGGTTTCCAGGGATAAAAATCTGAGCTGAGGAGGCATCCTGATTGTTAAAGGGCCAAATACCATCCATGGCAAGCATAACACAAAGACAATGTGATGAGAGAAAAGCCATCTACTCTACCTTAAAAAATAAATCAAAACTTCCTCCTTGCTCAGTTGTATGGTGCGGGCAAGAAAGGAGCAAACATAACTTCCCCGGGGAGCTGGGGGTGGGGTGGGGTGTCTCGGTTCTTTGAAGCTGAGGAAACAGTTGCCTCTTGCCCCTTAGTGGAGTCTCACCTTTGGGCTCTGGATTCTGAAGACCCAGACCTGAGCTTCCCTTCTGTGGCTCTTTTCTACCATTTTTGGAACCAGTGGTTGTAGGCACATGCAAGGCCACGAGAATCAGCATCCCTCAGAAGAGTGGAGTTTCTCCATACTCCTGCTGACCCTAAAAAGAAGCACCGTCCTACCCAACAGGACATTTGGAAGCACAGTGTGGGCTTCAGAGACAAGAAGATTTTGCTTTGAACACAGACAAGTAACTTCAACCTCCATTTTCCTCTATGTATGATGGCGTTGTGCAGGATGGAGGGAATGCAGACAGCAGGTTAGAGTTATTGACAGCTTCCCGTAGCCTTATCCCTTCCTACATCTTACCTTCTCCTCCACCCTACTTCCAGCTCCCAGACTCAGAGAAGGCAAGAATTAACCCAAAGCAAATAGGCTTTAATTTTCTGCAGAACAGCTGTATTGATTCTATAAAAGATGTTTTCTTTAGTTGAGGAGAGGTAAGTTGCTTAGTTTTTGAGACCATCAGAGTGAGCTTATTCCACTGTCTTCTAAAAAATAAACCAATAGAAGACAAAACCAAACCCACACAAACTCACAAACAGAAACTCACCCCAAACTTGATACCTCTTAAATTATTTATCCTAACAGAGTCGGTTCAAAAGCCTCCGTGAGCCTCACTTGACTCCCCCCGTCCCCCCCAGGGAGAGCTGCTCGCTGCTTCCTGGGCCCGAGGCCCGGGGCCCAGCCTTTCTGGTGCTCACAGGTCTGGATTTTCCCGACTCAGAAATCCCCAAGTTGCGTCTTGGCTGGGTCTGTATTGTCTAGAGCCAGGCCCAATGCCCAGCCCAGAGCTGCTGCTCCATCAAGTTCTGCTCCCCAAATGCTTGCCTCCTTCAAGGCCCCACCATGGCAAGCAGTGGAAGCCCTACAGAGGCCCGGCCTAACCCAGCTGGGTAGCCAGGAAAGGTCCAGGTCTGGGACCAAGCAGCTCAAATATTCTATTACAGAACATTCCATGAGAGACAGTTTTTTTCTGGCCCACCTTGGCCTGCTCAGTCCAGGGGGACATTTGGCTGCATGCTGTGCACCTCCCCCCCCCCCCCGCCAGGAAAACTGTTGGCATTTTCATGCCCCATCTGCCAGTGCCTCTGGTGGACATTAGGGTAAACGGGTTGATCCAGAAAGGACACTCACTGTCCTGGCCCTTTGCCTAAGACATGCAAATGGAGAACAGCTTCCCAGCCACAAAGCTTTGGCCTGTGCCAGCAGCGTATCATTTTTAGTATCATTATATCCAGAGCTACCGTGGACTGAGCATCTACCATGTGCTCTGTGCTAGGTGCTTTGCCTGCAGTCTCTCATTCCACACTCATTTTTAAAATCTGCAAGGCAGAAATTACTGTCTCCATTTTAGAAACAAGGAAGTTGAGATCACGGAACTTGCCCGAAGTCACACAACTGGTAAATGGCAGAGTTAAGATTCCAAATCCAGATCTGGCAGACTCCAAAGCGCAATGGTCTGTTCACCACACATGCTGCCTCTCCCAAACCTAACTACTTCGAGGAGGAAATCAACAACAATACACCCACACGGTAAAACCGATGGAAACTGCCAAAGCTGTATGCAGAGGTAAATGTATTGCTTTAAAGTCTCACAGTTATTTAAAAAACAAACAAACAGCTAAGCATTCAATTTAAGAAATACAAAACAAACAAGTTTAAAATGTCAAGTAAATGAGTATAAAAGCAGAATAATTTTAAAAATTGAGAACACCAATAAAAATCAACAAACTAAGTGTGATCCTAAGATGGTGGTAGTCTACACCTTGTTCCCTCGAAGCGTGGGGTTCCCAGGAATGAACTAAGGGAACTAAGCTGACAATGATACTGATTTGAAAGCTTTGCCATTGGGAAAGATGAATCCCCAGAGATCTGGACATAAATAATGGCAGCTGGCATCTGAGCATTTGCCAGAAAAGCGTAAGTCCTTCTCACATTTGCCCAGCCACCAGCGCCCCCTCTTGGGCTAGACGTGACAGGAACTTTGTGCTTGAGTCATGTGTTCCGCATTTCTGGACGACCATACTATATCCGCTTTAAGCCTAGCCCGAATACAGCCTGTTGGATCCAAGATCTAACATCTTGTTAGATTGTGTGTCTGTGCCTTCCTTCAGCTGGGGGGGATTTGGCAGAGGGTGAGGAGGAAAGAAAGCGGAGGGTTCCGTTTTCCCCTGAATTATTCCTATGCTTAGAAGGCAATGGTAGGCGATCGTATGAAACAATTATTCCATGGCTTTAAATCTAGTAAATAAAACTCCCTTTGAGATTCAAGTTTGAAAGATGGTGAAGATCAGAGTGATGACATTGTTTATGTAATAAACACACACCCGAAACTATAACATTTTTACTGAATCCTGGTGTAATAAAATTTGTGTCGAGGCAAAAAGCAGTCATTTTCCTCTCAGCTTTTATTGTGCTGAAACGATAGCTGCCAAGTCCTACTTAGAGGCATCTTTGATTAAGGGCCTGGTCTCCCCACTTGTGAGCCATATTGGGGTTAGTAGGGGTGCCATATCTTTGCTGAGATTAATGCCAGAAGCTAGCCAAGCTCATAAAGTGCCAGCAGCTCTGAGAAAATTGAGCAGTCTGCCAAGGAGCCTGGTAACCTTCTCCGTACCCCTCCCTGGCCTCCACAATTTGGGTCTTCACCTCTTACATGTAAGCTGGGTGAAGCTGTCCTAAAGACCTTTGCCCCATCACTCTCCTTGAGCTGAAACTGGAAACTTCTTGCTGCCACCTGGAGAGGCCTTATCTCTTTGGTTTTCCCTCCCAAGATTCAGTTCTTCAGACTCGATAAATACACCTGGCTCTTGGCAACTCTGCCCCTGGATCCACTGGTCTTTAGGAAGATGTGTGAACTTAAATCCTGAATCATCTCATTCTGTTCCCTGAGTGAAACCGGGGGTTAGGGTGAGAGGGAGTTCTTACTTCTTCCCTCAAGATCCTCAATCTTGGCTACAACATCCACCTAAAGAGCTTCAAAAATATATACTGAGGCCTCGGACGCCTCTCCCAGAGATTCTGCTTGAATGGATCTAGAGTAAGTCCTGCACATCAATTAAAAACTCCCTCCCTTCTCTCCCCCTCAAGGATTTTAAGGTGCAGCCAGAGGTGAGAAGCCCAGGGCTCTGCCTTTCTTTCATTCTCTTGACATTACTTGTACACCAGCTAGAGGCTGGCATTTCCAAAAATGGTATTCATCCTAGGTATAGAAGATATTAGCAATTTGGATTTGAACCATTTCCTCAACCCCAAACTCCGAAACCACAGTGTCCTGAAAAAAAAGTGATACCAGTGCAGTGGTGCCTGTGGGAAGCTGCCTGGTCCCTAAGTAGTTTCCCTCCCTCTCCTAAAGTATCTTGGGTAACAAAGCCGGCACAAACCACGGGGCAAGTGCACGGTCAGGTGGCTTGTCCCGGTCAGGGCCAGGGACCGGCTCCAAACCTCCTGCCACACTGCCGGCCTCCTGCGGCCTCGGCCCTGAGTGGGGGCGGTGGGTGTCTCTAGAAGAAATAGAAGGCATTGTCCCTGGCAGGATGGAGACTGGAAAGAAAATTGAAGACCTAACCCCAATGCGGGAAGAATACTTCTTACGTTTTTTAAATAGTGTTCAGTCGAGTGGGAGGCCTTCTGTATCAATGAATGGAGAGAAGGAGAAGTTTAGAGGGCGAAAGACATCAGGACAGGCCCCCAAATGGTTGAAAAGATGGATTTAGGGCCAATTCTGATGGAACAGAAACTAGAAGTTGGGGAAAACTGGGTAGTGGAGCCCCAATCCCTGGCTGTTTGGGGGCCATGGGGAGAGAAAGAACTCTCTCTCTCTCTCTCTCTCTCTCTGTTAATTCCTGGTCAAGGGCACGATCCTGAAGAATTGCAAGGACCCAGGGTTGGGGGGAGGGCGCTGCCGCAGGCCTCGGCCTTTGGGGGCCCCTTCCCAGCAGCCCCGAGCTCCAGCGCCCCGGGAAAACTTCAGCCAGCCAGTGGGTGCAACCCAAGGTCCCCAGAGCCTTGGAGCTGCTGACCCCGATTGCCAAGGTCAGCCCCTGAAGGTCTGGCCCAGCGTCCCTTCTTCACCTCTGTTCCTGTGAAAGGGCTCACTTTCTTCAGAAAACATCCTGCTCTCCCCCCACCCCCCCCATAAGGGGAGGCAGCTACAATGCAAACCCTTCTCCATTAGGCTGGGCCCCACCCCCAACCCCCAACCCCCATCCCCTCTTTCTCCAGCCTGGAAATGCTGCAAACCCCAAATACCTGCGTTCTTGGTCATGCAGCAGGCTAGAGCCATGGTAGGATTCCCGCTCAGCTTGGGAAGGACAGGCTTTTTCTCTTTCATCCAAAGCCCTCCCTGAGTGCCTGGGAGCTGAAAGCTGATCTGCTGAAGTCAGCAGGCAGGGCAGGGGGGCTGCGAGAGTGAAAGAGGGCAACCTTCCGCCAGGGGGATGGCAGAGCCCCACGCCACATCTACACTGCCTCTGGGACTCCCCCCTGGAGGGGTAGATGGTCTCACCCAAGTGCCAGGCCAGCTGCTAATCCCTTCCGGGTTCACTTCAATGGCAAATCAAGACTCCTGAGCAGCCTCTGCCATGCCCTGTTTCCAGAGGGAGGGGCTCAGCACTTTCCTTTTCCACCCCTGCAGGAGTTTAGAAGGCAGGAGGACTTTAAAAAAAAAAAAAAAAAAAAAAGACAGCTTTGCTACTCCAAGTGCAGTGGGCCGGAGGAGATCAGCCGCCATGGCATCACCTGGGAGCTTGTTAGAAATCCAGAAGCTGAGGCCCTGCCAGATTGTGGAGTGATGGAATGATCACGCTGCCAGGGGCAGGAAGCTGCACAAATATCAGTGCCAGCTGTCCAGTTGTGAGAAGGAATACGGTCCATTCCATCACTCCATGGCTGCCCGAAGTTTTCTCCAGGATGGGCCTGGCTCACCTGGCTGTGCAATTGTAGCTCAACAGGTCTGCAAATATTTGCACACATGCCTTAAGGATGGGGCAGTGCATACAATTGTAGTTTGCTCTTTGCAGGTTGCAAATCCATTTCTGACCACCTCTGCCCGCCCTCTATCCCCTGCATCAACATGGAAGACTCTTGCAATGCCAATGACAAAAATAATAGGACATGGGTAGAATACTGAAACCACTTCACAAACATTGACTATCCTGGAGCCTGTTCGGGTCTTCCTCTTGGCAAGAAAGGGAGAGTTTAGAGGCCTCGGTGGCCTCACGCTGGTGGACTTTATGGGGTCATGGCATATGCTTCACCTCCCACCCGAGCCCCGGAGGGGAATCCACGTGCACAAGCTGGAAGGGAGGAGAGAAAGAAAGAAGAGAAAGTCATGAAATAGAAGAATTTTGGTTTCACGGTCCAGAGTTCGCTAAAATAATTCAGTTGATGTGCTTGCTTGCTTCGTAGATAATTGCCAGCTCCCTGCTGATGGCTTCAGCTGCCTGCGTTGATGCTTCTGCTCCCTTAAAATGTGGAGCAAGAGGGACTTAATTTCTGAAGAGGAACTGAATGGGACTGGGATTCTTGGATGCATTAAGAAAGCCCATGTCAACAAAAGGTCTAGCTGGAACCTCAGAGAAGTGACCTGGACAGAAACGTCAGCCTCCCAAGCATCTGTTAGTGGCATCGAGAGAGGACATGGCCATTTCCTAAAATACCCCTAATTGCAGCTCCCACCTGCAGTCCCTCTTATTAGCAGACTGTCGGCTTGCTACTTGAAGAAAGAAATCAGAAGGGCTGGGGAGAAGGTGGAGGGGAAAGTCAGCCCAGTATGCGGACAGAAGACTGAGAAAGCAGAGAGGCCCTGGGTTTTTACCGGAATTCATTTCTGTGACTCCTTAAAAGCAGTCACGGTTGGGCTTTTGAATAGAAGACCAAGCTAAAATATTATTTTAAAATCTTCAGATCTCCACTCGAGCCTCGAACAACAATCACTCGTAGAAAGAATCTTATGAATGGAAGGAAATGATTGCCATTGTTATATTTTCTATGGGAAGTCATAATAGTTTTTAAAAGGTTAATCTCTCTCACAGTCCTGTTTTGTCCCTTCCAGTGACCCCAAGCTGAAAAGGAAAAATATTTGCACTTGGTGTTTAAAAAACCACAGTGAATTAGCTTTTGTTGTTCATGGCAAAGCCACTATTTAGCTGCCCAGAATCAAACCAGATGTCAGGGAAGAAAGAAGCCTCCGCATCCTGTGAACTTGCCTTTCACCTTGGCAGAAGGGCCAAGGGGAAAGCAGGGCTGGGCTGACAAGATGGAGGGAACATGGTGGTCAGTGAGCCTGGCATGCGGTTTTGATGCAAAGCACTGGTCAGCTCTTCATGGGATTCTTCCTGTGGGACTCAGCTGTGACAGCTCTGGGACCCTGGATGTACAATGCCTCTTGACTTCTAGAGGTTTCCTTCCATGGACACTGGGCCAGCAGCACTATTGCCATAGGGGCAGAGACCAAAGTGAGCATTAGAGAAGGATGGTGAAGAGAACTGGGAGACAGAAAAAACACAAAAGGAGATCAGCAGGATTTGCTGAAACACTAAATGTATCAGAGAGGCGAGACAAAGAAATTCTGAAAGGAGAAGGATGCAATTTTCTTTCTGTGGCCTTCTGGGAGAGTATGAGGAGTATTACTGTTTGGTTCTGTTTTTCTTTAGCATGTCACCCACCAAAACTCACAGCTTACATTTCGCAAAAATAAGTAAATTAATTAAAATAAAAATTCTTCTGGGATCTAGTCTGTTTCTCATTGGTTCCTAAATCTACAGGTGCAAGTAAGTAGGAAGTCCTCTCTGTGTCAAGACCCTATTAATCCACTTAACAAACATTTACCAAGCCCCTACTTTGGTAAGGGATTTGAGCAATGCCAGTAGACCATGGAGAGGCCTTCCTGCCCATGACACATTTACAGCCTAAAGGGGAAGACAGACTTATGTTATCACCATCATCATCATCATCATCATCTTCATAACATTTTTCAAAAGTTAATGATGTGCCAGTGACTGCACTCTATATACATTCTCTTATTTAATCCTTATAATAACCCTGTGCAGTGGGAGTTTTATTGTTTCCATTTTACAGATGAGCAAACTGAGGCTCAGAAAGCTTAAGTAACTTGACCAAGGTCACACAGTTATTAAGTCAGCTGGAATCTTTGTCCATTTTCTTCACTGATGTATCCCAAGTGCCTGGAGCAGTGTCCAGAATATAGTAGGTGCTCAATATATATTTACTGAATGAAGAAAGCAGCTGGGGGTTCAGGGAAGGGCTTTCTGGAACATTGGAGCTGGGCTTGAAAGCATAGCTAGCATTTTGCAAAGAAGGCAGCAAAAGACACACCAGGAAGGAAGCAGAAAATGAACAAATGCGCCTCTAGGGAATCAAAATGTTTTACAAAGTGGCAGAAATGGGTAGCAGGGCATAGTGGTCAAGAGTGGGATGCTCAGGCCAGAGGCACAGAGTTCTAACCAGGGCTCAGCCACCTACAGGTTGTGTTAACTTGGCCAAGGCACGCAATCTCTTCATGCCTCATTTTCCTTATTGGCAAAACAGGAATAAGAATATTACCTATTGTGGCAAAAACTGTTAATTTACTACCAAATCTTCCATTCTCCCCTTCTCTTTCAAATTGATAAAACCTCAATTTTTCTTTAACAGGGCCCACTGCTACACAGGGCTCCCTTGCAGCTAGGGGTAGCTATCTGGTCAATGAGCTAAAAGCACAACTATGGTGTGAGATTTCTAGAAAGTCTCCTTGGAAGACAAGGGGCATGCTACTTCTTTCATCCTGCTGCTTGGGCCAATGATGTGATGCCTGGAACTCCAGCAGCCATCTTGGACCATGAAGATAAGGGCCACAATATAGGGAGGATGGATCCAAGACCCAGAAGGAGACTTGGTCCCTCATTACCACTGAGTTCCATACCAGATCTAGACTTCTTTTATGTGAGGCAGAAATAAAGACCATTAAAAAACAGCCTTTATTAATCCCAACAGATACATTTACCCCAAAGAGTTGCTGGGAAGACTAAATAAGATAATACAGATAAGGTCATTAGTGCTGGGCCTTACACATGGTAACCCCTCAAATAAATCTTAGCAACCATGTCTTGTGGCTATTCTTGCCATTGTTATCCTCATTAGCATTACAAAATCCAGAATACCCCCTTAATCTGCATTAGGCTGAAACTTTATACAGCTAAATAATCGATTTGCTTAAAAATGCCTAGGATTGTGTCTTTCACTTGACCTATTAATTAATTTTCCTTTCACAGGGTCTCTTCTGATAACAGAACAGAGCAAAATATTTCTCTTCGAATTCTACCTCCAAAACAGCTACTCCACCAACAGTAGTGAAGGGCTGAACCTGTTAGCAGAAGCGGGGTTAGTAGGTTAGCACTCCCAAGCATGGAGACTAGAAAATGTAAATTAAATCCTAAATTTGGTCAGATATCCCTTTTTGGAGAACTTTGTGGTAACTCAACGCCTTGAAAGAGTCTCCCTTTTCCCAACCAGACAGGCTTTTACATTTCCCAACACACACACAAAATATTTAAAGATCCAATTTGCCTAAAAGGTCTGTGAGTCAGTGTGGTATGCTGGGATTTTAAGAGATTTTCCAATCGCTGTGGATCCGTTGACTGAACGCTGGTTCTTAGTGTCTTTGAACAGACTAGATTTGCTTCTGAACTTGATCAGTAAATGTTTTCTAAAGGATCTCTGGGAGGAAATACAGACGATGGACTAGAATCAGTGGTTCCCATTGCTCAAAGGACTGGCTGCATTCAAATTACCAAGGACCCACTTTAGAAAAACTACAGAATCTCAGGCCCCATCCTAGAACCAGTGAATTCAAATCGCTGGAAGGGGGACCTGGGAATATGTATTTTTAAAGCTGCCAAAGTGATTCTGATGTATAGCCAGGTTAGGGACAGCTCTTAAATGTCCTCTCCAACTCTGTCATAGGATGGGTTTCCTAGAAGCGAAGTCTAAGATGGGGCTTTTTAATTCCAGTGATGTATGGGGAGGGGGTACTCTCAGTAAAAGGTGCGTGAGGGAGGCAGGATTCAGCAGGGGAGTGGGCCAATAAGCAAGAATGGGGCTTCAGCTGGAGATCTGATTCAGTTTGATCCCACAGGGAGCTCCTCTGGAGTACAAATTGCTCTGCAGAGCTGGTCTCTCCTTGAGGCAAGAGGGTTGGTAGGGTTTGCATTTGGTCGAGGGCGCTTCTTGGAGAAAGGTGCAGCTGTAGTCTTCAGCAGCCAACACTCAGAGCAGCTGGAGGAGGGATGTACCAGCTGGTAAAGGAGAAACAGGCAGGGCATTGACAGCATCTACCAGGAACTCCAACCTGCTTGTCCGTGAGGGAGTCTGCCTGGGTATTTTGTGGCCTCACTCTTGACTCGGGCCCTTGGCTGACCTGGCCTGAAGGCTTGCAGGATCTGATGCGGTCCTTTCAGTGACCAAGGCCACTGAGCTGGTGCACCCAGGCTGTCATCGCATCTGCTGGGGTTATCATTTGCCTGCTAAGTTGTGCCAGGACTTGGCCCCACATCAGTGTCCACTCTCAAGACGTCCTGTCAAATGCACCCATCTGCTTCGTAACCAGTGATGGAGAGAATCCAGCTGCCTGGCAATCCATCCCCTATCTCTTCTCCCTTGAAAAATCAAAATGCAGGCCACTGGCTCCCATTGGCTTGTTCTTGATGACTCCTAAATAGGTCAAATCTCTTTGGAGGGTAGCCAGAAGCTAATTTCGTATTCACCACTGACCTGTTTTATTCCTCTGGCATTTCAGGAAAAAGTTGGGTGAAAGCCTTTTCTCCTTGATTTGCCTGAGCCTCCATCCCCTGGAGCTAAATTTTCAGCCCAGACCACGGTGATTTACAATGTAAATCAGCTACGCTACTTGTCAGTGCATTGCTGCCCAAACTTGCTTGAAGCCCATTTGTTGGATTCCTGTACATATGGGAACATGTGTGGAAAATTAAAGGCCCAGCAGGCCCTGGCCTGGAACTGACTTGCCCCACAGCTGCTATGGCCCCCACTGGGCCTGATGCAAGCACCCAGAGGCAATTCTCACCACATGGCCAGGAACTGGGGAGGCTCAATGATAAAGTACACTCCAGTTCCCCTTTGGTCAGTTGCTTTTCAACAGGGGCTCAGCCAAATCGAGTTTATGTAGGTAAACAAGCCAGGCCAAGCTCCAATACCCATACAGAATCCTAGAGCTACTGCTTTCCACTCTCATGGAGAAAGGGCCACCATTTTGGTTTCGTCAATCAGAGCAGAGACCCGGGAAAAGAAGCAGAGAAGGGAGCGAGAGGTGAGGAGTGCCAAAAAAAAGAGACTGATATGCTTTGCTTTGTTGATTCATTGAAAGCCAGAAGGAAGGTCGATGCTTCCAATCAGTCAGAGTCTGGGGCTGGAAAAATGAAAAACCCAGGCCTGGCCCGACTGTCTCTCCAGAAGCTGCTCTGTGGCAATGCTTTCATTTAATTGCCATGTGTCAGTCCTCTCCTCCCCCACCCCAGGTTTCATTGTGTTGTTCTGAGGCATTTAATTGTTGTGCTTCCTTTTTCTTCATACACTGAGAAATGTCTGCCGGGCAATCTGGCTCCAGCACAAGCACAGAAGTTGCAGTTCTTCATAGGGTTCTCCTCACTCCTCCCCCGAAATCTGAAGCCACCATGTAACAGATGTTTCATCCTAGTAGTAATAGAATAATGATACAAATTAACATTTTATTCAGTCAAGAAATATTTATTGAGCACCTACTATGTCCTAGACATTAAGTGCTTCATGTGTGCCTTTTCAGTTAATTTGCATGAACTAGTAATTTTCACCAAGTAGTAGTAGGAATTATTATGGCCTCCATTATACAGCTCAGGAAACTGAGGTGCAGAGGTTGAATAACTTGCCCAAGTCAAAGGACATCAGAAAAATGGTAAAGCCTGGGTTCCTGACCACGATGCTGGCTTACCCCAATGGTAAGGATTAGGAATCCCATTATCCTGCCTCAGACAGCCCAGATTCACCATCTTCTGTCACCCACATCCCTATCCCAAGCCAACTAGATAATGAGGCAGGACCAGGATTGACATCCCAGTGGCTGGACCGGAAAATGCCCGTCACTTGCTTTGCTGGGTATTTCAAGACAAACGTGCATGTGCAGATGTCGCTGTGTGTGTGTATATGAGTCCATGGGTGTATGTAGACTGCACGCACCTTCTTACACAACCCTCTCCCTTGATCCTGCATAAGGGGTTCCAATTAATGACAAAATTAAAAACGAGATCCTAACCTCCCCACCTTGCATGGCTCCCTGCTGCTGCCTCCCCAAACTGGGGTGGGAAAGGCACTATATACCCTTCTAGCAAGGCTGGGAGCCCTCACCCTGGCCCTGAGCACCCTTCAGTACCAGAACCTTCCGCTCAGAGGGAGCTCCAGTTTTGGCAAGATCACCTCAGGGAGCAAATTCATACCAATGCAGACATTTTTGGAGAAGGGACTGGAATCTGTTGAACTACAAGGAGGGCCTAAAAGTTCCCAGTCTGGGGCTTTTTGCTCTCCATGTGGGTATTCCTTCTTTCTCTCCCCACTCCCCTAGCCTCACTAATGCAGAATTCTCATCCAATGCACTTCCTCTGACCCTGTGATTTGCCTTCCTTTCCTAGGGTATTAGTATCTTAATGGGAATTAAGCCTAATGCTAAAAGAGTGAGCATGGAATGGTGGAAAGGGGCATCAGTCAGCAGGTGGAAAAGGATTTGGGCATCGAGAGGGAGGAGGAACCAGGGGGCTTTTTATAGTCCTATACCTAGCTAGCTCTTCACCAAAGATTTCATGAGGACCCTGGAAAAAACAAAGCTACTTTTTACTGGAGAGGAGAACAAATATTAAAATGGTCTTAAGAGCAAGACCATTCAGGGACAGAGAGACTGCCTTACACGATCTGCGGGGTCCCCAGTGGTTCTGTCACTCATGATTCAACCTTGACAACCACTGACTCTGACACCTTTCAATGAGAGTGCCAAAGACAAGACTTGGTTCCCCAAATCCGAATGAATTCAAGATGGCGGCACAACTGCTGTAGGTTTTAGTTATGTAATTCCTGACTTTAAGAGTGGACCATATCAATCGAAAGACGTTTTGTGCCTGGCCAGCATCATGTAGTAATGACTCCTGTGACACTCAGCACTGTGGGCCTGGAGACAAAGTTAGGATATCCAGTTCAACAAGGAGCCCAGGAAAATCTCAGACTTGACATGTCCTTTAGCATGGTATCATTTCAACTGGAATGGCGCTAGCTTGCACTGAGCTCCTGAATGATGTGAATTAAGTTTATTTAGTTTGGCCACTTAGATAAGGAAATTCCAGAAACTTTCCTGTTCCTTTGAGATTTATTTGAAATGACATCATGTGCCTGGATGCAATATTCTCTTGCATGAGTCCAACATTAGGAGAATGGATACGACCAAATAATGATAAGACTGCCTAAAAGCTTAAGCAGTCAATTTGGGGAAGGGAGAACATTTGAGGAAGATAAAAGCCATTTTTCTCATTTG
The DNA here is from genome assembly GCF_015220235.1 of Choloepus didactylus. Lineage (NCBI taxonomy): Eukaryota > Metazoa > Chordata > Mammalia > Pilosa > Megalonychidae > Choloepus > Choloepus didactylus. The sequence continues at coordinate 10,694,227 of NC_051335.1, forward strand.
CCCACTCAATGACAAGCATCAAAACCTGCAACAGGGGGATCAAATGGTTAGAGTTGGAATTCCAGTCTTTTTCATGTTGCAGACACAGGTAAGAGATCCCCCAAATGCATAAAATGGGGGTAGGTGTTCTTTCTCATGTATTTGCAATGATTTGGGGGTGAGGCAGTTCACAAACAGAACAAAGTCTTTAACTAATACTGTACAGATTTTCTTTGGCTCTCTGCTTTGAAACTTGTTTAATTACTTTTGCTATCTTTGGGTTTTAAAATGGTAACCTCAGTGGTACATCTTTGCCCAAGGTATTTTTGGCCTGAAATTTTATTCTAGTGTGTCCCTTTACCCTTTGGAAGGCATACTAATGAAGGGAGACAGAGACAAGAGGCAAGAAAACATGCCTTCTCTCTCTGACACTGCCACGGAGTTCATCACTAAGAACTCAAACTTCCCAAAGCATGGGCCAAACAAGCCATTTCCATTCAGAGAGAGTTCCAGCTGGGGCAGCAGTATATTTCATAGCTGTTTATCAGGAACCATGTGATGTTGTTCTACGCAGATGAAAACATTAAACAAGAAAATTCTGGAAGCTTGGCCTATAGGGAACCCGCCATTGCACCCTGTGGCTCAAGAGTGATTCTCCCATTTCCAGCTCTCTCTTTGTCAAACATCCTAACCCACCAATGAGGAAACCCACCTGGCACCAGTCACCTAGGAAAATAATGAGAATGAATAAGTATTCCTAATCAGGCTTCTAAGCATTGAAGAACCAAGGGTTGGATGGATAAGAAAAGCGAAGGTTTCAAAGGTTTGATCTGCTCTGCCCAAAATGACAATCGCCAGCCATGTGTGGCTATTGAGCAGCACCCAACATATAGTTACTGCAACCAAGGAACTGAATTTTTAATTTCATTTAATTTTCATTAATTTGAATTTAAATTTGAAAACCGATGCTCCATTCAGTTATTGGAAAACTTTTAAGTATGTTTGGAAGAACTTGGATATGGGAATCTACTTTTCAAATTTTATGAAATTTTATGAAATCTAATTATGGATCATATATTTCTGATGACAGTTTAGCAGCTGAATTAAGAAGTGCTCTAAATGAAAATAGACACTAACTTTTGAAGACTTAGTGTGAGAAAAGAAGGTAAACTATCTCATTAGTATTTTATCTTGATTTTATGTGCTGAAATGGTAATGTTTCTGAAATATTGGGTTAAATAAAATACATTCCCCAAATTAATTTCACCTGTTTGTTTGTTTGTTTTTTGTTTTTTTAAAAAACATGGCTACCAGAAAATTTTAAATTACATAAATGGCTCACATTATATTTCTAATGGACATTGCTGGCTTAGAAGAAACAAACTCAAAACATTTCCCCAGCCACAATATCCCTTTTTGCCATCCCTACCACTTCCAATACCCGAGTTTCCTTTCAGTCAGGTCTCAGGCCTGCATCTAGTTGCTCCCACAGGTCTCTGGGAGATGGGGAAGCCCTTTCGAAAGACCCAGCACCCTAACCCCTACCTGAATCAGGAATAAGCCACACCCCCTGGCATCACTTCCCCGCCCCTTCTACTCCCCCCTCCCTCCACCTGGAGTCACTGTCCATCGCTCCATCCAGCTCCCACCTGGGCAGGCTGGCCCCTAGGGACCACATCATTCCGGGCTCCTTCAATTCTGACTGGGTTTGGTGAACGCTGGCAGGACACTGTATTGGGGAGGAGAGCAAAGGTGTTACCTCCCAGTGAGGTTCACCTCGAGCCAGCTGAAGTCACGGCTCCTCTCAAGGTTTCCTCATTTGTTACTCTCTCTCTCTCTTTTCAGGTTCCAGGAACCACCTGCGCCCACATCCCTCTGGCCCTAGGGGTGGTAACAGTTCAGCTGAGTTACTTTCCCGTCCGTTATGGTTCCCCTTACACCTGCTGCTTTGGAAATAACCTCCCCCACCCCTGCCTCCTGTGGAATTATCCTATTTTGAGGGTGCCATCTGTTTCCTGTTGGGACCCTGGCTGGAATAGGAGGGTAACTACTAGAAATCCTAGTGGCGTAACACAGTGAAGGTCTATTTTGCTCACTGCCTTCACAGTCCAGTGTGTGTGTGGGCATGGGGAAGGAGGGGCTGCCTCACTCAGTCATTCAGGGACCTGGCTCCTCCCACCGGATGGCGCCTCCTCTGCATTCGGCCAGCAGATGGTGACAGAGAGAGGCCATGGAAAGCCCCACCTGCTCTCACCACCTCAGCCTGGTAAAGCCCATCACTTCCTCTCACACCCCATTGGCCAGATCTCTGTCACATGGTGTCACTAATCCCAAGGCAGGCTGGGAGATATAGTCTAGTCATGTGCCAGGAAGAAGAGAACACAAGTATGGGTGAGCAGTGGCTCTGCCTCATGTTTACTTCCTTCTTCCTCCCTGGAGAGCCAGTAACACTTGGCAGGGAGCATTAAAGAGGACACTGAGAAACCCCTCTCTTCCCTGGCACGGGAACACCCCTGGAGCCCTCCCATGCACCTTGCCTCCAGCTCCAATGTTCCAGACTCCTAACCCTCTCAGACACTCCCCAATCCTAGAGCCCATGCTGCTCTAGACTGCCTACTTCTGCCCAGGATCCCTGTTCTGGGCCCTGCTGGCCAGGCCATCACTGCTGCTGAGTGGAATCATATCCCAGCTCTGCCCACAGCTTGTTCACCGGGGGTACCCCAACAGCTTGAAGACTATGGACTTGTTCTCACCCTTGGGTGGGGGTGGATGCTGCCTCAGGACCTAGGACCTGTGTATACTCCCCACTCTGAAGTGAGAGAACAGCTACCCCAGGTCCCAGAGCATGATTTTATCTGGAGGACCTGATTCCAGCCTTTGCTGGAAGAGGTAATGTTGCCTCAGGAATCCCCACAGACAGTTGGTAGACCCTCATCAAGACTGGCAGGCCCAGTTTCTCTCTCAAGCCACTCATTAATGTTTGCCCAAATGCCAGGGCTCACAGCTCACATTGGCATTTGGGGAGTCTGTGACTGGGGATGGAAATCTCTGCATTGGAACCTGTTGCCAATGGCTTCAAAGCCAGGGGAGCATCTCTCATCGTATCTCCAAGACTTTGACATCTCTTCTGCTGGCAGTAAATGAAAATCGAGACACCAGGGAAGGGGGTTGAATTAGGCCTGGGGAAGAAGGCCTACGCAGCTCTACATTGGAGCCTTAAGAATTCAGACGTACCCAGGGAGAGGGTTGAGGTTTGAAACTGAAACAAAGTGGGAGGTTTGTGTGTTTTTAATTGAAGCTGAACAGCTGTGGCCCACCCAGCCTCCACAGGGCCTACTCAAAAGAACAAAAGCTATATACTCTCAGGTACTGATGGCTATTATGTCAGCTCCTACTGCCAGTTCTGGAAGAGGCCATTCACTTCACCCCAAGGGCTGGGACAACTTAGAATGAGAAAACTTAAAGCTGCTTAGTTCAATCCCCTCATTTTAGGGCTGAGGTAAAGGCGGTCAGGCTGAGACTTCCCCCACCCTTGCACACAGGTTTCAGCATCCTCCTCCTTCTCAGGAATGTTCAGGCAGAAGCTACCATTTGGTGGCTCATTTCCTAGAGCCACGGAGAAAGAAAGGAGGAAGTAGCAAGATCACATGACAGGAAGTAGATGCTCTCTGAGGATAAAAGCCAATGGGTAGAAGCAAAAAGGAGACTGGGAGAAGCCAAGACTGGGGACTGCCAGCTTGAAGAGGCAGAAATGACTACTCAACATCTTGAAAAGGAAATGGGCAAGGAAGAATCAACAACCAAAAAAGATGTCACATAAATCAAGTGGTTAGGCCTTCAGAATCAGACCTTAAGCTGCCTTTCCTTCTGGACTCCTTCCTCTGTGCTTACTCTGTGTTTACTCACAATTCCCTCCTCATAGAACTTTATCTCCATCCAACGTTTTCTTGTTTGTTTATTGTCAGTCTGCCCCCAACTAGGCTGTAACCTGCTTCAGAGCTGGGCCATTTTCTGTCTTGTGCATCACAGTGTCCCAGCACCTAGAGCCGTTCTCTGCCCTAGAAGAGGCTCAACAAATGTTTGGCAAATGAATGCTCGAAGAGTAAAGCATCAAAAGCAAGGCGATTTGGCTTTAACCTTTACTTGTATTTTTGTTCTCAGATGTTTTCACTTAGGGACTCAGACCATCAGCTATTTGAGCTCTGGCCCTTAAAAACTCACAGTAGCTAATAAAACTAAACCTGAAAATGGATCCTGCTCTGGTTTCTAATTCTGGTTTGTTCTTTGACTGCAGATACAGCTAAAGTCCCCCATTTTTAAAACAAGAACAAAAATTCCAGTCTGCTTAACTCAAGTGGTCTGAAGACCAGCTTGGGAATGATCCCAAGGCTCTTGCCAAATCCCATCCCCATTCATTCCCCTATTCACCAGTGGCATGAATGTGCTGGCCAAATGCTGGGGTACAACAGTGAGCTGAGTAGAAATGGCTCCTGCCCTCTGAGACAAAAGGTCCACAGGGGAGGACAGTTGGGATCAGGAACCAGACATCACCAGCCAATGAGGTAAGAAGGCCGATGTAGGCACGTGGGAGGTGATGAGAGCTCAGGGTGGGGGGCCTGGGAGGCAAGCAATCCAGGTACAGGTGGGGGCCAGGAAAGGTGTCTCAGAGAAAAAAAAATCAAAGTTAAAGCCTGAAGTCCAGGGAAATTCATATGGACTTCTGGAACCTTCCCTCCTACCTCTGGGAAGCCATTTGCTGAAATGATCAGTTTTCACTACACAAAACTGTCTGTGGCTGCCTCTGCCCCAGATGAAAGACTGACTCAAACCAGAAAATCACAGAAACCATGTGGCCTAATTGGACATGGTGATCAAAGAGTCACATGGCTCATTGGTTACACATTTTCACAACCCACTGTTCAACACCAGCAATGTGCTCTGCATGCTCTGTGCACACCTGAAACATGATGAATGTATGTGAGGAGAGTATCAACTCTCTGCCATATCGACAAGTGTTATTAGTTAGGGTAGGCTAACGTGCATGACAAATAACCCTAATTCTCACTGGCTTTCTTCAACAAAGGTCAGTTTCTTGTGTCTGTCACACTCGAGGCAGTTCAGCTGAGATGCTCTGCTCCATTCAGTCATTCAGGGAACCAGGCTCCAATTGTGTGGCCTCAGCCTCCTCCAGGGGCACAGTGTCCTCCACTAGACTCTCTACATCCAGCCAACTGGCAAAGAAAGGGAGATCATAGTGAGGACCGGAAGGGAAGATTTTAGGGCCAGGGCTGGAAGAGGAGTCCATTACTTCTGCTCGCATTCCATTGGTCATAACTCAGTCACAGGGTTCCATCTAACTACAAGGAATGATGGGAAATGTAGTCTATCTGTGCATCCAGGAGGAAAAGAAAATGGGGTTGGAAGTAATCCTAGGATCATTTGTTATTCTAGGATATTTGTTTTTTTTTCTTATTCCTTTGTTTTGGTTGTGTTTGAAATGTTTTTTTATACTCTTTTTTAAAATTTTTTTGAGCAAGTTAATTTAAAAAAAGAAACAATGAAAAAGATATTCATTGTCTCTGTCACAAAAAGGACACTTAGCCGAGGTAAAGTACAGACTAGGTCAATTCAGTGAGAATAGGTCGGTGATACTGTGTAAACCAAACAACCAGGCAACCACCTGACCACTTGAACAGTGAAATGACAAGCTAAGTAGTCAACAACTGACTGTATTTTTTGGTTGGTGAATTAATCCTGTGTCTTCAGTCAAAGCATTTTCCCCTCCAGGTGACATCAGAAGCATTAATTGGGGAACCTCATTTCTCCATCTAATGCACCAGATGTAACTCTGAAAATAAGTGTTCAAATATATAAACTATATTCTGAAGAGAGCATCTGATTCTATCTAATCACTTACTCAAAAGATATTTATTAAATACATCAAGTAAAATTTAAGCCTGCACATTATATGTCTAGATTGCAAAGTGAGCACGTAGAAAGCCATGAATTTTCTTGCCCATTGAAAAAACCAAAAGGAATAAACACACTTAAATTTGCATGGCTCTCTGAAGGTATTTATTTGTGCTTACAGGAATAAAAGTTTGCAGAGGGCCTTGCAATTCTCTGATGAAAGTTGCTCTCTAAGCATAAAGCATTATTTGATTTGTCTGAACAAAGTGATGGAACAAGGTGAAAGACTGGAGACTTTGGGAAGAATCCAAGAATTAATGATGTGTATTTGGCTGTAACTGTGCCCAAAATATTTCATAATGGCAGCACTGTACTAACTTCAAACATAATAATGATTAAATATACAAAGTACTTATATATCATTGACTCCTAAACAAAGCCAAAATAAAGAGTTCCAAGGGCAAGAAATGTGTCAACACCACACTGTCACAGATCACAAATCCAGACCACCCTTGGGATGGTTATTTGGATATGTAATGAAGTAATTGACAAAAGCCATTCTGAGGGCTGCAACTCAAATGTGTCAGCAGATCTGAATGTCTAAAGTTCATGTAGCTTGGTAGCACAGAGGCCCGCACACATTTTTCCCATTAGGAAACAGATGGAAGCCTTAATTCCCGCCAAAGCTGAGACATGCCTTGCACCCAACTGCAGGAGATAATAAGCACGTTTTGGGAGAAATTTGCCATCTCCATCCACAAGCTCTCTCAACTGCTGCTGAATGCTGAACCCCTCACCCAACTGTGGACAGCACACTTCCTGGAGGGAAAGAAGAGAGACTACACCTGCTTCAAAACCCTGAAGGATCGAGAGTCATTTCGGCTTCCCTGTAAGCCTCAGATCTCACATCGGAGCCAGCCATGAGCCAGCCTTTCTGGCCTCATCCTCTCAACATTTGGGGGAAATCAATTCCTAACCCCACCTTCCTGTCATAAGTGAGTAATGCTGAGTGCATTCACGGTCTTGCTTGAGACAGGGGCTAGAGACTGGCTTAGGTGACACATCTTATTTCCATTGGTTCCAGAACAGTTTTGGTCTAAACTTGTCAAACTTGCAATTGGTCTCTGGGGTGCCATTCAAATGGGAAACTTGAAGGAAGGAGGAAAATATAGTCAGCGATTTTGGATTTGGAAAATACGGTGTTTGGCCGGGAACAACGTCTTCCACCTATTGGATTGCTCAAAAGCAGTTAAACACTGAAAAGCCACAACCACCTCAAAATGTGTCCTCCCAGGGCTGCAGAAGAGAAACCACATGATTGACGCTGTGCTGGAATACACACTAGCGTGTGTAGATTGTGGCTGCAGAAGGAACTGCAGATCAGTGTGGCTGTGCCAGAGCAGCTGCTGTGTAGACACAGACCCTGATCTATGGGAATTACTTGGACCCTTTCATCCCTGGATTTCCAAATACCTTGTCAACAGAATCTGACTACCTCTCATGGCAGGCCCTGGAAGCCAACAGCAAGCAAAGGGAAACTAAGGCCCCCATTTCACCAAGAAGTTGGTAGTAAGCTGAGGAAAATGCACCTGCCTAATCAGAGTTCTCCAATAACTTTCTCCCCTTCACACCTCTTTTCTTTCCTTTCCTTTCCTTTTCGTTTCTTTCTTTTCCTTCTCTTCTCTCCTCTTTTCATTTAATTAAATTGTGCAGACAGAGGGATGAGCTAAATGAAACTTAGAAATCTTTGTGCCCTAGACCTGGCTCGCCAATCTGAATGCTACTAGCCACACATGGCCATTGGCCATTTGAAATGTACCTAGTACAATTGATGAACAGAATTTTAAAATTTTATTTAATTTTAATTAATCTAAATTTACATGTAGAAACTGAGAGTTGATTCTGTTATTGGAAAAATTTTAAGTTTGTTTGGAAGAACTTGGATATGTGAATCTATGTTTTCATCTGAAAGTTTTATGAAACCTACCAGCAGAACAAGACATTTGGGATGAAAATTCAGCATTTGGATTGAGATGTATTGCAAGTGTACAATACACACTGGATTTTGAAGACTTAGTACCAAAAAAAAGTGAAATAGCTCATTGATAACTTTTAATATTTATTGCATTCTGAAATGCTAATATTCTGGATATATTGAGCTAAATAAAATACATTATTAAAGTTAATATCATCTGTTTCTTTTTACATTTTTAAATTTGCATACTCAAAAGTTTAAAATGCCGTATGTGGCTCACATTGTATGTCTATAGGACAGTGCTTTCCCAGAGTAAAATTGGCCTCACACAGAGGAGTATCATCCATGTCCCCCAAGTCCTTGCCAAAGACACACATACAAACAGGCCCACCCAATGTATAAAAATAACAAATGTCAACCCAACGTCTAGTGCCAAGATTTCTGAAGAGGTTGCATCAGCCAGCAAACTGAGGATTGGGGCAGAAGCGACAGTATCCCAGATTTTGCTTGTCCTTTGAAGGCCCTCGGGCAGATAAATCCCATTACCTGTCCTTACAGCAGTTAAGAATGGAGATAATGCTGCAACAAAGGAATATCATTCACTCACACTTGATTCATTTACTGAGCTCTTGCTAGGGCCAGGCTGCTTGCTAGATGCTGTTGTGGAGCCCAGAGATAAATGAGACATTTCCCCTGGCCTTAAGGGGCTTGCAATCTAGCTGTTCACAAACACATAATTCACTAACTCTAAAGCATGGGTGGCTGCAATATAAATGCTAAAACAGAACTCAAAGTAAAGGGCCCCAGAAACACAGGGAGAAGGTAATGGATCTGGCCTAGGGAGAGCAGGATGGGCTTTCCATGTGCAGTAGCACTGAAGACAAACCATGAAGATGAAGGGGATTTCATCGGTGGAGGAGGGAGAGGGAGCACTGCAGATGCTGGAAAGAGCCTGAGCCAAGGAATGGATGTGGGTGAGTGCGCAATGTGTTTAGGGAAGGCCAAGCAGGTAGGGGGAGAGAAACCTGGACTCACGGGGCTGGCAAAGCCCAAAGAGACCAGATGGAGAAGAACCAGGACTGCCAAATGAATCAGCTGGGGCCAGTATGGTTTCGGAGAAAGGGAGTGACAAGCTCATGGAGACCAAGGCAGGATGCTAGGCAAGAAATGGTGAGTGCCAGCCCGTGAGACAGGGGAAGAAAACAAACGGGCAAGAGGGGACAGATGCCCAAGGTCATCTGGAGGAATATTTGGCCATCAAGACAATGAGAGAAGACAGGACGAGGCCAATGGTGGTGTCCTTATGCAAGATTAGGGAGCCCAGGAGGAAGGACAGATGTGACATGATGTGATGGCTGAAAAGCACTGCCTACTCTTTGGAAGAAAGCCTGGGTTAACACAGGACACTTGATAACAGAATCACAGCCTGTCCGCCTAGTGCTGGACTTGGGTGTTACCGAAAACCCTGATCATGCAGTGAAGATGGGCAATTGCCAAGGATGAGGGGCGGAGGTGGGGATAGATCTTCATTTTGGGTTTTCCTGAGCTAATTTTCAAACACGAGGTAGCATGGGTGTAGATTGTTGACACTTAATACATGAAACGCTGGACCTGAAACAAACGCATATCCAGCGTGGGTGCTGGAGTCCTCACAATGCACCCACCATCAGTTGAAAGTCCAAGTCACGCCCTTGGAAAATGTAACCCGCTGCGATGAAAGGATTATGTCGTTTTCACAGAGTCAAACTTAACAGAGGGCTTGCTTGTACAAACACCCAACCCAAGGAACCTCTACCAACCCCTAGGCCCCCCAACCCCTCCTCCCCCCAGCACGGGAGGGCGAGCTCGGGTTTCAAGAGCCAACTTTTTGCTTAGCCCTGAGGCTGAGGTGCTGTGGTTTCAGATTGGTTTTGGCGTCAAGCAGAGGCAAGTCCTTCCTTCTGCTCTCGGAACGAATTCCAACATTTACTGCAAAGCCCTGTGGTCCCTTGTCTGCTGACCATGTAGGGAGCTTGCAAATCTTTCAGATGTGAAAGAGCTCTGTGCCTCCAAAAAGCGAGGACCACTGCTTACAGCCATCACTCCCCGCCCAGTATCATTTCTCCACAATGCAGACCTTCTGGAGAGCTCAACGTTTTAAGACCACCTCCCCCTCTGCACGCCCACCTCCACGGCCCTCAATCGCTCCTGAGTGACAGCAGGTGCCTCTTTTAATCTGCAAGAACAAACCTCCAAAAGAAAACCCCCAATCTGCAAGAACAAACCCCCAAAAGAAAGTGCACGTTGAGCGAAATCAATTTACCTGCAGATGAACCACAGACTCATTGATTAATTCCACCTCACGGGGATGGGGAGCTGATGGGACAGAAGCTTTTTTATGTTTTATCCAGGGCTCTTGGTCATCTTCAACAGAATCATCTAGTCTAGCATTAGCGGAAGTTCAAGTCCCCGGGGCCTAAGTGCACTCCTCAGTATTTATCCCACTGCCACAGTATAAGGGCCAAATATTCCTTTCAAATTATATTGAAAGAGCAATCACATGGCACAGGCACCCTGTGGAGGGGAGTGGGCTGCTCTCTGGAGGAACATCATTAAAACAGAAGTCGTGTAGTGCTCTGAAGGCAGGGAGCTGGGGGGAAGTCAGACACCCAGTTTTTCCTGCTCTAAAAGTGAGACAGGAAATGCTGCTTTTATTACAAGCCAAGTCCGAGGGAAGGAGCCCTTGTTCAAAGGATGATGACAAGCAGCACGAGTGGAAAGTCTACAGGAAATGAAGCCAGGACCACACCAAACTGCCCCCAACTCCCAGACCCCCAGAAACAAACAAACAAAAAAAACAGAACCCTAAAAACAGAACAAGGCAAAAAAAAAAAAAACACTGAGGAGTAAGTACCTTTAGTAAAAATGACCATTTGTGTCTTGAACTGGGCAGTTAGAAGCCCTGGAACCCGATACTAAAGGCACATGGCGGCCCTCACCTCCCCCTTAGCACCATTCTTTTTATGTTCAATGTCATTACCCGCATCGTGACTGTGAGATGTGTGGGAGAGTGATGGAAACAGCAGATACTGTTGAAAAAGACTCAATCGATATATATTTACAGCAGCCCTATCATACCCAGGCAGCTGAAGGGATGAAGTCTAGACTGGGAGAGAAGACATGCAATGGGGGAAAAAATTGACTTGCAAGGCAATGTTTGGGGATAAGAGGGTGTGGTACAGGCGGTTAGAGCTATAATTTAAGGAGAGATCACTTCCAGCTGTGGAAGCCGGGGCTGGGTCTGCAGAAATGAGCAGCATTTGGATGGGTAGAGAGCAGAAGGCACATGAAGCATGGGAAACAATGGCCCGGCAACAGGGACACTGAAGGCGTTTTCAGGGTGCAGGGGAGAACAGGGCAGCATTCTGGGCATAAAGTTGTATGGATATATTTTCCCATCTGTGAAATGGGGCTAGGAACCAACACCTTCATTTTAGGGCTGCTGTGAGGATTAAATGTGATCATGCCTATAAAGCGCTTTGCGTGGGGACTGGCACGGAGAAAAAGACTCAATAAATTTGGGGGGCAATGGGGCAGTGGTAACCAGAAAGGAGCAGAGAGGCTGGGAGTGATGTTTCCAAGGGAGACCCATGAGGATGGGGGCTGGACTTGGAGAAGCAAAGGACGGGGGGCTCCGAAGGGGCCTCTAAGATGTGGGGTCTGGGTATGGAAGCATGGAGGGATGAGTGACAGAACTGGGGGGAGGGGCAGGAGAGGGAAGCCAAGGCTGTTTAGAGCAGCGAAGGAGAAGAGACGTTCGTTTTGAACATATGGTTTGTGTATTTCAACAAAATGAACAATAATTTTTCCACTGTAATAAAAAGCACCCAAGTCATGGGGAAATACCCAAAGTAAATATGGTGCCCAAATCCATCTGATTCTAATTCGTGTTATTTGTTCCAGTTAGGTGATGTTTGGTACTTTGTAAAATCAGTGCTCTGTATGTTTGAAATATGTGTGTGTATATATAATGAAATGCTGGCAGAGAAGGAATCCTACAATAAACCGTCATCGTATTGGAGGAGGGGGTAAAGAATTTCATTAATGAATCTCATTGACCAGCCATGAGTTTGTATTTTATAGAAAGTTAAATTCTGGTTCATTTCAAATGTCAAGATCTGTATGGCAACCGAGATTTAACATCCTCGGCTTGCCTGCCAGCTCTTTGACTGCTTGTCCACTGCCTGAGAAAAACATGCAAATCTCACTAGGTCCCCTGCTACATGGCTGAATGCAGGCTAATCTGGATTTGAAGATCACTACGTTTCAACTGCCAAGCAGACCTGTTCATTGCACATGTGATAGAAACAAAGAGAAGCGCTCTCTGCTGGTAAAACAATGGTTCTGAACTTTACTGAGAAAGATTCTCTCATCTATTTCTTCCAAGTACCCGACAATGGATAATTTGGCTCTTGTTTGTTTGCTGTAAATATTGGCAGTCTGAGACTTGTGCCCTAAAGTCTTCCCTAAATTCCCCGTGGATCAGAATTTAAATGAAACTAGCAATGCTAAACCAACTTTATTATGAAAAAGCCAGACAAGTTTCTGTTAGAAAAAAAAGGATTTAAAAAAAAATATTTCCCCCTTTGATAGTTCTTCTCTACTTGAAAAAAAAAGGGGGGGGGGATCTCATGGTATTTCAGTAGTGGGAGGGCTTAAAGCTGTAGACAATTTAGGAGCACGTTTGGCCCCCAGAACTAGGTCTACATGCGCCTCACAGCAGGCACACGTTTGGGGCTGATGGCAGAAAAGTCGCTTCTAGAACAAGAAAAAGTAACATGGAGAGCAGTGACGAATCTTGTGGGTTTTCCCCTCACCTTTTATTGTGTGCACTGGCTTCCCTCCGATAAATGGAAGTCTGGGATTAGTTCTTAAATCTGACAGTGTGCCTAATGACAGGATACGGTTTGAGATCAAATAACCAACCAAAGCAAGGGATCTGTTTCACCTTGGCCACTCAGCATTTTGCTTTTATCTGCTTATTTGTTTCACGATAACTTTCAAAGGAGTTGACTGATTCTGATCAAATGTGGGGCATGACTAAAGGGTTTCAAGATACATCTTAAGCTCAGTTTATGGTTCTGCCAGCTATTCTGAAACAAAATAGTAGCCAGTAAAAGTTTCTAAATGGGCATATCTGCAGTAATCTTTAGCAGACTTCACCAAAGTTCATACGTGAGTAGCGGTTACAGATCGATGTAATTAGGTGGAGTGAAGTTTGCAGATCACAGACTCTCGAAGTCTCTAAATTCACTGTATACAATGACTTCTCACAGCCTTTCCAAGCGGCAAGTGTTATCTCTGCCCAGACAAGGGGGAATAAAAAGCCTTAATAAAGGGGAGAGGGGTGGAACAAAGTTACCTTACTTTGGCTCTATCCTGTGAATGAGTCATAAGTGAATCAATTCCATGGATTGAGAATCCAATCCTGTAGAAACAAGCAAAGCTCCAGTAGCTAAATCTCTGTAGTTGTAACAGGATCTTCGAGAAGCAAGGTGGCCACAAGTTGACAGATCTGGATGTCAGAGAAGAAACCGTTCAGCCTGACCTTTGGGAATGAAGGTCTTTATAATGGTGGTATCAGAGGATGACTCAGAGGAATTAACCCTCTCCATCAGACCCCTGCCAAACATCACCCCAAATGAACGAATAATGATTCTGTCTCTGTAAACCCATTTAAGGATCTTTCTTTTTAAAATGAGGACAGTGTATGTAGTTATACATTTTCATTAATGGTGTTTGTTTTGCTTCTTTTCTGTTGATCATTCTTGGGCAACTGATCACATCACTCATGTTTGAGAAAAAGAATTGTGTTTTGATAATATTCCTATAATGATTTATTTTATTTTATACTTTTTTCTTTTTATTTGTCCTATTTTTATAGACCCATAATATATGATTCAAGTAAAAGCAATGTGCTTCCTATGCAATACAGCTTCAAGATAAACCCTTCTTCCAGCCAGGTGGTCACCTCAAAGATCTTCTCAGGTAGAAACTCTGCAGTCATCATGGAATCTTGATGATTCAATTGTGTAAGGTGTACGGAAAGTAAATCAAATATGGCAGTAACAACTCAGAGAGAGCTGAAAGAGAGAGGCCTCCATGCCCAACTGCCGGGCTAGAATAACATGCTCGTGGATTTTCAACTACTGTCTGGAGGTCCCACAAGCACCTCAAAAGTCTCCTCTGTGAAGCTGAACGTCTCATTTCTACCCAAGGCTGCTGCATTATAATTAAGTCCACCAAGCTGAAATCCTCAGAACCATCCTCGTCTCCTCCCTGTTTTCCAAAATCAGGAACCAACTACTGTTGACTCTACCTACTATGGGCTCTCAACTCTTTCCATTGCCTTGCTACTGCCATAAGCCAGTGGTCCCCTCAACTCTCACAATTAGCCCCTTGCTGGCTCCCCTGACACTAGTTCATTTCTCCCCTTTGGTCACTCTGTCACACGGCTGCAAATGTCATCTGCCTCCAAATCAAACCCCATCATCACTTATATGCTAAAAAAAACATAGGTCAGCTCCCTATTGCTTGTGGAATTAAGGCTATTTCTGGCACAGCATTTGAAGCACTTCAGAGTATGACACCAGCAGAGACCCCCCACTTCATCTCCTATTGCACTCTCCAGCCCGCCCACCACCACCCAACTCTGCTCCAAACACGAGGCACTTGGAATTCCTCTCCCTGGGCTTTCACACCTTATGGCTTTATGCAGACTTCTCCCTCTGCCGAGAATGCCTTCTGTCCTAGTGAACTCCTACTCATACTTCAAGACCCAGAGCAAATAGCACTTTCTCCTTCAAGCTTCTCTGATACCCTGATGCCAAAGTAATGACTTCTTCCTCTGACCTCCCACAGCTTTTTTTTAATATGCAAAATTTTATTTTAATTTTATTAACCAGTTGTAAACAATTAGAAAGTGAAATTGAAAAAATACATTTATAATAGAATCAAAAGCATAATCTTCTTGGGAATAAAATGAACTCAAGATGTGCAAGACCTCTTTACTGCAAAAAGACAAAACAGTTGTGAGAGATATTAAAGAATACCTAAATAAACAGGGACACATACTATGTTCATGGATCGGAAAAGTCAGTATTTTTAAGATGCAATTATCCCCAAATGGACATAGAGATTCAATGAAATCTCGATCAATATTTCAGCAGGCATTTTGTAGAAATTGACAAGATAATTCTAATATTTATATGGAAATACAAATAAATAACCTAGAATATTCATACAAATTGTGAAAGAAAATAACAAAGCTGGAGGACTTAAACTACCTGGTTTCCAGGTTTACTCTAAAGCTACAGCAATCAAGACAGTTTGCTCTGGCATTTGTTGAACATATTTCCCCTGTAGAATGGCCTTTCTGGACTGCTTCAATAGACATCCTAGACTTCAGGTTTTTGTTGTGTTTGGCCATTTGAAGGAACCAGCAGTGGATCAGTGGGTAGAAGGAGAGTAAGGTCCTGAGGTTGGTTATTTATTTCTTTGTCATCCTTCCTGCTGGGCCATGGCCACCACTGAAGACCACAGCTTTTCTCTGACTCCCCTCTGCCACAGTTACAACACTCTCTCTGGGTTCCAGTAGCTCCCCATCCCTTGCTTCTAGGTTCGTCTCTGTTCCCCATCCCAGTATGCTTTGCCACACTTGCTCCTGCAGCTTTTTGCAAACACTTCTATTTTAGCATTGGCTCAAGTTTTTCTGTAAGGTAATTATTTGTTTGTATATCTGTCTCCCTCCCTGTCTGACTCAATTTGCTATTAAAGAAATCAGCGATGGGATGGTTCAGTGCATTCTCACTGAAATCATTTCATAGCTTGGAGGCTTGGCATAGCTCCTCTATCCAGGAGTGATACCCACAATATTCAAAACCCTAGGGCTTGTACACGGACACTGGGTTTCTGGCTGGGCCACTGCATCCCAACTAAAGTTCAACCTTGGCTCTGTCCCAGTAGTCAGAATTTCATATCTGAGTCAGTCTTTAAAAATTGCTCGGGTTTCAAGCTGATTAAGTGAGCTAGGGCCTAAGGCTTTGGGTATTTCAGTAAGTCCTTTAGGATCCAAGTAATTACCCTGAGTGTAGACAGCCAGTTAAAAAAAAGTTACTGGAGAGGGGCAAGATAGCGGCATAGAGAGGAGTGGAAGCTAAGCAGTCCCCCTGGAACAACTACAAAAAACCAGAAACAACTAGTAAATAATCCAGAATAACTGCGCGGGGACAAACGAGACCATCCTCTCATCATACACCAACCTGAATTGGGAGGAATGCCTGAGAACACAGCATAAAATCTGTAAGTAAAACCTGTGGAACCAGGTCAGGAGACCCCCTCCCCCATAGCCCGAGCTGCGGAGCCACGTGGTGCCAGAGAGAAGCTCTTTCTCAGCAAGCGAATACAGCTCAGCTGAGCTCCAACTGGGGTTTTAAGTAGTGAGTGTGAACTGCTCACTACAGGTACGCATCCGCAAAAAACAGACAGAGGCTTTGGGTGACGACTGACCTGGGAGAGCCGGAGGGTCGCCTTGACTGGGTCTGAAGGGGACTATCTGTTTCTTTTTCGGCTCAGTGGAGAAAGCCCCAGTCATTTTAAGTTTCCAGGGCTGTGACTCGGGGAAGGGCAGAGACAGCACAAGCAGAGAGCAAGACTATTGAAATGCAAATGACCTCCACCTGGGGGGTCTGTCTTCTCTAGGAGGAAAGGGGTGGGGCCCTTTCCATTCAGAACCAGACCCCAGAGCCTGGGGGAACAGGGCCATACCTCCTCACACCAGTCAAGAATTATAGGCTGACAGGCATCACCTGCTGGGCAGAAAAGCACAGTGACCCGAGGCATCAAAGGGTGGAGCAATTTTCTTAGACACACCCACAGGGAAACCAGATACTGAATATTTCTTCCCTCTGGGACCTGAGCCTGTTCTGGTCTGGGAAAACCTGATTTGGATAACCAAGGAAACCATGCCTAGACAACAGAAAATTACAACCTACACTAAGAAAAACAAAGTTATGGCCCAGTCAAAGGAACAAAAGTACACTTCAACTGAGATACAGGAATTTAAACAACTAATGCTAAATCAATTCAAAAAGTTTAGAGAAGATATTGCAAAAGAGATAGAGGCTGTAAAGGAAGCACTGGACATGTATACGGCAGAAATCAAAAGTTCAAAAAACTTACTAGTAGAATCTATGGAAATGAAAGGCACAACACAAGAGATGAAAGACATAATGGAAGCATACAACAGCAGATCTCAAGAGGCAGAAGAAAACACTCAGGAACTGGAGAACAAAACACCTGAAAGCCTACACGCAAAGGAGCAGATGGAGAAAAGAATGAAAAAATATGAGCAACGTCTCCGGGAACTCAAGGATGAAACAAAGTACAGTTATGTATGTATCATTGGTGTCCCAGAAGGAGAAGAGAAGGGAAAGGGGGCAGAAGCAATAATAGAGGAAATAATTAATGAAAATTTCCCATCTCTTATGAAAGACATAAAATTACAGATCCAAGAAGCGCAGCATACTCCAAACAGAAGAGATATGAATAGGTCTATGCCAAGACACTTAATAATCAGATTATCAAATGTCAAAGACAAAGAGAGAATCCTGAAAGCAGCAAGAGAAAAGCAATCCATTACCTACAAAGGAAGCTTAATAAGACTATGTGCAGATCTCTCAGCAGAAACCATGGAGGCAAGAAGGAAGCGGGGTGATATATTTAAGATACTGAAAGAGAAAAACCACCAACCAAGAATCCTGTATCCAGCAAAGCTGTCCTTCAAATATGAGGGAGAGCTCAAAATATTTTCTGACAAACAGACAATGAGAGACTTTGTGAACAAGACACCTGCCCTACAGGAAATACTAAAGGGAGCACTACAGGGTGATAGAAGACACGAGTGCGTGGTTTGGAACACAGTTTTGGGAGATGGTAGCACAACAATGTAAGTACACTGAACAAAGGTAACTATGAATACGGTTGAGAGAGGAAGGTGGGGAGCATGTGAGACACCACAAGAAAGGAGGAAAGATAAAGACTGGGACTGTGTAACTGGGTGAAATCTAGAGTATTCAACAATTGTGATAAAATGTACAAATATGTTCTTTTACGAGGGAGAACAAGCAAATGTCAACCTTGCAAGGTGTTAAAAATGGGGAGGCATTGGGGGAGGGATGCAATCAGCATAAACTAGAGACTGTAACTAATAGAATCATTGTATTATGCTTCCTTTAATGTAGCAAAGCTGATATACCAAGGTGAATGCAGATAAGAGGGGGGGATAGGAGAGGCATGTTAGACACTTGACATTGGTGGTATTGTCTGATTCTTTATTCTACTTTGATTTAAGGTTATTTTTCCTTTTGCTGCTTCCTAGCTGTCATTTTCTTTTTTTCCTCTTTCTTTTGCCTCTCTACCTTCTTTGACTCTCCCTCCTGCCTTGTGGAAGTAATGTAGATGCTCTTATATAGATAGTGGTGAAGGTGGTAAACACGTAAATGTATGACCATGCAGAAAACCATTGAGTATTTACTTGGGATGGAATGTATGGTGAGTGAACAAAACCATATTAAAAAAAAATGGGTCGATGACAAAACCTCGAGGGCAATATACTGAGTGAAATAAGCCAGACACATTAGGACAATTATTGCAGGGTCTCACTGATAGGAACTAATTACAATATGTAAACTCATAGACATGAAATATAAGGTACCAGGATATAGGACGAGGCTTAAGAATGGAGAGTGGTTGCTTAGTATGAGCAGAATGTTCAATTGGGATGAACTTAAATGTTTGGAAATGAACAGGGGTGTTGGTAGCAAGACGTGAGAATAACTAACAGCGCCGAATGGTGTGTGAATGAGGTGGAAAGGGGAAGCTCAGAGTCATATATGTCACCAGAAGGAAAGTTGGAGGTCAAAAGATGGGAATGTATAAAACTGAATCCTATGGTGGGCAATGTCCATGATCAACTGTACAAATACTAGAAATCACTTCATGAACCAGAACAAATGTATGATGATACAATTAGAAGTTAATAATAGAGGGGCATATAGGAAAGAACTATATACCTATTACAAACTATATACTACAGTTATTAGTATTTCAACATTTTTTCATAAACAGTAACAAACGTACTATATCAATACTAGGAGTCAACAATTGAGGGGGGTTGTTTAGGGATAGGGGAGGATTAGAGTTTCCTTTTCTTTTTTTCTTTTTTCATCTTTCACTTTATTTCTTGTCTGGAGTAATGAAAAGTTTCTAAAAATTGAACAAAAATTAAGTGTGATGGATGCACAGCTGTATGAGGGTACCCAGGGGCAAGTGATTGTACACTTTCGATCTTTGGATAATTGTATGGTATCTGAACAATCTCAGTAAAAATGAAAAATAAATGAATAATAGGGAGGGGTGAAGGAGGAAAAAAAAAGTTACTATCATAATTATTTTTAATTAATTATGGATCCAAGGAGATGAACAGTACCTAATTGTGAGATTGCTTTGTATCCACAAGGGCTTCGATGTACAGACACAAATTTAAAAAAAAAAAAAAAGTCTTTTCATTATCTCTGCAGTCACAGTATAGCCACACAAAGCAGGCTTTCATTTACAGCTACCTATATCTGGGAAGCCAGGCTGGAGAGTAAAAGATATCTTAACGTTCTCTTTCAAGGCTACTGAGGTTTAGAAACAAAGCTAGGTAGGATGCCACAATATCAGCCTTTCTTTCACTCCCCTTCTGCCCTTTCTTTTACCTTCTACTTGCTTTTTTTGAAAATTAGTTTGAAGCATCTCCTGTTTTACTTAGCTACCTGGAAATGTATTCAAAGCAATTAGTAGTGGGAAGAAAGTCAACTCTGAAGAGGCAGATTAGATTTGGGGTTTTGCGGCCCGTGTTCTGAGATTTAAGTTTGATTCCAACAATGCACATTTGAAAGCTGCAGCTGTGCCCACCCATTCAAATGTTCTTAGTGAAATTTAGGAATCTATATACTTGGAAGAACCAGGATCAGGTTGGGAAGGGGCGGGGGCCTTGATGCACTGACAAGGATAGGGAAGTTCTGGGGCTGTGCTTTTACTACAGTAGCCACTAGCCACGTGTGGCTACTGAGATTTAAATTTTGCTAACAAAAATTAACTGAAATATCAAATTCTGTTCCTTAGTCACACTGGCCACATTGCGATTGCTCAGTAGCCACATATGGCCTAGTGGCCGCACTATCGGACAGCACAGAAATACAACATTTCCATCATTGCGGAAAGTTCTATTGGGCAGTATCCTGGGTGAACCCACTTTGTCAGGCTGGGGTCTGGGGAGTGGCACAAAGAGTCACGCTGGGAAACAGAATAGTTTGGAGCATTTCACCTTCCTCCTCTGTCCCAGCTTCTCTACTTATTTTCCTATCCCAGATTCTTTCCTTCCTCATCTCTGTGGGTGAGAAAATCCGACCAGGATACACACTAGAATGGTACCTCCCTAAGGGCAGGGAGTGGGGGCCCTTTGGTTTCCTGTGGTATCTTTTGCAGCCTGTGCCTAAGGGCAGGTGCCTACTAAGTACTTGTTGACTTGTTGGATGAAGAATCCCAATGAGTGGCTTGTCTTCACTTTCCTCTATGAGGGCAGGAAACTAAAACATCTCCCACTTCCTGCCGAGTCAGTGGGAAGTTGCTGTTCTACACACACGAAGGGCACCAGGGATCACCCAGGACACTCTCAGTCAGACTCGACCCTCCACTCCCTGAAGCTGGCCAAAATCTCGCTTTGGTTACGAGACCCAGAGGGGCAGCTTGCCACAGTGGTTAAGTCACACAGGCTCTGGAGTAGACACCCTGGATGTAGACACTGGCTCTGGTACTTATGAGCTGTGTGACCTTGGGCAAGTCACTTCACCTTTCTGTGCCCCGGTTGCCTCATCTGTAAAATGTGGAAAATACATAATAGTTCCTACCTCTTAGGGTTGTGGAACAGTGCCCAACACATAATAAGTGCTCAGTGAATGTTAGCTCTTGAAGCCCTCCTGCAAGGCCCATCCTGCTAAACTAGGGGTCTCGGTATGAATTGCTACCAATGAGCCTGCAAATAGCTGCAGAGCTGGATGTGCCGAATAAAAGAAAATAAAACACTCAAAATCTGCTCTGGCCTTTGGAAGCATGGGTGTTAGGAAGCTTCTGGAAGTGCAATTTATTTGAGAGATTTAAAAACAGCATGAGCCACGTCTGTAAGAATAAGAAACGGAAACCTTTGAGAAAAACTGGGAGTGAAAATCCTTTTTGCCCCCTCCAACTAGTCGCTCTTGTTTGAGGAAGTTAAATTGACAGAGTGGGCTTTTAATGGAAATGGCTCTGAATATCCTTTTATGACAGAAATGACTCTGCAAACTGAGGTTTGAAGGCGAGACCCTCATGGGTTCTGAAACTTGAGCGGAAGACAAGATGTCACGGCAACCAGCGAGTGCAGAGAAGATACCCACCCTCTTGTGGCTCTAATGTCTGCCAGGGGCCTCCTTCAATTCAGGGAAACATTCAGACTCAAAAGACTACTGTGGGCCACCGTTGGTGTGAGTTTATTCAGAAGGCCACGGGCAGGCCTCCCTTTTTTACAGGGTCCCTTACCGGGGTCCACACACCACCCAGGGGCTCATCCTAGACGGTCTGCACCAGCAGATAAGATCCACACCAGAGGGTGTGGGCTCCATCTTGGCTTAGAAGCCCCAGGCCCCACAGGAGCTAATATCTCTTGTAAGTGACTTTAGTTTCCAGGGCACCCATAAGGGACACGCCAGTAACAGGAGTCCCACAGTCAGGGAAGCCCGAAGCTTCCCACCAGGTACTTAGAGTTCATTTACAACCTGGCTGCACCAGACACAACTGAATAATTGCAATATTGCCTGGTAACACAGCTGACATTCCACCTTCCCCAGGTTTCCAGGGCAACGGAGCTGGAGAGTTAACACAAGTACAGATCTCCACAGAGGAAAGGGTTATGTCAATCCTTTACCCATGGTCACAAACTCTCCCACAGAAGGGGGCCTTCCGGTCCCTGCTAATTGGACAAAGGAATGGAAATGGAATAACGAGAAGCTGAACCCCAACCCAGGCCTGAGGGCGAAGGGCAGCCACTGGAAACCCTGAGAAATGGGGTGTTCTTGGTGATGAATGATTAGGATTGGGGTTAGGGCTAACTCTATAAGGGAAAGACCACAGGCAACAGATCTTCAGGGCCAAGACAGATGACCCATAGTGAGAAAGTGTCATGGTTCAGACCCAGGGTAACCTTATGAACCCCAAAGAAAGAGAAGGCAATCTCAGTTTACCAAGCTACTCACTGACCTGCAGCTGAGGGTCTCAGGACTTACCCTTTACCTAGTTTCCTGGTTTAGCATTTGTGTGGGCCATGTACTTTCCCATCCTCTGTTACTGTGCTCTCAACATATTTGTTCCAATAAGATACATATGTCTGATTGTGCAAATGGGTACAGTTCTGGTTAGCAAGCTGTTTTCTCCCTCCCTCAAGAAAGCATATCAAAATGAGAGGGAGAGTGAAGTAGTTAGCTGTAGCCTTCAATCCACCTATATAGATATATAATTCCCAAATGTCTGTCATTTATAACAAAGTTCTCAAGGCACAGTTTAGAAGTGACTGTGACAGGACCTGTATCTGAGAACCAATGTCAATTTATGTCAGCGTAAGAGAAGGGGAGAATAAACCCTGTGCCGTCCTCAAAACCCACCTCAAAACATAACAAGACATGCCATCATCTTTCGCAAGTCAAACTGGAAGGCAGGACCGTGCCGGGTCACTGATATGAAGAGCCCCTTGTTCCAACCTGCATTGTTTTGGGGTATTTTCTTGAGTTCAGGCTGCAGTTCTGGGACACCCAAGGTGAGCCAGCTCTGGTCCTTCTTCACCTGATGAGGTCATTGATCTAGCGTGATGGAGTCCAAATCCTCAGGATGAATTTTATATTCTAATATGACTCTGATCAAAAGATAATTGAGATCAGCTGGAGCTCTGTGTAATTCAAGCTTATGAAAGCATTCATTCATTCATTCATTCATTCACCCAGTCATCACATGAAACACCTATGCTGGATGCTAATGAGGATGACATGATGCCTGGCCTCAGGATGTCCAGCTACCTGATCACCGTCCCTTCCCAAATTCTTCCCCCCTTCCTCCCACTGAGCAGTCCCAGAAATTCTTTAGTGCTAGAAACATGGCTTGTCTGCCTCATCAATGTATCAATCTTACAGAAAGTCATTTTCTAAAAAGCATCTCCCAAAACATGTTTCATGGAACCAAGTTCCTAATGTGTTAATAGAGATCTAGGGTCAAATAATTTCAGGAAACATTTCTTGCTCAATTCTTTTTTCAAGAATTACTGTGTATTTCAGGATATCAAAGGCACTAATATGTTCTACATTGAGGAAACCTGTCTGTTATTTTTTAACACATCCAGTTTTCCCCAACTTTCTTGAGCACAGAAATGTGTGTGTGTGTGTGTGTGTGTGTGTGTGTGTGTAATACCTATTAATATCCCAAAAAATTCACAGTTTGGGGAACATTTTACTAAAACGATGCATCCTTAACTTGTTCCTCAGTTAATACAAATAACTCATATATGGAAATACATTTATTACATATATTTGTACGCACATAAAAGATTTTACCTTACACTTGTACAGTATTGTTAACTAGACCAATATCTTTTAACTCTATGGTTAAAAATAATATTAACTATATTTCATTTTGAGGACACAAATATTGTCTAAGTAACATTCTTAAGATCTCAGAGTAGGAAGATGTGGGATGGAGATAATAAGCCATAGAAGAGGCAAATCTGTAGCCCTCAAGGAATCTGCAGTCTATTTGGACACATTTAGGAAGTCTAGATCAAAATCTTCTTTGAGAAGCCATTGAAACCAAGCCAATTTCTTTTCCTCTTGGGCCCTGGGTCCCATGGGCTATGGGCAAAGAAAGCTACAGTAGCTTCTCAAAATATGTTCCCCTTTCCTACTGCCACACTAGTTTTGGATGTCAAACAGAGTCAGGACCAAAGGCCTTGAGGACTCACCAAGGAAGCGGTGGAGTTAGGATGGTGTTGAGCATAGTGAGATGTCACAGAAACCAGAAACATCTCTTGGCATTTATAACTCTATTTTATTATGTTCTTTGTTTGAACCATTAAACAGTGAGAACGTGAATGACCGAATAAATGTCTAACTACATAGTAGGTTTGGCAGGCATTCGTGAGAAGCTGTGGACTTTGGAAAGGGAAAAAAAAGAACGCAAATTCCTTTTCTTCTATTTTCCAAGCTCTGAAATATCTCGGAAAGAAGTCTGAAATGGTTACAAGTATCAATTCACTGTCCCCAAGTGAAACCAGCATGTTTTGTCTGAGACTGTTCTGGCACTTGGCCGGCATATTTCTTGAATCCTGCTCTTCAGAAAGAAGGGAAGTAGTTTATCTTGATTTAAACCTCCAAGCCTGGAATCATTGTTAGTAAATTGCTTAGAAAAGAAATGCAAGTGTGTGTGTGCACATGTATCCAAAGATGGAAATTAAAAGTTTACTAAGTTTATCGTAAATCAATAGTAGCTGGGTTGATGCCAAGGAGCCTCATGTTCTAAGGAGAAAACCCACTCAAAGAATTGTAAAGAACTTTCTTGTCTTGGAACTTTTTTCTTTCCCTGAATCCTATACTCAAGAGAGAGAAAGGTCAAATCTGACTTGATTAGCAAAGCAGCAGAGAACTTTCAGCATCCATGCAAGACTACTCCATATTGCTTTCCACATGAGGTCACAGATGTCTCACCTGGTATATTTACCCTCCAAACTGCAGCAAATAACACTACCTTTCTTGATTGGGGTCTTGCAGGCATCTTCTGGAACTTACCTTCTTAGAGTGTAGTGAGCCAGCCTCCTGTTTTCTTCTCAGAAGGCTGCCCCACCCAGTTTTGGAGAGATGGGGGGGTGGTTTGGGGTTGTGACTCTCCATCCCTTCCCTGTCTTTTCAATTTTAAGTATTCAGAAATACTTTCCTGGGAAGACACTAAAATGATGTCTTAGGTTATTCCTTTGGGCAGCAAAAGAATGCCTTCAGCATCGTATGAATCACATGGTTTTTTTCCTTTGGCCATGTGTGTATGAGGCAGGTCGTCAGGTCTTGCCGTGATCTGCCGATGCTACTTCTCTTGACTTTACTACTTCCCAAACATGTCCTCATTGAGGTCTGGCTTCGGATTACTCTCGTTAGGAATCCTGCTTGCATTATCTGGAAGGAGGAATTGCGCTTTCTTTATGTCCTAGCCAACAGCTCCAAGCAACTCTCACATTTAAATAACGGCATTTGGCAACTTGATCTGGGCTTTGCAATAAGCTGTGTGACTTTAGACAGTGACTTAACGCCTCTGAGTTTAAATCTCCTTTTATGTCGAGGAAGCTGATCTCCCTCGCAGTGTTTTCTCGCAGAGCTTTCTGTGTGACTCTTTTTCCAGAATACTGAGGGTGAGATTAAATGAAGTGCCGGTCAAGAGCAAACCCCTACAAAACAATTAGTGGGGCTCCTTTCACAATGGAATATCTCTATAAATTATCAACTGAGGGCTGTGCTCCTTAAGCCACTTAAAAATCTACATGAGACCACTAATATCCAAGCCAATTGGAAGTAATATTTCAAGCAAGTTCCCCAAAGACATCATAGAAACATCTTTCACAGTTTCAGACAAAATGCCTTCCTTCTTCATCCAGTAATTATGTAATTTTTTTAAAGGACAACTGCTCTTTTCCATCAACAAATCCATTTGTCTCGATGTAATAGGAATAAACAATTCTTCCATGCCAAGGATATTTTACTATTTTCCTTCCATTTTTACTCTTTACTTTTATAGGGAACTAACGTTCATTTTCTAGCCTGTAATTGGCCAGAGTGTGCTCTATCTGCCACCGAAGATAAATGCTCTGTAGAGCCGTCTCTCCACTCGAACCTTCCCACTTCTCCATGGTTTTTCTACACATAATTGGCACGAGACAGGTGCCCTTTTCTTTACTCATCAGGATCCAAGAGAGTTGCTGAGTTACAAGTTTGGGTTTTCCAAAAAGCTTTAAAAATAAATTAATTCCACAGCCTCCCTCCCCTCAATGGCCTGCCACCACGATCGCCTCAAATGCCACCTCCTCCCTGTGGCATCACCGCTTCTTAATTAGTTCCAACGCTAGCTCCCCCAGTGATTTCTCAGATGTTTCCATCAGAATCCATCAGTGACCTACTTTCTCCCTAGTTGTTTTACACGTCTCTGTAACCCCAAAACTAGTCTGACAAATGGCTTGTTTGAGTCCCTTTCTATTTGTTCTTAGGGGTTTACTGTTTATTATTTATTGTTATATCACAGAAACCTTGGTCTTGTGGCCCATTGTGCCAGATAATATTACTAGCGTGAAAAAGCTTGTAGGATCTCACTTATATTCTCATTCTGTCTTCTCTTCTCTTTCCTCCTTCTCCTCTCCCCCTGTCTCCTTCCCTCCCTTCCTCTTCCTTCTTTCCTCCCCCATTCCTCCCTATCCACTCAATTAACTCTCTAAATTCCACCTCTCCATGAGTAGAGCCTGACTATACTAGACAGCTGAGACCTACTGGAAAATACTAAAAATAATTGCCTTTTGTTATTAAAGTCAGGATTGGGGCTGCTGTTTCCTCCCAGGAATTTGGAGCGTTTCCTGCGGGGATTCAGCGGTCTGTACCCCAGTGCTTTTTTCAGAATATGAAGAGCAATTTCAATAAACATGCCACTAAATTGACGACATCGTCTTAAAGTAATGTGTATTGTCTCTTGTCCCATTTAGCTCTGGCTGCTGCTTTTCTGGAATTTGCCAATGGAATATTTTACACACTGAGCTCTTCCTGCTGTCCTCCACACCCTCTCTGACATTAAAGTTCCTTTTGAAATTCACAAGTGGGCCAAGAGCCTCAACTCCCTGTCTCCCTTCCTTGCCCCCCTGGGGATCAACTGCATCATTTATGTCTTCCAGTGCAACCTTCTTCTTTCAAGGTCCTGGGAAGCCTGGCTCAAGGGTCCTCTTCCTTAAGCTTCTGATGTTGACAGGCTGCCTTTCTGTCCCTATGCCCTTATTTTAGTAAAACAAGAATGATGTGAAATAAATGAGTATTTTAGTGCTAGATGCCGAGCCCAGAAAATGATCTAACCCTTGGATTTAAAATATTATAGGAACCATTTACTGAGCTTGCTTTTCTCTGCCTAGAACAAGGGTTATCAGGCTTTAGGATGCATGAGAACCAGTTGAAGTTTCCTGTTCAAAAGGCAGACTCTTGGCCTCTATCCCTAGAGGTTTTGACTTTCAGTGTGGGATGGCGGTCTAAGAACTGGCATTTTAGCGGGAGCCCCATGTGCTTCTTTGGGCCAGTTTTGGAGAATCACTGATATAGAGCAATCATAGTAAAGGTTTACACAGCCTCATCTGGTGGGGTCGACTTTATCAAGTGAAGAACTATACTGGAGCCGTCAACCCACCCCTGGTCCCGTTTAATAATGGAAATGTGGAACCATGACATTGTTTTGATAATCTGACAAACACAGAAGGCATTAATGTCCTCAATTTGACAACAGTGGAAGACATTAACATTGGTATTCAATTCTCAGGTATGTTTGGTGTTTCAAAAACAATACATGAATCATAATGTATCAATATGATTCATTAATTGTGACAAATGTACCATACTGGTGCAAGTTGTTAGCTGTTGGGGAAACTGGGGGCAGGGTAGATAGAAGCTCTCTCTACTATCTTTTCAATTTTTCTGTAAATCTAACACCATTCCAAAATAGAAAATCTATCTCTAAGAAGTACAACAGATACCACCCACCAGAATGGTCAAAAATGAAAGAACAGAAAATTCCAAGTGTTAGCAAGGGTGTGTAGCAACCAGAACGCTCACGTACCATTGGTGGGAGCATAAATTGGTGCAACCACTTTGGCGGTGTCTAGTAAAGCTAAATATTTGCATATCCTATGGCCTTGCACTCTCACTTCTATGTATATACCCAACAGAAGCATGTCCATGTGTTCACCAAAAGATGTATACAAGATGGCTGCAAGCACTAGTCAGATAGTCCCGTACTGGAAATTATTAAAATGTCCATTAATTACAGAATGGGGCAAATCAATTGTGACATATTTTAAAAATGAAATACTGTACAGCCATAAAAAAATAAACTTGAACTATCTGCAGCATCGAGGGTGATCTCAAACATAATGCAGAGGAAAAGAAACCAGACACAAAGTCATACATACTGTATGACTCCATTTATATAAAAGTTAAAAACAGTGCAGACTTGGGCTGCAGGTATCCTTGGGCTGGTGGTGGAGTAGTGACTGGAAGGAGGTGATGGGGTGCTTCTGGGGCTGATGATGTTCTGTTTTGGGGGTGGTGGTGGTGAGAAAGGGTGCGATTTATTCAGTTTGTAAAGATTCGCTGAGGGGTACACTTAGGATTGGTACATTTTTCTATATGTATGTTGTAACTTTTTACAAAACAATCCATGTTTTCTTCATGGAAAGAACATATAGACTTCATAGTGGCATTGCAAACACAGACTCTGAAAAAAGACTGCCTCGGTTCAAACCCCAGGTTTACCAACTAGAAGCTGCATGATCCTGGGTAAGCTATTAAGCCATCTTACCTCTACATCTGTATCTGTAAAATGGGGATGATAATAGTTTCTATGTCATGAGGTTCTTGCTGGGATCAAATGAATTACTATTTACACAACACTTAGAATAGTGTAAGGCACAGAGTAAGCACAGTGTAAATGCTTGTTAAAGAAATAAAGCAGTTTTGTGTGTGTGTGTGTGTGTGTGTGTGTGTGTGTGTGTGGCAGGGGGTGGTGTGTACATTTTTAAAAAAATGTCTTTTAAAGATCATTACTCTCAAAGAGACTGAAGAAGAGTTAAAATATGTATACATACACACACACACACACACACACACACACACACACACACACACATATATATATATATATATATATATATATATATATATATACACATGAAAGGAGTTGAACTTATTTCCTAGGTAGAGTTCTTGATTATGAGGGAAAATAGTATCTTGGAGCCTGGCCAGTTTAATTCTGTTCTTCTTGACTAGGAGTCTGGACTTCCAACGGGCTCTTGGGCACGGGTCCAGGAGCTTGACAGCGAGCTGCATTAGGGACTGCCAGAAACTGTCACAAGAGTCCTCCCCAGAGGGTCTGTGGGAATCGTTGAGGCAGGAGCCTACAATCCAGTCAGGAGCCACCCCAGGCCCAGGCCCCATGCAGCTTGTTGGGTAAGACAGGCCCTGGGCCCCGGCCTCTCCTCCAGCTCCCTGCCAGAACCTTCCCCTCCATCCCAGGTCTCCTCCCCAAACTGCTGACTGGGGCAGGGCTGCATTCACAGGCAGGAAAAGAAAGGAAATAGCGAATTGAGCAGAAGCGGCCCACCCTCCCAGAAATGAGCCTGTGCACCTTCCGGCACCCTCTCTCAGTCCAGTCTGTTCTTCCCTGAACATCCCCAGTGAGTGAGAATCCGGAGAAGTCTTTCCTTTCACATCCAACCTTCAGAGTCCACCACAATCAGGTCCCGCGGTGGGGCTCAACCCACTCTTCCTCGCCCTGCTACTTCCTGTTACAGCTGGGTCCTCAATCAAAGCCCAGTTCCCTCTTATCTAAGCCTTTGCTTTAGTCAGTTTAACTCACCCTCTAAAGCCTGTGCCTGAAAAAAATAAACCCAAATGAGAACAATTTTTCTCTCCCATTATGGGTGTAAGTGAGTTGACTCTAACTTGGCAACTCTCCTGGAGTATCCCACTAACTTTTAACTAGTTTCTTGCCTGCCCTCTTTCTTCGCTCTGGCTCTAGCTCTCTTCCAAATATTTGCTGAAGAAGCCCTCCCTACTGCCTCCATTTTTTTTTTTTAAAGAAGAATGGACTCAAGTTCTTCAAGCTGTGTGTGGCAAAGACTGGCAGGTCTTACCCAAACTGGTGCCCTTTACATCCTGGGCACTCAGGTAGACTCTCTTTCCCAGCCTCGCATTTCAGTGGTGCCATGGGACAGTTCTGACTAGAACATGAGTGGCCCCACAGAACCTTCCCATACTCCTCCATGCTTTCTCTTGGGCCTAGTCTGCTGGCTGCAAGCAGTAGCTCAGGTGGAGAACTCTCAGGCCCCAGGGGATTGTCAAGTCATAAAATGGAAGGGGTTTGGGTCTTTGAATGCCTGCGTGGAACACAGCCCCTCCTCACCTCGGAATGAGACGGGAGTAAGAAATAAACCCTAAGTGGTGTGAAGCCCGGAAGACCTGGGACAACAGTTAGCCGACCCTGGCGCATGCACCAAGTCCCAGACTCTCCCACTTCTTTCCACAAGCCCAGACTCCTCAGCTCTCTCTCAGTGGTCCCCTGGGAATGCGTCTTGAACCTCTGAGTCTCTCTGCATGGCCAGACATGCCTGGAATATTGGCCTCAAGCCCCTGGTCTTTACCCTAACCTCTGACCTTGGCTCATGTTTCAACTTTTCAATTGGTTTCCTGCCTGTGGGTTGCAATATACTTGTTGGAAGTGAATGGAAAGTCCCAGAAATGCTACCCATTATCTCCTCAACTGAGCCTTCGGGCCATTTGCACTCTGTGTCCATGGGGGGCAAGTTTGGGATATCTGAATTACTCCCGTTGGCTGCAATGTAGATAAACAAGCCAAGAAATTTGAAGTTGCCAACTCTCTCCATGCTGGACAAGTTCTCCCAGGCCATGGACTCCCCTCTCCCATTCTAAGGAAGAACAATTACAAGAGCATTACAAGAAAAAGCCGTTCGGCATCTCGGCTTTGCCCATTCCCTGACTTGTATCCATAATGACAAGAAACAGGCTGTTTTGTGGTAAACAGAAGGCCGACGCAGACACACAGATTGAGAAACTGGGGTGATTTATTATGTTTGACTCTGTGGGATCTGGGGCTGCAAGATTTCAGTGAATAGTGGTGAGCACAACAAATCTTCAGCTTTTTCTTCCCTTTTTTTTTTTTTTTTTTTGGTGGCAAGAGAGAGTAGGTGAGTAAGTTATCTGTAATTTAAGCTCTGAACATCTTTCAATCAGTTCTCATTTGGCGGGAAACTGGAGCCCTTAGAGCACATAGATTCACTTTTTCATTATTAAAGAACCAACACCAGTAACTGTTTGACTCAAATTGACATTCACTCTTTGGAATAGATGATGAGTAAATATTTACCCACTGGCATAGTTGTTGAGTAATTGCCCATTAAGAAAGTTAAATGTTAATCACTTATTTCTGGATCGAATAATTTCAAAACGACCCCATGACTAATCCTTAAAGTCTAAAGGCAAGAACAAAAAGTCCCACATCCTTTGGTTTCTTTTTGTCTTGACCATAAAGACAAAAATGAACCTAATGGAACATCTCATGTTAGACATGTAACCAGTTTCCACTCCCTTAGCACTCAAAGCCAATTCAATAACTGCCTTTTCATTGTTCTTCACCCAAAGAGGCCTTGAGACCAGGTTAAGTAGTAACAGGAGTTGGGGGGGGGGGTGGATGGGAGTTCAGAGGGAATATGAAGGACATCTGAACTAAGAGGGAAGATAAAGACTGTGGACAGAAGATGGAAGATAGAATCTAGGTGTCATGATGTTGGCTGGCCTACCATAAAGGGAATTGATAATGATGATAAATGCCATCCAAGTCAAAACTCCAGGCTTCACAAGGAAGTTCAGTTTCCACTGAGACAGAGGGGACTTCTGCAGCAGGGGGACGACAGAAGAATGAGAGTGGGGACCTTCTCTAGAATGGCTGGCTCCTCGGAATGGTTCCTATTTGGGAGCCCCTCTCCTCCAGGGTCAAAGGATGAACTTCCAGGTGGCCTAGCCTCACCCAGCAAGGTGCTCTACATGTGGATGGGAAGGGCAGTGGCCCATGTACCTACGGAACTTCTGCCCCCATTTCCGGCCGGCAACTTGGTTGGGTAGGGAGCGGTGCTGGTGATGCTCCACCCAGATTCCCTTGCATGGCCTGGTGTCCCCATTGCCCCTGATCTGAGTGTGGGTTGCAGCAGCTCCCTTCTCTGGAGAATGGCCCTTGGCCAATGGAGTCACACAAACCACGCCTCTCACTGGTGACTGACTGATGCAGCGGTACAAAAGCCCAGACCCCTGACTTCAAGGAGGGGCCAACCCTGTGATGCAATTCCTGTGGAATCTCTAGAGCAAACCATAAACTTGCTTAGACCATTTCCTCCGCCCCATCTTTCTTCCTCTGCCGCCCTTCTCCTGAGAGCGCTCCCTCGACGGAGCACGTGCAGGAGTCAGTGTCCCTGTCTGCTCCTGGTCTGCTTCTGTGTCTGCACCTGAACAAAGACAGCAGGTCAGACAAGACCTCTGGTCTCCCCTCACTGGCTTCAAGCTTGCCCGAGAATTTGTAGAGGCGTCCTATGGACCTGTGGGAAAGCCTGATCCCTGGGGCACCCCAAGGAGAATGGAGACAGAGTAACCTACCCTACTCCTTCCACCTGGGGATTGTGTCCTGCTAGGAGGAGAATCCTGGGAGTGTAAGTCTGCCCAGCACCTCTCTCCTCCCTCCTTCGATCCGTGCCCTCCCCTCACCAGCCACTCACCCTCCAATGTCCCTTACTAGACCCAAGTAAAGTCTCCCTTTTTCCATTCTTGGGAGCCCCTGCCTCTTAGAAATGTCTTTGAGTGAGCAACTGTCTTCCTCACTCCTATACTGGGATGGATGGTTTGGGCTACAGCTATTCCGCCATTGCTTGGCGTAAAGGACAGAACACAGGCTTAGGTGGCATGTGTCCTTGGGCAAGTTCCTCGACCTCTTTGAGCAGGGATTCCTCCCCTGTAGAATGCTATAAATGCTTGTCTCATTGGATTATTTTGAGGATTACATGATATAAAAACTAGGTGTTCGATTGAACCCTGCCTTCTACATAGTGGTTTTATATGATTGAACCCTTACCATACCAAGGGGAAGAGCCTACTATATGCCAGGCAATTTGTTAAAGACAGACAAGATATACTTCCCGAAAAAGAAACTCTACTCTTCACACACAAAAACACAGAAACATACTGCCCCAGGTCAGTTCCCACGGTCCATCCATTCATCCATTTATCCATCCATCCACCCACCCACCCATGCACTAAAGCCAAATCCTACTTCAAAGCCTGTGCTCTTTATAACCTTTATGTTCTGATGTTTCAATCAGTATGGTCTTCTATTAAGTATGCTGTTTTTCTCTGCTACTTACTGCTGAATGGCCTTGGCCAAGTTTCTTTCCTTCCTCTTCTCTGTAATTTTTTTTTGTTAAAAAAATTTAGTTCATCTTACAAAAGCTCTCTAACATAGCCCAAAGTAGACAGAATTTGGCAATGAAACTCCATGTACCCATCACATATACGCAAGGACCATCTAGGGCCCATTTGCTCCGTTCATACCCCCCATCCACTTCCTTCCACCCAAATTATTTTGGGGAAGTTTCTTAACCTCTCTCCATTTCTTCATGTGGAAAATGCTCAGATTTTAAATTAACACGGCAGGGCTCCACACCTCCAAAAGAAACCAAAAGACGTGGCCTTGCAGGGATCTCAAAGGCTCTGAGCTCCACCCTTCGGGGAGGCCTGAGGGAAGAAGAAGGAGTTGCCAGTGAGGACTTCTACACCCGGCCACTGGGTTTTCTGACTGGTGTATGTGTGTGTGTGTGTGTGCACGTGAGCGCGTGCGCGTGTGACACAGAATCAGCAGCCACACAACCCGCCCCATTTCTCTCTCACTTTATGTGCTGAAGTCACTCTATGTTTTGGAAACAGCCATGGAAGAGAACCCACCCACCTCTCACAGGCCTCTGCTTGGCAAGCACCAATATCCCACCCACCCCACCCCCAGCCCTTCATGGGGCCACAGGGAGGGAAATGAGGCACGTACACAGCTGCTTTCCCTCTTCTGTGTTTAAGCATTAGCAGGAAAATAGAACCAAAAGAAGCAGCCTTCTCAGGAGCCCTTAAATTCACATACTGTTCATCACTATTAATTATGATTAGCCATAATGGGGTGCTGGGGTGGGGGAGGAGGCCTGGTTCCCCCATTTGCCTGATTTTTAATGTCACATTAAGCAGAATCCAAAATCACATTCTAGACTGATTTAAGATTTCTTCAGTATAATTAGCTGGCAAACAAGACAACAGAAAAGCCTTGACAACGTGTCATGGTTAGGGGAAACCAAGATTCTGGTCATCAAACGTTCTAATTAATGGAGCGTCACCTTACCTACTTCTAAATAATAACACCACAATAAAATCTAATTAACACACTTCTGAATCTCATGAAGGTTCATTTTTCTTTGATTTTTCAGGGAGAATTTCAGGTCTGAATGGGCTTCCATGTCACTGTTTCACCATCATTTATTGTGCTGGGGAAATCCTGGTATAGTCCTAGTAATAGATGATGAGGAGAAAACAAAATGGCAAAACTGATCTAAAAACTCCCCCAAAGAATTAGAACTCCTTGTTATTTGGGGGCACAAGTGGGGAAATCTGAATATGAACTGGATATTAGATCACTTTAAAGAATAATTTTAACTGTTGTTAGGTGTGATCAAGATATTTTGGTCATGCAGAAGAAAAGATGTGTACATAAGTATTTAAAGGTTAAATGGCATGAAATCTGTCATTTACTTTAAAAAACTCCAGACAAAAATATATGAAGCAAGAAAGGGAGAATGTTAACAGCTGTTAAATCTAGATGATGGGTAAATGGGTGTTTGCTTTACTAGTCTCTAATTTTCTGTATGCTGGAAAAGTTTTATAATAAATAGTGAAAAAATAGTATTCCATGTTAACAATGAAAATGTTAATACCAGGGGTATTGGCCTACCCCACCTCGATGGTTGCTAACATGACCACAGACATAGGGGACTGGTGGTTTGATGGGTTGAGCCCTCTACCATAGGTTTTACCCTTGGGAAGATGGTTGCTGCAAAGGAGAGGCTAGGCCTCCCTATGGTTGTGCCTAAGAGCCTTCTCCCGAATGCCTCTTTGTTGCTCAGATGTGGCCCTCTCTCTCTAGCTAAGCCAACTTGAAAGGTGAAATCACTGCCCTCCCCCCTACGTGGGATCAGACACCCAGGGGAGTGAATCTCCCTGGCAACATGGAATATGACTCCCGGGGAGGAATGTAGACCCGGCATCGTGGGACGGAGAACATCTTGACCAAAAGGGGGATGTGAAAGGAAATGAAATAAGCTTCAGTGGCAGAGAGATTCCAAAAGGAGCCGAGAGGTCACTCTGGTGGGCACTCACGCACACTTTAGACAACCCTTTTTAGGTTCTAAAGAATTGGGGTAGCTGGTGGTGGATACCTGAAACTATCAAACTACAACCCAGAACCCATGAATCTCGAAGACAGTTGTATAAAAATGTAGCTTATGAGGGGTGACAATGGGATTGGGAAAGCCATAAGGACCACACTCCACTTTGTCTAGTTTATGGATGGATGAGTAGAAAAATAGGGGAAGGAAACAAACAGACAAAGGTACCCAGTGTTCTTTTTTACTTCAATTGCTCTTTTTCACTCTAATTATTATTCTTGTTATTATTGTGTGTGTGCTAATGAAAGTGTCAGGGATTGATTTAGGTGATGAATGTACAACTATGTAATGGTACTGTGAACAATTGAAAGTACGATTTGTTTTGTAAAAAAAAAAAAAAAAAGAAAATGTTAATAGTAAAAGTAATAGCTACCTTTTAATGCAATTCTACTAAGTGCCAAGCAAATTCTAGGTGTTTTCTATATGCATTGGTTCGAACCCTCACAAGAATGCAAGATGCAAAGTAAGCATTATTATCCCCAGTTTTCAGCTGAGAAGATGGAAATGGAAGATCAAGAAGGTCAAGTTGCTTTTTCAGACTCAGGGCTGCCTGCATATAGTTCTGGGCTTATTGCAATTGATGCCAAGAAAAGGGAAAGTTTTGTGTGGGCCCCTGCAGTAACATGAGATCACCATGTAGAAATGCTTCAGAGATAGTAAGTACCTGGTGAGAAAACCAGGCTATCACATCCCTGATCATTGCAGACATCACTAATCAATCATCGATCACCACCCCAACCCCAGCCCCACCAGCCTCCCAGTCATTTGCCACATACCACTTCTGGCAGCCACTCCCAATCAATCTGCTCCCTGTGCCAACAGAAAGTGTTTGCCATCACAATATCCTTACTACATATTGTTCCTATTAGAAACTTGCACTTAGGAAAAGATTAAAAATTATATCCCAGAGGTCATACACATGAGTCTCAGATGGTTTGGGGCTTCTTCCCCCCATCCCTCCCTGTTCAATCAGTGAGTCCAGCTTTCAGTCTCATTCTGTATTTATGTAAGTCCCCTATCATGAGGGTAAACGTGAGTTTTGCATCTTGTTTTCTTTTCAGAGTTTGGGGCTATTATTTCATTCAAGTTGAACAAAACTTAGAGAAAAAAACTTGCTGTGAAGGCCCTGGTTCCTGCTTACTGCCACTGGCCATGTGAGAGACACATGATAAGGTTTTAAGTCCTCTGCTCCAATCGGTGCACAAGTCACCAAGATGCCCAAGTTTGGATCAGGACTAAAGTGGCTAAATTTCTCCTTTCTAAAAGATGTCATAGGAAGCATCCCTTCTTACAATGTCACTGGGAGGGAGATGCTCCTCAGGACAGCATTTTATTGACAGAACAACTGAGACTCAGCTTAGTATCACTACCCAGCCACTGATCCATTATTTCCTTCACTTTTTTGTTTCCCTCTCCACTGGCCCCTTCTAAGCCTATGTGGTAGTTTCAATTATTGTTTAGAAAATATTCACTCACTCTTTCCCCACCTTAGTGGAGGGAGGGGCCTATTGATAACCTCACTGATATGGGATTTGCCTTGTGACTTGGTTTGGTCTTATGGTGGGTACAGTCCAATTCTCTTCCCTTTGACTTGGAGCTTGGCCATATAACTTGCTTTGGACAATGGGATGTTAGGGGATGTGACATAAGTAGAGGTTGAAAGGTGTTGTGTAGTCAGGTTTGTTTTCAGGCCCTAAGCACCGGTCCAAGAAGGATGAGACACATGTGATGCCAACCTGAATCCACCTGCAGCCCAGAACCAAGCCCAGCCTAGATCAACCAATCCCCAGCTGACCCTCAGACACACAACCAAGAAATATGCGCTTCTTGTTGTCTTCCACTACGTTTTGTGTGTGTGTGTGTTTTGTGGTGGGGGCAGTTTGTTACACAGCATTATTATGGCAATGGCTGATTAAGACAGTCTGCAAACATTCCCAACTCTCCCACATTCTAAAAACACCATTATCTCAAACCCCTTTTCACCAGTTTCCTAAAAATACCATGTATTTTTCTAGTCTATGTACTTGCTAAAGCTATCCCATCTAATTGAATGCTTTTATCTACTCTTCTCTGTGAACTGAAATCTACCAAACTTTTCGAGGTCCATCACAAAGGCTACCTGTTCACTGAAGCACCCCAGCCCAACACATCTGAATTGTTCTGCAACATCAAGTGTGAGCCTACCACACGTCTGGAACTTTCTGAGATGCTTTCACTTAAGGTATCTCGTTGGCTCTACACAATAACTCTGAGGGTTATTATTATCCTCACATTATCAACAAGAAACCCAAGGCACAGAGAAGTTCAGTTAATTTGATCCAAGTCAGTCAGCTTGGCAATGCCAAAAGTCCAACCCAGTTGGCGTGGCTCCAAAAGCCTTCACCATGCTAGTCCCTGCTTTTATCTAGCAGCAGGCACTGTTACAGCACCACCCAAGGCTCACTTTAAATGAGCATGTCTTGCGTGCATTTGTCTTTTTTTTTTTAGAACTTGATATCAAAATGAATACGTTTGATAGAATATTCAAATTGACTAGAGAGAATATTTCAGGGCTTCTCCTCACACTTCCAATTGCTCAGCAGTGTTCTAAGGCGCCATCACTAACCTACCTTGGCAATTGTTGAGGCAGATGTTAGAGCAGAATAGAGTTGAAAAGCACTTTTGCTTCAGCAAAAATAAATAAATTACCAAACAACTGGCTTGCCAGTTCTAGAATACCCGGGGGGTAAGTTTCCACTTATCGTCAGTCTTCTCTAAAAGCCAGTGATGATTCAAAAGTTAAATATAGAACAATATCCTATAAACAGAGTCCTGAATATAAGGAACCAAATGATTCAGGCATTATTTTCATTCATGGCTTACAAAGAAACATCCCCAACACCTCTAGCTAGTATTATTTTGGAATACAAAAGACATAGACGACCAGCTTCAAGGAATTTATAATAGGGTTAAGTGTATGGACTAGGCCGCAATGAAATGATAGACCTACACAGATATACAGTGACAGCTTCATAAATGGATTTATGGCCACACAGTGTTTTATGCGTGCACGACACACACACACACACACACACACACACATGTGTGCTGGCTCACAGTCCCCGTCCACCCCCATCCCAGATGCACTGAGTCACAGTGTAATGCAAACACACAAAGAGACACAAGACTACCTAGGGACAATGAGAGCCAAGCCTGCCACCCCGGATAAAGGCAGCCTGGGGCACAAAATGGGGGAGCCTGCTGCACAAAATGCTTAAGATTGGAATATGTTCCATTCCTGGATCAGCCATTAATGAGTCATTTCTTCAAGCAACTCACTTTACTTCACTGCATTTGTCTCTGTTTCTTAGGCTCCTTTCAGCTCTAAGGTTCTATGAGGCCACAAAGTCCTCTTGAAAACCAGCCGACGGGGACAATTTCAC
Organism: Choloepus didactylus; assembly: GCF_015220235.1. NCBI lineage: Eukaryota > Metazoa > Chordata > Mammalia > Pilosa > Megalonychidae > Choloepus > Choloepus didactylus. The sequence goes on from NC_051335.1 coordinate 10,732,991, forward strand.
ACAGTGTAGACTCGCAGGTCAAGGCAGTGTGATCAGGGGTCACAGACTAGTTGGTGCACCTGGGGCTACATATTAAACATTTCTTACAAAACCAAGGAGTATCAAGTGACCTTGACGCCAGCACGAAGGCTGAGAGGTACTGACTCTATCTGTGGTTTTAAGGGCAGAATGCAGAATTCCTTCTTCATAGCACATTCTGTGGGGATAGCAGAGACAGATATTTTCCTACCTGGTCTGAGGGCTTGAAACGGAATCTGCAAGTGTGCAGTGGCTTCTGAACATTCTGGTTTGGCCAGTAGATCGGGGGTTTGGTTCTGGAAGTGCAAAAATTGTGGGTGGCCACCAGGGGTCTCCATGCATCCAGCCAGAGGAGCAAAATGGCTCAGTGAGCACGTTTTAAAAAAAGCCTGCTGCCCTCCAGTCTCTGCAGTCTAGACCACAGACTCTACTGCAGTTTTTTATGTCAGCAGAATTCACTTCTTTGCTCCATCATTGGTAACTCCGGCCTTGTCCCCCTGCCTTTCACAATCGGGAACTTGGGTTATCCGAGAGGCAGAGGATAAATATGAGTAGTAAGTGTCTGCACAGGTCAAATGACTGCCCAGCGGTGGTAATGTTTTCAATTTTCAGTGTTTTGCTTGTCCCATTTTCACTAAACCACTAAAAATCTATGTTCTATTCAGTGAAGCTGCCTTACTAATCACACTTGTGGCTGCATGTAACAGTACTCAAGAAAACTTCCTTGTATCGTTTTTTACAGTGGCAATTTTACTGTTCACAAAAATAATGTAAGCCAATAGTGGAAAAGTTGAAAAATATAAATTATCATAAAGAAGAAAACGACAATAACCATCATTTCACTATCCAGAGAAAATCACTGATAAGATCAGGACAAATTTCTTTCCTGTCCTTTTTCCTTTGGTGGTAGGGGTGGGAAAGGGGGTGTGTGTGTGGATTTTCACATAGTTGCACTCAATTTGCATTCTGACTGCTTTGGTGATTTTTCTAACCTGATGCTGCCTTTCCATTTTATAAGCATTTCCCCTGGTCATTAAAAGATTCATAAAAAAATCTTAAGGGCTCTATAATATTCTCAGATAAAGATGGAACATAATTTACTTCAAGTACCACGTGCTATTTGAGATTTAGAATGTTGCCCGTTTTTAACTACTGCTGACAATTCTCCCAGGTATATCTTTGTGCCCATCATCTTTGTCCTCTTTTCAGGTTATTGGGAAGTTTAATATCAGAATGCAAAAGAGCTCGAAGTAATAGAAAAAAAGAGGTATTGGTATTGGCGTTTGTAGTATATGCAAATATGAAAATGAGAACTCCTTATTAAAGTTTACTGATTATAAGATCAGGAAATGAATTAATTCAGCAAATACTTATTGCGTGCCCATGTGCTGCTATGTATGTTTACTTGATCACTTCCATACTCCCACAGCAGCACATGGGCATTCCAAGACAATGTGAAGAATTCAGAGCAGCATAGAGGAAAACAAAAACTCCTTGCTCTTCCAGTGCTCAGAGATAATCATTCCCACATTTTGGTGTTTTGCCGCCCAGTCACTTTTCTAAGTATGCTCTTTACTGATTTTTTTTTTACCAGACGGGGACCACACTGTATATCCTGTTTGATAGACTGCCTTTTTAACTTAGTACTATACCATGACCATTTCCTATGAATCGTTAAATATCTTCCACAAACGTGACTTCTAATATTTGGGTAAAAATGGACTAAGAATGAAACTCAATTCATTTAACGAATTGTTTATTGTTGGCTATTTGTGTCGATTCCAATACTTTTATCCCAATAACACTGGGATGAACAACTTTATACTAATTATACCTTATGTACATCTTGTTGATTATCTGCCTAGCATAAATTCCCAGATTCTGAATTACTGGTACATTTCACACACACACACACATGCACGCGCACAATTATTTCTCATTGGTATTTTGTTTGGATTTCTTTGATTATTTGTAACAACAAACATTTAAAACTTTGCATATTGGTCATTTGTATCTCTTTTTTGGTGAATTAGTGAGAACCTAATAAATACCCAGCATTGTGCTGTATGTTCAATAATAATTATCATCAACGATTTTAAGAACCCTTCAAGAGAGGTACCATAATCTCCACTTTCCAGATAAGGAAACTAAAGCTTAGAGATGTTAAGTGTCCTCTGAAGGTCACACAGTAAAGGACAAAATGTGGCTTTAAATCCAGGTGGGTGGTTCCCCATCTCATGCTCTGCCTACTGGAGAAATTTTTGACATGAGTTTTTAGAGAGGAAATAAGATGAAAGCCCTCACTTGCTAACCATATAAGAAACGCTGGATGACTGTGAATGTCTACTTAAACCTCTGAAGGTAAAGAAGAGAGCAAGCTATGCAGTGGAATTTCAGCTCAAGGAGACATTTTTACATTTAGAGTCAAACCGCCTCATTTTTAGGGCTGAGGATTCTGGGGCTCTGAGGAGTTAAATGACTTGCTATATGTGGAGGTTTAACCAAAACATGGGGAGGCAAGCAAGCAAATACAAACAGCACACAAATTGGACAAGCTCTTTCATGCTCCTACGTCTTTGTACATCATTGCACCATGTTTAACGCTTGATTTCTCCACCCTGTCCACCTGATGACTCAGCTGAAATGTCAGGTCCTCTACAGAACCTCCCATCATTTTTCAAGGCAGAACTGACTGTCTTTGTCTTCTGTAGGCCTCTCTTCTAGAGCACTTACTGTATTATGCAGCAGAGACGTATAATTGTCTAATGACATTCTTAATCCCTTCCATCATCTTGAGTTGTTGATGGAATGTGCCTACCCAGCCAGAGACTGGCTTTCCAGCCCCACTTCCCTCAGCGGCACATGAGTGGATGTGACTTCCTACCAGCCTGAGGCCGCCCCCTTGCTTACTGCTTTTGAGCTCCGTCAGTTGAGGACAAGATGCTCAGAGCAAGGCGGTGATATAGCAACCAGGGCCTGAGGATAAAAAACATGGGGGGATGGCCCAGCAAAAGAATGGGAAGAGTCTGGTGGGCTTTAAGATACTGTCCAGCCACTGAACCAACCGTAGACCTGCCTACCTTGGGACATTGTGCTCTGTAAGGCAGTTAACTATCTTCATGGTTTACGCCACTGTTGCTTGGATATTCCTTCCTTGCAGTCAGTAGCAGCCTACTGTAGTCTCTGGTGATTCGCCTCTGTCATTCACTAGATTATTAACTGTCAAGGACATCCTTTGTACCAAATTCACTTTTGTGTCCCCGTTCCTTGGGCCAATCACAGAGCCCTGCAGGATCTCAGTAAATATTTGTGGAATTGAATCCATCCAAGATGTTCAATTTTGGCAAAAGATAGCACCATGACCAGTAATCGTTGATGTTCACTGGCCCATTCCTGGAAGGACTTATTAACTGAAAACCAAACCCTTCCATCTCTGGCTCCAGGAGGCTCTCAGCCATTCACACGGCCCAGTAAAGAATTTGCTAGGAAAGGGTTCATTTACTTCTTGTTAATTAGTCATGTGCTGAGTGTACCACATGACTCATTTTTACATTATGCACACAATTGCACAATTAGCATTTTAAAAGGTTTTCCAGGAGGCTGGCCCAAGTAAGTTGATCTTGAAAAATGTCACAAAAGGTAAAGAATAATTAACAAGTCAGCTCCCAAGAAGATTTAGTTGACTGCTGGCTTCAGCATGAAAGGCCTTGCATGGAGGACTTACTTCAAGTACTTGGCCAAAGAACCGATCTTGGCTGGACTTAAACTTTGGGGGGTTCTGTCCCCTATGCCCGGGCAGCAGATCTGGCGGATGAAGGGAACGAACACATTGCACGCAGGGTGTTGTATGGTTTTCACACTGCTCAGTTCCACAATGAACTGAGGGCACCCATTCAACTTACTCCAACTCCAGCTAACTGGACAGTTATGATTGGTGGTTTGTTTTTGGAAGACGCTAAAGGAACATGTGAGAGGCAGCTCATCTTTATTATTCAGTGAAAGAAGTGTGTGCTATTGAATGTAGATTTGTAGTTGCTGCATATATCAGTTAATTAATACGTTAATATATATATGAATGCATTTCTATCTGCCCATAGCAACCCCAATTTACCAAAACGACCCTGTCCCGGGGATTGGCAAATCTGATTTTTAGGCCCCTCCCCTCTCCCCACAATTCATTAAGAAACTGTGTGACCCTAGGCAAGTCACATAAGAAGTTAAGAGAAAAGTCTGATACCACTGCCTGCCCCGTCAAGCTCAGAGGGTTCAGAAAATAGATACCGTAATCCTGCATAATGCCTGTGGCGCAGCCAAGAGGTTTACTTCTGTTTGCTCCGCCAGCTTTGCCATAGAGCAGTGGCCTCCGTGTTTCCCACTGCTTCCTGAGTCCTGGTGGACGGGCTGGGTTGATTAGAGCGCAGGGCTCAGGAAGTCATGGATGCTGGTCCTGTCAGGGGGTCAGGTGGCATCCTGGGCACTCCCAGAGCCCAGGCCAATGGCCGGGTTGTCTCATGGGAGGTGGCTAAAATGAACCAGATCTCTTTACTGAAAAGGCAACTGACAAAGTGTTCTTTCACTCTGTCAACTCCGTGCGGGGTACCAGCTGCATCTTCTCTCCAGAATCTTCTCTTGTTTCTTTATTAAATGCTCCTGTGGTGACTATAAACGTATCCTTTTCCTTACTAAATGTTCAAGCAGCTTTTTCATGGCTGTATTAGGTTCTCTTTGGTTCTCGTCTTTGAGGGCAATGGCTTCTCTTCCAATTATTTTGCAGCAGTTCTTGGTTCCAGCACTCAGAGGTCTGCTGAGAATAACGCCTACAGTAGAGATAGAGGCAGCCATGCCTAGAGTCACCCAGCCCAGAAGACCCCATTGTCACATCTGTCATTCCCTCAAAATAGCTCTGCAGGGTGGGAACTTTTAGCCCCATTTCTTGGAGGCACAGAGAGGCACAGTAACTTGTTCCAGGCCACACAGCTGGCTGATGGCAGAACCAAGACAAGAAGACAGGTGCTCTGACTCTGGTGCTGCTGGACTCGTTAAATGAAATTATCTGATAATGAAGGCCCTTGCTTTTGAAAAGCGACAAATGACAAATAACATCTCCAGTCTGGTCTTGTATTTTGTCAGATGGTCTGTAGATTCTTCTCACTTCTTTTCCACTTTCTGGATACAAACAACCACACAGATGGACTTCTGTTATTCTTTTCCTAGTAAAATTGGCAAAACCAACGAAACAGCTCAACTTTTTTTTTTTTAAGCTTCATTGTGCACGGTTAAAAAAAAGAACTCCCTAAAACCCCCAGCCCCAGGCAATCATCCATCAAGCTGGTTTTTAGTAGAACATGGATTCCTCTTCTTTCGTCTAACTCCGTGTGAGCTATTCTTCTGTCTAGAAACACCCCCATCATATCCCGGGGAACAGAGTCTCCTCTTGAGGATAGTACCCAGATTAAGGCCCCAGGGACCTGCTGGGGGAAGGAATGGCCTTATCTGGAGGGCCCCTCCTCTGAGCAAAAGATCCACCCCATTTCTTCCCATCTTCTACTCAAGAAAGCTAAGCCTGCTGGATCCTGCTAGAGAAAACCAAACAGAGGGCCCAGCATCTTCACACACATGGCAACACACTGCTGACCAGGGCTCAGCTACACCCATTAAGGTCTGACTGTGCGAAAGACACAGAGTCAACACTTTGTGTATAGATAAAGCACACCCTATTAATAACAATAGTTAATGCTGATTTAGCCCAGGGTATATGTCAACATTGTGCTAAATCCTCTCAACAACCCTAAGTTCTAGTATCATCCTCCATTTACAGGTGAAGAAACAGAGGCACAGAGAAGTTAGGCAACTGCCCAAAAACACACAGTGAGAGCTATACATAATGGTTAACTCTAGTGAGTGGTTTGTCGGGGGGCTACTGTCACTTTTAACAAATTTTATACATTAACGTTTTTCTTCCCCTTTTTGTTTTGCCACAAGCAAGTAACTGTATTATTTTTCTTATTAAAATGAAAAAGATGTCATCAAACTGTAAAGTGTGCCTTGGGTCTAATAAGGTTTATTCATATTACAAAGAGAGAGCAGCTGAATAAAATTTACAAACCCAGTGTTTGCTTTTGGTGCCACCTCCTTTGACAAAGCAGAACTTCGTGTGGCAGCTGCCTCTGGACACTGATGGCAAACAAAGATCAATGAGGGGGTCCACATGGGCAACAGGCTAGAGAAAAAGGAGAACTGAGACACCTCGTTCCTGTGCCTGGGAAGCGGGAGGATCAGCCACACGGAGCAGCCTGTGGCCCAGGGTCCCCACGTACTTCCTCCCTCCCTTTGGCTCTCCTTTGTCCTCTCTTTGAGGCTGACTGGGCTGAAAGTTGAAACCCAGAGGAAGTTCAACAGTGTAGGGATGCAATTACTCAGGAAGGACAGATTTCCTTTGAGTGTCTAATTTTCCAATCAGAGAATCTAGAAAACTCGGCAGCCCCACCCCTCCTGCCTGCCCATCATGCCTCAAAAGGAAAACTACCGTCTCCTTCCAGAGACACACTGCACACTGCCTCAGTGACTGCTTTATCCATTCCCATCAGGGCCTCTCTCCTTAGCCCCAACTTCCCACCCTCTCAGAAAACAAAGAAGAGAAGAAGAAGATCAGGGACCCTGGCTGGTCGCCACATCTATTTGCATAAATGGATCAATAATCTGCATTTTGCATATGGCCCAAATAGACTTTTACACGAATGTTGTTCTGAAAACTCAAGAAGACTCAACTCACAACCCACCAAAGAGCAGATAAACCTCATGAGAGCTGTGATGTGGTGTGACAGCCAGTCAAACCCAACAAAGAAAAGTATACAGGAAATCCTACAATAATTCAAGGACATCTTGAGACCAACTCCCCCTCCTTTCCTTCAGGAGGTCCATACCTGCTGGCAATGCCTCTTTCAATTGCCAGTTCACCTCCAGTTCCACACCATTCCCTGGTGTAATTCCTTTGCTAGAAATGATTTGTCTGGTGGCCATGCCTGGCGGACATGGCAGTGCTGAATGAGTCTGGCTCAAAATTAACTGCCCCAGATCATTCAGTTGAACACAAGATGCCTTGTGGAGGGAGGAAGGGCAGAGGATTGGTTTGTGTAAACACCTAGAGGTCAGGAAGCTATTCACTTCCTTAGCTGTTCCATAAATACCTGCTGAATAAATGAATGACTAGATTTAGAGGTGTTACTTGTTGAGAGATGGATTTATGACATCTTTTCCATAGCACTTACCATCACCTGACATAGTTCATTGTTTGCCTTCCTTCTGGAGACTATAAGCTCTATGAGGTCAGCGAATTTTACCTGATTTGCAACCTAATCTATCCCCAGCATCTAGAAGTATGTAGTCAGTGTCCAATAAATATTTGTTGAATGACTGACTAAATTAGCTATGGGGTATCATCAGGGGTTGGCTGGGTCTTAGGATTTATTTTACAGAAGAGGAAACTGAGGCACAGGGAGGCTAAGTGGCTTGAGCTAGGCCATGCAGTGGGAAAGTTCCAGAGCACTCAGCCACAGGTGCACCCTCTAGACAGCAGGAGAACAGATGGTACCCCCCAAGGCCCACCTGCGCCCGGGCACTGTGCATCCTGGTCGACCCAGGGAACGTGCCATTCCTGTCCACGTCTGAACAGCCCCAGCACATCCAGGAAAGGGCCAGAGGCCCCTGTCCTCCTCCTTCTCAAAGTGCTCAGAAGAGCAGTGGCTGTCACACACCCACCCGAACACGACATCCTGTTTCACTTCCAGGGCAGAATGGAAAGTAGAAGGAACAACGGGACACAGCTTCGTTTTTATCCCCTTTGGTGTGTCAGCCTTTCTCGGAAAAGAAACACATCACTTTTTAGTTATCCCTCCCAAGTAACATAGCACAAGGAAAGCCATAGAAGTTTCTAAAATCTCCTTCTGGCCAGCTTTCAACTTCCCTTCTTGGCAAATCTTTCTCCCAGAGACCCCCAAGCGGCAAAATCAATGGCTGATTTGAGTTTCATTTCTTCACCCCATATCCCCCATGGAGGGTCTAAAGAGTGGGGAAATAGCCAAAAAGCAGGTCATGGAAAAGAGGCAGCAGGCGAGGGAACGGAATGAAAGCAAGGCCTAAACACCAGCCCCCGGAAACCCAACCGGATTACGGACTGGACAGTGCGGTGGCCTGCAGGGGCCAGCTCAATAGCTCCATCCAGAAAGGGAGTGTGGGGGTGAGGCCCTCGGCAACTTTCAGGAAAGCAAACAACACAGCTGCCTCCCTCTGCAGCCCTGGAACCATTTTTTTAAACTCTTTTTTTAAAAGAGAGATTAACATCACTAGATAATAGAAGACCTACATTCTTGAAACTTTAATGACTGTCCTACATCAAGCAGCTGTCAAATTTATTTGCTTGTTTCCCTGACAAAGTGTTTCATTTCAAACGTCCACAGGGGAACTCGCCTTTATCAGTCTCAAGTCACTAAGGGCGGGGGGGGGGGGGGCAGTGAGGGGCAAGGCTGCAAAGCAGAAAATCCCAATTTCCTAATTAACCTGCTGTGCCGGTTTGAACGTATTATGTCCCCCAGAAAAAGACATATTCTTTGATGCAGCCTTGTGGGGCAGACATAATAGTGGGGATTAAGTTGGAATGTTTGGATTAGGTTGTTTGCATGGAGATGTGCCCCACCCAGCTGTGGGTGGTGACTCTGGTGGGATACTCCCATGGAGGCATGGCCCCACCCATTCAGGGTGGGTCTTGATCAGTGGAGCCATATAAATGAGCTGACATAACAGAAGGAACTCAGTGCAGCTGTGAGTGACGTTTTGAAGAGGAGCAAGCTTGCTAGAGAGGAATGTCCTGGGAGAAAGCCATTTTGAAACCAGAACTTTGGAGCAGACGCCAGCCACGTGCCTTCCTAGCTAACAGAGGTTTTCCAGACGCCATTGGCCATCCTCCAGTGAAGGTACCCGATTACTGATGTGTCACCTTGGACACTTTATGGCCTTAAGACTGTAACTGTGTAGCCAAATAAACCCCCTTTTTATAAAAGCCTATGCATCTCTGGTGTTTTGCATTCCACAGCATTAGCAAACTAGAACACCTGCTGAGTCGGAAGGCCAGATGAGCCTGCTTCCCCTCAGCAAGTCCATGGGTGTTGCAGAGAGGAGGACAAACGGACCACAGGCTGCCTCTTTGGGATGTATTGGAACTAGCAGCCAATTCCACCAGGATGTGTCCTTGGCGCGGCTCCCTCCCTTCAGCTGGCTTCCTGCTTGGCTGGCCCCACGACCACACCACCACCGTTCCAGGAGGGGGTTCTCAGCCGGTTTCTTGGCTCCTAGCTCCCACCCTAATCCCTCTTCCCATCCCCAGGAGGGCCTTCTGCAGCCAACCCCTGACGCATGTGTCCGTCCCTTCCACCCCCCAGATCTACAGCATGCTCCCCGCAACTTTGCCCAGCTCATTCCCCGCACTTTTACTCCTCTCTGGGAACGGTGTCAGGAACAGACACTGCTAGAAGGAACCTGCACTCCGTCCTCGAATGCCCCGATGGTGGGGAGGGATATTAAAATTGCCCTCTGTGCTCTGGAAAACCCATGGAGACCAGCCCTCGGTTCCACTGTTATGTCTGCAAGGGCCCAGGAGGAAGAGAAGGTGAACTTCAAATTTCTCCTCTGTGCCTGCCAGCTACTCCGTGACCTTGAAACTAGTGATTAAGCTCCATTTGTGATCACAAGGGGATTTGCAGGAGGCCCGTGCTCCTCTTTTCCTCCCCGCCCTCCCACTCCCATGGGCCTGGCCCTGGCCAGGACAGCCATTAAAGCCCCCGGGGCTTCCAGCAGTGAGGGGGTACTTGACACACACGGTCTCTAAGTGGACAGTCACCCCTTGGTTCCTGCTGGTAGCCAAGCTCCCATCAGTGTGAGCAAAGCATTTCATCTGGAGAGAGGACAGACATTTGTTCCTGGCTTTAATGACTATTAATAGAATTAGCTCCTCATAGGAGAAGCTGCCTGCTGCCTTTCCTTGGAGATTGATTTGGAAAGTGGGGAGAGGAGGAGGGAGGCTTTGTCAAGGGCACCCCCTCCCTGGGTAATCAGGCTACACACCCCTCCTTCTGCAGGAAGCAGCAGACTGGAGAACCCTAGTTCAACCTGCGGCCCACGCCCCCACCTCCTGCTGCTGCCCTCCCTCAGTCTGCTCGATTTCTTTATTTCCATCACAGTTATCAATTTCTAACACAGTGCACAATTCATATATCCATTACATGTATTGTTTATTGGCCCTCCCCTCCCACTAGAAAGCCATAGTCACAAGGACAGGGATTTTGTCTGCGTTGTTCTCTGATACAGGGCCAGCACCCTGAAGAGTAAGTGGTACATAGTAGGTGCTCAATAAATATCTGTCAAATGAATTAATGAAAACTAGCCACCAAAGAAACCTTACCCTCAAGAACCTAAGGAGAACTGCACATCCTGAATTAGGGTATGGCATCAGAAACACTCAAACAAAAGGGACCCTATGACAGCTAGAGATCACTTTTTCCCTTCCCTATTTCTGGCATTCAGAGAAAGAGTGGGGAAGGGGTAAAGTGATGATTATAATTGGGTAAGTATTTTTAGGTTCCTGCCTTAGTTTGAGCTCCCCCAAAAGCAGACCCTTAGACGAGGATCTGGGTGTGAGAGGTGGTTCCCAGGAAGCCCCATGAGGAGGGGGAAGGGAAGGCAGGGAAGGAAAGGAAGCCAGTAGAAGTTGCTATGGGCCACTGGGGCTCCAGGCTGCTGGGAGCCTGGGAGAGTGGTGTAGCACACATCTGAGAATTGTCCCCTGCTGGTTGGGGGTGACTCAGTGACCGTGTTGACCACACTTCTGTAGCCCAGAGAAAGCCCTGAGGCAGGAAGCTGGCGGGGTCAGCAGCTGTCCACTGAGCCACAGGTGACCCCCGGGCGGACCAAGAGGTCCAGGGTGGGGCCCCCCGGCACCTGCCACAGCTCTCCTTCTGAGCCCAGTGAAGAAGGGTAATTGGTTTTGGTCTTTGTTGTCACATCAAGCCTCTCTCCCATTAGCTTTGGCTGCCTGATGTTTAGGTTTTTTTTCCCCTCTCATCAATAAAAACAATTGAAGTGTTCCCTTTGGGGGAAAAAACAAGAGAGAGATTGAGAATGGAATCCTATAGTGCTTGAAAAAGACAAGAGAAACAAGGCTGCTTCCAAATCAAAACATCAAGGAAAAAAAATCCAGAAAAAATGCCCACAGAAAGTTCCGCTTTTTCTCATTCATTTTTAACACTCTAAAAAAATAAAGCACCCTACAAATATGAAGCAATGGGATGTTTGGAGAACATCAACCTACTCAAGTTTAAAACCCAAAACACATTCCTGAGAAGTGAACTGTAAATTGTGTCATATACTGAGAATTATTTTTTCACTTTTTACTCGCTTTTAAAATGCAAGACTTCCCGGCCAAAGCAATCTGATCAGGGGAATGTTTCTTGCCTAGAAATAGCAATAAATGTTTAAAAGGAATTTGAATTTCACCAGGCCTTCAGATCTGAATCTGATTTCCTGCAACTGAACTTTTGGCTGAGATAATTTACCAAGTGAGTTATTTGATTTTCCACTAGCACACTCCTTCTTGTCCACTGGCACACATGCACACACATACACACACAGAGTTGTGGGGGTGCAGGCTGGGAATAGTCTCTCTGAGCTCCAACAAAACTCTTAAAAAAAACTCACAAACATTACAGTAGATGGGAGCAATGTGGAGAAATAACAGCACCCACTGCATGCCAGGCACTGTCGTAAGCAGGTTTTCTTTTTTCGGTGGAGATAAAATTTACTTGTGAAATATCTCGGGACAGATAGGTGAGGTAGATCTATGCACTGGCTGTAACACCAGTTTTGATTATTTTATAACACCAGTTTATTTTATGCCATATGTCGGAGAACATTTCAGCCTTACTTCTACCTGTGAATGGCTGTTATTATATAGGAAACTACACCATTTAATAGTGCATGTCCACTTCTAGGAGCTCACTTAATCCCTACACCCCAGACAGCTGGTTACTCTTCTGTTTCCATTCTATGGGGGAGGAAACAAAGACAAAGAAGTCACATGACTTGCCCAAGGCCACTCAACTGTAAGTGGCAGAGCCAGGATTTGAACCCTGGGCAGCTGGGCCCCGAGATGACTTCCTTAACTAACATCTAACCTGGTACTGGGATTTGAGGCTCTAGTTCTCCTCATATGTCAGGTATCTAACCTCTATGAGCCTCAGCAGCCTCAGCTGAAAACTAAGAGCATTCTTCAGAGCTATTGAGCGCATGCACTTCTCAGATCATTTCCGCCAGCTGGAGAATGCCACCCTTCTTTAACAGACAGTAGTGGATGTTCTTGACATGATGAAAGAAACTCATTGACCATAGCAGCCTTCAACAGCGCTGCTATCACCTTTCCTTTGACAGCATTTATGAAGTGCTTACTGCCTATTTAACACATATTTTACATCATTTCTAGGATAAGAATGGTGTCTCATCCATCTTTTTATCTTTAGTGACTAGCACAGGAGCACCCAACTTGCACTCGAAAAAGGTTTGTTGAGTGAATAAATGAATGAAAGCTATATCAGGGCATAGATAGTCCATGAAATCGCTGAACTTTGGGGCTGGAAGAGTCCCTGGGAATCTCATTTACCCGCACCCCGTCTCCCATTTTAGAGATGAGAAAACGGCACAAGTTTATGAAGTAGAGGGAGTGGAGGAAGGGAGGGAGGACAGAATGAGGAGCGGGTGGGCAGATTTCCAGCTCCTCCTGCACTGGTTCTTATATTTCTCCATTATCATATCTGAAGTCAACTTTCAGCGTGTCTGCTAATAAAACAGAAAGACCTTCCAAAGTTGACCGTGAATGCTTTCTGAGGTGGCCATTTTTTGGCCACCTACTGTTATTATGAATAACTGAGGTTAGAATTATGTTTAACTGATTTTAGACCAGATTTTGAAATTCGGGTGACTAAGGGCATATAGGAATATTTGAATGTAAACTTGCCTTAATATATTCATCATATTCCATTCTTTGAATTAGGCACATAACATAAGAGATATTTGACTTAATCAAAATGAAGCAGATCCGACTTAAAATTTAAATAGTGTATTGATGGTATATAAAGAGCATGGAGGTTCCAGAGTGTGGCCATCTCCAGAATGTCATCCTTATTTCCTTGTGTATCTGTACATTTTCTCAAATTAGGGCCATGAAGATGTCAGTGGATCCATCACAATTTCCTAAGGCTCCTAGTTATCTTCCATGTCCTCTGATTATGGCTCCTATAAAACTCACAAAGTGACGCATTTTGATGCCAGAAAAGTTGACGGGCCCTGGAAGTTTGGGGTTTAGGGTTAAGGAAAGAAACACTGGCTACACTTAACATCTGTGAAGGATATTTATGTCACTTCCATTTGCTCTTCCCACCGTCAGGGGAATTAGGAGAAAGAGAAATCCGAGGAGGATGTTGGATCCAAAACACCAACCTTGAGCAATTGAGGTCTACCAGATAAACTTCTGGGCATTTTCTTTCCTTGTTGGTTGGCCGGTCTGTGAGCTGAGAGGAGAATGAATCAACTATTTGTTTTCTTTGAAGATTTCCTTCTGGTGAGAGATTCTGGGAATGCATCAAGGCTGGATAAGTGCCCATCCCTCAACCTTAAGATGATGTAAATTGAGCAGACCTGGATTAGGTCCATCAAGTCGCCTTTCCCCATCACTGCTCCTAGTGAAAGGGAAAACAATTGTGTGTTTATCCTCGCCACTGACAATGTGCAGATGTGTTTTCTTAATGGCACTTGCAACACGTTTATTTATCCTCTTTGGTGCTGGGAGCCTGTGCTTTTCACATCTCTTCCAGCTGTTCAGGGCAAGCCTGCTGGTAACCTCCAGGTTTATCCAACTGATTCTCTTGCTCTGGACTGTTTGTTTTGTTCTTTAAGTAATTTAAACCACACAAGTAGCCTTTATTTAATGAAGGGAAAGTTGCTTCAAGCACCACCCATGAGCTCTTCCCATAGTTTACCCGCTGGCCGGGACAAAGGTGGGGGGATGAGAAAAAATGAGATTTGCCTTACACCCATCTTTCTGAGAAAAATTCAAGAAATGCTGGGAAGACGGAAAGAGACCAAAATCTATCCAGCTCTTTACCTTTACCAAAGAATGTGGTAACAGAAAAGAGAGTTTAACTTCCAATAGTACAAAGCTAAATTCTTAAATGCATTCTTAGTCAGCTCATTGGTGCATGTTCTGACAACTAAAGGCTTGAAGGTGAATATATACACAACTGAGCGCACGGAGGGCCTTGGAGCCAACCATTCCAGGTGGCTGGAGAGAGCAAGGGAACAGCATTTAGGCCATCCCGGATGACATTTTCCTGGATACTCTGAACAACGAGAGAACTATTAAATATCTAATATCCTTCTGCCTTTTTATCCTGGCTCCTGCCACAAGGCGGTTCCTTTAAAACCAACTGTGGCAGACGCCAGTTTTTTATTCCGATGCAACAGCTCGGCGGCCTGTTTGTGCTGCAGTTCCAGCAGGGGCACAGCTCTGGAATGAGACAGGGCCCACGCTCAGGGCCAGGGCCCAAGATGGGCAGGCGGGAATGTACAAATGAGACCTTGGGAAGCTGGGGCAGTGAAGTGAGGTGATTCCCAGCCACAGCCTCTCATGTCTCTAGATCCCATTCCAGACATTGCACATGCGCCAGCTACTCATGTATCAGCACATATTTATTGAGCTGGATGCAGAGCTAAGTGCTGGGGATACAACAGCAAATGATGTAGATGTGGTTATTGCTCTTGCAGAGCTGACAGTGTAGTGGGGGGAGCAGACAGAAAGCAAGGAACTCATCAAAGAAATGAAAATCCTTCTCAATTGTGATTGGATCAATGAAGGAAATAAAGGTGTTGAGATACAGCAAAATGGTGGGATCTTTGGGGGTGTGATAAATGGGGAGGGAATACTAAAGTACAAGGAGGCGACATTAAGCAGAGTTCTGCAGGATGAAGTGATGGGAAAAGAGCAGAGGGAACAGCATGCACAAATGCTCTGAACTAAGGAAGAGTGTCTGTGTGTTTAAAAAAACTGGTGACAGGCTGGCACGGTGAGGGAATGCCTGGTCAGAGGCAGGGGGTGGGATGCCCAGCTGAGCATGAAGCTGGGGATGTGGGCAGTACTCACCAGGCCATACAGGGCCTTCCAGGCCATGGCAAGGAGCTTGGATTTAATTCTCAGTGCAGTGGGAAGGGAATGGCAAGTTTGTAGTGGGGACATGGCATTGCATGACCCATGAGTCAAGGGACCAGGTAGTAGAACGGACTAGAGTGAGCAACCTACACGCCTCCTAGACGTGTGGAGGCCAGAGAGGAGGGGACTGCTGGGGTCTAGGCAAGGAGAGGTGGTAACCTGGTCTTGGCTGGTGCTAGAGATGGAGAGAAGGAGGCGGGTGTTAATCACTTGTCCTCCCCCCTCATTGCCACTGCCCGTTTTCATGACAGATGGATGCCAGTTAGAACAGAACCTTATGTCTTGGTCCCAGGAACTTGGACCATGCTGGGCCTCAGTTTCCCCATTTGTGAAAAAGGCATGATAACAACACCTACCTTATGGGGTCATTTTGAATTGTCTTAGAATAGGGCCTGGCATAGAGTAAGCACTAAAAAAAATTGTCTATTCTTATCGCGACACCAGATAATAATTGCTATTACTTCCTGATCACCTACTGTGTGCCACATGCTTCATATACATCATCTCACTCAGTCTTTGCCCTAAGGAGTGATCATACATATGGCAAACCATACAGGCTCTCCACTGCCCGCCAGGCGAGCCCTCCACCCAGCTCTTCTAGATAGCATTCGGGAATTGGGAAAGCTGGGACAGGGACAGTTTGCTCTGCCATGCCCAGCCACAAGTCAAGGGTTTTCACGTGAGCTGAGTGAGACACAAGGAGGTGGGAGCTGGTCTCCCTGATGTCTGTGGTCAGGTCACAGCCCAGCAGGGCGTGGGGTCACCTGGAAATACTTAACTGATTTAATGCTTCTGGGGCCTGTGCTGGATCTTCTTCCCCAAGGACTTAGAGTGTCGATACATTTATTTTAGAGTTAGAGAAGAGGACTGGGAAGGGGGTACTTACAACTATATCAGGATGGACAAGGAGGGGAAATTTGGAAGGGAAGAGATACTTTTAATTACTTTTATTCCCACCCTGAAATCACTGTATCATTTCTGTTTCTTTTAAGCCAGTCCTTGTCAGTCTTTCCTCTCCCTCCCTTTCTCTCCCTCTGTCTCTCTCCCTCCCTCTCTCTCTCCTCCTCTCCCTGGGGCTCAGGGACAAGGGTGACATGGAGGGGAGGTGGAAGCTGGGAACCCAATGATTTCCTTCTAGACAAAGGGGCAGGGGTCGACTTTGCTTGTTTATTTATTTTTTCCTTCGAAGCTGTAGATCACTCATGAGTAGAGGAGACAGCAGATAACCCCAGTTCAGCCTGCCAGGGATGCAGCCTGTTTGTGTGGGAGACTGAGCTGGGTGGTGGGAGGTGGAGGAAACCAACTGTCTTCCCCATGTAGGTCATCACAGAAAAAGGAGCGGGTGGCCGGGGATGGGGGTGCGGCTCGCAGCTCCTGGCCACCCTTCTAATGGCCCCTCCTGCCCAAGGCCTCAGAGTTGCCACATCTGAGTTCTTGCAAGCGCCCAGCACACGCCGGTGGCCAAGAGACACTGCGAATCCCAGCCCTCTCGGCCCAATTGGGATGTTTCTTTTATGGTTTCTGTAATTATTTTTTTTTAAATAAATGAATTAACTACAAGCCTCACCCTTGAGGCCAAATCTTCAGCTCAGTGGTAAGGAGAATCAAGATGGGAGCTATTATTAGCTTCATATCAGAAAAGGCCATTTTGCTTTCACATTCTAGAATGCAGGAAAGGGCCTGGCTTGAGGGGCCAAATGCACAGTGCCAATAATGCCACTCCGGGAGGTACGCTGCCTGCCTGCTCAGTGCCTAGCTGGGCCTGGCAGCTCTGCACTGAGTCACAGGGTCAAGCAGGGTGGGCAGAGGCCTGCCCCCAGGGGTTCCAGGGGTGTTTGTGGGGTGCCCCCATCAAGCTCAGGAAGGAACACTCAGGCTTCCTCTCCCATAATCACAGCCTATGACAGATCAGGTGATCAGGTGTGTGATGTGGTTTTTCTGAAGGAATCAAGAACTAGAATACAAAAAACAAATGCTATTTCTCTCTGAGTCTCAGCGTACTCACTCATCAATCAGAGCAGGAGACGGATGGCAATGAAATCCAAGCTCTCCTACAGCTCGCAGCTTCTATAATTCATCCATTTATTCATTCACTCATTCACTCATTCATTCATCAACAAATTTATGGAGTACCAACCTGGAACCAAACCTTGTACTATGTGCTGGGGATGCTATGGGAAAGAGACAGACAGAATTTCTCTTCTTGGAGAGTGAAGTCCAGCGGAGGCTGGTGCATGCAATGTTAAAGAAATAATTCACAAAGAATTATTGTGACTTGTGCTGACAAAGAAAGGGTGTCCTAAGGTAGCTGCTGCAGACCAAAAGGGAGATTCAATGAAAGCTAAGCTAGAAAGTCAATTAATGCCTGCCATTCGTGAGGAAATTCTTGGTTTGAAATAGCCCCTTCCAAACTATGACTGGAGGCAATGCAGGCTTAAGATGTTTTTCAATCACACAACCATAACTAGGACATGTGTACTGGTTAAACTGAGCATGCAACGGGTGTATATGAGTGACGGTTGCACGTGGTGTGTATATAGGAGCAGAATATATGAAGCATCCACTACATATGGATGTGTGGGTGATCATTATGTCGAGTATACACTTGGCCTTTGTAGCTTTTACTCAAAAGCTGTTGACCCCTCCTCATGGCTTCCAAATGTAGAAATCTGCAGGAATAAGATTGGAAGGTGCCCACCATGAGGTTGGCATGAGAGCATGAGAATTCTGGCCAGTGAGTGACACTCACCCACAGCTCAGTAGTCCAGTGGCTCATGGCTTCGCTGCTGTCCAGTTGAAGGCACATTCTAAGAAATTGCTTTAAAAAGTGTCGAACTGCCATCAGGTATGTATCGGTTATCTGCTGCTGTGTAACAAACCATCCCTAAATTCAGTGTCTTAAACCACAACGATTTATGATTTCTCCTGATTCTATGGATTTGCTGGGTGTTCCCTCCACTGGTTCCATCTGGACTCATTCATTGGACTTACATTTAGCTGGAGGATCAATGGGACTGGAGGTCTAAGATGGCCTCATTTCCATGTCTGGTTGTTGGGGCTGGCTGTTAATGGGGTGCCTTGGCTCCCCTCCACGTGGCCACTCATCTTTCAGTAAGCTACCCCAGCTTCCTCCCGGGGCCGTCTCAGGGCAGAGCTCAAGAGGGCCAAAGCGGAAGCTGTGAGGTCTCACAAGGCCTAGGCCCTGGAACTTGGATGAATATCACTTTCGCCACATTTGATTTAATCAAAGCAAGATGTGAGGTCAGCCCAGATCCAGGGGTGTGGGGACACAGAGCCCACTTCTTGCTGCAAAGAATGTGTGTCTATATTTAATTTACCACAGGGTGAGAGAGAAATCTTGAGGGAAATTTTGAAATGTGGTTAGACTGTGGTATGAGGCTCTGCATGGAAAACATTGGACTCACCTTAGAAATGTGACTCAGAAAAAGCCCGGAGCCTGAACAAACATTCCCACATTCAAGAATTGGGGGATTTCAGAAGGTGTTCAGGACACATCTTAAAATCCATGTGATTAGGTTGAACCATATGAAATTGCAGATATTTGACTGTTTGGGCCACTAAAATGGCAATTTCATACGGTCTAACCTAATACATACAAAAAAAATCTGATTTGGAACTGTTAGAGAATGGAGTGTCCTAGTAAGACAAATATCCCGGCTGGTCATTTGAACATTGCCAATCTCGCCATGCCCACTACACACAGAATCATCCAGTGCAAATGTTTCTTTGATTCTGAAGTCATGTAAAGGTCATCATTTGAATCCTCCAAATCGTCCAGGGAAGTCCAGATGGTGTTGGACTCTAGGGCCCAATAGGTCTCTCCATCTATGCCAGTGGTTCTCAACCAGGGGCAATTTTGTCCCCACCTCTAGGGAACATTTGGCAATATCTGGAGACATTTTGGTTGCTACGACTGTGGGTGGATGAGGGGGGCGGTGCTACTGGCATCTACTGGGTAGAGGCCGGGGATGCTGCTAAATGTCATGCAATGCACAGGATGTCCCCACAACAAAGAAGTATCCAGTATCTTGCCCATGGTGCCAAGGTGGAAAAACCCTGGTCTAGATGGATGGCTGGTCATTTCCCACCTCCAAGCCTCCATGTCCTCATCTTTAATAGGAAACAGCACAATTGCTTCCTAGGGTTCTGTCTGCATCTACATTTCTACTCATTGCACCTCTGAGACAGCATTGCACTTCCCTGCATTTTCTGATTATTTGAATTTTGCATGACTAAGATGTGTCTCTGTGTGTGTGTATCTAAATGACCACATAGTCTTGGTTACTATTCCTGGATTAGATTAGCTTCAGGAGCAAACACAGTAAGAAGACACTGAGTCTGGAAGAACACAACCCTGTCGGAAAAACACACATCTATGGCAAGCTTTGTAGGATAAGCATATCACAGCCCTGAAAATGTGATTCACACCTCCACACCACAATCACCCCCATTGCACACCCCTGCCACCCTCAGAAACCACACATAGCCCCTCCTTCCTAGCTTTCCATTCAACCTCTTGTCACCTGCCAATCCCAGAGAACGGCAAAAATCTTCTGATTTTTGATTGACCCTGCAAGGCTTGTGTGGTGAAGATATAAAGTTCCTTAATAATAATATAATAAAAATCCTTTCTGCATCTGACCAGGACTGCAGTGACATCAAAGCTTTTCTTTGTCTTCAGCCTCTGGCTCTTGCCACCCACCAACAGCAGGTCAATTCGTGGAGAAGTCAGGGGAAAGCCCCTCCACTGTGAAGGCCACCTTGTCTACTCCAGATCTGGGTCCTTCTAGAAAGAACAGAAGGGCCCAATGGCCTCCACTGTCCTGGGGCTTCTGCCACTCCACCCCTCTCTGTTCTCGGCTGAGGCCGCTCCCAGGAGACAGCAGTGAGCTAGAGGGCACCTGCTCAGCCCAGCCAACATTTGCTGGGTGCCCCCTATGCACCAGGCTCTAGCACCTATGCCAACTGAAAACCCACTCTGAAATCCTTAGAAAAAAGGCAAAGAAGCAGGACATCAACTCTGCCTCCTCTCCTGTCCAGCTCTGGCAGGTGACTCGGCGAGTTTGACCAAAGAGGTTCAGTTCATAAGATCAGATCCTGTCTCTGTTGGTTTCTTCTGCACTGCTGCTGTCTGTCCTGGGGTCTCAGACATGGACTCCCCGTTTTACAAAATGCACAGTTGGAAGGGGCACCTAGCGAGGGCTGTGTGGGACAGACTGTGGCCCAGAAGCAGCTGAAGGAGCCTGCTTTGTCATTGCTGGGGTCCCCACTGCAACATTTCCTGCCTGCAGTTCTAAAGGAAAGGTTTCAACTGTCAGTCTACAGCCCAGGCCAAATTTTAGGGATTTAGGAAAGTATACCCCAAATATGCAGGATCTTAGGATTTGATGGAAAGGTGTTAAAATCTGGAATCTCATATCTGCTTCTTTTGAAATTTAGGCATGATTTGCATATAGTCAAGTGCACAGATTTTGAATGTGCAGTTTAATTGATTTTGAGCATGCATATACCAGGAAACCCTTGCCACTATCCCTTGGTTTTTGAAAAGCTCTCTCTTTAAAAGGTTTTTGTTTGTTATTCCAAATCCTCCATTCTGTTTTATAAAAGAGCAGAAATATTTAGAGATCATAATTGCAACACACAATGACTGCAACACACACACACACACACACCTCTGGATTGTAGCAGCCGCATCAGTGCCCTCCTGGGGTCCTGGGACCGCTCACCTCCCCAGCTGGCCTCCAGGGGCTGCTCTCTGCTTCTCCGTGCCTGGATTCTGTCCACAACTGAGGAAGGCCTCTCTGCCCTCAGGCTTGGCCAGCAATGCTGGGGGATCAGCAGCCCTCCCAGGAGCAGCTCTCATCAAGTGGCCCTTGGGAGCTGGAGGACAAACACCCCAGCTCCCTCAGCCCTCAGGTGGGGTAACTCTGCGATGTGTTCTACAGCATCCCCTGGAGTTCCCTGGGGGATTAAGCGCCCCAGTTGCTCTCAGGGGTAACTGGTTTGCTAACCCTTTACTGGCTCCATTCCCTTCCCCATCTCCCTTCTCTGCTCTCCCACCAGGGTTGCCTTCACCTCTCAGATAAACGCCTTGCAGCTGAGCCTGGGTTTCAGCGTTTGCTTCTGAGGAAACCAAATTAAGATGAGAAACACAATCCATTTGCAGAACCTCTCGTTTCAGGGCAGTGGCAGAGGGTCTTTCTCCATGACACACACATGTGCACACACGTGCGGAGTAAGGAAAGGCTGAGAGCACACATCGGGAACAATGAACACCAGAAACTCCAAACCCAGGAGAGCCACACTGGGATTCTGTTCCTGATCAAGATACACATTGTGATCCCTCATATCATCCTCTCAGATTAGACACATGTGCCCCTGATCCCCCCATCTTCCTTCTCACAACCTGAGACGTTTGGAACATTTTGAACGCTCTCTTTTGGGATATTAACATCATGTTTTCTGTTCCCAGGGAAAGGGTCTCTTCCCTGACCATTCTAATACCTTTTATTTCTCATTAAATCTTCACCCATCAATGTGGGTCATTTCTTCATTCTCTAAAAGTAGGCGCAAGCACCAGGTGGCACTCTAAGTCCAAATCCAGCCCTGCCAAGCCAAGCCAGTGCCTTAGGAAGACATTATATGTATGTGTGTGTGAGTGTGTCTGAGCGTGTGACTGTATGCGTGTGTGCACACTTGCACATTTGTAGACCTCAAGGCGGCTTTCCCTACTGGCTTGAGGAGTCAAGAGCTGGGAAGGCAGCCCTCCAAGGCCCTCCGAGGGAGACTTTTCCTTTCCACATGACCTTACTATTTGTGAAATCCTCTTTCCAGACAATGGAGTAGAGAAGGCACCTCCTCATCTCCCAATCTGGCAAAAGTAAGAGGGGAGGCCCGTGGGGGGTGGGATTAAGGAAATGGCAAGAGAAACGTCTGCGTTTCTGTCTGTCCCATCACCACAGATACTGTTTCTCACTACACAGCAAGGCCACCGACTCAGCCAGGGAAGATGAGATATGTATAAAGAGCTCCTCCTTTTACACTTCCTATTATGTGTGTGTGTGTGTGTGTGTGTGTGTGTGTGTGTGTGTGTGTGCGTGCGTGCTTTCAAATGTAAGTAAGTTGGATTCCTCCAGAAGCAGACTCTGCTACAAGGATTCAAGGGTAAGGGGTTTATTGGGAGGGGCAGGGAAGAGGGTAGAGGAGTGGGGAAGTAAAACAGGGAAGGGAAGGCAGTCCCGGTCCCACTGGGGGATTCTGGGAAAGTGGCACAGAGCACACACCTCCAAGGATTTCTCCCAGGAGCCAGGGAGCTGGGGTAAATACCCACTGGCTCCTGTCATTAATTTGATGAGGGTTACTAAGGGAGGTATTTTAATTCCCTTGTTCTTCTGACCTGGCCAGGAAGAGGGGTCTTTTACAACTTGGAGAAAGCCTTCCAGCAAACAAACAGACAAACAAACCAGAGAGAGACTCTTGTAGTTGGCTTGGTTGGATATCAGAAGTCTTGCCCTAAATATAAAGGCTCAGGAACAGACATGGGCAGGAGATTACAGGCTACTACAGTAAGTGATATATCAATACGGCAACACGCCTATAATTCATAAATAAATCTTATGGGTCTGTGCTCTATTTCCAAGCACCCCAACATGACCATGCTACAGCTAAGAACACCCCTCTCCATCTCAGATGACCTGAGGGGCTGGAATTCAGCCTCAGTTTAAAGGTCTCTTGGACACAAAGGCCAATGCCTCAACCAGGGTGGATGGCGGCTGGGCGAGTGCCAGGCAGGGCTCCCTAAAGAACACTCCCACACGGCCCTCCATCCTACAGCACGGCATCTCCTGTAGGCCGTTAGCCCCTCTCCTCTGCTAAGCCAAGTTCCCAAAGGCCAGCATTCATTGGGACATCTTCACTTGAAGAGACTCAGAAAAGAGGTAAATCTGAGCCACCCCTGAAGCTCTCGCCACCCTGGCTGGGAGCAACTGCTCACAAACAACTGAGAGTCCCTTACCCAACCCTGGGAGACCCAAAGGCCTAGTGTTTTGAAGAAGCTTCATCCTTACTTTCTTTAGGAATTATTATTGGTGGCATGTGAATGGACAAGTGAATAAATAAACTAAAGAAACTTCAAGTTTACAGTAGGAAATGAATCTTGGAATGGTGGCCGCACAGATATAGTCGCTTTCTAATCACTGGAACCTACGAATGCGACCTCATTTTTGGGAAAAAAAAAGTCCTTGCAGATGTGATTAAGTTAAGGATCTTGAAGAGGCCATCATGGATTATCTGGGCGACCCCTAAAATGCCACCACAAGTGTCCTTGTAAGAAAGAGGAAGAGGGAGATTTGAGTTACCCACAAAGGAGACGGCCATGCGGACAGAAGCAGAGATTGCAACGACATGGCCACAAGCTGAGGGACACCAAGGAACATCAAAGAATGTTGGGCAGCTGCCAGGAGCTGGAAGAGGCAAGGAACAGATTCACCAGAGAGAGAAAGGCCCAGCTGACACCTTGACTTCAGCCCATTGGTACTAATTTTTGACTTCTGGTCTCCAGGGCTATGGATGTGGTTTTAAACCACCAAGGTTGTGCCATTTGTAAGGGCAGCCCTAGGAAGCTAGTACAGGATCAAATGAGAAATCCTGGTGAACACTCACATTTATGGCACTCTAGCCTTGTCACCTTCTGAAGCACCTTTTGTCCAGCCTGCTCATGATGTTGGAAACAACATCTTGGGTGGATTGCTGAGCCACCCTTCTCTAATGCCTTTCCTCGCCTTCTCACGTCCCTGCTCTGTGCTGGGCACCACTGTAGAACTTGCACTTGGCTTCTCTTTATTTAATCCTCCAGATGGGCATCATATCCCTCATCTAACAGAGGAGAAGACGAATGTTCAGAGAGTGTAAGTACCTTTCCAAAGTCAGACAGCTCACAGGGAGTGAAGCAGAGGTTAGGACTCAGTTGTCTGGCTGCCAAGCCCACACACACCCCATTGTTCCTCCAGGGCTTCCTCACTGCTCTGGTCAACGGGGAATCGTGGAGAACAAATAGACTTCTGGAATGTGCTGTCATTGCCAAAGTAGCAAATGTAGAGTTGAGGAGTTAAAAAGCATGTTTGACGTAACACTGACATCTCTTTAAATCCAGTCAATGAGAAAAACCCCCTTTAATTGATTTTGTTGTTGAGTATGATGCATGTTGGGGGAAGCAAGTTGAGGGTCGGGGGCCTGGGCAAGATTCAGCAGCAGCTAAACATGTGGCTACCACAGAGCATTGGAGAGCCTATAATACCAGAAATCAGTTAGGTTTTACCTGGAATTATAATTTTTTCTTTTAAAATTTTATTATAAAGTATTTCAGACCTACTGTGGTAGGCAGGCCTGTAAGATGGCCGCCCCTGATCCCCGTCCCCTTGAGTGTGGGTTGGACCTAGCAACTTGCTTCTGAGGAAGAAAGTACAGCAAAAATGATGGGATGTTGCTTCCATGATTAAGTTACGGAAAACTGAGATTTCTGTCTTGCTGTTCTTTCTCTCTCTCTTAAAACCCTCACTGTGATGAAGCCAACTGCCAAGCTGTGAGTTGTCCTATGGAGGGGACTGTGTCGCAGGGAACTGAGGGCGGCCTTTGAAATGAGTGGGAGGAACTGAGGCCATCAGCCCATCAGCCCGCAAGAAACCAAATCCCGCCAACAGCCACATGGGTGGGCTTGGCAGTGAACCCACCCCCAGGAGAGCCTCGAGATGTCCCCGGCCCCGGCTGATGCCTTGAGGCTGCCCATGAGAGACCCTGAGCCAGAGACCCACAGAGACTATGAGATGATAAATGGGTGTTGTTTTAAGTTGCTCAGTTTGGGGGTGATTTGTTACGCAGCAATGGATAACTAATACAAAGAGGTATAAAGAATAATACAGTAAACACCTGTGTACTGCTCATCCAGCTTAAGAAAAAAAATTACAAATACATGTAAAGCCCCTCTCATGCTCCATCCTGATCACATATATCTTGCTCCCCAGATGTAACAACTCTCTGGAATTTGGTGTTTTGCATCCTCATGCAGCTCTTTCTAATTTTACTGAATATATCCATGAACAATATATAGTTTTGTTTTGTATGTATTTACCTATATAAAATTGTATTATATTTCACTTATCCTTCTACAACTAGATATTTTGCTTAATGGTGTTTTTGAGACATACCCATGTAGCTTTAAGGCATTCATTTTTCATTCCTATATAGTAGTCCTTCATTTGATTACATCGTAATTTATTTACCCCTTCTCCCACCAATGAGTTTATATATATGTATGTATATATTTCGTTGAGCCATACAAGATTGCAAATATTTAGCCATTTTTTTTTTACCTACAAAAATACCTCTCTCATATGATTTAATCTAATAAATTTCCCCACACAAAGTCTGGCCTTTGATTTACAATGCTAATGCAACTGATGGTAAACTTTTTTCCTGGTCTGTGCATTGGAGTCAGACGGCCATGGACGTAGGGGCCGACTCAGCCCCTTCCTAGCTGTGTGACTTCGGGACAATTACTTAACTGCTCTCAGCCCCCATTTTCTTCATCTATCAAATGGAGATAATGACAGTGCCCTCTTCACAGAGTGAAGTGAGGATGTAACATGATGATGGGCATACAGCCAGGTACGTGGTGAGTAACCAATAAGCATTAGCCATTGCTGCGGGTGTTTGTTTAATCATCTTTGTGATGGATTTACAAGCTGCCATTGGGCTTTGCCACATTGAGGGTCTGGGGGTGCAGCCATTTGCGTGGTCTTTGCTGCCTTCACGCTGCCCAACAACCTCTCAGTCCAGTGTCCCCTCCTTGCCTTCCCCAGGCCCCTGGCTCTTTGGGCTTTGGCCAGAAGTTCCAAGAGAAAATCCGCTCTCGCCTCCAATGAGACTTCTAAATCAGCCTGCTGCAGATCACACCCAAAAAGCTCTAAATTCTGGGAACAACCTTCTCTGCAGTCCAGATGTTTCTGTCACTCCCAGTCCCAACCTAGGAAGTATGTCAAAAGAAAAAACAACATTGAAAATACAACCCAGGCTTTATTCTCCTCCGTAGTCTGACTCCAAAGCCCTTTAAAGGCAGTCTGGGACCCAAGGCCAGGTTCAACAGAATGTGTATTTTATCCAAACCCGTCTGTTCTTCTCTCTTGCCAGCAACACATTTTTAAAAATCTAATCTCTGTTTTCTTTACATGAATCTAGACCAAATGTGATTTCTCCCTGTATGTGAAAATAAATTATTCCAAATGTAATTTTCTCCTCTGGTCTGTTCCTGCTCCTCCGGAGACCTTGGGGGGGTGTAGCTCCCGATGCAGGCCACCCGCTACTGCAGCACCAGTGGGCACACACAACACCCATGGCCCCTTGAACCCCTCCTCCCTTTGGGGATTGCATGGAGAAAGGAGTATGGGGACAGCCAGGCTAATCCCTTAGCACCTTGGGTTTCTGCTTTACCCTCCCAGGTGGTATCTTAACTGCCCCCATAAACACTGGCCAGGAGTTGTCAGGAAACAGGGTGTGGAAATTCAGAACCAGACAATCGGGAAGGTCAAAGAAAGGGTGGCAATCACCTTGTGCTCCTCTGACCCTGCCGTATTTTATCTGTGCTACGGGGAGCTGTCAAGGGTAATAGCACTTGGTGCATCTTTTGGGCCAGGGTTCCTCCAAGTGCAGTCTCTAGACCATTGGCCTCAGCATCCCCTGGGAGCTTGTCAGAAATGCCAGTTCTCAGGCACCACCCCAAAGCCCCCCAAATCAGAGTGTCTGAGGGTAGGGCCCAGTAACCGGGGCGCTGACAAGCTTTCCGGCTTTCTGGATGCTTCCTATGCCCGCTGAAGTGTGAGAAGCCCGGCTTGAAGTAGTCTGCCACACACTCCAGAGACCCACAGACTAGCAGCTCAAATCCATCGCTGCAGTGAGGGGACAGAGAAACTACTGAATGGGAAACAAACCCAAACCAAGGTTGGAAAAATCTATATGTGTACCACTACAGCCCCCTCTCACTGCATGAACAGCCCTCATGCAGCCACCCTCAGCTTGAACAGAAGTGAATTCCCTGATAGGAAGAATCCTCTGACTAGAAAGGATTAACGGCCATGGCAGTTCTAAACATGGCTGCTGTCCCGCTAAAAAGAGCTGTTCCTTATGGCAACGTGGATATAAACACTGGTCTGCCAGTCGGGCTTCCAACTCTTGGAGACGAATATAATAAAAAATCATCTGCTCCGACAACTGACGGCCCCGCATCTCACTGGAGCCAGGCCAACAATCAATGGCTCCTACCAGAATGCCTCCAGAGTTCCACACCAGGGACTTTTGTTTAAATGCACAGACCTCCAGCTCTGGAAGGAGCTGCCCTAAATGTGTCTGGCCAGGAGTAAAACTAGGCAGGAGCTGCCCTCGGCTGCCTGTTGTTGGCAAATGAGGCCTAAAATACCATACAGAGACCTTTTAAACATTCAATCCTCCCATACACCAGGTCAGAGCTGGAGAAGGGACACTGGATGACAAGGTGGAATGGAAGATGATATTTTAGAATCCAATAAATTACAGAACCTTGACTGAAGAACACGGCTGTGAGCACCCCATAGTGGTCCTTACAGACAGCAGAGGGGTCTAGAGCAGTCTAGCAAATTCTATGGGAAGGCTCCAAAAGCTGCTGTTTCCCTGAATCTAAAACACCTCTCATACAATAGCAACTAAGTGCATGGGGGATGAACTGGGGCACACCGGGTGGCGGTGAGCTGACTTAAGGCCCTGAGGAAGGCACCACTCCTCCCAAGCTGGGTGGGGAGTTCTGCAGAGCTCCCATGAGCCACCGGGCTCACAACCAGAATGGCCACACTGAAGGACCAAACCGAAGTTCTTAAGGATGCTGTCCCAGCAGACCCAGAATTTCTTTCTTCCATCCTGCAGGTAGCAGACAGACGTTCTAGTGTGTTGCACTTGCTAAGCAGATCCCAAACAGGGGCTTCCAGGCAGCCACATGAGCTGGGAGGCTGAAGGTGGAGGACTGGGAGGAGGTTTGAGGTCAGGAGAAGTTTTTTTTCACTAATAAATCAGATCACTCCAGCTCATTCCTGTTGCACTTGGCTGGCAGGGCTAAAGAATAACTCTGAGTCACCAGTGCTCCTCGTGACAAGCACTTCTTGTGTGGGATTTGGGCATTTCTCGCCTCTTTTCTTGGCAGAAGGAAGAAGCAACATGAAGGACTGGAACAGAGCGAGGGAAGAGTTAATCTGCTACATTACCAAATTATTGATCCCAAGCCCACTAATGCTGGCTGTTAATGTACCAGCTAGTCCAGTAACGGTAACTTAGAATCGCCTGGAGAAAAGGCCCACAGGGGTCCTTAACCATCTCCTTGCCAGCTCTCACACCTCCCATTAGGAGAACATCCGGGTGTTTCTTACTCCAGTGGGTGCTGGCTCAGGCCTTGCCGGTCCCATACCCTAATGGAAAGTCATTCTGTCGATCTTTCCTGACTCTGCAAAGGAAGCTCTCTTGGCTTCCTGCCTTTTAGTTACCGGCTCTCAGTATAAGTAGAGGGTGGGTGGGACCCCTCAGGCAGGAGCTGTGATGGGGTGGCTTGCCCAGGACTGGGGCGATTCCCAGGACAAGGACTTTCAGTGCCAGGCAGAGGAGGCTGAGTCGGTCACCCTAGAGCTGCAAGCTGCAAGTGAAGTCAGAATGGGAGCCCTGGGTTCCCGGCCTAGGCTCTAGAACCAGCACTGCTCCAACACTGCTGTGCATACAGACCACCTGGGGATCTTGCTAAAATGCAGATTCTGATACAGTGGGTCGGGGCCTAGGATTCTGCATTTCTAACCAGCTCCCTCTTGATACTGATGCTTTGAGTATAAAGGTTCTAGAATCACTCCTGGTTTCAGGGAGGCCACAAACTACTCCAGAGCATCCTTCTGCCTTCTGGATCCTCTTTATGCTTCATCCCAGGGAGGGCAAATGAGTCCTAGATGGATATGGCATGGCCAGTAAAGAAAAGGAACTCTGCCGTCCCCAGCCAGGAAGTCACAAATATTGGCGTGGCAGGCACTGTTGGCACTGAGTTCACTCCCCATTCTCTCCCTTGTTGCCTTCCATTTTAAAGCCTCAAATTTCAAGTAATTTCTTTCCCAGTCTTCTTTGTGAATGGTGGTGGTAGCCTGTGACACAACTCTAGCCAATGGGTCATGAGCAGAAATCTTATGGGGGAGTGGGAATGGGGGTCTGGGAAAAGTTCACTTTTCTGATTAAAAAAAGGGAAGTGATGTGGTTGATACCACCCTCCCTACCTTCTCTCTCCCTTGAACAGAGATATGATACTGAGAGCTATGGCAGCCTTCTTGCAACCATGAGGAAAAGGCAAAAAGACTTGCTGAGGCCCTAATCCTGACACCAAGGAGTTGCTGAACCAATCCCTGCAGCCACCCCCCTCCAGACCTTTTGCCGTATGAACAAACTAAAATCCCCACTTGGTTTAGTGTCCCCTGAAAGTCCAGTTTTCCTGTTACTTGTGGGGGAATACATGCTTAACTGATACAACTGGTCTCCCTAAGCTCTGACTTCCCAGCAGGTAGTCAGGGTGGCTGTATACCACTGGGCAGCTTGTGCAGTCTGGGGTCTCCATTCACCGCACCCCTGGAATTGTGCAGTGCACAACCTGCTTTATCTTCCAGGTAGCTGTGGAGGTCATGAAGGGGGTGCATGGTCTTTGGAGCCAGACCACGGTGGAAACCCAAATCCACCACTTACTTTCCGAATTGGCCCTGCATTGGTTACCTTACCTCTTAGCCTGAGCTCCCTGTCGTTAAAGTAGAATAGAGAATGGCTCCTTGGTTAGGATTATTGTAAAGATTAAAGGTACGTGTAAAACATCTGGCACGTAGCAGGCACTCTATAAACGGTGGATGTTATTAGAGAAAACGTCATCTGATCTGCAGCAGCATCTGTTTGGGGCACCCCGTGTGGAAAGCCTGTGGTGATTATAATGGTGTCCTCCTCTCACAGCTGCAGCCTGTCAGGCCCGGGCTACCGCTGGGAACATCTGTGGAGTGGTGCGGGGTGGGGCGTAAGGGGCAGGGAAGAGAGGGACGTGTGCCCACGGGAGAGGTGTACCGCCAGTCCGCCCTACTCCATTTGATCGCCTGTGCCTGTGCGTCTGGTGTTTGTTCATAATAGCGGGATTAGCAGTTTCATCAATGGGCTTGCTGCACTCCGCCACTGTGAAGCTGTGAGATCAGGCCGTGCCCTGTGGAAACCACATCATCACAAGACCAAGAAAGCAGGCCGTCATCTTGGCTCCAAGTGGCGGGCCCACCAGAGAAAGAGTGGATGGGGCAGCTTTGGGGACATTCCTACGTGCACCAGTAAACACCCAGACCTCTGGGGGAAAAGCAGACTCCCTGAGATAACCCATCCAGCTCGCTCTAGTCTACTCAAGGCCGAGAAAGGGTTTGGCTTCTGCAGCTCAGTTCAAGGGAGCGATTTTTTAAAGCATCAGGGTTTGAGTGACAATTCAGGGGTACGGGGTGGGGGCGGAGAGAGGTAGAATGTATCCTCAAAAGCATTCCCCAGTCTGGGTCCATCCATTCTTTCTAAAATATTTTTTGAGCACCTACTGTGCACCCAGCACTATGCTAGGCCCTGCAGGCACAACACTGAATGAGACAAGCCCAAATCTCTGCCCTCACAGAGCCTACATTCTAGTGGCAGAGAAAGATGATAAACCAAATGCGGACGTAAAAGACATGGCCTGTCAGGTGGTGATCAATGCTATTGAAGAAAGGGAAGCGAGAAAGGGGTATGGAGAGAGCCTGGGGCTGCAGTTTCCAGTAAAGAAAGGCCTCGCTGAGAAGGTGAATTTTGAAGGAGTTGAGGGGATGCAGACACCCAGGGGAAGACTTGTTTGGGCAGCGGGAGAGCCAGAGAAGGGGCCAGAGGCAGAGGCAGTGTGGGGGAGAGGGGGAGATGTGGCCAGCGGTACTGGGCCCGTCACGCAGGGCCTTGTGGGCTGCTGGGAGCACTTCGTCCTACACACCGAGTGACATGGGCCACATCTGGGTGGCCGTGAGCAGAGGCAGGACATGGCCTGACCACTTTTAAAAGGGTGACCATATCCAATAACTGCAGTGCGGACAAGAGGTGGGCAAAGGCAGAAGCAGGGAGAACAGTTAGAAGATGGGTGCAATAACCCAGATGATAGACGGTGGCAGCTTGGGTGACCCCTCATCTGCTGAGCATCAGGTCTTCAGGGTGTTGGGGTGGGGGGCAAAAAGAGGAGCTTCATGGGCATCCAACTATGCCACCTCTATCCCTCCAGGCTGGCCCTGTGTGGCTCAGACCTGGGTGTCCAGGGGCCACCCCACAGCTAAGTGACAGCCAATGCCAGGTGCACTCTGCCACCTCCTGTCTTCCACTGCTCCCTGCTGCAACACCAAGGGCCACCAGAGCTCCCATGCCCCCACCCCCTACCCCCGCATCTGTCAGCCTGATCTTTATTTAACTGGAATCTTGACAACAAGACATTCTTCACCCTGGTGCATGACGCTGAGAAGTAATGCCGAACTGAGGGAAGGTTTAAAATATTTCGAAAGGAAGGGTTAAGTGTGTGGCCAGAAAAAAGCTCAGACCATCCTGCGAGGCAAATTCTCTTCTGCCCCACAGAACCAGCTGTGGGGTGTGTTGCACACGCATGTGATGAGCGAGTGAGTGAGAGAAAACAGTTGCATCTTTGAGTGCTTGGGATAACAAGACATCACCACCCCACTTGTTCCTTACACTTAATTTCACCCTCTTAAGAAAAATCATAGGTCTATGGCTAGCAGCCCAAAGGCCCTGCATTTGATTTTCAGTTCCCTACTACCAATTATGAATTCGATCTTCCTTCCAAATCCTTCACAGTCTCTAACAGACTCCCCTTTCTGACCCAACAGGCCTTGTTCGGATCCCCTCCACCTGATTCAAACAGCCTTGCTCCTTTGCCCAGTTAAGGGGCGTTGCAAATGCAATATCTCCTCTCCCAGGCGCCACCCCTGCCTGCTGTTTTCCCTGGTGCTGAACTCAG